>NC_052086.1:28637539-29375872 GCF_015852505.1 Tachyglossus aculeatus | reverse complement strand
CACAACTCCTCCAAGGGGCCTTCCCTGACTAAGCCCTCCTTTCCTCTTCTCCCTCTCCCTTCTGCATCACCCTGTCTTGCTTCCTTCATTTAGCACCTCCTTCCAGCCCCACGGCACTTATGAATATATCTGTAATTTATCAATTTTTATTAATCTCAGTATACCTCTAGACTGTCAGGTTGTGTCTATTGTTATATTGTACTTTCCAAAGTGCTTAGTGCAGTGCTCTGCACACAGTAAGGGCTCAATAAACATGACTGAATGAATGAATACAACAGAGCTGGTAGACACCTTCCCTACCCAGGAGCTCACAGTCTATATGTTAGAGATTTAAAAACCTCTTTAACCAGAAGTTCTTCCGACAAGAATTCCTGTATTTTTGCTGGATGGTGGACAATTGAAAGGAAAGAGAAGTAGTGTAGCCTAGAGGAAAAAGCATGGGCTTAGGAGTCGGAGGACTTGGGTTCTAATCCTGGCTCTGCCAGTTGCTTGCTGTGTGATCTTGGGCAAGTCACTTCTCTGTGCCTCAGTTTCCTCAACTTTAAAACAGGGATGAAATACCTGTTCTCCCTCCTACTTAGACTGGGAGTCCCATGCCTGTCCGGGACTGTGTCCAACCTAATTAACTCATGTCTACCCCAGCACTCGGAACAGTGTTTGACACACAGTAAGTGCTTAACGAATACCATTTAAAAGAAAGTGGCAGTAATGCTGCCTCCAGTAACTACAAGAACCAGTAAGATGCACAAATTATCTGGTTAGGAAAGGTCTTTCAGACTCTTTTCCTTTGAGAATGTGAGCCTCTCCTACCATCTGTAGTTTAATGAAGTAACTAAAATGATAATATTTTGTGTGGCTATCCATTGCAGTCACACTAGGAATTGCTCCTAACATTTTAAATTCTCCTTTTGACATTTGTCTCCAGTGAGTAGTTTGAAAAGATAAAGCAGAAAATAAAAGCAGTAAGGCCTTTAACCAAGAAAAAAATCAGTTCTATTAATCTTCTCACGCAAAGATAGGCTAGGATTTGGCACAACCTCTACTTATGTGGAGCTATTCTGTCTGGTGATATATCAGATATCTTTGAGTCTTTTGGATGCAAACTCATAGGAAAGTCCACAAAGATCAGCTTCAAGGAACTAATCCCACCACTGATAGAAATTCAAATATCTGGAGGATTGCCATCAGTCCTGCAAAGCATTTGCAGGCAAGCATCCTAAAGTCTGCAAAAAGCTGGAGGGAGTTATATTTTAATGGGACAGAAATAAGTGACATACTTAATATTTTTGTTGTGTGAATGTATTCTAAGGTGCCAGTCAACTTGACAACTGAAGAAGTTTTAAAGATGTTAAAAAAAAATCCCCTATCCAATGTGGGATAAAATATCTTGGTTTCTTAAATAGTCCTTAAATTCTGGGCTTCGGCAAGTAGAACTGAAGTGGTCCAAGTCATGATGCTGGAACGATTAGTGCTGTAGAGCAAATGAGTAGAGAAAACAATAATTAAGAAAATGGGGATTTTGCTATTCACGAAGTATAGACTACAGATATTTAATGAAGCAATTTTAGATAACTTATTAAGGAACTGCTGTTGTCAACAGCAGGAATATCTATGTGTTATATTATATTTTTCTGTTTTGTCTGATAGCTTTCTATAAGGATCAGATAAATAGGCAAGCAGTAATTTATATTTGTCGGAAGGAGCACATCCTTAGATGATCTCTAAACATTTCCCCCTCTAGACTGTAAGCTCACTGTGAGGAGGGAACGTGTCTGTTTATTGTTATATTATACTCTCCCAACCACTTAGTACAGTGCTTTGCATAGAGTAAGCATTCAATAAATACAATCGAAAAAGAATGGGAATTTCCAAATAATATACATTGATGAAGACAGATGGAATTCTTCACCCAATATTATTCTGCTATTGTACACCAGATTTCATTCAATCGCATTTATTGAGCGCTTACTGTGTGCAGTGCACTGTACTAAGTGCTTGGAAAGTACAATTCGGCAACAGATAGAACAATTCCTACCCAACAAAGGGCTTACAGTCTAGAATGCATGTAGTAATAGCCTCACTATTGACACAACATAGTAATACTAATAATAATGATGGTATTTGTTAAGCGCTTACTATGCGCAAAGCACTGTTCTAAGTGCTGGGGGATACAAGGTGATCAGGTTGTTCCATGTCGGGCTCACAGCCATAATCATCATTTTACAGATGAGGGAACTGAGGCACAGAGAAGTTAAGTGACTGGCCCAAAGTCACACAGCTGACAATTGGCAGAGTGGGGATTTGAACCCATGACCTCTGACTCCAAAGCCCGTACTCTTTCCACTGAGCCATACTGCTAGAAGGCAGCTAATTTTAGAAAATGTCGTGATAGCCTGTGCAGCGGATGATGGAAGGAATAGGCTACCCAATACCTAGGCACGTGCTTTCATGCACACCAATTAACATGTATTTGGATAAATAGGAAGAGGGAAATGGGAAAGATATTCTTCTATTCAAAGACAACACTGGCCTTGAGATAATAATCATTTGATAGTATTCACCAGTCTCTAAACCTCTGGTTAAAGAAAAAATTACCTTCTCCATTTTTTGTACAAGTTGACCCACTCACAATTACGACCAAACAGCCTGCTGATATATGGGGACCAGACAATTCATTCTATTCTGGGTGGTTTGGGCAAGTCACTTAATTTCTCTGTGCCTCAGTTCCTTCATCTGTAAAATGGGGATGAAGACTGTGAGCCCCCTGTGGGACAACCTGATCTTCTTGTAACCTCCCCAGTGCTTAGAACAGTGCTTTGCACATAGTAAGCTCTTAATAAATGCCATCACATTATTATTATTATTATTATTAAAATCATCTTTGATAATATTCACCAGTCTCTAAACCTCTGGGTAAAGAAAAAACTACCTTCTCCGTTTTTTGTACAAGTTGACCCACTCACAATTACGACCAGCCTGATGATATATGGGGACCAGACAATTCATTCTATGCTGGGTGGTTTGGGCAAGTCACTTAACTTCTCTGTGCCTCAGTTCCCTCATCTGTAAAATGGGGATGAAGACTGTGAGCCCCTTGTGGGACAACCTGATCTCCTTGTAACCTCCCCAGTGCTTAGAACAGTTCTTTTCACATAGCAAGTGCTTAATAAATGCCATCATATTATTATTATTATTATAGAAATCATCTTTTGCCACATAGACTTACATGCCACTTGCACTGGTCAAACCATTTTCTAATCTGTTCCCTGAAGCCTCTGGTTAAAGAAAGCAATCCCTCATCTGATTTTCACCCAAGTTGACCCTTTCACCACAATTAAGTCCAAACAACCCGACTATCATGACGTTGGAGAGACAACAACTTCAGGATCAGCCCCCTTTGCTACCCAGATGACTACAGTGGGAAGCAGCGTGGCTTAGTGGAAAGAGCCCGGGCTTGGGAGTCATGGTCATGGGTTCTAATCCTGCCTCTGCCACTTGTCAACTGTGTGACCTTGGGGAAGTCACTTCACTTCTCTGGGCCTCAGTTCCCTCATCTGTAAAATGGGGATGAAGACTGTGCATCCCGCGTGGGACAACCTGATTACCTTGTACCCACCCCAGTGCTTAGAACAGTGCTTGGCACATAGTAAGGGCTTAACATTATTATTGTTATTATATTATTATATATAATTATATAATTATTATTAACATTAATCAACATTATTATTATTATTTTAATTATTATTACAGTGCTGGTGCTTATATCCCAGCATGACTAATAATAATAATAATAATAATAATAGTCATTTATTAAGCACTCACTATATGCAAAGCACTGTTCTAAGTGCTGAGCACTGTTCTAGCCACTGGCACTGTTCTAAGCACTGACCAGCTCCTCGTTTTCCCCATTTCCAGCCTCTCCAGTCTCCAGTGACTTTGGGCAAGTCACTTCACTTCTCTGGACCTCAGTTCCCTCATCCATAAAATGGGGATGAAGACTGTTGGCCCTTCGTGGGACAACCTGATTACCTTGCATCTACCCCAGCACTTAGAACAGTGCTTTGCACATAGTAAGCGCTTAACAAATACCAACATTATTATTATTATATAACAGATCATTTTTCAGAAATGGAATTCTGCACGTGTCAACCTTACTATTCCTTTAAAACCTCAAATTGCTAGCCATTCTTCTCCACATCAAACATATACTCATGAACATTGGCTTCAAGGCACCCACTCTGGGGGAGGAGGACATTAGGGAGGGAGGATGAGGAGTTAAGTTTTGTACACGTAGCCCTTGAGGTGCCAGTGGAAAATTCATGTAGAGATAACCTATATTGCAAGTTCCTTGAGGGCAGGGATCATGTCTACCAACTCTATTACAATGTATTCTCAAGAGCTTAGTACAGTGCTCTTGACACAGTAAATGTCAAATAAATAACATTGATTGACTGATCTGGAAGCAGAAAGAAATATGAGATTGCAGAAAACAGTGTTTGGGGAGAGCAAGGGAGATTTAGAAGTTATCTACAGAGAGATGATTGCTGAAGTCGTGAGAGTGGAGGAGATCCCCAAGGGAATAAATGTATATAAAAAAGAGAAGAACCAGAACCCAGTTTAATTTTGTGTACAGATTGCTTAAACCAAAATCAACATTTCCATTCTCAGCTACAAGTTTTTCCCATTAGTATTCCATTCTCTCATTTCATTGCTTACTTATTGAAACTTCTCAATTATAAGAATGAAACCAGTTTTAAATTAGGTAAGCAGATATTATAAAGGAGGTGATTCAGACCTAATAAAATAGAATGAACAATAAGTAGAGCAGAATATATGTAAGAGCAATAACCTGCACATATTAAAAGGATTTCAATACTGCTTTAAACATGTTATCCCATGATATATTCATTCAATCACATTTATTGAGAGCTTACTGTGTTCAGAGCACTATTTGGATGGTAATTTAAAATCTAGCAATGTTGCTAGGTTTGAAAAAAAAATGTAGAAGGCAAAGCACCAAGGACTTCTCAAATACTAATTGATGATGATGGTGACTAACTAAAGGTTTTTAGAACGTCTGACCAAAAGAATTTTAAAGCACCCTTCCTAGATATCAATTATATCAATATTTATGCAGTAAAACATGACAATTCTTCAGAAAGCTTTAAGGCAAAGTGCACCAACTTACTCCCTATCTGCCCTTACTCCTACTACCCTAATCCCTAGTGGGAATGCCATTAAATAATGTTAACAGTAATGCATTTAAGTACTTTGTGCCAAGCAGTGTCCTAAGTGCTAGGATAGAGACAAGATAATCAGAGACGGCATAGTTCCTCTCCCACACTGGGTTCAAAGATGGCATAGTTCCTCTCCCACACTGAGTTCACAATCTAAAAAGAAGTAAGACTATGCATTTATTCCTGTTTCACAGTTGAGAAAACTGAGGATCAGAGAGGTTATGTGACTTGCCCAAAGCACATAGTGGGGCAGTGGCTGGGAACTAGAACTCATGTCTGCTGGCTCTTAGTATAAAGTTATTTCCCTTAATAAATCCATGATTAGTGGCGATCAATGACAGAGATGAGGGGCAAGGGAGCCACACTTCTGCCTGTCTCCCTATTCCCTTAAAGCAAGATTTTAACCATTCCCCAAGCTGTCTTCCAAATCTTACAGCTCTGTCCCACGTCCTTCCCTTTTATTCCATGATATCCTTCATAGCCCACTTGGGGAAGAAAAAACCCCTCAGAAAATCCCCATTTTCAAGCTCTCCCATTCCATCTTACTCAGGCAGATTAACAAAATACCTGACCATTTCAATATCCGCAGTTTTGGTGATAAAGATGACAGGAGAAAAATTCTTCTGCATCATTCCTAATATATGTTATTTTCAAGTCTGGCAAGTTTACAGTTCCCCATGCTGAATGTAGGCATATAGAGTACTCTCTACGAAAGATGACATCTTAAATCAACCCTTTAAAAAAAACCTCTCTCCAACTTCATTCTAGAATTACAAGCCCACTAAATTCAAAGGCAGGATTAAATCAAAATTAAAGTTCTCCTGAACTTTATTAATTAATCATACACAACATTATGTGGAAAAGTTTTTCAATGCCATCATGCCACCTTTCTCTACTGAAGGCCTTGGGCGCCTTTGCTCCATGATCATTTCTGCGAAACTCCCATTTTGGCAAGTCATGGGGCTGTCATTTTTTTCTAAATGACGTTTATTAAGCGCTTACTATGTGCAAAGCACTGTTCTAAGCGCTGGGAAGGTCACAAGGTGATGAGGTTGTCCCACGTGGGGCTCACAGTCTTAATCCCCATTTTACAGATGAGGTAACTGAGGCCCAGAGAAGTTAAGTGACTTGCCCAAAATCACACAGCTGACAAGTGGCGGAGCTGGGATTTGAACCCATGACCTCTGACTCCAAAGCCCATGCTCTTTCCACTAAGCCACGCTGCTTCCCAAGACTGCATCTTGACAAGATGCTGCAGGGCCTCCATACTCATGAGAAGTTGAGGGGCCACCATATTGTCAAGAAATTGCACAGCCTCCATATTGAAGAGAAATTTTGGGATTTGCCATTTTTGGAATGTCCTATATGGTTCTCAGAGGCAATGCATTATCTCATTAATTAGCCCAGATCTATCTAACTGAAGTACAGTGCTCTGCACACAGTAAGCGCTCAATAAATACGATTGATGATTGATGATCTACCCCTCCTCCTTCATATCCAGCCATCATTCTCCACACACTCAAGGCCTTATTAAAAACACATCTTCTCCAAGAGGGCTTCCCTCACTTATTGCCCTCATTTCTTCTTCTCCCACTCCCTTCTTCCAAACATTTGTAGTTGGATTTGCACCCATGATTCACCCCTCTCTCAGCAGCCCCATAGTATTAGAGAAGCAGCGCGGCTTAGTGGAAAGAGCACGGGTTTTGGAGTCAGAGGTCATGGGTTCAAATCCTTGCTCTGCCAATTGCCAGCTGTGTGGCTTTGGGCAAGTCAATTAACTTCTCTGGGCTTCAGTTCCCTCATCTGGAAAATGGGGGTTAAGATTGTGAGCCAAACATGGGAAAACCTGATCACCCTCTATCCCCCCAGCACTTAGAACAGTGCTTTGCATGTAGTAAATGCTTAACAAATACCATTATTATTATTATTATTATTATTTATGTGCATGTTTGTAATTTATTTATTCATATTAATGTCCATCTCCCAGTCTAGAATGTAGGAGGCCTTCCCAGACTGTGCCCCCTCCTTCCTCTCCCACTCCTCCCCCTCTCCATCCCCCCTGCCTTACCTCCTTCCCCTCCCCACAGCACCTGTATATATATATGTTTGTATGCATTTATTACTCTAGTTATTTATTTTATTTGGACATATTTATTCTATTTATTTTTCTATTTATTTTATTGTTTTGTACTCTGTCTCCCCCTTCTAGACTGTGAGCCCACTGTTGGGTAGGGACCGTCTCTATATGTTGCCAACTTGTACTTCCCAAGTGCTTAATACAGTGCTCTGCACACAGTAAGCGTTCAATAAATACGATTGAATGAATGAATGAAAGCTCACTGTGGAAAGTGTTTAACTGACTCTGTTGTATTGTACTTTCCCAAGCATTTAGTACAGGGCTCTGCACTTCAGTGCTCAATAAATACAATCGATTGATTTACCTCAAACAACCCCTACCTGTGCAACTGCCCTGATTCATCATCATCAATCGTATTTATTGAGCGCTTGCTGTGTGCAGAGCACTGTACTAAGCGCTTGGGAAGTCCAAGTTGGCAACATATAGAGACAGTCCCTACCCAACAGTGGGCTCACAGTCTAAAAGGGGGAGACAGAGAACAAAACCAACCATACTAACAAAATAAAATATATAGAATAGATATGTACAAGTAAAATAGAGTAACAAATATGTACAAACATATATACATATATACAGGTGCTGTGGGGAAGGGAAGGAGGTAATCTGTACTGTGAATTGCTACCTGTTACTAATGGTAATAGTAATAATAAAAATTATGGTGCTTGTTAATGCTTACTATGTACCAAGTCTTAGTCTAAGTGCTAGGGTAGATACAAGTCATTCAGGTTGGACACAGTCCCTGTCCCACATGGGGCTCTCAGTCTTAATCCCCATTTTGCAGAGGAGATAACTGAGGCTCAGAGAAGTTAAGTGACTTGCCCAAGGTCACATGGTAGGCATGTGGCAGGGCTGTCTCACAACTCCCCTGTGCCCTTTGCCACTATCCTTCATTCTGTCTGGAATCTGATGACAACTCAGTAGGAAACAGGGGTGAAGACAAAAGGAAACCCACAATGCCGTCACCCCAGAAAAGGTAAGGTGGTGGGTTTAGGGATAAATGGTTCTAAGGGTATTTTAGCTTCAAGAATATTTTTTCAAAAGTCATGCTTTCTTCTAATCCAATGCACATCCCATTTAAATTATGGAATGTGACTGTTTATTCTTGCATCGTACTCTCTCAAGGGCTTAGTACAGTACTCTGCACTCAGTAAGCCCTCAATAATTACGACTGAACGAATGAATGACAATATAAAAAATGCATTCAACACCCAAAAAAGTTCTCTAAAACTCAGTGTTAGTGTTTGGATTCAAAATGAACTGAAAAAAGGCACACGCTGCCATCTGTTTTTCTAATTATTGATGGATAATCTAGAAAACATATTGAGGAACATATTGCTGGGTAGAGATGAATGGCAGGCCTTCTTAGGTGTGTATTCATGTTGAAATAACATGTTGCATAAGAAGTTTTTATTGTTTGTTAACTGTGGAATTACATTGCCTGTTATTACCATGCTGCAGGTATTTCTGGATCTTCATTTGCCTGTGATTCAGAACTTGAATGCTGAACATTTTGTATGCTGCATGCCTTTTTTTGGCTTCTTAATAATAATAACAACAATAACAATTTTGGTATTTGTTAAGCGCTTACTATGTGCAAAGCACTGTTCTAAGCGCTGGGAGGATACAAGGTGATCAGGTTGCCCCATGTGGGGCTCACAATCTTAATCCCCATTTTACAGATGAGGTAACAGGCACAGAGAAGTTAAGTGACTTGCCCGAAGTCACACAGCCGACAAGTGGCAGAGGCAGGATTTGAACCCATGACCTCTGACTCCCAAGACTGTGCTCTTTCCACTGAGCCACGCTGTTTCTTGCCTTAAACTAAGTCATGATTTGATTTCCCTAAATTATCTCTATCCGTGTGTTTTCCTTTGGGCATTTCCACTGTCAGAAGTATGTGGGTGCTTACTCTCGTGGAGCAAACATTGAGATGCATTCATTCATTTATTCAATCGTATTTATTGAGCGCTTACTGTGTGCAGAGCACTGTACTAAACGCTTGGGAAGTACAAGTCAGCAACATACAGAGATGGTCCCTACCCAACAACGGGCTCACAGTCTAGTCTAGAAGGAGGACTTTCAACATCACTTGAGTCTGCATGGCAAACTTGGTTTGAGCCAGATTCTCCCAACCAGTGGTGCCATAGTTAACTTTTTCAGGCCACCATGATTCCATTCAGAATTTTGAAGGAAGAACTTGCTGAAAATTGTCCTGGCAATCTGCAAAAGCTCCTGCAGTTTCCACAGGGACCACATTTCCAGGAATTAGCCATGGCCCTCAGAGAACCTGGCTCAGTGTGAAATAAGGTAGCAATCCCCTGGATGTATCCTTATCTCCAAGGGATGTCCCTTCTTCTACCTTCAATTCACAAAGACTTATGGCTTACTGAAATGCTTATTTACAAATCCAAAAGAAACTGGAGCATCTGAGAGGTGCATTTCACTGTCAGGATCACCTTTAAATAGGAATATAAAAACACAAAAACATTTGTATGCTGTTGTTTGGCTTTTGAAGTTGATGACAAATGTAAACCAGGGGCATCTGACATGCGATGGGTCTGAGGTTTCTACCATACAAGAAGTACTAAGTGAGTAGATTCTAACTCACTGCTCAGTACTAGCAGGTGTCTCGCTCTCAGGCTAAAATCAATTAGCAGTCAGTAGTTTATTCCATGATGATATGGAAAAAGAAAATGTACATTTCTCATGCCCTTTCTGTTGCCAGTTTAGGGGACATTTAGAAGAATTTATAAGAATTGAGAAGCAGCATGGCCTAGTGGATCAAGCCCAGCCCTGGGAATCAGAAGGACCTGGGTTCTAAACCTGCCTCCTCCACTTGTCCGCTGTGTAACCTTGGACAAGTCACTTCGCTTCTCTGTGCCTCAGTTCCTCCTTAGGGAAAATGGGGACTAAATCTATGAGCCCCATGAGGCTTCTAGACCGTGAGCCCATTGTTGGGTAGGGACCGTCTCTATATGTTGCCGACTTGTACTTCCCAAGCGCTTAGTACAGTGCTCTGCACACAGTAAGTGCTCAATAAATACAATTGAATGAATGAATGACATGGACTTGTCCAACCTGATTAGCTTGCATTTACCCCAGGGCTTAATACAGTGTCTGACACACAGAAAGCATTTAAATACCAAAGTAATAGTGAGAAAAAAACAATTTGAAGCAGCAAATGGAGATTAGTTCATTATAATTAAGTCAAATATCTAAGTCGTGGAAACTTGTTGCAGAGATTTATTCCTCTAACTTCCTTAGTTGTGCTGAAAACCCTCTATAATTCTCAATGGAAAGAGCCCGGGCTTGGGAGCCAGAGGTCATGGGTTCAAATCCTGCCTCTGCCACTTGTTAGCTGTGTGACTTAGGGCAAGTCACTCAACTTCTCTGGGCCTCAGTTGCCTCATCTGTAAAATAAGGATGAAGACTGTGATCCCCAGGTGGGACAATCTGATCACCTTGTATCCTCCCCAGCGCTTAGAACAGTGCTTTGCACATAGTAAGTGCTTAACAAATGCCATTATTATTATTATTTTTATTAAATGTCTACTCATTCCTGCTGCAGAAAGTACTGACCACTGACTTTAAATACCACAATTATTTAATGCTCTCAATCAACTCTCCCTCTTACTTATCTACTGCCTTCTATCACTAAAACCTCAATTCACAGTCTTTGTTGCTCTCAAGCTCAAATCATTTGCACCTAACTCCCATTTAATTACTTGCTACAATCACCTAACACCTGCCCTGGCCTCACCTCCAATTTTCTGAGCAAGTTTGATTTATTTCTCACCTTGTTCCTCTTCTTTACTATCACTAACACTGATGACACTGAGGTCAACTCAGCCTCTTCTGAATCTTGTGACCTCATGGTGACAGTAGTAGTAAATGTATTAAAGTGCTTCATGTGTGCAGAGCACTGAACTAAGAACTAGGAAAGACTAATAATAATAATAATAATGGGATTTGTTAAGTGCCTACTATGTGCAAAGAAGTGCTAAGCGCTGGGGGGATACAAGGTGATCAAGTTGTCCCACGTGGGGCTCACAGTCTTAATCCCCATTTTACAGATGAGGTAACTGAGGCTCAGAGAAGTTAAATTACTTGCCCAAGGTCACACAGCAGACATGTGGCAGAGTCAGGATTTGAACCCAAAGCCCGTGCTCTTTCCACTGAGCCACGCTGCTTCTCTGTGCAGGTAAGAATTAAAAAAGGAACCTGACCCTTGAGGGGCTCACAATCTATGGTCATCTTTGGCCTGGCCGAGCTTTATCAAATGATCCTACCACCTGGCTGGAAGGTCAAAGATGAAACCAGAGGGAAGAACCTTGAAAGAAGATCAAATAGCAGAATCATAGGCGGGCAGGGGGTGGGTGAGATGAAGGAATATATTTAAAGAAAGGGAAAGAATGCGTACATCAGCCAAGATTTCATCTTGGACAATGTCAGCAGGGACAGACAAGCAGGGCTGAATAAAGATCAGTTGCCTTAATCCCTGATAAACCTAGAAAAGCCAAATGGTATAGTGTAGCTTTGAGTAGAGAATCAATTGCTGTAGCCCAGCAATGTGCAAACTCCCTACAGAAAAAGGGAGAGAGATAGAGAAATAGAGAAGCTCTTGCTGTCTGTTATATTGGGCTCTGATTCATTCATTCAATCGTACTTATTGAGTGCTTACTGTGTGCAGAGCACTGTACTAAACGCTTGGGAAGTACAACTCGGCAACATATGGAGACGGTCCCTATATTACTGAGTGTGTGGAAGAGAAAGTACAGATGCATGGCTGACCATTTCTTCTTCAAAAATAAATTTTGGTAAATTTTCACTTCCACTTTCGGTTTCAAGACCTTCCCAAAGGTGCTTCTCTTATAGCCATTCCTTTGCTTCTCTTCCTCCTCCATCTGGGCTGATTTAAGAGATGAAAGGACGGGCATTATGAGTCCATTTCTCTATTAGGCCTTTTTCTTTCCTTTGTGCTTTTGACTTTCTGGCACTAACCAAGTAATCATCCTAAAGAATAGTATCTTTCTCCCTTAACTTGACAATTTGGGAAAATAAAGCTCTTAAATTGGCAAGAGTCATTAGCTCCAGTAATTGCTATTCTGAAACTGATCTATTAGAAAGGGAGACAGTTCCTCAAAGGCAAAATGCCTTGGAATTTCAATGCTCTTCTAATAATAATAATAATGGTATTTGTTAAGCGCTTACTATGTGCAAAGCACTGTTCTAAGCACTGGGGAGGTTACAAGGTGATCAGGTTGTCCAGGGGGACCCACAGTTTTAATCCCCATTTTACAGATGAGGTAACTGAGGCACAGAGAAGTTAAGTGACTTGCCCAAAGTCACACAGCTGACAGTTGGCAGAGCCGGGATTTGAACCCGTGACCTCTGACTCCAAAGCCTGGGCTCTTTCCACTGAGCCATGCTGCTCATCTCTAATTCACATGGTTCTCTAGATTGCTAGACCTAGGCAAGATGTTTAACTGAAGTTAAATTACCTCTTTTTGAATATCTAACTCCATTTCGTTGTGTTCCCTGGTAGATTCACTGTAGAGACTGCGATCAAAACAAAACAATAAACCCTGAGTACTCTAAATAGATGAACAATAAAAGTTCAGCCATTCTAGTCTCCTAGTAGAGTTAAAAAAAAGATACATTGGTTGTTAAACAACAACATGTCCAGAAACGCTCTGGGCATGTTACTCCCCTCCTCAAAAATCTCCAGTGGCTACCAATCAATCTGTGCATCAGGCAGAAACTCCTCACCCTCAGCTTCAAGGCTGTCCATCCCCTTGCCCCCTCCTACCTCACCTCCCTTCTCTCCTTCTCCAGCCCAGCCCGCACCCTCCACTCCTCTGCCACTAATCCCCTCACCGTGCCTCGTTCTCGCCTGTCCAACCGTCGACCCCCGGCCCACGTCCTCCCCCTGGCCTAGAATGCCCTCCCTCCGCACATCCTCCAAGCTAGCTCTCTTCCTCCCTTCAAGGCCCTACTGAGAGCTCACCTCCTCCAGGAGGCCTTCCTACACTGAGCCCCCTCCTTCCTCTCCCCCTCGCCCCCCCGTCCCCCGTCTTACCTCCTTCCCTTCCCCACAGCACCTGTATATATGTATATATGTTTGTATATATTTATTACTCCATTTACTTATTTATTTTACTTGTACATATCTATTCTATTTATTTTATTTTGTTAATATGTTTGGTTTTGTTCTCTGTCTCCCCCTTTTAGACTGTGAGCCCACTGTTGGGTAGGGACTGTCTCTATATGTTGCCAATTTGTACTTCCCAAGCGCTTAGTACAGTGCTCTGCACATAATAAGCACTCAATAAATACGATTGATGATGATGATGATGATGATGTCTCCCCCTTCTAGACTGTGAGCCCACTGTTGGATAGGGACTGTCTCTATAAGTTGCCAACTAGTACTTCCCAAGCACTTAGTACAGTGCTCTGCACACAGTAAGCGCTCAATAAATACGATTGATTGATAAATGGAAAGCTATGGATGTAGAAGAAATCAGGGCAGCTAGAAAGCTGGACAATGATTAACTAGGTACCGGGATAATAGTTCCATAGTGGGTTTTAAGGGAGAAAAAGTAGGTAAAGAAATATCAATCAGTGGTATCTATTGAGCACTTACTGTGTGCAGAGCATGACACTAAGCTATTGGGAGAGTACATACAGAGATGGTAGACAGGTTTCCTGCCCACATTGAGCTTACGGTCTAGAAGGGGAGACAGGCAATGATATAAGTGAATGAAGATTATGTATGTAAGTGTTGTGTGGTTTAGAGTGGGAGAATATCAAATGCCCTAAGGGTATAGAAGGGACATATCTTTACTAGAGTCCTTAACTACGAATAAGGATGGATGCCAAGCTTAATACCGCTGTTAGAGACGGAGAGATGAATCAGCCAAGCTTGGACCATTGGTCTGAATTGATTAAAGGTATTTCATCTGCTTTAGGAATCTGAACAAAGAAACCATTTCAACATATCATCTAGCCATGGGAATATGAATCAGGGTATCAAACGAACAGATCTCCTAAGCCAACTGCTCAAGCAGAAGTACAGCAGCGTGAGGCATTTCTTTCACTCAAGTTTTGATATTTAACCGAAAACCGAACTGTCCTGAGTTAGCTTTGGTAAGACACTTTTCTACCCAAATGAGAATTGCTGGGCTGTAGCAACAAGGCTCAAGACAGATACATGATTAAGAAAACAATGGTAAGAAGTTTGCTTATCTGAGCCCCCTGCAAAATGATGGTTTTGCAAAATGGCATTAAATTGTTATAGGAAACTGGTTCAATGATTATGTACAGTAATTGTGCTATGTTAGCCCATGCTAGTAAAATAATCTCCTTATGCAAAATGTATGCGGTTAATAAAAGATGAGCATTTTAAATTCAGTTGTCCTTGCCCTTCCAATCCTAATTATTTTGATTCTTTTTCGTACAAAACTTTTCAGTTTTTTTTTTAATTACAATCATATTTCTAACAGATTTGTAACCAGTTTTTTGGGTGTAACACTGATGACATTTTTCCATTTTTGCTTGCAAACCATTTCATTAAAATGAGCTTTATACATTATTCATCCACGGAATTGAATATGTGACCATAGTGCAATGTACCACCCGCTCATGTGTACTTTAAAAACAATCCTTTATAATAATAATAATAATGGTATTTGTTAAGCGCTTACTATGTGCAAAGCACCATTCTAAGCACTGAGCACTGTTCTTTACCAATCACTGTATTTTTTTATTCTTTTTAATAGCATTTATTAAGCACTTACTATGTGCAAAGCACTGTTCTAAGCGCTGGGGAGATTACAAGGTGATCAGGTTGACCCACGGGGGGCTCACAGTCTTAATCCCCATTTGACAGATGAGGTAACTGAGGCACAGAGAAGTGAAGTGACTTGCCCAAAGTCACATGGCTGATGGAGCCGGGATATGAACCCATGACCTCTGACTCCAAAGCCCGGGCTCTTTCCACTGAACCACACCTTGTTTAGACAGAGGGGAGAAAGGAAGATGACATAAAATTCACATCTGCCAAGCTAACTCTCTTCCTACCCTTCAAAGCCCTAATGAGAGCTCACCTCCTCCAGGAGGCCTTCCCACACTGAGCCCCCTCCTTCCTCTCCCCCTCCCCATCCCCCCTGCCTTACCTCCTTCCCCTCCCCACAGCACCTGTGTATATGTATATATGTTTGTACGTATGTATTACTTTATTTATTTTATTTGTACATGTTTATTCTATTTATTTTATTTTGTTAATACGTTTTGTTTTGTTGTCTGTCTGCCCCTTCTAGACTGTGAGCCCACTGTTGGGTAGGGACCGTCTTTATATGTTGCCAACTTGTACTTCCCAAGCGCTTACTACAATGCTCTGCACACAGTCAGCGCTCAATAAATACGATTGAATGAATGAATGACTGCAAGTAGAAAAAGCAATCATCTTGTCCCCGTTTTTTAAGCTTCCATGACTTTATTTCAAAACAAGCATATTCAGCATTGTAGAAGTGGTGTGGGAGAAAATTTTTCAAAAGGCATTCCACACTGAAATTTGTAAAACTCTGCAGAGTCCTTTGACCAAAGCCAGTAATTGCACACAGAATCCCTCTCCTGAAATTCAACAGGGGCTAAATGTCTCAGAGTCTTGCTAGGTAATGCTAACTATGGAAGCAGCGTGGCTCAGTGGAACAAGCTCACGCTTGGTAGTCAGAAGTCATGGGTTCAAATCCCAGCTCCACCAATTGTCAGCTGTGTGACTTTGGGCAAGTCACTTCACTGCTCTGGGCCTCAGTTACCTCATCTGGAAAATGAGGATTAAGACTGTGAGCCCCAAGTGGGACAACCTGATCACCTTGTAACCTTCCCAGCGCTTAGAACAGTGCTGTTAGCGCTTGCTATGTGCAAAGCACTGTTCGAAGCGCTTGGGGGATGCAAAGTGACCGGGTTGTCCCACGTGGGGTTCACAGTCTTAACCCCATTTTACAGATGAAGGAACTGAGGCCCAGAGAAGTTGAGCGGCTTGCCCAGGGTCACACAGCTGAGAAGTGGCACAGCAGGGATTTGAACCCATGGCCTCTGCCTCTCAAGCCCGGGCTCTTTCCACTGAACCACGCTAGTTGTCCCAGTTTGTAAAGACGGGCGGACAGGACCACAGTTTCTTGGACCTTCAGTTTGGCGCGCGCTGTAATACCACACCACCACCGGACTCGTTTTGATGGCCTCCCAAGGGGAACACTGACCTCTGTGGTTCCTGGTTTTTTTCCCCACTTCCTTGTCCACCGTGGCTATTTTTGGCAAGCGAGCTGGTCTGAGGAACAGGGAATTCTGCAACAGTATTTAGCTCTGGGTTGCCAGCGTAGAGTTTCGGTTCTCCGTCCACTAACTCGGACCTGTTGTAGTCTCCCACGCTCTGCTCGGCCCTGGTGGATGGAGCACCGGTTTGGGACTCAGAGGTTGTGGATTCTCCCCCTCCCTCTCCCTCCTCCCCCTCCCCATCCCCCCTGCCTTACCTCCTTCCCCTCTCCACAGCACCTGTATATATGTATATATGTTTGTACGGATTTATTACTCTATTTTATTTGTACATGTTTATTCTATTTATTTCATTTTGTTAATATGTTTTGTTCTCTGTCTCCCCCTTCTAGACTATAAGCCCACTATTGGGTGTCTCGATATGTTGCCAACTTGTACTTCCCAAGTGCTTAGTACAGTGCTCTGCACACAGTAAGCACTCAATAAATACGATTGAATGAATGAATGAATGATTTACACATAGTAAGCACTTAACAAATGCCATCATTATTATCATTAATGAACATAGCCCATTCTGCTCCACAGCAGGCAGAAACGCCTGATAATCGGGCTTCAGGGAACTCAATCAGCTCCCTCTTTCCTACTTAGTTTTTTTTCTACTTACTCTTACTTAGCCTAGTGAGAAGGAGCTTGGCCTAGTGGAAGGAGGATCTGGGTTCCAATCCTGGCTCCATCACTTGTCTGCTATGTCACCTTGGGCAAGTCACTTCACTTCTCTGTGACTCGTTATCTCATCTATAAAATGGGGATTAAGCCTGTGAGCCCCCCGTGGGACAAAGACTGTGTCCAACCTGATTATCTTGCATCTGCCCCAGTGCTTCATACAGTGCCTGCGCACAGTAAGTGCTCAATAAATACCATTTGTTTTTCTTCCGCTACCACTCTAAATTCAAACATCACTCTCACCTCTCACTGTCAACCCCTTTCTCCTGGATTCCCTTCAGCCTGGCACTCCCTCCTCTCACACCGAGCACACTTCTGTTCTCCCCATCTCATTGAGAAGCAGCGTGGCTCGGTGGAAAGAGCCCGGGCTTGGGAGTCAGAGGTCATGGGTTCAAATTCCAGCTCCGCCAATTGCCAGCTGTGTGACTTTCGGTAAGTCAATTCACTTCTCTGTGCCTCAGTTACCTCATCTGTAAAATGAGGATTAAGACTGTGAGCCCCACATGGGACAACCTGATCACCTTATATCCTCCCCAGCGCTTAGAACAGTGCTTTGCACATAGTAAGCACTTAACAAATGCCATCATTATTATTATTATTATCATTACCTTCAAAGTTCTCTTGAAATAACAAAGCAGCATGGTTCAGTGGAAAGAGCCTGGACTTTGGAGTCAGAGGTCATGGGTGCAAATTCCAGCTTCACCATTTGTCAGCTGTGTGACTCTGGGCAAGTCATTTCACTTCTCTGTGCCTCAAATCCCTCATCCGTAAAATGGGGATTAAAGCTGCGAGCCCCACGTGGGACAACCTGATCACTTTGTATGCCCCCCAGTGCTTAGAACAGTGCTTTGCACATAGTATGTGCTTAACAAATGCCATCATTATTATTATTATTATTATTATTATTATTATTATTATTATTAGTGTAAAGAGCCCGGGCTTGGGAGTCAGAGGTCATGGGTTCTAATCCTGACTCTGCCACTCATCAGTTGGGTGACTTTGGGCAAGTCACTTAATTTCTCTGTGCCTCAGTTACCTCATCTGTAAAATGGGAATTAAGACTGTGAGCCCCATATAGGTCAACCTGTTAACCTTGTATCTACCCCAGGGCTTAGCACATAGTAAGTGCTTAACAAATACCATCATTATTATTATTATTATCATCTCCTCCAATAGGTTTTCCTGATCAATCTCCCATATACCAATCCTATTCCCCTCCCAGTTGACATTTCAGTATTTTCATGTCATCTAAGCACTTGGGTGCTCGCACCTACTACTCCCCACAATACTTACTTACTCTATTGTTTCCCTCTACTTGTAATTTATTTTAAAGTCTGATCTCCCTTCATTCAACTCCACTAGACTGCAATCTCCTTGTGCCCAAAGATCACGCCTACTACCTGCACAGAAATCTCCCAAGTGCTGAGTATAACGCTCTGCCCAGCGTAAGCAATGAACAAATGCTCACTTGCCCATTTGAAATAAATGTTATTCCAATCAATCACATTTATTGAGTGCTGACTGCGTGCAGGGCACTGTACTAAACACTTGGGAGAGTAGAATACAACAGAGTTGCTAGACACATTCCCTGTCTAAAACAAGATTACAGTCTATAATGCTGTCCCATTCCTCATGGAAGAACAATGACCTAATGGAGTCAGCACAGTACTAGGAGTAAGAGAACTGTGTCTCTAGTTCTCTGTCCTGCCTCCTTGTTTGACCTTGGCCAAGCTACTTAACATCTCTGCTTCTCAGTTTCCTGAAAATTTCTAGACTGTGAGCCCACTTCTAGACTGTGAGCCCACTGTTGGGTAGGGACCGTCTCTATACGTTGCCAACTTGTACTTCCCAAGTGCTTAGTACAGTGCTCTGCACACAGTAAGTGCTCAATAAATACGATTGAATGAATGAATGAAAGATAAAAATACCTTTTCTCCCTCCATGTGGAACTGACTTGTTTATTATACGCTTACACATAATGCTTAATAAATCCCTTTAAAAAATATATCAAAAATGTCCGAATTTTCTAATATGCATATTAGAATAACCAATGACCTCCTGCTTGCCAAATCCAACAGCTCATATTCTGTCCTAATCCTCCTCGACCTCTCAGCTGCCTTCAACACTGTGGACCACCCCCTTCTCCTCAAAACGCTATCTGACCTTGGCTTCACAGACTCCGTCCTCTCCTGGTTCTCCTCTTACCTCTCCGGTCCTTCATTCTCAGTCTCTTTTGCAGGCTCCTCCTCCCCCTCCCATCCCCTTACTGTGGGGGTTCCCCAAGGTTCAGTGCTTGGTCCCCTTCTGTTCTCAATCTACACACACTCCCTTGGTGACCTCATTCGCTCCCACGGCTTCAACTATCATCTCTACGCTGATGACACCCAGATCTACATCTCTGCCCCTGCTCTCTCCCCCTCTCTCCAGGCTCGCATCTCCTCCTGCCTTCAGGACATCTCCATCTGGATGTCTGCCCGCCACCTAAAGCTCAACATGCCGAAGACTGAACTCCTTGTCTTCCCTCCCAAACCTTGCCCTCTCCCTGACTTTCCCATCTCTGTTGACGGCACTACCATCCTTCCCATCTCACAAGCCCGCAACCTTGGTGTCATCCTCGACTCCGCTCTCTCATTCACCCCTCACATCCAAGCCGTCACCAAAACCTGCCGGTCTCAGCTCCGCAACATTGCCAAGATCCGCCCTTTCCTCTCCATCCATACTGCTACCCTGTTCATTCAAGCTCTCATCCTATCCCGTCTGGACTACTGCATCAGCCTTCTCTCTGATCTCCCATTCTCGTGTCTCTCCCCACTTCAATACATATTTCATGCTGGTGCCCGGATTATCTTTGTCCAGAAACACTCTGGGCATATTACTCCCCTCCTCAAAAATCTCCAGTGGCTAACAATCAATCTCCACATCAGGCAGAAACTCCTCACCCTGGGCTTCAAGGCTGTCCATCACCTCGCCCCCTCCTACCTCACCTCCCTTCTCTCCTTCTACAGCCCGCCCTGCACCCTCCACTCCTCTGCCGCTAATCTCCTCATGGTATCTCGTTCTCTCCTGTCCCGCAATCGACCCCCGGCCCACGTCATCCCCCGGGCCTGGAATGCCCTCCCTCTGCCCATCCACCAAGCTAGCTCTCTTCCTCCCTTCAAGGCCCTACTGAGAGCTCACCTCCTCCAGGAGGCCTTCCCAGACTGAGCCCCTTCCTTCCTCTCCCCCTCATCCCCCTCTCCATCCCCCCCATCTTACCTCCTTCCCTTCCCCACAGCACCTATATATATGTATATATGTTTGCACATATTTATTACTCTATTTATTTATTTATTTTACTTGTACATATCTATTCTATTTTATTTTGTTAGTATGTTTGGTTTTGTCTCCCCCTTTTAGACTGTGAGCCCACTGTTGGGTAGGGACTTTATATGTTGCCAATTTGTACTTCCCAAGCACTTAGTACAGTGTTGTGCACACAGTAAGCGCTCAATAAATATGATTGATGATGATGATGATGATGATGTGGGCAGGGAACCTGTCTTCCAACTCTGCTATCTTGTACTATCTCAAGTGTTTAGTACAGTGCTCTGCACACAGTAAGCACTCAATATGATTGACATATACATATAGAAAGAGATAGAAAGACAGTGTTTACTCACTGGATAGCTTGTGTTTCCTTTTCAACATGCACACACACACACACACACATATTTTTGGTACTTCTTTCATCTATTCTTCAGGCTAGATAGTGTTCACAGACTGATGCAACAATATTGGTTGGGGAGGAAGTGTCTATTTGAGCTTCTGGCTCAGTGTTCTATGACTACGAGAAAGTAATGACTTTTCATGTCATCCTTAACAACAATGACCCTGGCTGCAAAGCTAAAAAAAACAGCAAAGAAAACAGATGCTTGCCTCTCTTCTTCCCTCTGCTTATTGCAGACTTTGTTGCCTGAGGCCAATTATGCCACCATAGAATGTACTTAGCACTTCAAGGACAAAACTCCCTTCTGAACTTTGAAATTCTACCACTGCTCCATTTTCAGAGTTTTTAGAACACTCCACTTGAGTATCAGAGTTTGGTCTTTCAAATGATTACTTTGCTTTAGAAAATTAAACCATGTCAAAACGACATCTCGGCTCTGGGCTAAACAAAAGTTGCTCCTTACTTCATAGTGAAAATATCATTTGGGGGAATTATTCATTCAATTCATTCCGTCATATTTATTGAGCGCTCACTGCATGCAGAGCACTGTACTATGGCAGAATTGGTGTAAATTTGGGGTAAAGAGCTTTCAACACATTCCAAGTCAATCAGTGATTTAGCTTAAAAGATCAGGATGGATTGAGGTTATACAAATTCAAGTGAAAAAGTCAAAAAAAAAATTCTTCTTTTGAGATTTTGAAGAATCCGGCACAATTTGTGCTTCTTTTTCTTCCCAGGACTTTTTTAAATTTCACTGTTCTGCCTGAACCATAAATAGTTCTGAAATATAGAAGGAAAGACTGTTCCAGTAAAAAATTTTGTTGACTCTGACAATATGCTGAAAATCCTCTTTTGACCTCTCAGCTACCTTCGACATCCTCTTCCCTGGAAATATTATCTAACGATGGCTTAACTGAAACTGTCCTCTCCTCATTCTCCTCCAAATGTCTTTGGCAACTCATTTTTTTAATGGTATTTGTTAAGTGCTTACTAGGTGCCAGACGCTGTACTAAGTGCTGGGGTAGATACAAGGTAATTAGGTTGGACCCTACTGGGTTCACGTAGAGCTCACAATCTTAATCCCCATTTTTACAGATGAGGTAACTGAGGCACAGGGAAGTTAAGTGACTTGCCCAAGGTCACACAGCAGACATGTGAGCCCGTTGTTGGGTAGGGACCATCTCTATATGTTGCCAACTTATACTTCCCAAGCGCTTAGTACAGTGCTCTGCACACAGTAAGCACTCAATAAATATGATTGAATGAGCAGCGTGGCTCAGTGGAAAGAGCCCGGGCTTTGGAGTCAGAGGTCATGGGTTCAAATCCCGGCTCCTCCACTTGTCAGTTTGTGACTTTGGGCAAGTCACTTCACTTCTCTGTGCCTCAGTTTCCTCATCTGTAAAATGGGGATTAAGACCGTGAGCCCCCCGTGGGACAACCTGATTATCTTGTAACCTCCCCAGCGCTTAGAACAGTGCTTTGCACACAGTAAGCGCTTAATAAATGCTATAAAAAATGAATGTGGCAGTCAGGATAAGAACTCAGGTTCTTCTGACTCCCAGGGTCGTGCCCTATCCAGTAGGCCACAATGTTCATTCTCAGTCTCTTTTTCCTGCTCTTCCTCCACTTCTCATTCTCTAACTGTGGGATTCCCTCATGATTCAGTTCTGACTCCCCTCCTATTTTCCATCAACACCCATCAGCCCCTCCCTCCTCAAATCTGCGGAATAATCACACTTCCCCACTTCAAAGCCCGACTGAAGACTCACCTCCTCCAAGAGGCCTTCTCAGACTAAGCCCCCCTTTTCCTCAGCTCCCCCTCACCTCCCTATCACCCCAATTTTCCCCCTTTGCTCTACCCACCTCCCCACCCCACAACCCTTGTGCATATATGTACATAGCTAAAATTTTATTTATTTATATTAATGCCTGTTTACTTGTTTTGATGGGCATATATCTATAATTCTATTTATTTGTACTGATGCTATTGATGCCTGTTTACTTGTTTTGATGTGCATATATCTATAATTCTATTCATTTATATTGATGCTATTGATGCCTGTTTACTTGTTTTGATGTCCTTCTCCCCCCTTTAAGCCTGTCGTGGGCAGGGACTGTCTCGCTTTATTGCTGAATTGTACTTTCCAAATACTTAGTACAGTGCTCTGTACACAGTAAGCAATCACAAAACAAAATTGAATTTCATTCATCCAATCGTAATTATTGAGCGCTTACTGTGTGCAGAGCACTGTACTAAGCACTGGGGAAGTACAAGTCGGCAAGATATAGAGATGGTCCCTACCCAACAACGGGCTCACAGTCGAGAAGGGGGAGACAGACAACAAAACAAAACATATAGACAGGTGTCAAAATCATCAGAACAAATAGAATTAAAGCTATATGCACATCATTAGCAAAATAAATAGTGAATATGTACAAATACAATAGAGTAATAAATCTGTACAAATATGTATACAGGTGCCGTGGGGAGGGGAAAGAGGTAGGACAGGGAGGTGGGGAAGAGGAGGGGAAAAAGGGGGTTCAGTTTGGGAAGGCCTACTGGAGGAGGTGAGCTCTCAGTAGGGCTTTGAATGAATGAATCTATGCAGATAATTCCTAAATCTACTTCTGCAGCCCTGACTCCTCCTTTTCTTTAAAGTCTTGCACTATCTCCTTCCTTCAAGACATCTGTAGCTGAATGACACCTCACACTAAGCATATCCAAAACAGAATTCCTCATCTTCCCATCCAAACACTGTCCTCCTCCAGACTTTCCCATATCTCTAATAATAATAATAGTAGTGGCATTTGTTAAGCACTTACTATGTGCAAAGCACTGTTCTAAGTGCTGGGGGGATACAATGTGATCAGGATCTCCCACGTGGGGTTCACAGTCTTAATCCAGCATTTTACAGATGAGGTAACTGAGGCTCAGAGAAATTAAGTGACTTGCCCAAAGTCACACAGCTGACAAGTGGCGGAGTCGGGATTAGAACCCATGACCTCTGACTCTCAAGCCCATGCTCTTTCCACAGAGCCACACTCCTTCTCTAGATGTACTTCCCAAGCGCTTAGTACAGTGCTCTGCACACAGTAAGTGCTCAATTAATACGATTGATTGATTGATTGCAACACTATCCTCCTTGTATCACTAGCTCATAACCTTGGCATTATTCTCTATTCATCTCTCACTTTCAACCTGCATATTCAGTTTGTTATCAAATCTTGTCATTCTACCTGCACATCTTTAAGCTCTGCCCCCTTATTCTCCTCCTCCGAAACTGCTACCTTGCTGATTCAAGCATTTTTTCATAACCCACCTTGACTGTTGCATCGGTATTATCACTGACCACCCTGCCTCTGGTCTCTTCCCACTCAAGTCCATACTTCAAATGATTTTCCAAAAAAACCCACTCAAAACAAAAAACCTATTCAAACCATCTCTCTCCTAAAAACGTGCTATGGTGGCCTAGCCACCTCTGCCTCCAACCAGCTTTAAGGCATTCAATCAATTAGCCCCCTCCTACCTTATATCACTGATCTAATAAAACCCACACACTTCCTTTTATGTCACCCACGCATCCCCAGTGCTTAGAACAGTGCTCTGCACATAGCAAGCACTTAACAAATGCCATCATTATTATTATTATCTAAGTCTGTAACTATTAAGTACATATCTAGTTGGAAATTATGTTAATGTCCGTTTTCACTTCTAGTCTGTGAGGTTCTTGTCGCAGGGATCATGTCTACCTATTCTACTGTATTGTACTCTTAGAACAGAGCTTTGCACATAGTAAGTGCTTAATGCCATCATTATTAATATTATTATTATTATTACAGTGTTCTTCACACAGAAAGAGCTTCATTACCCTTAATGTAATGAAATCTCTTATTGATAGGGAAATCTTCCTGTTGGTGGAGTAAGGCAGGAAGAAGCCACGGGGCTCTGAGCTTCTGCCATTGGTGCTTGGGGATAATACAAAAATAATAATAATGATGGCATTTGTTAAGCGCTCACTACGTGCAAATCACTGCTCTAAGCTCTGGGGAGGTTACAAAGTGATCAGCTTGTCCCACGGGGGGCTCAGTCTTAATCCCCATTTTACAGATGAGGTAACTGAGGCCCAGTGAAGTGACTTGCACAAGGTCACACAGCTAACAAGTGGCGGAGCCGGGATTTGAACCCATGACCTCTGGCTCACAAGCCCGCGCTCTTTCCACTGAGCCACGCTGCTACAGGGAGGTGTCTGAAACTGTGGCACATCCCCCTCCCTTATCACCTACCATCACCAGCTAGTGGGATTGACCCATCCAAGATGGGGATGAAGCCAGACTTTCTAGCCATTTGAATCTCAGGAAAGTTACGAATGTTAACGAAGTTACGAAGTTAGAGAAGCAGCGTGGCTCAGTGGAAAGAGCCCGGGCTTTGGAGTCAGAGTTCATGGGTTCAAATCCCGACTCCACCAATTGTCAGCTGTGTGACTTTGGGCAAGTCACTTCACTTCTCTGGGCCTCAGTTACCTCATCTGTAAAATGGGGATTAAGACTGTGAGCCCCCCGTGGGACAACCTGATCACCTTGTAACCTCCCCAGCGCTTAGAACAGTGCTTTGCACATAGTAAGCACTTAATAAATGCCATTATTATTATTATTCAACCCAGAACGACCCTGACTGGACCAGTATGGCCTCCAGCAGGATGCCCACTCACAGCTTCGCTTGTTAATGGTAGCAAATGACTACTTTCACTAAAATCACCTGGTTATTGTCTTCTCCCTAAGCCTACTCTCCCTACCCCCTTTAGATTGGGAGTCTTTTTTTTCATTCATTCATTCAATCGTATTTATTGAGTGCTTACTGTGTGCAGAGCACTGTACTAAGCTCTTAGGAGGTACAAGTCGGCAACATATAGAGACAGTCCCTACCCAACAACGGGCTCACAGTCTTGAAAGTCAGGGTCAGCACATGATTCTACATATTTTCCTCCGTAGTTGAACCGAGCTTTGCATAAAATAAATGATAAACAAAGTCAAGGATATTGAAGATTATAACAACCTCCAAATATTGCTTTCCTGAAGCATTTGAAATAACTTCAAGTACAATTTTTTTCCCCCAGGGACTACATCAGTTTTGTCTAGATAAATTTAGTTATAGTTAGGCTCTCCCCAGGAGTTTTTTTTTGTTTAGTACTCCTATCTCTTGTCCTTGACCATCCTTCTTTACCAAATCCTCGTTCTTAATTAACGGCTTTCATTTCTTCTTCTCTTGGTGTTTGAGTTCTCATTCTTGCTTGCATCTCTTTCCTCCCTGGCTTTTATCTGGTGATGCAGAAGCGGTATGGCCTAATGGTTAGAGCACGGCCTGGGAGTTGGAAGGATCTGGGTTCTAATCCCAGCTCCTCCATGTGTCTGCTGTGTGGCCTTAGGCAAGTCACTTAACTTCTCTGTGCCTCAGTTACCTCATCTGTGAAATAGGGATTAAGACTGTGAGTCCCCTGTGGGACAGGGACTGTTTCTGACCCAATTTGCTTGTATCCACCCCAGTGCTTAGAACAGTGCTTGGCACATAGTAAGCATGCAAATACCACAGTTATTATTATTATTATTACTACTACCAGAATGGTCCAGTGGAAAACATTCAGGGTAGAAAGTCAAGAAATCTGAGTTGGGCTGTCAGATCTAACCATTTCCATTCCAGATCTAACCATTGGAGAAGCAGCATGGCTCAGTGGAAAGAGCCCGGGCTTTGGAGTCAGAGGTCACGAGTTCAAATCCTGACTCCGCTAATTGTCAGCTGGGTGACTTTGGGCAAGTCACTTCACTTCTCTGGGCCTCAGTTACCTCATCTGTAAAATGGGGATGAAGACTGTGATCCCCCCGTGGGACAACTTGATTGCCTTGTAACCTCCCCAGTGCTTAGAACAGTGCTTTGCACATAGTAAGCACTTAATAAATGCCATTATTATTATTATTTCCACCTGAGTGAACTTGGGCGAGTTTTTTAACCTCTTCATGCCTCAGCTTTTTCACTTGAAAAATGGAGATAATAATGCATGTCCCTCCCTACTTCATAGGGATGTTGTGAGGATGAAATGAGATCATGGATTGTAAGCTAGGTCACTTCTTCCTTAAGGGCAAGGATTCTGTCCACCAATATTATTGTTCCGTAATCTTCCAAGTGTACTCTGCACACACTAAATGCTCTATAAATACCACTGATTGAGGCCAAATGTTTGGGAAAAATAAAGGCACTAAACAAATACAAATTTAGTTTAGCTCTATGATTCATTTTAAGTATTTCTTTATTGATGTGGTCATCTATAAGTACAGAGAAGCAGTGTGGCTCTGTGGAAAGAGCCCAGGCTTTGGAATCAGAGGACACGGGTTCAAATCCTGCCTCTACCAATTGTCAGCTGTGTGACTTTGGGCAAGTCACTTCACTTCTCTGAGCCTCAGTTACCTCATCTTTAAAATGGGGGGTTAAGACTGTGAGTCCCCCCGTGGGACATCTTGATCACCCTGTAACCTCCCAGCGCTTAGAACAGTGATTTGCACATAGTAAGCACTTAATAAATGCCATCATTATTATTATTATTATTATTATTATTATCAGAACTCATACACACGGCATTACTTCTTCTAGCATATACATTGGCTTGAAATCACTCAATCAGCTTTCCCCGTCCTTCCTTATTTACTACTTTCCTACTAGAACCCAGTTGGCTCAATTTGCTCCTTTAAAGCCAACCTACTCACTGTACCTCAAACTTGCCTTTCTCGCCACCATCCTCTTTCCTACATCCTCTCTCTCTGTCTTGGAACTCCCTCCTATTTTATATACAACAGACCACCACTCTTCCCCCCTCCAAAGCCTTATTAAAAACACATCCCCTCCAAAAATCCTTCCCAATTAAGCCTTTTTTTCCCCTACTCTCTCTCCCTTTCTGTGGCCCATGGATCTGTGTCCTTTAAGCACTTGATTTTCACCCCATTCTCAGCCCCACAGCACTTATGCACATAAACATAATTTATTTATATTAATGTCCATCTCCCCCTCTAGACAGCAAACTCCATGCGGGCAGGAAGTGTCTACAAACCATTACATTCCACTTTTCCTAGTGCTAAGTTCAAGCTCTGCACACAGTAAACACTCAAATACACTGATTTCAAAGAAAGTGCCTCAATAGAGAGTTCATAGCACAGTTTGCCCGTGAAATAACTTTTCACTTTTTCTTTGCTGAAGTCTATGTCAATGAATTAATGTATGAATTTTTTCACAAATGTGAATTGGGGGACAATTTTATTTCTTGTTCCATTGTGTTTCTCTCAATTAACTTAACTCCGAGGCAGGGGAAAGGCTTAAATTTTAGCACAATTAAAGAAGGGAAACAACTGACTTCAGAATTCATTAACTGCTCGCAAAATAGCTGCTATCAATTATTTAATGGTATTTTGAAAGCCAAATTTGATTTCTGCAGCAATTATGAGGCCTTTTTTTACCCTTAAATCTTTTGTTTATTACAGCATTTGGCAGAGACCATTGATTTGCGATGCTGATTGCTCTTACTGAAAGCTGTCAGTTATCAAGCCGGGACTGTAACAGAGCCAATCTTGAAAAATCTTACATTAATACCCACTGCGCTGTAATTTAGAGCGTTTGATCACAAGTCATTGTAGGTACTGTCACACACCACTAATCTCTACTGCCTAGACGATGTCGGGAATACCAAGCGTTTGCAGATTGGAGTAATCTTTAAATTTTGCTTTAGTAATGAATGGAAATTGAATCAGTCTCTTCTGGGACTTTTTCCAGGACCAGATATTAGAGTAAAATTTGCCACTACAAAGAACTAGGTTTCCATGCAAGTTTCACCTTAGTTAGGGAAAGTTTCTTTTTCCTTATACACACATACCTATTTGGGTGATTCTTTCATCTATTAGTTAAGCAAAACTTTAAGGATTCTATCCTCCCACACCCCAAATAAACAACATCTTTTATCTGCCCCTGTGGATCTCTATTTCAGGTAAAAGTAAATCTTTTTAACCTTTATTCCATTTTTATTTACAGCCTCCCCCACGCTCCCCACCCACCTCCACCCGCATCTACTTCAGTTGAAAATTTCTAATTCCAGCAGTAACTTTCAAGGGTATTAATTGTTCCAGAAAGGGGAGATGACACGTATTAGAGTGGCTGACCAAAAACTTCTGTTGAAAGACAATGAGTCCCTTTGAGCTACCAATTGTATTCACACAGGGAAAACTCCAAGGTATTTCTGCAAAGAATAATGCATTTTAATACTGGGATGTGGCAGAGAGATATATTTTTAAAAATCCCTCTAACATTTCTCCAGGAATGACTGAGGGTGCTGGGCATGAGGGTATGAGAATCAATCCATCAGTGATATTTATTGAGCACTTACTGTGAGGAAAGCCCTCTACTAGTCACTGATTTAGTTCTTTCATCAGGAATGAAGATAAGTTTGCGTACCAGAATTATGTAATGGGGAGACAATTTGAAGCTATTCAGGCCAGCTCTAAAACTAATTTATATAATTCAGTCTCCACAACACATTTTATTTTAAATAAATATTTCAAAAAAATTCTTTTTTGAGCTCGATTTACCACGATAATTTGTCATAGACCAGATAATTTCCAACCATCTGGTGCAGGGTACTAAAAGCAGATGAAGACAGACAGAATTGTCAGATGTAAAGTGAAAACCCATAGCTGAAGTGGGAAAATATAGGGATACAAAACATAACAACGGAAAGGAGTACAAGATGAACATTAGCTATTTTCAATACATTTTACTGCCTGTGGCTGAAAGAAGCATGCTTCTTCCTCAAAGTTGCAATCATATTGCCATTACAAGGATTAGTTGGATATTTTAGAACAAAGAAAGAGAATGTACTGCCGACTCTAGGTCATAAACTACTCATGGGCAGGAAACTTGTTTACACGTTTTGCTGTATAATAATAATGATGGTATCTATTAAGCCCTTACTATGTGCCAGGCACTGTACTAAGCACTGGGGTGACTACAAATTGATTTGGACACAGTTCCTGTCCCACGTGGGGCTCACAGTCTCCATCGCCATTATTTTACTGATGAGGTAACTGAGGCCCAGAGAAGTGAAATGACCTACCCAGAGTCACAGAATAAACAAGTAATCAGGATTAGAACCCATGACCTTCTCACAGGCCCCTGCTCTATGCACTATGTCATGCTGCTTCTCTTGTATTGTACTCTCCCAAGAGCTTAGTATAGCGTTCTGCACACAGTAAGAAATAATGTTGGTATTTGTTAAGTGCTTACTATGTGCCAAACACTGTTCTTAGTGTGGGCAGGGATGAATCTACCAACTCTGTTGTATTGGACTCTCCCAAGTGCTTATCATAGTGCTCTACACACAGTAAGTACTCAATAAATACCACTGACTTTATCATTAATATCATTATCGTGATTATTGTTATTCAGAGCCCATTGGATTTTCTCTGGGAAAACCCAATTAAATCGCATTTAGTTTCGGTTATTTCCTAGAAAAATCTGACTAAATCACATTTAGTTTTCAGGTACTTCTTTCTCCTCCTAATCACTGATTCTCAGAAACAGGGGAAAAAAGTTTGGTGAGCTCTGGGTAGAGAATAGCTAGAATTCACTTTTGAAGATGAGGTCATTTCTTATAGTCTCATGGAGAGAGGTACCTTGTGTCTTTCAAATGAGGACTTTTTTAGGGAAATAGAGCAAGGCAATGGAATGAAATAATTTTTTACATATGGGGTGATTGGGACCAATTTTCATTTTTCATGTAGGTATTTAGTACAGTCAAGGTTTATGAACATGAGATAATAATAATAATAATAATAATAATGGCATTTGTTAAGCACTTACTATTTGCAAAGCACTGTTCTAATTGCTGGGGGGATACAAGGTGATCACAATGTCCCACGTGGGGCACACAGTATTAATCCCCATTTTACAGATGAGGTAACAGGCTCAGAGAAGTGAAGTGACTTGCCCAAGGACACACTGCAGACATGTTGGGGAGCCAGGATTAGCACCCATGACCTCTGACTTCCAAGCCTGTGCTCTTTCCACTGAGCCATGCTGCTTCTCCAAGCCATACAAAAGGGAAAAAGGGAGAAAGCAGTCAAATTGCATATACCAGTGTATTTTGTATTTATCTCTAAAACCTGCTGGTCTCACCTCTACAACATCACCAAGATCCGCCCTTTCCTTTCCATCCAAACCGCTTCCTTGCTCGTTCAATCTCTCATCCTATCCTGACTGGATTACTGCATTGGCCTCCTTTCTGATCTCCCAGCCTCCTGTCTCTCCCCACTTCAGTCTATACTTCACTCTGCTTCCTGGATTATCTTTCTACAGAAATGCTCTGGGCATGTCACTCCCCTCCTCAAAAATCTCCGCTTGTTGCCCATCAACCTTCGAATCAAGCAAAAACTCCTCAATCTCAGCTTCAAGGCTGTCCATCACCTCACCCCCTCCTACCTCACCTCCCTTCTCTCCTTCTACAGCCCAGCCCACACACTCCACTCCACTGGTGGCACTAACCTCCTCACTGGGCCTTGTTCTCGCCTGTCCCGCTATCGACCCCCGGCCCACATCCTCCCCCTGGCCTGGAATGCCCTCCCTCCACACATCTGCCAAACTAACTCTCTTCCTCCCTTCAAAGCCCTACTGAGAATTCACCTCCTCCAGGAGGCCTTCCCAGACTGAACCCCCCCTTTTTCATCTCCTCCTTCTCCTCCTCCCCTCCCTCTGCCCTACCCACTTCCCCTCCCCACAGCACTTGTGTATGCTTGTATATATTTATGACTCCATTTCATTAAAGATGTGTATATAGCTATAATTCTATTTATTCTGATGGTATTGACATCTGTCTAATTGTTTTATTGTCCGTCTCCTCCTGCTAGACTGTGAGCCCGTTGTTGGGTAGGGACCGTCTCTATATGTTGCTGATTTGTACTTCCCAAGCGCTTACTTAGTTCAATGCTCTGCACACAGTAAGTGCTCAGTAAATAAGATTGAATTTAATTTATGTATTTATATTAATGTCTGTCCCACTCTAGACTGTGAGCTTGTTGTAGGCGAGGATGTGTCTGTTGTTACATTGTACTCTCCCAAGCTCTTAGTACAGTGCTTTGTGCACTGTAAGAGCTAAATAAATATGATTGAATGAATGAATGAAATTACAGTTATCTGGGTTTTTATTTGGTCAACAAAATTCATGTTCTTCCCCTTCACAGCTTCTCAAACTCTCTGAATAGGCATGTTAAGATCTACTACTTGGCTGACTCCCTAAGGAATCTGCTCAACCATCCCATTCTTCTGAGTCTAGTCTATCATTTTGCCAAAGAAAGAAAAACCCAACCTTCCTTCATTTGTTTGGACCTTCACAAGTCTCACCACATCCTCTGGTCCCTATCCCATATCTATAATTAAGTACTCACCACAATTACCTATACATTAACAACAGGATATTAGATATAAGCAAGAAGTTGAGGAGCAAAAGAATCACTCATCTTTTAGAAAATGTTCATTTTTTAGAAGGCAAGAGGACTCCTGACTTTGTGATTCCATTTAAAGAAGCTAAGTGAGGTTGTGGAGTGTTGGTTTTTTTTTGTTATTGTTGTTGCTGTTTCTTTTTTCTTTATGGTAGGTGAAGTCTTTGGGGGCTTTTTAATTTTAGGAAATTTTATATGCCAGCCTAGAAATTTCACTACTGACTCATTATCAAGAAAATTTCCAAAAGACAAGTGATGTTAAAAATTACAGCACATTCATTTTTCAAAGAAGTGTTCTTCATTTGCTCTATTTATGATTTTTTTTTAGAAAAATATGATTGTTAGATGAGCCTTTCAGTGACTTGGTAAAGGTATTTCAGTTACATTTAAACACTCCATGGACTCAAACTTCTTTAATAGTATTTGTTAAGTGCTTACTTTGCGCCAGACACTGTACTAAGTGCTGGGTTAGATACGAGCTAATCAGGTTGGATACAGTCCATGTCCCATGTGAGGCTCACAGTCTTAATCCCATTTTCCAGATGAGGTAACTGAGGCACAGAGAAGTTTAGTGACTTGTCGAAGGTCACACAATAGACAGGTGCCAGAGCAGGCATTAGAATCTAGGCCCTTCTGATTCCTAGACCCACACCCTAGCAATTAGTCCATGCTGCTTCTCTTTCCACAGTAAATATTTCAAGTGGCATAAAATCACCTTAAATATGGTTTCAATCCTTATTTCTCTGGGCCTGTTGCATTGAATGGGCTCATGCATATTACTGTGTTCTGGGGACACGATTTAAATCAGGTGCAGTGAAATGTTTTCCCTACCTCTTGAAAATTGAATTTCTGAAGATGATGGGGGATTAAGTGCAATAATAATGACGGCATTTATTAAGTGCTTACTATGTGCAAAGCACTGTTCTAAGTGCTGGAAAAGATGGGAGAAAATGTCCAGGGCTTTGGAATTCAATACAGAACATAATCCTACCATTGCTACCAAAAAAGCTGCTCAAGAATTAAAATTCAGGGACAGCTGAGAATGTGAAAGGAAAAAAATGGCCAAATGTACATAGTTCCCAAATTTCAGTTTAGGGGCCCCCTTCCCTTTGTTGATTAATGGTGAAATTTGGATCAGCTCTCTCTCCGTTCACCAGTAGGGACTGAACAAACTATGTTAGATTTCAACATGGCTTGAATATTGACTGAAAGCCATTTGTCTGTCCTTGTGTAGGGAATTTGGATTATGAAAGGAATACATGTGCAGTCCTCCTGGTCGGTCCAGAGTCAGCCTGACTGATAACTGCTGCCTCGGATTGCTCTATGCTTGTTTCCTTGGCTTTTCTGTAGCTCACCTGGGCACTTTGGGACACATGAAAAAACAGGTGAGGAAGGTGCGGGGGAGAGGAAAAAGGCAGATTGCCCTAAACTTTGAGCCAGTAAAGCTTCAAATTCTAGCAGTCATGCTCATATGAAGGTATCCAGGGAAGGCTCTAGGATGGAATCAGGGTTTGTGGATTCAAAGGTTCTTTCCCCCTATTTGCCCTGCCTTCTCTCAGCAAGATTTCATTAGGGGTTGAAGTCCAGACTTTTGGTAAGAGGATTCAGGCTCAAAAAGCAAGATCTTTTCCAGACGTATCCACGGTCACCTGAAGATCCCGCCAGTGCCATTCAGCCAAACGGGAGATGAGGGGAAAGTAAGGCTTGACAGTTTCTCCCATAAAATTTGTGTGCAAATGCACATCGGAGAATGTGAGAGGGACCAAAATTCAGAGGCACCGTGGGCTATGGTAGCTGTGGGAGCAGCCTCCCAGGAAGCTCCTCATTTGCATGTAAATTAAATTTGCATGAATATTTTAGCCAAAATAATTTCCGACAACTACAATATTTGTCTGGCTCTCATCTTCCCTGGCAAGCACATAGAAGAGTCCGGGTGGTTTTGAGCTTGCCACTTGAGGTAGAAGCATATCGGACGCCTGGGGTTAGGGTTAAGAATGGACACCTGCAGGAATGCAAGTCTCTTCATTGAAATTCCCCCAGAGGAAGTGTGACTTTGGACTCATCCCTTTCGCCCTCTCCAAATCTCATCTAATTTGGCTCCATTTATCATGTCTGTTCCAGACGGTTCCCAAGTTAGAACACAGTGAGATTCACTTACATTGGCATTCAAGACACTGGGGCGAAATGGGATACATTTAGAAATTCAATTTTCCTGTAAAGCCACTTATCGAACATCTGCTCCCTTTGCTGCTCCGATTCTCTCTGAGGAGAAGAGCACAGGAGAGCAGAGATTTTCAGTGTGAAGTCAAGAGGGCTGAGCAGCGTAGAACTAGTCCAGCTATTATCACATGTGCTGATTGGGAGCACATCAAGGCTAAGCACAAGAGTTCGTCAGTTACCCGTTAGCTCCTTAAAGCCACTCAAGGTAGTGGACTAAATTGTTCATACCCTAATTTTCTAAGGAATCCATGGTCTTTCTATGTACATACTGTTATACTTGGTTTCTTCATATACCCGTAATTTAGTTTGGTATCTATCTCCCTGGAAAGTTTATAAACCCCTTGAGGGTAGGGATCGTGTCTTGTAATTCTACTAATTTGGTGTCAGTGCTCTGCACACATTAAGAGCTCAGGAAATACACTGATTGAATGTTTGCAGTTTAAGTCTTAAAACAAATCAACCTAATCCTGACAAGAGTCTCCTAGGCCCAAGGGACTAGAAGGGTTGTTACACTTGCTGCCACCGATGGACACAGTCATTCATTCATTCAATCATATTCATTGAGCGCTTACTGTGTGCAGAACACTATACTAAGCGCTTGGGAAGTACAAATCGGCAACATATAGAGACAATCCCTACCCAACAACGGGCTCACAGTCTCCTTGTCACTAACATGGCAAGCATGCTTAGATGAGAAGCAGCGTGGCTCAGTGGAAAGAGCACGGGCTTTGGAGTCAGAGGTTATGGGTTCAAATCCCAACTCCGCTAATTCATTCATTCATTCAATCGTATTTATTGAGCGCTTACTGTGTGCAGAGCACTGTAGGAAACACTTGGGAAGTACAAGTTGTCAACTTATAGAGGCGGTCCCTACCCAACAGCGGGCTCACAATCAATCAATCAATTAATCAATCAATCGTATTTATTGAGCGCTTACTATGTGCAGAGCACTGTACTAAGCGCTTGGGAAGTACAAATTGGCATCACATAGAGACAGTCCCTACCCAACAGTGGGCTCACAGTCTAAAAGGGGGAGACAGAGAACAGAACCAAACATACCAACAAAATAAAATAAGTAGGATAGAAATGTACAAGTAAAACAAATAACTAAATAAATAGAGTAATAAAAATGTACAACCATATATACATATATACAGGTGCTGTGGGGAAGGGAAGGAGGTAAGACGGGGGGATGGAGAGGGGGATGAGGGGGAGAGGAAAGAAGGGGCTCAGTCTGGGAAGGCCTCCTGGAGGAGGTGAGCTCTCAGCAGGGCCTTCACAGTCTAGAAGGGGGAGACAGACAACAAAACAAAACATATTAATGAAATAAAATAGAATAAATATGTACAAGTAAAATGGAGTAATAAATATGTACAAACATATATACGTATGCATATATATATATATATATATATATATATATATGTGCTGTGGGGAGGTGAAGGAGGTTAAGCGTGGGGAGGGGGAGGAGGGGGAGAGGAAGGAGGGGTGTGACTTTGGGCAAGTCACTCAACTTCTCTGTGCCTCATTTGCCTAATCTGTAAAATGGGGATGAAGACTGTGAGCTCTGAGACAACCTGATCACCTTGTAACCTCCCAGGGACTTAGAACAGCGCTTTGCACATAGTAAGCACTTAATAAATTCCATCATAACACTTGTCGCCTAAGTAAATCATTTCTTTTCTTTACTCACCCCACCATTATGATGACACCCACATGCCAAGCACTGGAATTGATATGAGGCAATGAGATTGGATAGAGTATCATACAGGGCTCACACATCAGGAAAGAGGAAGAATGAGAATTTTACTCTAATTCTATAGAAAAGGAAACAGACACTGAGAAATTCAAGCGGCTACTCGCACAAGGTTACGCAGCAATCCGTCAATCAGTGGTACTCATTGAGTGCTTTATGCAGAGATCTGTACAGAGTTAGTAGACACAGTTCCTGCCCACAAGGAGTTTACACCTTACAGCAGGCAAGTGGCAGAGCTGGGACTAAAACCCAGGTCTCCCTCGCAATCAATCGTATTTGTTCATTCATTCAATCGTATTTATTGAGCGCTTACTGTGTGCAGAGCACTGGACTAAGCTCTTGGGAAGCACAAGTTGGCAACATATAGAGACGGTCCCTACCCAATAGTGGGCTCACAGTCTAGAGTGAGTACTCTAGTGAGAACACAGTCTTTGTTGAGCACTTGACTAAGCACTTGGGAGAATACAGTGTAACAGGGTTGACAGACACATTCCCTGCTCACAGCAAACTTTACCTGTGCTTTTTCCACTAGGCCAAGGGGCCATTTTGCTCTTACTCCTTGTCCCCTCTCACTACTCTGCTCTAAACCTCTGTCCTCAAAACTCCCAAACTTCTTATCCACCCCAACTTCTGTTTGGAGGCAAAGGTTAGTAGTGGTGAGAAACAGTCTGTTCTTTGGCTTTTCCAACTCCATTTCTTGCGAAAACTTTTTTTGTCATCTCTAGTCTCCCTAGGCTGACATTTTCCATTTTTGTACCACTAATAAATGCATTCATAGCCTCACAGAATTTTGACTTCTCTTCATTGCTATTTTTCAGTGGAGCATTGTGGTAATAGTGGTTGTAAAGAGCATTTGCTTGAGCATCCCCAGATATTAACAAATGTGCAGTCAGAGATCCTTGGATTCAGAGGACCTGAATTCTCTTCCTGGCTATGCCACTTGCATGCTGTGAGACCCTGGACCAGTCACTTGACTTCTCTGAGCCTCTATTTCTTCATCTGCAAAATGAAAACTCAAAACCCGTTCTCTCTCCTAGTTGGACTGTGAACCTGTTATGGTCTATGGACTGCATCTATATCCACTCTCATGCTTAGTACAGAGCTTGACACATAGTAATTGCTTACTACAATAATATTATTGCAATGAATAAAAAAAATAGGTAGTGGCCTATGATCCCACACTCCCCAGCTCATGTCTTCCATTTATTCTACTTTTAAGCTCTTGATTCAATTCTGGTATACATCTACTTCTTTCTGTTATAGCTGTAATAAATTTCTTCCTTTTCTCCTTTTCTTTTAAACCTCTTTTTCCAGTTTCCTTGCTTGTAGGCAATTGCATCTTGATACTCCTGCACAAGGTTATGACAGTTAATTTAATGAGTTTAAATATTTATGATTTGCAAATAGGATTAGTTTTTTTCCTCTAATTCAAGAACCATCACAGGAATTTAAATATCTAAAAATACGTTCTAGGAAGATGGTTCCCATGGAATGATATGGGGTGGGGTGGGAAAGGGATTAGCATAAAGATATGAAAGTTGAGAGAAATAAGAAAAAATAACCTTGAAATTGCTGACCGATTAATCAGTTCTTTTAGACAAGGGACAGGTGTTTTACTTCACTGTACATTCTAAAGCACTTGGCACAGCATTTTGCACTCAGGGGTGCTCAATAAGTATCAGTCAATGATATTGAGTGCTGATTGTGTGCAGAGTACTATATTAGATAATAATAATAATAATAATAATAATAATAATAATAGCATTTAGTAAGCGCTTACTATGTGCAAAGCACTGTTCTAAGTGCTGGGGAGGTTACAAGGTGATCAGGTTGTCCCATGGGGGGCTCAAAGTCTTAATCCCCATTTTACAGGTGAGGTAACTGAGGCACAGAGAAGTGAAGTGACTTGCCCAAGGATTTGAACCCATGACCTCAGACTCCAAAGAGCGGGCTCTTTCCACTGAGCCATGCATCTTCTCTATGCTTGGATAAATATAAATGCTTGGGAGAGTTCAATACCACGGAGTTGGTAGACATGTTTTCTGCGAAAACAAGTTTACAGTCTAGAGGGGGAGACAGGCATTGCTATAAAAACATATATTATGGATATGTACATAATAATAATAATGTTGGTATTTGTTAAGCACTTGCTATGTGCCAAACACTGTTCTAAGTACGGGGGGGGGGGGGGGGGAAACAAGGTGATCAGGTTGTCCCAGTTGGGACTCTTAGTCTTCATCCCCGTTTGACAGATGAGGTAACTGAGTCACAGAGAAGTGAAGTGACTTGCCCAAGGTTACACAGCTGACAAGTGGCAGAGTCAGGATTAGAACCCCCGACCTCTGACTCCCAAGCCCGGGCTCTTTCCACTGAGCCACACTGCTTCTCATAAGTGCTCACACATAAGTGCTATGGGACTGAGGATGGGGTGAATTACAAGTGCTCAAAGGGTAATAATAATAATAATAATGATGGTACTTATTAAGTGCCTAGTATGTATCAAGCACTGTTGTAATCACTGGAGGAAATACAAGCTAATCATATTGGACACAGTCCATGTCCACGTGGGGCTCGCAGCATTAATCCCCATTTTACGGATGAGGTAACTGAGGCACAGAGAAGTTAAGGCACTTGCCCGAGGTCACACAGACAACAAATGGCAGAATCAGGATTAGAACTCAGGTCCTTCTGACTCCCAGTCGCCTGCTTTAAATATGAGACCGCAATGCTTCTTAGGGTACAGCAGCATGGCTCAGTAGAAAGAGCCGGGGTTTTGGAGTCAGAGGTCATGGGTTCAAATCCCAGCTCCACCAGTTGTCAGCTGGGTGACTTTGGGCAAGTCACTTCACTTCTCCAGGCCTCCGTTCCCTCACCTGTAAAATGGGGATGAAGCCTGTGAGCCCCCCGTGGGACAACCTGATTACCTTGTACCCCCCAGTGCTTAGAACAGTGCTTTGCACATAGTAAGCACTTAATAAATGCCATTATTATTATTATTATTGGTGAGGCAGAAGGGAGCGGAAGTTGGACAAAGGAAGGTTTACTGCAGAAGGCTCTTCGAGATGTGATTTTAATAAGGCTCTGAAGGTAGGGGGAGTGGGGATCTGTTTTATATGGAGGGGGAGGGAGTTTCAGGACAGAGGGAAGATGTAGGAAAGGGGTTGGTGGTGAGATGGAGATAAAGGCACAGTCAGGAAGCTGGCACTAAAGGAGCAAAGTGAGTGGGCTAGGTAGGAGGAGGAAATTAGGGAGAGAATTTAGGAGAATTTGCTAACCTTCTCACTGTGCCTCGTTCTCACCTGTCCCACCGTCGACCCCCGGCCCACGTCCTCCCCCTGGCCTGGAATGCCCTCCCTCCACACATCCGCCAAGCTAGCTCTCTTCCTCCCTTCAAAGCCCTACTGAGAGCTCACCTCCTCCAGGAGGCCTTCCCAGACTGAGCCCCTTCCTTCTTTTCCCCCTCATCCCCCTCTCCATCCCCCCATCTTACCTCCTTCCCTTCCCCACAGCACCTGTATATATGTATATATGGTTGTACATATTTATTACTCTATTTATTTATTTATTTATTTATTTATTTATTTATTTATTTTACTTGTACATTTCTATCCTATTTATTTTATTTTGTTGGTATGTTTGGTTCTGTTCTCTGTCTCCCCCTTTTAGACTGTGAGCCCACTGCTGGGTAGGGACTGTCTCGATGTGTTGCCAATTTGTACTTCCCAAGCGCTTAGTACAGTGCTCTGCACATAGTAAGCGCTCAATAAATACGATTGATTGATTGATTGATTGATTCAAAGCCCTACTGAGAGCTCACCTCCTCCAGGAGGCCTTCCCACACTGAGCCCCCTCCTTCCTCTCCCCCTCCCCATCCCCCCACCCTACCTCCTTCCCTTCCCCACAGCACCTGTATATATGTTTGTACAGATTTATTACTCTATTTTACTTGTACATATTTACTATTCTATTTATTTTTTGTCAATATGTTTTGTTTTGTTCTCTGTCTCCCCCTTCTAGACTGTGAGCCCACTGTTGGGTAGGGATCGTCTCTATATGTTGCCAACGTGTTCTTCCCAAGTGCTTAGTACAGCGCTGTGCACACAGTAAGCACTCCATAAATATGATTGAATGAATGAATGAATGAGGAGGCAAGTTGATTTGAGTGCTTTAAAGCAGATGGTAAATAATTTCTGTTTGATGCAGCGGTGAATGGGCAACCATTAGAGGTTCTTCAGGAATGGGGAAATATGAACTGAAGGTTTTTGTAGAAAAATGACCCAGGCAACAGAGTGAAATATGTACTGAAGTGTGGAGAGACAGGAGGCTGATGAAGTAGTCAAGGTGGGATACGATAATCATATTTGCTGAGCACTTACTGTGTGCAGAACACTGTACTAAATGCTTGGGAGAGTACAATGGAACAGAGTTGATAAGCACACTTCCTGCCCATAAGGAGTTTGCAGTTTAGAAAGGGAGACAGACATTAACAGGATAATGTTAACAGAAGTTCTGACGACTTGACACCTGTCAACCTGTTTTGTTCTGTTGTCTGTCTCCTCCTTCTAGACTGTGAGCCCGTCTCTATATGTTGCCAACTTGTACTTCCCAAGCACTTAGTACAGTGCTCTGCACACAGTAAGCACTCAATAAATATGATTGATTGAATGAATGAATAAATAAATTATAGTTTGGGACATAAGTGTTGTAGGGCTGAGGGAGGGGCAAATTCATTCATTCATTCATTCATTTGTATTTATTGAGTGCTTACTGTGTGCAGAGCACTGTACTAAGTGCTTGGGAAGTACAAGTTGGCAACACAGAGAGATGGTCCCTACCCAACAAGTACAAGGGTGGTGCAGAATGGAGAGGGAGAAAAAGAAGTAAGGGCTTAGTCAGTGAAGGCCTCCTGGAGGAGATGTGCTTTTAATAAGGTTGTGAAGGTGGGGAGATTGGTCATGTCAACCAGGAAGTGGGAGGGTGTTCCCGGCCAGAGGCAGGACATGGTTGAGAGGTTGGCAGCCAGAGATGGAGGTACAATAAGGAGATTGGCGTTAGAGGGGCAAAATGTGTGGGCTGGGTTGTAATAGGAAAGCAGTGAGGCAAGATAGAGGGGGAAAAGGTGATGAAGTGCTAATGGTAAGGAGTTTTTTGTTTAATGAAGAGGCAGATAGACCACCACTGGAGCATCTTGAGGAATGGGGAAACATGGACTGAGTGGTTTTGTAGAAAATGATTCGGGAGGCAGAGTGGACTGGAGTGGGAGACACAAGAGGCAGAGAGATCAGCAAGGGGACTGATAATAATAATAATAATAATGATGGTATTTGTTAAACACTTACTATGTGCAAAGCACTGTTCTAAGCGCTGGGGGGATACAAGGTGGTCAGGTTGTCCCACATGGGGCTCACAGTCTTGATCCCCATTTTACAGAGGAGGGAACTGAGGCACAGAGAAGTGAAGTGACTTGCCCAAAGTCACACAGCTGACAATTGGCAGAGCCGGGATTTGAACCCATGACCTCTGCCTTCAAAGCCCGTGCTCTTTCCACTGAGCCACGTGACTGATGCAGTAATAATAATAATGATGGTATTTGTGAAGTGCTTACTTTGTGCAAAGCACTATTCTAAGCATTGGGGAGGATACAAGGCGATCAGGTGGGGCTCACAGTCTTAATCCCCATTTTACAGATGAGGTAACTGAGGCCCAGAGAAGTGAAGTGACTTGCCCAAAGTCACACAGCTGACAATTGGCGGAGCCGGGATTTGAACCCATGACCTCTTACTCCCAAGCCCGTGCTCTTTCCATTGAGCCACGCTGCTTAAATGATGTGTTTGAATTAATGTGGTTACAGTTTGGAAGGAGAAGAAAGGATAGATGATGTTGTGAAGGTTGAACTGATAGGATTTGTCAACATATTGAATATTTGGGTTATATGAGATGTGTGAGCCCGCTGTTGGGTAGGGACCAGCTTTATATGTTGCCAACTTGTACTTCCCAAGTGCTTAGTACAGTGCTCTGCACACAGTGAGCACTCAATAAATACAATTGAATGAATGAATGAGTCAAGGATAATGCCAAGGTTATGGGCTTGTGAGATAGGGAAGATTGTCCACAAGGAGCTTACAGCATTCAGTAAATATCATAACTAACACTACGCATCACTGGTGACTGACAATAGCTAGGTTTGTCTCTTTTTCCACTGACCTCTTCTAGTCTCAGTCTTTGTTCTTTAAAGGGTAAGATATTTTGAGTTCATCTATTCCTGAAAATGTGCTACAATGTTATCATGAAGAACGACTTTTCATCACAAAGCAAATAGAGGGGGGGCTAGGTGATCATCATCATCAATCGTATTTATTGAGCGCTTACTATGTGCAAAGCACTGTACTAAGCGCTTGGGAAGTACAAATTGGCAACATATAGAGACAGTCCCTACCCAACAGTGGGTTCACAGTCTAAAAGGGGGAGACAGAGAACAAAACCAAACATACTAAAAAAATAAAATAAATTAAGCGCTTACTATGTGCAAATAAAATAAATAGAGTAATAGGTGATCTGATGCTGCATTAATAATCAGCAGTGATAGCTCTTCTATACACAGTGAGACACTAGGACGATTGTGGTCAAGAGGCAGGGAACACATCCCTTTAAACCCTATAAGTTTAACATAAATTGGTTTCACTTTATGAAACGCTGATACTGCTTCAGAGTATTTGAAGTTGACAATTCCACTTGTTCCTCTGGTCCCCACTTAGGGATTTATCTGTTAAATTGACTTCACTTCTGCTTGGCATATGTTTTGAGAGTATCTGAATTAAATAAGATGAGATTTTGAGAATTGTAATAGAAAACCCCAGAAGACTAGCAGATATTTTCTTACAAAAAGGGAAGAAAATCTCTTCCTATTGTGTATCAGCTATATTTTATCTGGGAAAAGATGTGTAATAATAATAATAATAATAATGTTGGTATTTGTTAATTTATATATATATGATGGCATTTATTAAGCGATTACTATGTGCAAAGCACTGTACTAAGCGCTGGGGAGGATACAAGGTGATCAGGTTGTCCAACGGGGGCTTCACGGTCTTAATCCCCATTTTACAGATGAGGGAACTGAGGCCCAGAGAAGTTAAATGACTTGCCCAAAGTCACAGCTGACAAGTGGCGGAGTCAGGATTTGAACTCATGACCTCTGACTCCAAAGCCCGGGCTCTTTCCACTGAGCCACGCTGCTTCTCCAAAGCAGCCAAGCACTGTTCTAAGTGCTGGGGTAGATACATTCATTCATTCAATTGTATTTATTGAGCGCTTCCTGTGTGCAGAGCACTGTACTAAGCGCTTGGGAAGTACAAGTCGGCAACATATAGAGATGGTTCCTACCCAACTACGGGCTCACAGTCTAGAAGATAATGATGACATTTGTTAAGCGCTTACTATGTGCAAAGCACTGTTCTAAGCGCTGGGGAGGATACCAGGTGATCAGGTTGTCCCACATGGGGCTGTCAGTCTTCATCCTTATTTTACAGACAAGGTAACAGGCACAGCGAAGTTAAGTGACTCACCCAAGGTCACACAGCTGACAAGTAGCAAAGTCAGGATTAGAACCCACGACCTCCGACTCCCAAGCCTGTGCTATTTCTACTAAGCCACACTGTAGAAGTTTTTATGGTCTGCTTTTCATTTCAATATTCATTAATTTAATGGGCAAGATTGTCAAACATTTAGCACAGTGCTCTGCAGACTGTAGGTGCTCAAGAAATACAATGAATTGACAAGATGCAGATTGAAAAAGCATGAGAGGGGCTAGCAAAGTGGTGAAGTAGAAACCTCACAACCCTGTGAGTCAGAGGAACTGGGTTCTAAATCCTGCTCTGCCACCTGCTGCTGTGTGATCTTTAACAAGTTGCTTTACTTTTCAGTGCCAAATTTTCCTCATCAGTAAAATGGAGATAAAATACTTTTTTTCCCCTCCCCCTTAGACGGTGAGCCCCAAGAGGGACCGTGACAAAACTGATCATCTTGTCTATGCCCTGGTGCTTAGAACAGTGCTTGATATATAGTAAATGCTTAATACAAAAAAAAAATCATTGTGATATTTATCAGCTATTAATAGCATTAAAAAATTGAGTTCCTAAACTTATTTCCATAATTGCTTTCCTTCAGCCTGGAGTCCAGTTTCCATTAACTTTATTCTTCAGATACTGTTCTTAGGAAGGTAATCAATGTCCTCTTTTTTGTCACTTGCACTTTACTCCAAACAAGAACCTAAATAAGCTGTTTTTTCCACTTCCACTGCTGAAGGAGGTATTCCCAGGGACGAATCAAACTGATTAAATGAAGTTGCTTTTCTTCCAGGGGAAATGCAAAACTAAATGCTTAGCAACCTGTTTTGGGAAAACAGTGTTCCCCAACTTGTTTCCTTGAGCTCTCCCAATAAAGTGGCCTTGTGGCATTATTTTTATTTAAAAATTAATCAGGTTTAATCCAAGATAGAGCCATGATATGTTCCTGGAAAGCATGGTTGTATCATGAATATCTGTATCTCAGGGAGATTTTCCCCAAAGGTTTACATGCTATAAATTGGAATCTGTTTCTGAGCCTCTGTGAAAATATGAAATTCTGTTACATGCAATATTCTGTAACATTAAACATCACTGGACTATTATTCCTTACAGTCATTCAACGAATAACATCACAATATTAACTCAACAAGGAGTTATAACATGACTATTTGCCTTTGCAAGATGCTGCGGAAATATATATGTATATATATATATATATATATATATATATATATATATATATATATACACATTTTTTTTTGCTGATCTTGGAAATAGTGTTTCAACTTTAGAGAAGCAGCATGGCCTAGTGGAAAAAAACATGGGAGTAAGAAACAGGGGACTTGCATTCTAATTTCAGCTCTCCCTCTTAGTTGCTGGGGTAAATAATTCAACTTCTCTGGGTTTTGGTCCCTCATCTACAAAATGGAGATTAAATGCCTATTCCCTCTCTCCTTTCCCCTTAGATTGTGGAAGGGGGACCACCTGATTTGATTATACTGTATAACCCAGTGCTTAGCATAGTGTTCCCCACATAGCAGGAAATTAATACCACAGTCAATATTAGTGAAAAATTTGTCCAGCTTATATTGAATAGTCTCCTTCCTTTCTTCATTAAGTGAACACCCCTGCACACCTTGAAACTTCTCTACTGGAGTTTTCTTCAATCGTTTTTCAAAGTTCATCTGCATCCTTGAAAACTGATCCAAAACGTTGATATTCAAAAATCTTAGTTGATGGTGAAGCTGAGTTTCTAGCCTTAGTGGCAAGTCATGTCAATTTCCTACTCTATCTCCCAGGAGCAAAGTTTCACTGATTCATTCGAAAGCAGAACAGAATTGGGACGGTTGTAGAAGGGCAGAGATTTTAGCCAGAACTAGTAGTAGCCTTTTCTATGGAAACACAATTACTTGCTGGCTTTGAATAGAGCAAAGACGCAACTTTTAAGTTTGTGTCCAGAGACCCGTGGGAGAAGTGGAGTGGAGAGGGAACTGAATTCCCTGCAGTTATTGGGAACTTCGAGTGGAACTTTAATCAATTCATTGAGTTCTTACTGCAAATGCAGCACTGTATTAAGTGCTTAAAAATCCTGGGCTACATCAGCAGTTAGTGCATGAAGAAGATAGGGAGTTTGTGTACTCTGGTCATTTGGAATGGAGTTCATATTAATAATAATGATGGATTTGTTAAGCACTTACTATGTGCAAGGCACTGTTTTAAATGCTGAAGAGGATACAAGGAGATCAGGTTGTCCCACATGGGGCTCACAGTCTTAATCCCCATTTTACAGATGAGGGAACTGAGGCCCAGAGAAGTTAAGTGTATTGCCCGCTTTGGGCAAGCCACACAGCTGACAAGCAGCGGAGCCGAGATTAGAACTCATGACTTCTGACTCCCAAACCTGTGCTCTTTCCACTGAGCTACAGTGCTTCCCCTGTACTGTACACATTCTGTACTGAATAACCAAAGACAGATGTGAGAGATTCATTTTGCTCACTCAGCAGTAGCAGTTAAAGCCATCACAATGTTCTAGTTTTTGTAAGCCCAAAAGCAACGCCAAAAGTTTAGACTACCATATTAATCTAAGCACTTATCCTATACTGCCTTGATTACTGTATCAGCTTCCTTGCTGACCTCTCTGCCTTTTGTCTCTCTCCTCTCCATTCCATAATTCACTCTGCTGCCCGGTTAATTTTTCTACAAAAACGTTCAGTCTGTGTTTTCCCACTCCTCCAGAACCTCCAGTGGTTGCCTATCCACCACCGAATCAAACAGAAACCCCTTACCTTCAGCTTTTAAGCATTCAATCACCTTGCCCCCTCCTACCTCACCTCACTTCCCTCCTACTACAACCCAGCCTGCACACTTTACTCCCCTAATAACAATAATAATGGCATTTATTAAGCACTTACTACGTGCAAAGCACTGTTCTAAGTGCTGGGGAGGTTATAAGGCGATCAGGTTGTCCCACGGGTTGTTCACAGTCTTAATCTCCACTTTACAAATGAGGTAATTGAGGCACAGATAAGTGAAGTGACTTGCCCAAAATCACACAGCTGACAATTGGTGGAGCAGGGATTTGAACCCATGACCTCTGATTCCAAAGCACGGGCTCTTTCCACTGAGCCATGCTGCGTCTCTAATGCCAGCCTACTCACTGTACCTCAGCGTGGTCTATCTCGCCACCAACCTCTCACCCACGTAATGCCTCTGACCTGGAATGTCCTCCCTTTTCACATCTGACAGACACGTTCCTCACATTTAAATTCTTATTGAAGGCACATTCATTAAAGAGGCTTTCCCAGACTAAACCCTCATTCCCTCTTTTCCCACTTCCTTCTGCATCACTCTGACTCACTCCCTCAATTCACCATCCCACCCCTATCCCCACAGCACTAACGAACATATCCATAAATTGTGCATTAATATCGATGTCTGCCTCCCTCTCAAGACTCTAAGCTCATGGTGAGCAGGGTATGTCTCTGCTACACTGCTGGGCTGTACTCTCCCAAATGCTTATCACAGTGTGCTGCACACACTAGGCACTCAATAAATTACTTTGATTGATATAGCACATTAAAAGAGTTGGGACTCTTTCCCGTGTGTTAAGACCTTAGAACAGTGCTATGCACATAGTAAGCGCTTAATAAATGCCATCATTATTATTATTATTTATTATAAGACCTGGGTTTATTGATTCACTGTTCTTGTTAACTTAGATTTTAACATATGAGATTATCCATCATCTGTCTCCCAGTTACTTATCAGTTCTGTTCTCCCAATGCACCCCAGCTCAGACGTTTGATTTCTCCCATGAAAGCCTTGCCATTGTACTTCTTCCTTAACTCTCATTCATTCAATTGTATTTATTGAGCACTTACTGTGTGCAGAGCACTGTACTAAGCGCTTGGGAAGTACAAGTTAGCAACATATAGAGACAGTCCCTACCCAACAATGGGCTCACAGGCTTGAAGGGGGAGACAGACAACAAAACAAAACATGTGAACAGGTGTCAAGTCATCAGAATAAATAGAAGTAAAGCTAGATGCACATCATTAACAAAATAAAATAGAATAGTAAATATGTACAAGTAAAATAAATACAATAATAAATCTGTACAAACATATACAGGTGCTGTGGGAAGGGGAAGGAGGTAGGGTTGGGGGGATGGGGAGGGGGAGAGGAAGGAGAGGGCTCAGTCTGGGAAGGCCTCCTGGAGGAGGTGAGCTCTCAGTAGGGCTTTGAAGGGAAAAAGAGAGCTAGCTTGGCAGATGTGTGGAGGGAAGGCATTCCAGGCCAGGGGGAGGACGTGGGCCGGGGGTCAACAGCGGGACAGACGAGAACGAGGCACAGTGAGGAGGTTAGCGGCAGAGGAGCGGAGGGTGTGGGCTGGGCTGGAGAAGGAAAGAAGGGAGGTGAGGTAGGAGGGGGCGAGGTGATGGACAGCCTTGAAGCTGAGAGTGAGGCTTCAACTCTCCCATTTCCAACTCCCTACTCAGTCCCATCTTCTTTCCTGAAACTTTCTCTTCCTTTAAATTCACAAGACCACAGCTCTCCAAGTCTTCTAAAACCTCCTGAAATTTAAAATCTTTCAAGAGGTATAATCCAAATAGTTTTTTTCCTCCCCAGGTCACAGCCTCACAACTGCCAACATCCCCTCAACCTTCATAGTACTTTAGGCCATGTGGATTTACATATTCTAGTCAGTCAATCGTATTTATTGAGCTCTTAATCCATGCAGAGAAATTGTACTAAGCACTTGGGAGAGTACACTATAACAAAATGCCATACATGTTCCCTGCCCACAATGAGCTTACAATTTAGAGAACGAGTTTACAGTCTATTCATCTATTTCTCCATTCTCCTTTTTTTTCTGTTGACAGTGATTTCTATGCCTGCTCCTCCATTAGATTATAAGAGTAGAGGTCAAGAATCATTCCTTTTGTTTCTATTATACTTGCTCAAGTGCTTAGAGCAGTGTTAAGCACACAGGGGACATTCAACCACTTTGAAAGAACGATTGATTGCATTACGTATGCTGTGGGATGTCAAGTGTTTGGTGTTATTGAGTTTCTGTCCATGTTCTTTTTCTACAGAGAGCATGTGTTTATCCTGTGAGACTAATGCTTGATAATCATACCTTTTCCACTTTTATCTCCATATTAAGCCAAAGGTTTGCACCCATACCTTGTCCACTTTTATCCTCCATATGAAACAAAAGATAATAGAAGCATAGAAGCAAACATAAAAGCAGCACGGCTCAGTGGAAAGAGCCCGGGCTTGGGAGTCCGAGGTCATGGGTTCAAATTCCGGCTCCACCGCTTGTCAGCTGTGTGACTTTGGGCAAGTCACTTAACTTCTCTGGGCCTGAGTGATCTCATCTGTAAAATGGGGATTAAGATTGTGAGTCCCACATGGGACAACATGATCACCTTGTATCCACCTCAGCACTTAGAACAGTGTTTTGCACATAGTAAGTGCTGAAATACCAAAATTATTAAAAGGCTAACTAGTTTCCTGTTGGTATAGATTCCTTCGGAGATATTTAGAAAAGAACTAATATTCCTTTTATTTCCATTTTGGGTCCTTCAAGTTCACCTGTTATTGTATCTCTCCTTCCACACAGGCAGAGCCATGCTTCTTCATACTGTTGAGTGAGACCCCTCTTCCTCTGAGGCTATTCCTTTCCCATCAGACTTCTCCCAACATCACAGACATGCTAAATACAAAACAACCCTCAAGAGTGGAATCATCCTAAGCCCCCTCTTTTGTTTATCTTTCTTCCTAATTCTGAATTAATTTAAATCCATGTTAAAAAAAACCTCAAAGAAAATCTGAAATAGAGGTTCATCACAAAAATAACCAGCAACCACCCCCTCCCTCCCTCCCCTCCCACTGAGTTTCCATATCCTCCTAATATGGGAATTGTAAATTGCTAAGGTGATTAACCAGGGCTTTTCTGGAAATATTTTTCCTTTTCCTTTAACTAAAAAAGAAACAACAAAAAAAACAAAATAAACAAAACATAGACAAACATAACCAAACTCATTGGAAGAAAGATCAGCTCTGAAGTAGACCAAATTCCGGTGTTTATACATTCTACAAGTGCCACAAGAGATGAGAAGGTTTCAATTCAGTTTCCTTGCTGAGATTATTTTCTACACAGTTCAGAGCAGCTGAATGTGGTATTTAAAAGGGGGCATTTAATAGAGTTGATGCAGAATCCTTTTAAAAGTTGCAGGCAGCTTGCTATTAATATATTCTGAAATTCTTAAAGAGGTAATAATAGATATTCAAATTTTGAGGTAATAGATGCCACTGCAAAAATCACTTGCACAAAATTTGAAAAAAAACTGTAACTAGTAGCATTAGAGGGCAATTTTAAAGAAATATGGAGAGACTGTACAAAGATCATTTGTTCTCATTTCCTTAGGAGCTGAGAAAGATGAAAATGTCAGAAGAAACATATATAGCCCATTACATTAACTTGTTACAATATTTTCTGGTGTTTTTCTCAGTTGTACTTTTTTTTATTCAATTCCATTTAAAGAAGGACTATAGTTCTGGAAGCAGCTCTAGAAAAAACACCTGAAAGTTGATATAACTAAATGAGTGTGTTAATGTTCATAAGCACTTTAAGGATGATTGACAAAACACTGAAATCTCCACTTATATCAGAGCCGAATTTATTCAGATTTTTAGCATTAATGCTAGTTCACAGAAATACAGAAGACATACTAAATTGATGCACTGTAGGAAGCAGTATATCAATTGAACTGGAAACATTTTTTGAAAATGTATAGACTGGAATGGAGAAAAAAACAATACTTTAAATCTTGGATTTGTCATTATCCTCTTGGAAGCAAGATCTGAGTCTATAAGTTACTCATGTCTTTCCTTCTCATCCCTTAGTTCAATGCTTTGCGCACAGTAGGTGTTTAATGAATACTATTACAACTACTATTTTCCACCATTTCACTGAAGTTCCCATTAAAGGCAGGGTGGGTCAGTTTAAAGGTAAAAAGCACTGAATTTAAACGTTCAACCATTTTTAATCTTTGTCCAAGAGAAAGCAACACATTCTAAATGAATAATTTTCATAAATTGAATGACTTTCAAAGGTCAGATAAAACCAAGTGGTTTGTTTTTTTACCCTGGTAACAAGCAGGGGTTTTCCTCAATTCATCTATCCAATTAGAACAAACTCTGAGCTAATCTTGAGCTCACTTACTGAACATATTTACATTATGTGACAGCATCATACAAGATTATGAAGAAAAATCATTATGTCAACCCTTACTGGCATTCCATGTATGTGACCAGCAAGCCCCTGTGTCCCATTTTCTTCTCTGGTACCTCCCCAAATTCTTTAGAACTTCTCCCCTTCCTCCCATCTCTTTATTAACTTATTTATATCCACATTAGCATTATGTGTACTTTATTTTAACCACTCAAGTTCATAAATACCTTATTTACCCACATAATATCCCCGTTCTTTGCATCTGAAAAACAGGGGAGGGGCAGAAATGTCAGTCTAGAAATAAGGGCAACAAGAGAAACAAGGAGAAAAGGATGGGGGAAGAAAATTGTCATTTACTTTTTTTGCACTCTCCCAAGTCCTGCATAAAACAGACCTTTGGGATGATTACAATGATCCTTCCTCCCCCAATTGCCTTCCTGCTCTGGAATTTTCTTGGCTCCGCAAATATATCTCCAAGACCCTTATCTTCCTAAGGCAGAGTTCTTATGTCTCAATGAGCTTCTATTCGTGGGGATGAGGCCCTACTTCTCTTGCTATCTCAGAGGCACAAACTGATCCCTTGATTACAAAAATTATCCTGTATTTCCTACTCAAAAATTGGAATGACAGGGAATTATTCAGTGGGAGCAATTTTGCAAATAAATACAATATTTTTGTTTTCTCCCCGTTGGGGTGTAAACTTTCATGGTCAGGGAATGTGTCACTTCTTTATTTTGTATTTTCCAAATGCCTAGTACAGTGCATGACATTGAATAGGTACTCAATAAATGATACTACTATGATTTAAGATTTCCCCCAACAATTTTTTCATGGTTTCTAGGACATTTGTTCATTTTTCAAGTTCACATGTCTAGCTTTTAACATCCAATGCCTAACAATCAATGGTATTTATTGAGCATACTGTGTGCACAGAATTCTACCGAGTGCTAGGGAGAGGATAGTACAACAGACTTGGTAGACACATTCCCTGCCCACAAAGACCTTACATTCTAGAGGAGGAGCTAGACACGAACATGTATTACAGATAGGCACATAAATTCCATGGGGCTGAAGGTGGAGTGAATAACAGGTGCTTAAAGGATGCAGATTGAAATGTATAAGTGATACAGGAAGGAGAAAGACTAGGGAAAATGAAGGCTAAATTACAGAAGGCCTCTTGGAGATGTGATTTCAGTATTCATTCATTCAATCATATTTATTGAGTGCTTACTGTGTGCAGGGCACTGTACTAAGCGCTTGGGAAGTACAAGTAGGCAGCTTATAGAGACAGTCCCTACCCAACAATGGGCTCACGGCCTAGAAACGGGCTCACAGTCTAGAAAGACTGTCAGTAAGTACTGACACTGTCACAGTCCGTTAGACTTTGAAGGTGGGAAGGGTGGTGGTCTGTCATATCTTGTATCTACTCCAGTGCTTAGTACAATGCACGACGCATAGTAAACACTTAACAAGTACATAATCACCATTAAAACTATCATATGTATGTGTTCATTCATCCAGTCGTATTTATTGAGCACTTACTGTGCACAGAGCACTGTACTCAGCCTTTGAGAGAGTACTATGTTGTATAGGTCTGTAGCAATTTATGGATGTGTTAGGCCATATTCTCTTTGGGCTCCACATCAAATCCCCATTTTACAGATGAGGTAACTGAGGTACAGAGAAATGAATTCCCCAGGTCACATGGCAGAGAAGTGGCAGAGCAGGAATTAAAGCACAGTTCATCTAACTCTCAGGCCTGTGCTCTTTAAACTAGGCCACTTTGCTTCAAACTGCTTACTGTGTACAGAGCACTATACTAATCTCTTGGGAAAGCCCCCATAGCAACAACTACCACTGCTATGCAGATAATTCCCAAATCTACATCTCCAGCCCCGATCTCTCTCCTCCTCTACAGTCTCACATTTCCTCCTGACTTCAAGACATCTCTACCTGGATGTCCTGCCATCACCTCAAACTTAACACGTCCAAAATGGAACTCCTTATCTTCCCATACAACCCGGTCCTCCCCTTGACTTTCCCCTCACTGTAGATGGCACCACCATCCTTCCTGCCTCACAAGTCTGTAACCTTGGTGTTATCCTTGATGCCTCTCTCTCATTAAACCCACGTATTCCGCCTGTCACTAAATCCTGTTGGTCCAACCTCCACAATATTGCTAAAACCCACCCTTTCTTCTTCAACCGAACTTCTACCACATTAATCCAAGCACTTACCTTGATTACTTCATCAAGCTCCTCGCTGACCTCCCTGCCTCCTGTCTCTCCGCACCCTAGTCCATATCTCACCCTGCTGCCCTGATCATTTTTCTACAGAAACTTTCAGTCCACTCCTCGAGAATCTCCAGTGGTTGCCCATCCACCTCTACATCATTCATTCAATTGTATTTATTGAGCGCTTAATGTGTGCAGAGCACTGTACTAAGCTCTTGGAAACTACAATATAGCAGTAAAGAGAGACAATCCCTGCACACATCAAACAGAAACTCCTAATCTTCAACTTTAACACAATCACCCTGCCCCCTTCTACCCCACCACACTACTCTTCTATTACAACCCATCCCACACACTTCACTCTTCTAATGCCAACCTACTAACTATACCTCAATCTTGTTTATCTTGCCACCTAACTCTTGCCCATGTCTTGCCTCTGGCCTGGAACACCCTACATTTTCATATCCTACAGACAATTACTTTCCCCACATTCAAAGCCCTACTGAATGGACATCTCCTCCAAGAGGCCTTCCCTAAGCCCTCATTTCCTCTTTTCCCACTCCCTTTGGCATCACCGTGGCTTGCTCCCTTCATTCACACCCCTCGCCCCCAGCCCCACAGCACTTAGGTACATATCCATAATTTATGCATTTAAATTAATGACTGTCTCCCCCTCTACACTGTAAGCTTGTTTGGGGCAGGATATGTTTCTATTATATTGTGTGTTGGACTCTCCCAAGCACTTAATACAGTGCTTTGCACTCAGTAAATATGATTGATTGATTGATTGATTCTTGAGGAATGGGAAAACATGGACTGAGCATTTTTTTTTCAGAATTACGATCCAGACATCAGGGTGAAGTATGGACTGGAGTGAGGAATGTCACACCATCTAAGGTCACTTGGCAGTTTCTCCATTGGTAGTTCTTCCACAGATCTTTCATTCTGCTGAAACTCGGCCCTCCTGGGAAACCAGTAACACACTTCCTCCCCTACTGATCCAGATGATTTTCAGACTATTCTCGCCTCACGACTTTTTTTTTCCTTCCACTTCTCTAGCACATCCACTAACCCCTTAGTGAACAATTTTTCATTTTCAAATGGTGATGCTCAAAGAGGTCGGAAGAAAATGTGGGAGACCAACATGGAAAAAAAAATATTAAAAGCTCCGATGCAGTACAGTGTAGATGAGGGGCAGCAATGGGAGATTGTTATTAGTCATTAGTTTGAAATTTTGACCTAGGACATGACCACTTTAGTTCCTAAAGAAATAAAAGTGGGATCCTTTATCAGCATACTCCCCCCAACACACATATACACAACACAAATTTACAATTTGTAAATTATAAATTTACAATTTATACTTTGTATAATATGTAATATATGTGATACAATGTAGGCTACACACTTTAATAATGTATGTATAATTTATATCTTCTCCTCTCAGGGTCATACCTGGAGAGTTTCCAGTACTTTACCAGTCTCGACTACAGGAGGGAGAGTCAAGTAGAGGCCTATCCATTCCGTTCCTAGCTTGGGCAGTGGCTGGCAAATGGGAGCCAATCTGCCACTAGTCAAAACTCTCCTGTGCTGGGCAGCAGCGGCAGGGGAGTCAAGGGTGAAGACTCAAATTTACTGTGCAGAAGGCGGTAAGGGTAAACCACTTCTGTATTTTTACCAATATATCTCTGTGGATACACTACCAGAACGATTGCAGATGGAGGTGGGGTGTTTTGGGAGAGATGTATCTGTGGAGTTGTTATGGGTCAGAAATGACTCAACAGTAAGAGACAAGAATTTATGTCATAAATTTATGTATGCATTCCCTGACAACAGGCTCTACTTTATATAATATGTATATATACAAATATATACCGTACTTCAGGGATCAGAGATGTCAGTGATAGTGAAATTCTAGCTTAGCATGTGAGTATAAATTTAAGTATTTAGCACTGTCAAACAAAACCTCCTCACTATTGGCTTTAAAGCCATCCATCACCATGCCTCCTGCTACCTCACCTCCCTTCTCTCCTTCTACATCCCAGCCCAGACACTATGCTCCTTTAGTGTTAACCTTCACAATGTCCCTCAATCTCACCTGTCTCACCACCAACCCCTGGCCCAGTTCCTACCTCTGGTCTGGAAAGCCCTCCCTCCTCAAATCTGCCAAACAATCACTCTTCCCACCTTCAAAGCCTTACTGAAGGCACATCTCCTCCAGTAAATCTTCCCAGACTAAGCCCTGCTTTTCCTCTGCTCTCCCTCCCTTCCACGTCACCACAACTTGTTCCCTTTTCACTTCCTCCCTCTACCCACCCCACAGCACTTATGTATATATCTAAAATTTTATTTATTTATATTGATGCCTGTTTACTTATATTGTTGTCTGTCTCCCCGCATTTAGTCTGTGAGCCCATTGTGGGCAGTGGCTGTTTCTCTTTTCTGCTGTATTGTCCTTTCCAAGCACTAACTACAGTGCTGTGCACATAGTAAGTGCCCAAATAATACGATTGAATGAATACTTATCTCCCAACCTATAGACTATTTGACCATGCTGCATTTGAGTTTGGAAACCCCGGGGGCTTTCCCTATCAAAATGCCTGAAATGAGATTTATTATGTTAGTTAGTTTTCATTAGTTGCCATTAACTGTGAGAAGTGCTTGTTCAAAGTGATTAGCCGAGATCTTCAAGGTCATACAATGATATTTTCAATTAATCCAGTAAGAAAAGCAGCTTTTTGTGTCATAACTAATACCTGGTTAACATACTATTAGTGCACAGCCTCTCATTTTCTCTTTTCCAGACAAAGCACAACGAGGCAGAAATAGATATGATTTACACATATTCAAAATGGATTATACAAGCATCTTTTCAAATAAATAGAATAAAATGTCATGGTTACTTTAACATATCCCCCTAGCCCCCTCCTACCTCACCACTCTCCAATAACAACCCAGCCCACACCCTTCTTTTCTCTAATGATAACCTTCTCCTTGAACCTCTATCTCATTCATTTCACCATCAACCTCTGCCCTGAAACGCCCTCCCTCCTCATAGCTGACAGACAATTACTCTCCCCCTCTTACTGAAGGCATATCTCCTCCATGAAGCCTTCCCTAAGTCCTCCTTTTCTCTTTTCCCACTCCCTTCTGCATCACCCTGACTTGCTCCCTTCATTCATCCCCGCCCCTTCCACCCCCATGGCACTTATGTACATATCTTTAATTTGTTTATGTATGTATATTAATGTCTGTCTCCCCTCTAGACTCTGAACTCCCTGTGGGAAGGGAATAACTCCTTGTTATATTGTATTCTCTCAAGTGCTTAGTACGGTACTTTGCACACAGTAAGCGCTCAATACAGTTGAATGAATATTTTAGAATAAAGCCAAAAGAGAAGTTGGTATTCATACATGTATAGCACATTTATTGTTTTTCAAAGGCGAGCTGCATTTTGCATAAGGTGAGAGCACCTGGGAGAGCACTGAAACACTGATCTCATCAATTGAACATAATTTCAGAATTCCAGTGTGAAGCAGCTTAGTTTAGTGGAAGGAGGACGGGATTGGGAGTCAGGGGACATGGGTCCTAATCCCAGCTCCGCCACTTATCTGCTGTGTAAAATATAAAATGCAAGCCACTCAACCTCTCTGTGCCTCAGTTCCCTCAACTGAAAAATAGGGATTAAGACTGTGAGCCCAACTTGGGACAACCTGATTACCTTTCATCTACCCCAGTGCTTAGAACAGTGCTTGGCACATAGTAAGCATTTTACAAATGCCATAATTATTATTATTATTAAAAATGGAAACAAATAAGTTGCACAATTAACACACCATTTGTTAAAATTAGGAACCCTTCCATAAATTACAATGAAATCAATTTGCTAAGCGCTTTTTTTAAAATTTTTTTTTAGAAAACTACCTCATTTCCCTCCCCACTTTCCCCAAGGGAGCATGTCCTCGTGGAACAAGCACAGGCCTGGGAATCTGCCCCTGCTCTCTCTCCCTCCCTCCAGGTTCGTATCTCCTCCTGCCTTCAGGACATCTCCACCTGGATGTCTGCCAGCCATCTAAAACTCAATATGTCCAAGACTGAACTCCTTATCTTCCCTCCCAAACCCTGCCCTCTCCCTGACTTTCCCATCACTGTTGAAGGCACTACCATACCTCCCGTCTCACAAGCCTGCAACCTTGATGTCATTCTCGACTCCGCTCTTTCGTTTACCCCTCACATCCAATCCGTCACCAAAAACTGCCAGTCTCACCTCCGCAACATTGCCAAGATCTGCCCTTTCGTCTCCATCCAAACCGCTACCCTGCTCATTCAATCTCTCATCCTATCCCGATTGGATTACGGCATCAGCCTCCTCTCTGATCTCCCATACTCCTGTCTCTCCCCACTTCAATCTATACTTCACACTGCTGCCCGGATCATCTTTGTGTAGAAACTCTCTGGGAATGTTACTCCCCTCCTCAAAAATCTCCAGTGGCTACCAATCAACCTACGCATTAGGCAAAAACTCCTCACTCTCAGCTTCAAGGCTGTCCATCACCTCGCCCGCTCCTACCTCACCTCCCTTCTTTCCTTCTACAGCCCAGCCCACACCCTACACTCCTCTGCCTCTAACCTCCTCACTGTACCTTGTTCTCACCTGTCCCGCCATTGACACCTGGCCGACGTCCTCCCCCTGGCCTGGAATGCCCTCCCTCCACACATCCGCCAAGCTAGCTCTCTTCCTCCCTTCAAAGTCCTACTGAGAGCTCACCTCCTCCAGAAGGCCTTCCCAGACTGAGCCCCCTCCTTCCACATCTGTAAAAATAAGGATAAAATACCTACTTCCCCTACCCCCTAGACAGTGAGCCACATGTGGGACAGGGATTACGTGCCATCTGCTTATATTTTATTTACCTCATAATTTTATACAATGTTTGGAATACATAAAGTACTTTATGCTCTCAGATCAATTTCAGTTGCTTTGGGACCAAGTAGTGCTTTCCCAATTATTTTATTTTATTTTTGCCTCTAATGAACCTGTAAATTCCTGGAAGGGATATTGTCTACCAACTCTATTGCACTGTATTCTTCCAAGCACTTAGCACAGTGCTCTGTAACCAGTAAGGTCAGTATACCTCACTGATTAATCGATCGATTTGGCTCTTGCTTCAATTTGTCCTGATTCTATAAAAATATTTATTCTCTGATTTATTCCTAACCTGCAGAGCATGAGCAAGTCAACTCAATTTTGTGTCATAATTAAGATTTCCAAATCTACACACAGTTTCTTATTTGACTTCTTCCAAATCATTAGCCATTTCTTTCATTCAGTTTATCCTACTATACATCCCCCACAGGAATGACAACTTCTACCAATTGTTCCTTAGACCAGGGAAATCTTATCTCACCTAATCAATAAACTGGATTGACAACTCCATGTCCTGAATTATTTAAGAGCAGTCCTGCCTGAAGGCAGAGCCCTACCCTAGAGGCCTTTAGGCTATGTCCATCTCAACAGAACAGAAATTCTTTACCATAAGCTTTAAATCACTCAATCACCTTGTAACCTCTTACCTTACCAAACTGATTTTTTACTACAACCCAGCCCCCACATTTTGTTACTCTAATGACAACCTACTCGCAGTACATCGATTTTGTTCTTCTCACTACTGATCCTTCTCTCATTGTCCTGAAACTGGCCTGGAATGGTCTCCCTTTTCATATCTGACAGACGATCGCTCTCCCCTCCTTCAAAGCCTTATGAAAAACATACCTATTCCAAGAGGCCATCCCCAACTAAGTGCTCAGCTCTTCTCCTTCCACTTCCTTCTGCATTTTCCTTGCACTTGAATTTTTAGCCTTTATTCACCCCATCCTCAGTCCCACAGCTCTCATGTAAATACCCATAATTTATTTAAAATGTACATCTCCCCATCTGGACTGTAATCTCATTGTGGGCAGGAAATGTGTCTACCAACTCTGTTATATTGCACTCTCCCAAGTGCTTAGTTCAGTACTCTGCACAAAGTAAGCACTCAACAAATACGATTGATTGAGATTTTTCAGTAGAAGTTGACCCTTAAGTTGCAATCGAAAGATGCTTTGATATCAGTACCCGTATTGGGATGGAGTAGGAAGAGCAGGTGGGGGGTGGATTTTGAGAGGAGTCAGGAGATCACCTCTTGAGATATTGCTGGAAAAAGATGGGAGAGTTGAAGAAAGAACAGGAGTTGGGAGATTTGAAGGAATTTAATATCTGCAATAACTGGAGAGGGAAATGGGAATGGGAGTCAGTAAGACTAGAGAAAAAATGTTGCTGGTTGGAGACATGATATCTGAATTTCAGCCAGCTGCACTCTGCAGCTCATGCACAGAAGAGAAGGAAGCAGGCTTTGGAGCTTAACCAGGGCTATGAGTTAGTGGTAAAAGATTGGTAAAAAGATAAGGGAGTGAGGGAGTTGAGTTCAGTAGAGGGAGGTTGGAGGGCATCAATTTGTTCATGAAGGGAGAGTAGCTTGGGTATGGAGACTAAATGGGGCACCGTGACTTGAGAAAATTGTTCCAGGTCAAAAGATTGAAGGTCTCTGTGGGGTAACAGTACAGATTTCTGGGCAAGTGGTGCATGGAAGAGGCAGGTGAGGAGGTGAGGAGGTCCTGGTGAAATAGAGGGATTTCAGAATTGGTCAGGGTAGAGACTGTGAGGTGACTAAAGATGATGAGATCGAGTGTGTGCCCAAGTTGGTGTGTGGGTGAGGCAAAATGGATCAGGAGGATAAGTGCTTGGATTAATGCTGTAGCAGGAAGTCAGTGGAGTTGAGTGATAGGAAGTGGACCATGGAAGGATCATCAGGAACATCCACACGGAGAAAGAGAAAAGGAATGTGAGAAAGGCATCAAAATGGTTCAGGAAGTTGATGGTGGGACCCGGGAGGTGGTAGAAAACCATGACGAGTAACTGGAGTGGGTAGTAGAGGCAGATGTTAAAAAGGGATGGGGATGGTGGAATGGTGTCAAAGCAGCATTGGGGGGTGAGCAGAAAGCCCACTCCTCCCCCTTTCCCAAAGAGTCTCGAGGAGAAGGAGAAGAGACCTCCTCTGGAGAGAGCAGCAGGGGAAACAATAATAATCATAATTACGGTATTTGTTAAGCTCTATGTGCCAAGTACTGTTCTAAGCACTGGGGTAGATACAAGGTAACCAGGTTGCCCCACGTGGGGCTCACAGTCTTAATCCCCATTTGACAGATGAGGTAACTGAGGCACAGAGAAGTTAAGTGGTTTGCCCAGGGCCACACATCAGACAAGCATCAGCTGGGAAACTATGTAGCCAGATTTCAGTGATGGCAAGGAGGAAGATCAGGGTGAGTTTGCTAGGAAGGAAGGACAGGGATGGGCTAATTAGAGGGAGGGGGTGGAGGGACATGGTAGGGTTAGAGAAGTTTATGGGTTATATATAGGTGAGGTTGCCAACAGCAATAACTTTTAACACCAGTGATTCTGTTGATTAATGCATCAAAATGTCATTGATTGATTGTGCAGTGTAGTGTGAAATTGTGTAGTGTAGTGAGAAGTAGCATGGCTCAGTGGAAAGAGCCCGGGCTTTGGAATCAGAGGTCATGGGTTTAAATCCTGGCTCTGCCAATTGTCAGCTGTGTAACTTTGGGCAAGTCACTTAACTTCTCTGTACCTCAGTTACCTAATCCGTAAAATGGGGATGAAGACCGTGAGCGCCCCGTGGGTCAGCCTGGTCACTTGTAACCTCCCCAGCAATTAGAACAGTGCTTGGCACATGGTAAGTGCTTAATAAATGCCATCATTATCAGTATTATTATTATTAGTGTGGCACTAGCTATCCCTAAGTGCAGGACCTGTGCCCTTGTTGTTGACAGACTGAATAATAGTGGCGTTTTATTAAGCCGCTTACTAATAAGCCACTTATTAAGTCCCTTACTATGTGTCAGGCACTGTGCTAAGTCCTGGGGTAAATACAAGTTCATCCGGTTGGGCACAGTCCCTGTCCCACAGTCAGGTTGGACCCCTGGACTGACCTTGTGAGTTATCTGTTGAAATCTTCTCATCCAAGAGAAGCAGCATGGCTCAGTGGAAAGAGCACGGGCTTTGGAGTCAGAGGTCATGGGTTCAAATTCCAGCTCCACCAATTGACAGTTGTGTGACTTTGGGCAAGTCACTTCACTTCTCTGCGCCTCAGTTCCCTCATCTGTAAAATGGAGATTAAGACTGTGAGACCCGGGGGGACAACCTGATCACCTTGTAACCTCCCCAGCTCTTAGAACGGTGCTTTGCACATAGTAAGCGCTTAATAAGTGCCATCATTATTATTATCTTACACAGGGCTTTTCCAAACGCACCCCCACAGGCAACTAAGGGTGACAAGAATGAAATCGGAGATTTACTAACCCGCTTGGATTGCCAACTCAAGAAAAGATTGTGTCTGACAATGTGTAGCTAACCCGCTTAAATTGGAAGGAGAACTCTATTAGCACAGTGGCTTAGATGCATTTGGTGGCGCAGCCTGCCCGGGAAGTTCTGCAGACTCATTTGAAACCCAAATTGCATCCCTATGCATGAGTGGCTCAGTTGGTATGCCAAGCGGACTCAGGACCACAAGTTTTACAGCATTAGGCATTCATTGCTTCAGCTGATATCCCAGGGCTCTGCTCTGAATTACCTTCTAGAAGACTAGTTCTCAACTATTTTATTGACAACAAATCACCACACACTTCCTGCCCTGGGAAAAGGCAACGGAATTAAAAAAAAAAATTCCATTTTTACTAAGCTCTTTAAACCCACAGTATAGCCAGTTCTCCAATTACTTGGGGGTAATGATTTTTAAATGAGGAAACTTTGTGCTGTAGTGTGCATGCCTTGACAGACACTACACACATGTGCACAGCTGTTTCTTTGGGTAAAGTGTTGTGCTGTGGAAAAAACCTGCCCTAGTTCCTCAATAGCATTCTATCCAAAATCCAGAGTGAAAACACACGCTACTAGGAAGCAGAATGCTATACTGGAAAGTGAATAATAATAATGATAGCATTTATTAAGAAGCACTTACTGTGTGCAAAGCACTGTTCTAAGTGCTGGGGAGGTTACAAGGTGATCAGGTTGTCCTGCGGGGGGCTCACAGTCTTAATCCCCATTTTACAGATGAGGTCACTGAGGGCCAGAGAAGTGAAGTGACTTGCCCATAGTCACACAGCTGACAATCGGTGGAGCTGGGATTTGAACCCCTGACTTCTGACTCCAAAGCCCAGGCTCTTTCCACTGAGCCACACTGCTTCCCCAATGGGAGTCAGAGCACCTGAGTTCTAAACCTGTCTCTACCACTTGCTGCTGTGTGAGACCTTGGGCAAGTCACTAAATTTCTCTGGCCTCTGTTTTCTCATCAGCAAAATAGGAATGCAATACTTCTTCTTCCTCCTACTTAGACCTTGAGCCCCTTAAACACCACAATCATTATTAGAGGAGAACTGACTGAATATCTCAAGGTGTCAGGGGTAAAAGGGAATTCAATCAATCAATCAATGGTATTTATTGAGGACTTACAGTATGCAGTGCACTGAATTACATGCTTGGGAGAGTATGTTGCAATAGAGTGGGTGGACACATTACCTGCTCACCAGAAGTTCATAGTCTAGCTCAGTGGAAAGAGCCCGGGCTTTGAAGTAAGAGGTCATGGGTTCAAATCCTAGCTCAGCTGTGTGACTTTGGGCAAGTCACTTCTCTGTGCCTCAGTTACCTCATCTATAAAATGGGGATTAAGACTGTGAGCCCCATGTGGGACAACCTGATCACCTTGTAACCTCCCCAGCGCTTAGAACAGTGCTTTGAACATAATAAGCACTTAATAAATACCATCATTATTACTATTATTGTTAGCCGGGGAGGGAGACATTAAAATAAATTATGGATTTGTACATAAATTCTGTGGGGCTAATACCAAGAACTTAAAGGGTACAGACCTAAGTACATAGGTGATGAAAAATAATTTTATAATTAGCTTGATGGTCACCTTATCTAAGATACCCCACCCCCGTTTCCAAAAACACTCCCTCCATTAAGTCTCCTCCAGCTGAAAACAGTTTAGAAATTGTTAGAAGGGGGACTCTAACTGCATGACTGAGCCAAGAGATGATCTAAAATAAACACAGAACTAACGGAAGAAACCAGTGATTTTCCACTGATCCCAGATAAGTGGCTTTCTTTCAAAAACTTCTGGAATCCGAAAAGGATAAAGTATGGTTTAAGTGTTTTCAAGTAAATGATTTAAGTTTTTTCAGTTATTATGAGGAGAATAATGAAGAGTTCTACGGCCCCATTGGTCACGGAGAATAAGGACTTGGGAGAATATAACAGAACCAAGCAACCGAACACTCAACCTAATGGGGTGGATAGAGACTAGTGAAGAGTTCCATAGCCCTTGCAGTCACAGAGAATAAGGACTTGAGAAAATATAACAAAACCACATACCGGAACACTTAATGGGGTGGATAGAAAGTCAAAAATTATTTTCCAATAATAAGATCAAGAGGAAAAAAATATATCAGGCAATAATACGAATATATCAGGTGGTCCAAATATGCACAACTCAGTTTCCTCTCTGGCCTTGAGATTGAAGCATTAATACTACAGTCCTACTCTGAGGAGCTGCCTGGTGAACCAGTTTAGCCTGAAACTTTCTGTGACTAGAAAAGCTGGCATAGGGCACTTTCAGCATTACCTCACAAATGACTCAAATGACCAAAAATCAGAGTTTTTCATTGCTTTGCCAGAAGGTAGTTTTTGTTCCATGACCCTCTCCCCTTATTAGAGCACTAAGTCACTGGATTCAATTTCCCAGTGACAGTTATAAACCAATCATCTTTTGAAATCTCTCTCTCTCTCTCTTCTGTTTTTAAACCCAAACTGACTTTGTAAGACACAGCCTCTTAAAGGTAGTTTTAGACTTTCAATAGCTTCCATTAGAAGATCAAAAGCATGTTGTAGACAAGGAGTTCAAAGTGGCTTAGAGACTGACTAATTTATTACTAGTCCTCAATCACTCGAATATATATTTGTACAGATCTATTACTCTATTTTATTTATACATATTTACTATTCTACTCATTTTGTTAAATGATGTGCATCTAGCTTTAATTCCATTTGTTCTGATGACTTTGACACCTGTCTACACGTTTTGTTGTCCGTCTCCCCCTTCTAGACCGTGAACCCGTTGTTGGGTGGGGACCGTCTCTCTTTGTTGCCAACTTGTACTTCCCAAGTGCTTAATACAGTGCTCTGCACACAGTAGGCGCTCAATAAATACAATTGAATGAATGAATGAATGGAAGGTAAAAAAAAAAATGATGGTATTTGTTAAGCGCTTACTATGTGCCAAGCACCGTTCTAAGTGCTGGGGTAGATACAAGATGATCAAGTTGTCCCACGTGGGGCTCACAGCCTTAATCCCTATTTTACAGATAATAATAATGATAATAATAATGGCATTTATTAAGCGCTTACTATGTGTAAAGCACTGTTCTTTGTACAGATGAGGTAACAGGCACAGAGAGTTAAGTGACTTGCCCAAAGTCACACAGCTGACAAGTGGTGGAGTCAGGATTAGAACCCACGACCTCTGACTCCCAAGCTTGTGCTCTTTCCATTAAGCCACGCTGCTTCTGTAAAGTAGAAAAGTAAATGTATAGAACAGCACTGCTCTTCCCATTTTACGGTGGAGAAACTAAGGCCCAGAAAGGAGTCCTTTGGTAGAAATGACTTAAGTTCTTTTCCATCTGCCAATGAAAATTTTTTTTGAGGTAATGAAGGACTATTAGGTTAAAAATAGTAAAAATCTGATCATAAAATTTCTCCTCTCAGACTTCTTTGGGTGGGTTCTGCAGGCTGTGCTCTGACCTTTCCCAATGTGAACTGCTATTTAACTTTGAATATGAGTGACTCCAAAGTATTTCCCAGTTGTCCATCATGTTGGAGGGTGTACAGTAAGTTAAGTCTTCTAGACTGTGAGCCCACTTGGGTAGGGACCATCTCTATATGTTGCCAACTTGTACTTCCCAAGCGCTAAGTGCAGTGCTTTGCACACAGTAAGCGCTCAATAAATACGATTGATTGTTGGATTGATTAAGCGATTTACTGAAGGTCACACAGCAGACAAGTGGAGGAGCTGGGTTTAGAACCCGGGACCTTCTGATTTCCAGGACCGGCTCTGCACAGGACTTGTTACTTCTCTCGTAGATCCCTAATAAACTGCTAGAGAGTTTTCCAAAATGTTTGCTTTAATACAGAAGTATAAGCATCACCATCTTGAAAGGGTTGATAACTAGGGACTTGAGAGACAAGAGTCCCCAATGTTTTTCCCTGCATGAAATAAATGGGCTTTACAAAAAACACATAGCCAAACAATTAATGACCTATTACAGTGCATTTCCCCTTTATGTATCTCTTTTATACCTTGACAATTCAGAGTCTCTTGGTGAAGTAGGAAACATGTTCTTCCAGCCTCTTAAAGCACACACATATGCCAAATAAGCACCTAAAGCTATATTCCTTTACATTAACTCTCGCCCACAAGGTATCATAGTCTGAAGAAACTCTTACAGAGTGACACTTCAAGGGGTCTTCTCTCCATCCCTTCACCATCCTCTGACCCTACCTCTTCTCCTGTAAGTTTCTAAACTCACTCTCTCTCTCTCTCTCATAAAGAGCTTCCTATTTTAGTACCATTCAGTTAGAGCTGGCCCAGTTGACTCTCACAAGAGCTAAAACTGTTTTGGGGGTTTGAAATCAATAATAATCAGTGATGGAAAATCTTTCTGCCACCTTTTCCATCAGGGACACTTTGACTCCTATACACATGGTGTTGATTGGAACCCAAGTCAGATCATACACTAGTGCCACAAACTGGTCCCAAAATTGTGAGGAAAATAAGGCATGAGAATCCTAGGTTTTAATTTCAGCTCATCCCCTCACATGAGTAAAAATCAACACTTTGGGTCTCAGTCTCTCCTATCTTATGTCACCTTGTTGCTCTATCATATTCTCCCAGAAGCTTAGTAAAGTGTTTGGCACACAAAAAGCACTCAAATATGATTACATGAATGAATGAACCTTGAGGAGCAAGAGCTGAAAGAGCAAGTGTTTTGAGTTAGAAATCCTGGGTTCTCATTCTGATTCTGCCACTTATCTGCCTTGGGACCATGGGCAAGTGACTTAACTTCTATGTGCCTCAGTTACCTCCCCTGTAAAATGGGGATTCAAAACCAGTTCTCCTTCCAATTTAAAATGTAAGCCATGTGTGGGACAGGGACAGTGTCTTATATCTTTCCTAGAATTTAGAGCATTCATTCATTCAATTATATTTTTTGAGCAGTACCTGACATGTAGAAACCACTTAGATATCATTATGATTATTAATAATAATTATCTGCAAACATGGGGGAAAAGTGCATGGAGATGAATAGTATTTATTGAGCTCCTACTGTGTGCAGGGTATTTTTCTAAGCAATGAGAAGAGTGTAGTAGAATTAATAGACTTGATCTCTGGGAAACAACATGCCCTAGCAGGAAGAGCCATGGATATGGGAACCAGAAGACACGGGCTCTACTCCTGGATTTGCCATTTGCCTATTGTTCTAATCCCAGCTCCACCACTGGTCAGCTGTGTGACTTTGGGCAAGTCACTTCACTTCTCTGTGCCTCACTTCCCTCATCTGTAAAATGGGGATGAAGACTGTGAGCCCCACATGGAACAACCTGATTACCTTGTACCTTTCCTAGGGGTTAGAACAGTGCTTGGCACATAACAAGCACTTAACAAATGCCATCATTATCAGTACTGTGTAACCTATAGAAAGTCACAACTTCTCCATGCCTTGGTTACCTCATCTGTAAAACGGGATTTAAAACCTGTTTTCCTCCTACTTCCACTGTAAGCCCAGTGAGGGACAGGGACTGTTTCCAACCTAATTATTACATAGTAGGTACATAAATACCACAATTAGCATGATCATTACAATTCCTATAGCATACATACCAAATAAAAGACAATCTATCAACTGGAGCATTAGTGTCTCCTTTTTTTGGTTCAAACTAGAGAGCAACTAGTTCAGTTCATATAGCAGGAGCTGATAATGATCTTGTCCCTGTAAGCTAACTTGTCCAAATAATAAAAGACCGAAGGTCCCTTGACCAGAACTCTCAACACAGATGGGCTGTCTGCCCATGAAAGAGGAAATCAATATGCCCTTCCAGCTTGAATAAGTCAGCAAGTCAGACTTATGTCTTCCTGATCTTTATCACTTCTGATATAGTGTTATGCTCAGTTCATATTCTACAGAAAAGGAACATTTCTATAGTTGGGCTTCTTGACAAGGTCCTCATTTTACCCTGCTTTATAGCAAGGGGATAACCAAGTATTCACTGATTAGAAGAATTCCTAAGTCATCACTTTATTGATGGTATTTGCCAAGCTTTATTTTCCAGGAACTGTATTTAGCACTGGGTTAGATACAAGATAACCAAGTTGGACAGAGGACCAGTTCCACAAATAATAATAATACTACTACTAATAATAATAATAATAACAATAATAATAATAATAGCATGTATTGAGCGCTTACTATGTGCAAAGCACTGTTCTAAGTACTGGGGAGGTTACAAGGTGATCAGGTTGTCCCACAGGGGGCTCACAGTCTTCATCCACATTTTACGGATGAGGTAACTGAGGCCCAGAGAAGTGAAGTGACTTGCCCAAAGTCACACAGCTGACAGTTGGTGGAGCCGGGATTTGAACCCCTGACATCTGACTCCAAAGCCCATCCTCTTTCCATTGATCCACACTGCTTCTCATAGCACACAAAGCACATACAGTCTTAATCGCCATTTTATAGATGAGGTAACTGAGGCACAGAGAAGTTAAGTGACTTGCCCAAGGTCACACAGTTGATAAGAGGCAGAGCCGGGATTAGAAGATAGGTCCTCTGACTCCCAACCCCGTGATCTTTCCACTAGGCCACACTGCTCCCAAATTACACATTACTCTGCATAGTACTTCCACACAGGGTTATATAACATATCTATATAGATATAACATATCTACTTCTAAGTTTGTGTTTTTCTTTTCTTTTCTCCTTCTTGAAATGGCATGTTGTCACAGGGAGTTGGTTTAAAGAGGTACTTTAACAAGTGTCCTCCAAAATCTTGATTAAGTACTGAGACGTTCATTCATTCATTCATTCAATCGCATTTATTAAGCGCTTACTGTGTGCAGAGCACTGTACTAAGCGCTTGGGAAGTACAAGTTGGCAACATATAGAGACGGTCCCTACCCAACAGTGGGCTCACAGTCTAGAAGGGGGAGACAGAACAAAACAAAACATATTCACAAAATAAAATAAGTAGAATAAATATGTACAAGTAAAATAAATAGAGTAATAAATACGTGCAAACATATATACATGTGCTGTGGGGAAGGGAAGGAAGTAGAAGGACGTTAATGTTTAAGTCTTTTGTAAGGTAGTTGAATGGTAAATTTTTCCACATGAAAGGTAGAACCTGAGTCATAATGAGCTTGAGGTAGTATCCAAGCGTTATTTTTTGCGTCACTGTGACACATAGTCTTGTATGGCGACCACCTTGGACTTCTCATTCTCTATCTTTCATCCTATTTCTCTAGCCTTCAAGAATTGAACTCTCAGAGATCAAATTGTATGTAACACTGTGGAAGGGCAAAATGGGATATCTGAGAAAGTGAGACATATAACAAGTTGCCAACCCCAGCAACAGGTGATCTACAGAAACCTGCTATCACATTGATCCAAGTACTTATTTCTCTTCTTGAATACTGCATTAGCCTCTTTGCTGACCTCCTTGCCTCCTGTCTTTCTCCACTCCTTTCCATTCTTCACTCTGCTGCCCAGATCATTACTCTAAAAAAATTCAGTGCAATTCTCCCCACTCATCAAGAAACTCCATTAGTTGCCTCCACATCAAACAGAATCTCCTTAAAGTAATAATAATAATCAGGATGGTATTTGTTAAGTGCTTACAATGTGCCAAGCACTGTTCTAAGTACTGGGGCAGATACAAGGTAATTAGGTTGTCCCATGTGGGGCTCACAGTCTTAATCCCCATTTTACAGATGTGGTAAGTGAGGCACAGAGAAGTTAAAATAACTTGTCCAAAGTCACAAAGCTGACAGGTGGCAGAGCAGGGATTAAAATCCACAACCTCTGACTCTCAAGCCTGTGCTCTTTCCACTGACCCACGCTGCTTACTCAATCAGCTAACTCCATGCTGCCTTACATAATAATAATAGTAATAATAATGGCATTTATTAAGCACTTACTACGTGCAAAGCACTGTTCAAAGCGCTGAGGAGGTTACAAGGTGATCAGGTTGTCCCATGAGGGGGCTCACAGTCTTAATCCCCATTTTACAGATGAGGTAATTGAGGCACAGATAAGTTAAGGTACTTGCCCAAAGTCACACAGCAGAGATGGGATTTGAACCCAAGATCTCTGACTCCAAAGCCTGTGCTTTTTCCACTGCTGCTTGTACAAATCTGGTTTCCGACAACAACCCAACCCACACACTTGGCTCCTCTAAGCCTATTCACTGTGCCTCGATTGCTTCTACCTCACTGCCAATGCTTTGTTCATACACTACCTCTGGCCTGGAACTCTCTTCCTCTTCATACGCAACAAACCAAAAACCATCACTGTCCCCACGCTCAATGCCATATTAAAATCACATCTCCTCCAAGAGGCTTTCCCAATTTCGCTCTCATTTCCCCCACTCCCTTCCACTTTGTCTGAGCACTTGGATATGTACTCTTTAAGCACTTGATAGTCACCCCTCTTCCAGCAATTATGCACATATCCATAATTCATTTTTATGTCTTTTTCCCTCTAGACAATAAACTCCTTGTGGACAGCCAAAGCGACTACCAATTATGTTGTCTTGTACTCTCTTGAGTGTTCAGTACAGTGCTCTGCACACTGTAAGCGCTTAATATATATAATATATATATATATATATATATATATATCAGTGATTGAGAAAGACAGTACTGCTAAAAATCAATAAAATATTACAGAAGTAGACAAGAAGCATGCTAAGGACCTCACTCTACCCATGAATTTCCCCATTAAGATAGAAAGCCTTAAAAACAAAAGCCAGCTAAAACAATGAGAGCAGTAGCATGGCTCAGTGGATAGAGTACAGGCTCGGATGTGGGTTCTAATACCGCCTCCATCACTTGTCTGCTGTGTGACCTTGGACGAGTCATTTCACTTCTATGTGCCTCAGTTACCTTATCTGTAAAATGGGGATTATGACTGTTAGCCCCGTGTGGGACAGGGACTGTGTCCAACCCAATTTGCTTGTATCCACCCCAGCACTTAGTACACTGTCTAGCACTTAGTAAGTGCTTAATGAATACCATGATTACTGTAGGCTCATAATAGATGGATATTATCCCAAATGCTTAGTACAGTGCTTGGCACACAGTAAGTGCTCAATAGATACCACTGACTGATTGATATCAAAGTCACAAATGGTGTTTTCCCATTTCCTCGATTCTGTTATAGCAGTTTAATAGCCTTGCCATGCTTCTTAAAAGATACATAATTTGAAACGCATAGTGCAGTTAATTAGTAATTGTGGTGTTTGCTGAGTGATCATTACATGCCTAGCACTGGGCTAAGCAATGTGGTAATTACAGCATAATGGGACCAGACTCAGTCTGTCCCAGAGTTCACTAACAGAGAAAACATATTTAATCCCCAATTTCCTAGAGGAGAAAATTGAGGCACAGAGAAGCTAAGTGACTTGCAGTTCACACAACAGGCAAGTGACAGAAGTGGGATTAAAACTGGCATTTATTTTTACTCTTACCTTACCAACGACACACTACATTAGGAGATGGTACAGAGAAGACCAAAGACAACAAGACAAATGCATCTTCTCTAAGAGTTTTTCCCCCACTAAGCCCTCAGCTCTCCTACCCCCATTCTCTTCAGCACTGGCTATGCATTTGGATCTACACTCTTGATATTCAACCCACACTCAGTCCCACAAAACACCTCTGTATATATCAATAATTAATTTTAATGCGTCTCCCTCACTAGACTGTAAACTCCTGGTTAACAGGGAATGTGTCTACCAACTCTGTGTTATTGTATTCTTCCCATACACTGAGCACAGTGCTCTGTATGCAATGGGCACTCAAATATCATTGATTCATCCAAAAGGTTAGGATTCTTAAATCTGGAGAGAGAAAATCTGAGAGGGGAACTGATTGGGGGATGAAAAGAAAAAAAATGAAAAAGCTGTGAGCAGGGCAACCCAAAATTATTAGACAAACTTAAAGGAGTAACTTTTTCTCCATGGGGGTGGTGTGAGAGGAGTTGTGCAAGATGAAAATATCAGAACCTCGGGATGCAAATGGTTGAATTTCATAAATGAGAGGAAACTAGAGGTAAGTCTAAGGTGGTTAGATGAAATATCTCTAATAATTAGGATGGCATCAGAGAAGTAGCCAGTATATTTCCTCTGGTCAACCATACTGTTGTGGCACCTTCTGGGGATGTCAATGGACTGAATGGACCATTGGTTCTGACCCCATAAAATAATTTTTGTTCAATATTCATTTCCCTCATATCAAGAAACTAGAGTTTAAACTAACCTTGAAAATAAGTACAAGCAAATGAGATCTGTATTCCTAGCCTTAATTGAGAAGTTGATAAACTATTGCAGTGTTGAGGAATCAAGTTTTTAAAAGCAGGTGCATAGTAGCATCAGATTTTTTACAGCAAGACGGAATGGTTAACCATGTGATAAGACTGACATCTGAGGCCTCCAGTTCTTTCGTGTGATTTACAAATTGAAGTAATTTCAAGCTCCATTAAATAATGATTCATTTTTGCCTGGTGGTGTTCATGTTATTCTGCCCAAATACATTTGTTTCTGGGAGCTGACATGGTTCAAGGATTGTGGACGGGAATGCTAGGCAAGTCATCCAACGTATTAGGTTATTTTAGTTATGTAAAATAAGTCCATGGGTGAGATCAGTAAAAACGCTGAAATTTTAAGCTTTAATCAGTATGTTGGATGTCTGAGGAATGCAGTGTTCCGTGGTTTAGACTTGACAGACAATGTTCTCAGGCATGATGAATTAGTCTACCTGATGGAATGTTAAAAATCATAGATATTTAACAAAAAGAAATGATTTGATTCAGTTGCCTGGCTGGCCATATGCATATCTATGAAATACAATTTCACTTCTACCATGTTTAAGCAGTTCAAATGGGCCCAACTCAATATGGATTTGGAGATTGACCACTGGTCTGGGACAAGCAGCATGTCTTAGTGGAAAGAGCACGGGCTTGAGAGTCAGAGGTCATGGGTTCTAATCTCACCTCTGCCACTTGTCAGCTTTGTGACTTTGGGCAAGTCAATTAACTTCTCTCTGCCTCGATTACCTCATCTGTAAAATGGAGTTGAAGCCTGTGAGCCCCACGTGGACAACCTGATTACCTTGTATCTACACCAGTGCTTAGAACAGTGCTTGGCACATAGTAAGCAATTAACAAATATCATCATAATTATTATTATTATTGGTCAAGGCTCTTCAAAATCTTTATAACAAAGAAGCACTTTTCCCATAATTCATTTCATACAATTGATTTAGCAAAAATATTGAAAACCTGGGGAATTTTTCCCCCTTAAATTTTCATGTCTACCTACTCCACTGTATTGTACTATCCCAAGCTTTTAGTGCAGTACACTATAAGACCTCAATATATGCCACTAAAGTTGGGTCTGACAGATTCAAATGAGATGTATGTAAGAAGCATTACAAAAGCACTACACAGGAGACTTGGGTTTTAAACCTGCTCCACTACTTAAATTATCTGTGCCTCAATTTCCACATTTGTAAAGGGGGAATAAGGTATTTTCTCCTCCTCTCTGAGATTTTACAGAGATATAACATGGTTTATCTGTCTTTTGTTTCACCCTCCCCCTTATCTGTGACAGACCACAGAACCAAACTTGCATTATTTCCTTTTTTATCCATATTATCTACTATGTTATCAATAGCCCATTTTTTAATCAAGCAATTTTTTAATTTATTGAACATAATTGAAGAACTCGGTGGTACTTTTTAGTACTACCAGACAAATTCCAATTTCTCTCCCTTTCTAAATGGCATTTATTAATCTGTTATGTCTATCAGTGGCATTTATTGGATACTTACTCTGAGTAGAACATTGAACTAAGCACGGGGGAGAATACAATGGAATTGGTAGACTCATTCATTCATTCAGTCATATTTATTGAGCACTTACTGTGTGCAGAGCACTATACTAAGCGATTGGGAAGCACAAGTCAGCAACATATAGAGACAGTCCCTACTCAACAACGGGCTCACAGTCTAGAAGGGGGAGACAGACAACAAAACATGTAGACAGGTGTCAAAATCATCAGAACAAATAGAATTATAGCTATATTCACATCATTAATAAAATTAATGGAATAGTAAATATGTACAAGTAAAATTAATAGAGAAATAAAACTGTACAAATATATACAAGTGTTATGGGGAGGGGAAGGAGGTAGGGTGGGGAGGATGGGGAGGAGAGGAAAATGGGGGCACAGTCTGGAAAGGCCTCCTGGAGGAGATAAGCTTTCAGTAGGGCATAATAATGTTGGTATTTGTTAATAATAATAATAACAATAATAATAATAATGATGGCATTTGTTAAGCGCTTACTATGTGCTGAGCACTGTCCTAAGCGCTGGAGAGGATACAAGGTGATTAGGTCCCACGTGGGGCTCACAGTCTTAGTCCCCATTTTACAGTTGAGGTAACTGAGACACAGAGATGCTTACTATGTGCCAAGCACTGTTCTAAGCACTGGGGTAGATACAAGGTAATCAGATTACCCCACGTGGGGCTCACAGTCTTCATCCCCATTTTACAGATGAGGGAACTGAGGCCCAGAGAAGTTAAGTAACTTGCCCAAGGTGACATAACTAAGTTGCAGAGCTGAGATTAGAACCCACGACCTCTGGCTCCCCAGCCCGGGCTCTTTCCACTGAGCCACCCTGCTTCTCAGCACTGGGGTAGATACAAGGTAATCAGGTTGTCCCATGTGGGGTTCACAGCCTCCATTCCCACCTGACAGATGAGGGAACTGAGGCACAGAGAAGAGAAAGCGGCTTCACCAAGGTCACCCAGCAGACAAGTGGCGGAGTAGGGATTAGAACCCATGTCCTCTGACTTCCAAGCCCGGGCTCTTTCCACTGAGCCACACTGCTTCTCTATTAAGCTAGATAGATATATTCCCTGTCTACAGTGAATTTACAGTTTAGAGAGACAGACATTAATAAAAATAAATTAAGGACATTTACTAAAGTGCTGTGGGGATGAGGGTGGGGGTGAAAATTAAGTTGCCAAAGGGTACAGATCAAGATATGACACAGAGTAGAGAGGAAGTTGGGGAAAAGGGGGCTTAACTGGGGAAAGTGTCTTGAAGGAAATTTTTTTTAAATGGTATTTGTTAAGCACTTCCTATAAGCCAGGCACTGTACTAGAGCTGGGCTAGATACAAGTTAATCAGGTTGAACATAACCCCCATCACATGTGGGGCTCTTACCTCCTTTTACAGATGAGGTAACTGAGGCACAAAGACTATAAGTGACTTGCCCAAGATCACACAACAGACAATGGCAGAGTCAAATTAGAACTCAGGACCTTCTGATTCCCAGTCCCGTGCTCTATCCACAAGCCATGCTGCTTCTCAAGAGTTGAGAGCTGGGAGCTTAATGAGACTCTAAAGGTGGGGAAAGTGGTGGTCTGTCATATGTGGAGAAAGGAGGCGTTTCAGGCCAGAGACATGATGTGGGCAAAGGCTTGGAGATGGGCTAGGTGAGACCAAGACACAGAGAGAAAGTTAACATTAGAGGGGTGAAGAGTGTGGGTTGTTTTGTACTAGATCATCGAGGTAAGGTGGGAAGGGGAGAGCTGGTTGCCTTGTTCTAATGCCACTAGACTGTAAGCTCATCGTGGGCAGGGAGTGTGTTCATTTATTGTTACATTATACTCTCCCAAATGCTTAGTCCCCTCTCAGGATTGCACCTGGAGAGTTTCCAGTCCCCTACCAGTCTTGACTATGGGAGGGACTCGCCCCGGGGGCTCTCGGGTCGGTCCCGACTGGCCACAGTCCCTCCTGGAAATGACCTGGAGCAGATCTTAAAATAATAATAATAATAATAATAATAATAATAATAATAATAATGGCATTTCTTAAGCGCTCACTATGTGCAAAGCACTTAAAAGGGAGTGGAGGGGCGAAGAGAAGTGGTTTCACCCTATGCCTTTAATCCACCATTCACCAGTTGTTAGGATCCCAGGTGCCTCTCAGACTCCCTGGGGGCTTGCATATATGTATATATGTTTGTACATATTTCTTACTCTATTTATTTATTTATTTTACTTGTACATATCTATTCTGTTTATTTTATTTTGTTAATATGTTTGGTTTTGTTCTCTGTCCCCCCCCTTCTAGACTGTGAGACCACTGTTGGGTAGGGACCGTCTCTATATGTTGCCAACTTGTACTTCCCAAGCGCTTAGTACAGTGCTCTGCACACAGTAAGCGCTCAATACGATTGATTGATTGATTGATTGATTGAGGCAGAGTCAAGCAGGAACATAGCCATTCCATTGTTAACTTGGGCAGTGGCTTAGAGAGAGGAAGGCAATCTGCCATAAGTCAAAACTCTCCTGTGCTGCTGGCCAGCAGCACCACAGGAGAGAGTTGAGGGCAGAGACTCGAGTTTACTGCATGGAAGGCGACAATGGTAAACCACTTATGAATTTTTTACCAAAAAAACTCTACGGATCCACTACCAGAATGATTGCAAGTGGAGGTGGGGAGTTCTGGGAGAGATATGTCCATGGCATCACTATGAGTCGGGGATAACTCGCCAGCATAAATCAAGCACTTAGTAGAGCGCTTCACACACAGTTAAGAGCTCAATAAATATGACTGACTGAGTGAATTGCCTTAAAGTTCGTCTGGAATGGGGAGATTAGATGAGTACTTGGGAAACCATACAAGCACTCATTAGACCAAGTCAGAGAGGAAAACATGGCTATATTTCATTAATATCCTTTCGACCTTCTTATTCCTTATCTTTTACATGAAGACTCCTGCAGCATTTTCTTAATGCCACATCACTTTGGCAAAATGTGATATTCAAGTCTCCTTCAGTATGAGTGCTTTGACACTATCTCCCATTAATTCAGTATCCAATCTATGAGGATGGGACAATATAAAATCAACAGTTTTGCAGTAGACCTGGACCATTCTTCTCTGACCCTATTTCTCAACTTTAGATCTGTTTGGATAACTTCAGTTCTAATTAGTGTTTGCAGCACCTGCTTGGTTGCATCAACTGTAATTTTCATTATGTGCTCTCGCCTCTCTCATTAATGAAAATGTTGAACAAAACCAGATAAAAGACTAACTTGTAGGATACCCAGATTAGATCTCCAAGTGTCTGCATTAATTTCACTCCGATTTCTGGATTTTTCGCTTGCTTTTGGGCTCTGTAGTGACACACAATGTGAATATTTTTGAAGGTCAGGGCCAAGAACATCATCTGTGCTTCCTCATAACGAACAACAAGTGATCATGGGGAATTTGACTCCCACTTCTCTGTGGAAAAATAGTACTTAATGAGCACTTATTGTGTACAGAGCACTGTATTAAACACTGAGAGATAACGGGCACCTTAGGGAATTATGGTGAAAAATAAATTCTATAGCTCCCTCATTGTAGCAAGATTTGCATTTTCTTTCTTGCTACTTCCTGTGTTTCAGAATGCTCAAGGTATTGAAGAGAGACCTTAACCTATCATCAGTCCCTTTTTTTGACAATTCACAAACTAGTGTTTCGACTGCATGTTTACTGTTCCAAGAGAAAGAACATAATTTTCCCTTCTTATTTCTGGAAATAAGGCCTCCTCCAGGAGGCCTTCCCAGACTGAGCCCCCTCCTTCCTCTCCCCCTCCTTCCCCTCTCCATCCCCCCGCCTTACCTCCTTCCCTTCCCCACAGCACCTGTATATATGTATATATGTTTGTACGTATTTATTACTCTATTTATTTTACTTGTACATATCTATTCTATTTATTTTACTAATATGTTTTGTTCTCTGTCTCCCCCTTCTAGACTGTGAGCCCACTGTTGGGTAGGGACTGTCTCTATATGTCGCCAACTTGTACTTCCCAAGCGCTTAGTACAGTGCTCTGCACACAATGTGCCCAATAAATATGATTGACTGATTGATTGATTGGAAATTGTAAAAATTAATGTGGGCCACTGCCTGAACATGCGAAAGGGTGGGTGCTTACCCTGAGGTGGGAGAATGCCTGAGTTTTTCTTATCGAAAAGGCTCATTGGTCCAGGTAACAATTATATTTGTTAAGGACTTACTTCGGGACAAACATTGTTCTAAATGCTGGGATATATACTGGATAATCATCCATCCATCCATCAATCGTATTTATTGAGTGCTTACTGTGTGCACAGCACTGTACTAAGCGCTTAGGAAGTACAAGTTGGCAACATATAGGGACAGTCCCTACCCAACAGTGGGCTCACAGTCTAAAAGGGGGAGACAGAGAACAAAACCAAACATACAAAATAAAATAGAATAGATATGTACAAGTAAAATAAATAGAGTAATAAATATGTACAAACATATATACATATATACAGGTGCTGTGGGGAAGGGAAGGAGGTAAGATGGGGGGATGGAGAGGGGGACGAGGGGGAGAGGAAGGAAGGGGCAGCAGGTAGGACACAGTCCCTATTCCGCATAGAGCTCAGAGTCTAAGTGGGAGGGAGAAGAGGTATTGAATCCCAATTTTACAAATGAGGTAAGTGACTTGCCTAAGGTCACATAGGAGGCAAGTAACATCATGTCTACCAACTCTACTGTACTCTACCAAGCACCTAGTGCAGTGCTTGGCATACCGAAAGTGCTCAGTAAATACCAGCCATTGATTATTTTTCCCAAACTTTGGTAGCAACTTTGATTTTATTCTACAAGACCAAGTTCAAAGTCAGTCTCATGGCAAAATTTTAATTCTATTTAGAACGGGTACCCAAACTATGCTATTTTCCCTTCTATAAATTTCTTAGACAAGTGTGGATGCTAACGCTAGCTCTTTAGAATGTAAATCTTGAGAGTGGTGCTTTAAAAGCAGAAGTAAGCAGTAGTGAGAAGCAACATTGCTACTCTCCTACAACCCAGCCCACACACTTCACTCCTCGAACGTGAACCTTCTCACAATATCCTGGTCTCTTCTCATTCAACACCGATCTCTTGCCCACGTCGAGCCTCTGGCTTAGAACACCCTCTCTCCTCAAACCTGACAGACACCCTGGCTTGCTCCCTTCATCACCTCCACCCAGCCCCTCAGCACTTACGTACATATCTGTAATTTATTTATTTACATTAATGTCTGTCTCCTCCTCTAGACTGTAAGCTCACTGTGGGCCAGGAATGTGTCTGTTTATTGTTAAATTGCACTCTCCCCAGGTCTTAGTACAGTGTTCTGCACAGTAAGCTTTTGGTATACATGATTGAATCAGTGAATGAAAGAGCACTGGCGTGTCAGAAATTTATTTTATTTTGTTAAGACGTTTTGTTTTGTTGTCTGTCTCCCCCTTCTAGACTGTGAGCCCTCTGTTGGGTAGGGACCGTCTCTATATGTTGCCAACTTGTACTTCCCAAGCATTTAGTACAGTGCTCTGCACACAATAAGTGCTCAATAAATACAATTGAATGAATGAAAGGACTTGGGTTTTAATCCGCTACTTGTCTGCTATGTGACCTTGGGAAAGTCACTTAACTTCTTTGTGCCTCAGTTACCTAATAGGTAAAATGTGTATAAACACTGCGAGCCCCAAGTTTGACTCGGACTGTGTCCATCCTGATTAGTTTATAGCTACTATAGCACTTAGTACCATTTCAGGCCCACAGTAAATGCCATCAATGCTTCCAACTCCAGCAAGAGCATTGCTGGTAGAGATTTAGTGCTGAAGAAGCAGCGTGGTTCAGTGGAAAGAGCATGGGCTTGAGAGTCAGAGGTCATGGGTTCTAATCCTTCTAGACTGTGAGCCCACTGTTGGGTAGGGACCGTCTCTATATGTTGCCAACTTGTACTTCCCAAGTGCTTAGTACAATGCTCTACACACAGTAAGCACTCAATAAATACGAATGAATGAATGAATGAATAATCCTGGCTCTGCCACTTGTCAGCTGTGTGACTTTGGGCAAGTCACAACTTTTCTGTGCCTCAGTTACCTCATCTGTAAAATGGGGATTAAGACTGTGAGCCCCGCATGGGACAAATTGATCACCCTGTATCCTCCCCAGCACTTAGAATAGTGCTTGGCACATAGTAAGTGTTTAACAAATGCCATCATTATTATTATTATTATTGCTTTCCCTCCCCCAGTCTGTACCGAGATTGACAAGACTGTCAATCTGTCAATCTGACTATCGATGTCTGTTTTTTTGTATTCATGCCTGTTTCCCCCCTTCTAGGCTGTGAGCTCATTGTGGACAGGGATTGTCACTCTTTTTTGTTGTATTGTACTTTCCCAAGTGCTTAGTACAGTGCTCTGCACACAGTAAATGCTTAATAAATGCAACTGAATGAATGAATGAAGCCTGGCCTGCCCATCATGCCCCTGTCAGATCAGGGAGGGCAAGACAGCTGCTAGAAACATTATCCCAGAAATGCATCCTTAGGTCTTGTGGTTCTGGTTCTCTTTGGGCAGTGTGGAATGTGGAATGGGGCATGCGGCAGTGGCAATCAATCAATTGGATTTCATGACTGCTTGCTAGAGAGCACTGCACTAAGTATCTGGGGAGTACAATAAAGTAGGTTGTAGAGGAGCATCATGGCCGAGTGCAAAGAACATAGGCCTGGGATTCAGGGGACCTGGGTTCTAATCCTGTTCTACCACCTGTCTGCTGTATGACCTTGGGCCAGTCATTAAACTTCCCTATCTCAGTGAGCTCATCTGTAAAATGAGAAATAAGACTGTAAATTCCATGTGGGACGTGGATTTGGGGCACAGTCCACATCCCACATGGAGTTTACAGTCTTATTTCTCATTTTACAGATGAGCTCACTGAGATATAGATTATCTTGCATCTACTCCAGAGTTTTTTTTGGTAATAATGATAATGATAGTATTTCTTAAGCGTTTACTATGTGCCACGTACTGTACTAAGCGCTGAACTGGATACAAGCAAATCGGGTTGGACACAGTCCCTGTCCCACATGGGGGTCACAGTCTTCATCTCCACTTTGCAGATGAGTTAACTGAGGCCCAGAGAAGTGAAGTGACCTGTCCAAGGCCACACAACAGACAAGTGGTGGAACCAGGATTAGAATCCATGACCTTCTGATTCCCAAACCCGTGCTCTCTCCACTACACTATGTAGACTGTGAGTCTGCTGTTGGGTAGGGACTGTCTCTATATGTTGCCAATTTGTACTTCCCAAGCGCTTAGTACAGTGCTCTGCACACAATAAGCGCTCAATAAATATGATTGATTGAATGAATGAATGAATGTAGACACAATCTCTGCCCTCAAGGAGCTCGCAACCTTTCTTCGGAGCATAATCTCTTGAGGGATCAGCATCTGACTCAAGTAGAAATCAAAATCCCAAACTTGAATTACCTCTATTTTGAGGATTTTTTTAACATAAAGGTTTCCTTTTAAGGCCTTAGAACATGCACTGTGCAAATTCTGACATGAACACTGACTACTGAGATCTACTTTAAAACTCAGTTTCCAAGGGTAAATAGACTGATTCAACAGAGTCTGTAAGACAGACTCAGGCACTGCCACAAATAGCCTAAAGGCACCTACAAAATATGTATTAGGAAAAATTGTCTGCAAACATCACCTCGAGGAAAACCAGCAGTGAATAAGCAAAGTGCAAAGACAATCTATAAAGGGACTATTGTTCAGAAGTCAGTATTTTGAGAGACAAATTAATATACCCTAAATCCATTTTTCCTTTAGATTTCTGTTGAAATTTCCACTGCCATCTGCCAAACCATGATGCTTCAACAGTTCTATACCATGGGGAATTAAATTGGCATGTCTTATCCTGGCATATGAATTTCCAGTATGATCTGATTGTTCAAAATCCTAGGAGTGGAGAAGATGCATGGGCAGGAGTGAAGAAAGGGGAGCGATGGGGTGGCAGGGGAGGGAGAATGAAGGGAGAGAAGGCAATCAAGCCCACCGTCCGTACATAGATCCATGTCAAGCTGTCTAGAAGTAAATCAATTAAATTTCTCTAACAGGGCAAGGACATGTCTTTAAGTTCAGCCCACAGAGGCCATTGTGAAATAAATGCATGCTTTGCCGAAGGTCTAGGGGTCATGGTTAAGAAGCAGAGAGCAATTCAAAATCTGATTCAAAGGACATTCTACCTCAAATCTATATGGCACCACAAAGGACATAAACCATATTTTCCCTGGACACTACACATTTTTTGCACACACCTTTCAATACTTCATGTTGTTTCACCGGGGGGCTATTGCATAATAAAATCAAAAAAGAAAGAACATGTCATTGAGTAAATAAGAAAAAAGAAAACATAGCAATAATTACAGTTTACATTTACCCTAATTACTGGTTAGGAAAAGTATACATCTGTACAGTGCCTATGAAAATGGTTGTGAAAAAAAGAGTTAAAATGTCTTTATAGCACAAAAAATATAATGAAGGCTGAATTCCATGTTCTATTCATAATCATAAAATTCAAAAGAGTATTGCTTACTATGTTTAATACAGGCTATATTTCAATGACTAAATGAATAGTCTTCTGCCCTTTCTTCCATGCCTATATATATACATATATACATATATATAATATATATCTATACATACACACATATATACATACACACATATACATACATATACACACATATACATATATGCACACATATACATACATATATACACACATATGCATACATATACACACACACATATACATACATACACCCACATATACATACATATATATACACACCCACATATACATACATATATATATACACACCCACATATACATACACACAAATATACACACACATATATACATACACACAAATATACACACACATAATAATAATAATAATAATTAATGGCATTTGTTAAGCGCTTACTATGTGCAAAGCACTGTTCTAAGCGCTGGGGGGGATACAGTGTGGTCAAGTTGTCCCACGAGGGGCTCACAGTCTTAATCCCCATTTTTACAGATGAGGTAACTGAGGCTCAGAGAAGTTAAGTGACTTGCCCAAGGTCACACAGCAGACTTGTGGTGGAGCCGGGATTCGAACCCATGACCTCTGACTCCAAAGCCCGGGCTCTTTCCACTGAGCCACGCTGCTGCTTCTCGTGCGGAGAGCACTGGACTAAGCGCTTGGAAAGTACCATTCGGCAACAGACCATCCCTCCCCAACAACAGGCTCACCTCCTCCAGGAGGCCTTTCCAGACTGAACCCCCCTTTTTCCTCTGCCCCCCCCCCACCTAATCGCCCTCCCCACCCCACAGCCCTTGTGTATAAATGTACATATTTATTATTCCATTGATTTTATTAGCGATGTGTACATATCTATAATTCTATTTATCGACTTTGTTGGGATTGATGCCCGTCTACTTGTTTCGTTGCCTGTCTCCCCTCTTCTAGACTGCGAGCCCGTTGTTGGGTAGGGATTGCCTCCATCTGTTCCCAAGCGCTTAGTACAGTGCTCTGGACACAGCAAGCACTCAATAAATACGATTGATGATGAATAGAAGAATGAATAGATTGATGATGAATGATTGATGATGAATAGAATGAATAGAATACACATATATACATACACACAAATATACACACACATATATACATACACACAAATATACACACACACATATACATATACACACACACATATACATACACACAAATATACACACACATATATACACACAAATATACACACACACATATATACACACAAATATACACACACACACATATATACACACAAATATACACACACACATATATACACACAAATATACACACACACATATATACACACAAATATACACACACACGTATATGCACACAAATATACACACACACATATACAAACATATATACATATATACACACATATATACATATATGCACACATACACACACACACATATATACACACATACATACATACACACACGTGACGTATTCCCATTTTCAAAGTGTTCGAACTGGAAAAATGGAAAGTCTAGTTTGAATTCTTAATGAGAGAAACTTGTCTCATACACAAGCCTATATTATATTGTAGCATGTTTATTTTGACCAAAATGAAGAGAAATCAGAACTGTGACTTTAGTAACAGACCTTGTCAAGGAAGTAAATACATAGAAAACGTTGTAGCGCTTCATGTAATCCTTCAAAAGGAGTTCCTTTTCCGGAAAAATTGACTCTACATCTGAAACATGGGTAAATTGAAATTTTAGCTAACATTCTCATGTGACTGGATTTTCAATTTCCAAAGTCCTCCTTTGGGTTAAGAAAGCTATTCAAGATGGAATAGATTTAACCCAAATCAATTATTCAAATTCAAATACTCTAAGATGAATGAAAATGGACCAGTTCAATGCAAACGTGTAGACAAAAATAGAAAAACAAATGAAAAATATTACTGTAACTCCTCCCTACAACACTCTCTATAAAAACCTACACCATATAATGAACCTTGAAACATGCATCTATGACATCTATAGATCTAAACATCTTCTAGACCGTAAGTCCAGTGTGGGCAGGGATTGCCTCTCTTTATTGCTGAACTGTATTTTCCAAGCGCTTAGTATAGTGCTCTGCAGACAGTAAGAGCTCAATAAATACGATTGAATGAATGAATGAAGTGCTCATGGTTTGCAGAGCATTGCACAAATCCCTTTGGGAGAATGGAATATAAACAGAGTAGGAAGACTGCTCCCATCCCACAAGGAGTGCCATTCTTTCTTATCGGCACTTAAGAGATAGAGGTATGGTGGGTAAGTAAATTCTAATATATTGAGAACCAAAACCATGTGTTAGCGGTTGGTTTAAGGCTTCTCCATCAGACTTTCTCCAGAGCCTTAGTGATAACAAAATGTTGCGAACACATTTTTCATCATCTTCCGTTCGTGGTGTTAATGAGCATTGAATTGGCCACCGTGGACAGCAGAGGTGAAGGTAAACAATGGGCCGGATTATCCACCAACTGCATAATCCAAGTTTGGTTAATTAAGTTCACTGTGCCTACACATATATTGCATACACCCCATTAAATTATAAACTGCCTTTGGGCAGAGACTCTAATAATGACTAAGATATCTATTAAGCCCTCACTTTGAGCTGAGCTCTGGGATCAATGCAAGGTTATCAGATCAGACAGAGAAATAACTTTTCCATTCCTCTGGGAAGTGTTCAGGGATCCAGTTGGGGGTGGACTATTTTCTGAGAATATTATTGGCCCTGAAATTCCAAAACAACTACTGAGACACGCAAACTTCCGTAAACTCCACATCCTCAGTCTTCCTCATCACTGGTATTAATCCTGCTGCGTCCATATTTCCATGTAACCGGGAAGAAAGTCGAAAAGAAGAATTCGAAGTCACAAGAGTCTGGTGGCTACTACCGAATTAAGTGGTTTTCTTTAGGAAAAAAATAAAGGACATAATTTTTTTTAAAGACAGGCTGAGCTGAAAACACTAATTTTCTGCTGAGAAAAATCCATATTTAGCCTTAAAGGTCAGCATGTGAACTTCCAAATCATGACACTGAACAAGGAAAATGTGTTTAAAAATACTTAGGGGAAACCCTCCGTGTCGTCAGATGCTGAAATAGAGACAGTTCCTTCGCAGTTCTTTATTTCTCTGTGCTTATGGCAACTTTCCAAAATACAAAGTTGATCATGTTTAAATCAAGCCCAGCTTTCCACTGCTTTGTTATACGATTGAAGAGGTGAAAGAGTCCCAGGGTATACCGGACGATACAAAGATTGTGAGCTCAAGGCTCTCGTGGAGGTCAATTAATTGGAAATAAACGTATTTCTTCTTCCTTATTTTTCACTACTGTGGACTGGGGCTTTCAAAAGCAGAGTAGAAGCAGCCTTATGCTTTCCCCAATGAAGGCCAAACTCTTCCCCTCCTTCCCTCTCTGCACTTCCCACATCCCAAGCTCAAAAGGGGCTACTTGTTTTTTTTTTTTTTTAGAGCCATAACAAAGGAGGTAAAAGCACTGGTCCAAGTTGCTGCCTGATGTGTGACCTTGGACAAATCACTTTACATCTTTATGCCTCGGTTACCTCATCTGTAAAATGGGGGTTGAGATTATGAGCTTCACATGGGACAGGGACTGTGTCCAACTCAATTTGCTTGTATCCACCCCGGCACTTAGTACAGTGCCTGGAATTCGTTCATTCAGTCGCATTTGAGCGCTTACTGTGTGCACAGCACTGTACTAAGCACTTGGGAGAATACAACAACAAACATTTAAATACCACAATTATTATTATTAACCCAGGGCCTCTGACTCTAAGGCTTATGCTCTTCTAGATTGTGAGCCCGTTTTTGGGTAGGGACCATCTGTATATGTTGCCAACTTGTACTTTCCAAGCACTTAGTACAGTGCTCTGCACACAGTAAGCACTCAATAAACACAACTGAATGAATGAATGGATTTCCTCCATTTTTTATGATTTGTATCTTTTTTGCATCTGTAATTTTTTCTTGATTTCCCTTCCTAGATTGAGAGGCAGGGACTGGATCTATACTTATTTCATATTTATCCCAGCCAAAGTTTAGCACACTGCATGAGATGCAGTGCTTATTATCATTATAATCATATAACATTGAAAATTTCATTAATCTATATTTGCTGATTTTATTAATTGTGCTCAAAATAACAATGAAGACTTTCGAAGATGGGATAGTCATGGAAGTCACTGATCTCTTTTTAAAATAAAAGATTTGAAGTTTCCACCTACTTAGACTGTGAGCCTCATTAGGACAGAAATTGTGTCTGACCTGATTAATATGTATTTTCCCTGACATTCAGAACAGTGTTTGACATAGTAAGCCCTTAATACTATATTTTTTCCTTCAAGTCTGAAGATAGCCGTCTAGCATGATTCAGTTTTTCTGAAAAGATTTTTTCTTTGTTAACTTTTATTTGCCTTTGAGAGAGTACCAAATACCGGAAAATTCCTTTAAAATTGCCTTAAAGTGGGTAAGTGAAAAGGTGCTGAAAGGAAAACGGAAGGGAAACGAGAAAAATGTATTTGAAACAACAGTATCATCAAGAATTCTAGGAAAGGCTAAACAAGTGAGTAGGATTAATGAAGACAATAAGTTTCATTTTTAGTATGTCTGGTGGAATACTCCAAGGAGCAAGAGAATAGTGAGTTTTCACAAACTTAAATAAGCAACCTAATAGTGTCAAATAAAAACAAAACTAAATGTGAATTTTTTTGTAGCTAGAGAGCACTATGCTCAAAAGGGAAGGATAAGAAAGGGGAAATTGATAGGTTTTTGTGAAAAATATCTGAACAAGGTTAGAGTGAGGGGGGAAAAAATTTGATGACAAGAAATAATTTTAGTTTTAACAGAAAGTTCTTATTGGAATTTTATTTAAAAAGCTGTTGGAACCCATCTCAGTTGCAGCATGGAATAGTGGATGGAGCATAGGCCTCAGAGTCAGAAGGTCATGGGTTCTAATCCCTGCTTGACACTTGTCAGCAGCGTGCCTTTGGGCAAGTCACTTCACTTCTTTGTGCCTCAGTTACCTCATCTGCAAAATGGGGATGGAGACTGTGAGACCCTTTTGGGACAGGGACTGTGTCCAACCTGATTTGCTTGTATCCACCCCAGTGCTTACATCAGTGCCTGACACATAGTAAGTGCTTAACAAATACCATTATTATTAGTGATTTTTATGGTACTTGTTAAGTGTCTACTATGTGCCAAGCAATGTTCTAAGTGCTATGGTAGATAATAATAATAATGGCACTTATTAAGCACTTACTATGTGCAAGGCACTGTCCTAAGAATTGGGGAGGTTACAAGGTGATCAGGTTGTCCCAAGAGGGCTCACAGTCTTAATCCCCATTTTCCAGATGAGGTAACTGAGGCCCAGAGAAGTGAAGTGACTTGCCCAAAGTCACACAGCTGACAAGTGGCAGAGCTGGGATTTGAACCCATGACCTCTGAATCCAAAGTCCATGCTCTTTCCATTGAGCCATGCTGCTTCTCTAGATTCAAGTTATTCAGGTCAGACAGTCCCTGTCCCACATGAGGCTCACAAATAAACCTGGCTCCGAAAGTACCATGAATTCACAAAGTGAGATGAAAGTCCCATCTAAATTTTACCACAGGGGTTAGACAATTTGCACGTAAAAAGCCTCGTGTTACCACCTTCCTGTGGATGATAAGGTTATTAGGGAAGCAGCTTGGCTCAGTGGAAAGAGCCTGGGCTTTGGAGTCAGAGGTCAGGGGTTCAAATCCCAGCTCCACCAATTGTCAGCTGTGTGACTTTGGGCTAGTCACTTAACTTCTCTGGGTCTCAGTTCCCTCATCTGTAAAATGGGGATTAAGACTGTGAGTCCCTTTGGGACAACCTGATCACCTTGTAACCTCCCCAGCGCTTAGAACAGTGCTTTGCACATAGTGAGGGCTTAATAAATGCCATCATTATTATTAGCTGGAACGAGATGGTGACCAATATGTTGCATTTCCCTGCAGGCAGAAATAGACCCAAAACAAGATCGAAATCATAACCAAAGCCACTTAGGGGATGAATGCAGAACCAGGTAGGTATATTTAAGACTCCTTTAATTAATCAACCAATGGTATTATTGAGATGTGTGCATAGCACAGTCCTAAACACTTGGAATGTACTGTACTAAGTGTTGGAGTAGATACAAGCCAATCATGAACCACATGAGGCTCACAGTCTTAACCCCCATGTTACAAATGAGGTAACTGAGGCACAGAGAAATTAAATGAGTTGCCCAAAGTCACACAGCAAAAAAGTTGCAGAGCCAAGATTAGAAGCTGGAACTATCTGACTCCAGACATATGCTCTTTCCACTAAGCCATGCTGCTTCCCTACAATTCTTGAATTTGAAGACAGAATCCCTGCCCTCAAGGAGTTTACATTTTAATCTCACTGATCATAAGTGGAGGGCTACTTCTCTGCTCTGAGAGTCTACAAAAATTCACTTACATAACATTTCACAGATAAGTGGTGAGAATTTTAGCAAAACATTTCCAAGAGGTTGGGAGTTCCACCACCTTTATCTTGACTTTGACATTTTGCAGAAGGACAAAAATAAGAAATTTTCTCTAGAACATTGAGCTTGGAAAAAAAGACAAAACATCCCTAGGATGACAACAACAACAATAACAACAACAGTGAAACCAACCACAACCTGCCAGTGCCTTTGATGTGGAAAATTCAATTTCCAGGATTTGATCACTTTGGAATTTGATCGTTTCCCTTCTGACCCATTCATGAAAATCCTATAGTTCTAAATATCGCATGAAGTAATGATTTTGAGTTCTCAAGAATAAATAGCGGGGAGACATAATAACCAGAATAGGTAATGGTAGAAAGCTGAGTATGTTTTCTTTTTAATTATGTGTAGATTATAGTTGGGATTAAATGTACTACGTACTATGACATGTATAGAAACATTTTGTGCTGGAATGAGAAGCTCCATCTTCACTAATGATGACATTTTAATATTCTCCTCTTTTACCTTAATCGAGCTGTAGAAGGTTGATTAATTTGCCTCCTCAAAGATTTTGTTCTAGCCAGGCTTATGTGACTTTTTAATGCACTGCACATGGAAGTGAAAATTAATTAGTTGCTTTAAAGAATTCTCCAAGTTTGTGATGCTTTATGCTGGCTGATCCATCTACTACAGTGCTGTGTTCTAACCTGGACAGAGATCTAATAAAAAACATATAATTCCATTACCTGGAAATAGACCTTCCTTATTCATCTTCTTAAATCACTTGCTGACTCATTTTACCTTATAGCTTTACCATAAACCTAATTTCTTTTTAGTTCGATCACATTCATTCCCCATTATAACAACAGGTTTTCTAAGCTCAGTCTGAGGAAAGGTTCCTTATCAGGACATTTCCTTAGACTATCTTTGTTTCCATAAGCAGGTTAAATGCATGAAGCATCTAGAATCCATCAACATGCAACACGCAGATTCAAGCTGAATTTTCCTGGATATGGAGCAAAACAATGCCACAAGGCAGGCAGCTTCATGAAAACATTTTGGCATAATTAAGCTTTCCTACAACTGCATGCATAATAACAAGATCCAGTTTTGAGGGCATCACAGATCTGTGCTTCTCACTGGGTGTCAGGTTGGGATACTAGCAAGCAGTGACGTCACTAAAAGGCAAGAGAGGAAATGGATCAAAAGAATTAAATGAGCCAAAAAAAGTCAATAATTTCCATTTGTAAGGAAAGGACATAATAAGGTAGGGATGAATCCCCGATTTATCTCAGGAGTCAGAAAAGCCTGGGCAAATATTCAGAACCCTTATTGGTCCAGGAAGTTTCCCTGAGTTTGCAGATGCTTTCAATATTATATGGTAGAAAATTTCAACATATACAGAATAACTCATTTCAGATGACATATAGAGTTTACGGACCCCCACAGAAATTGTTATCCTGCAAGAAGCTGAAATCCTGCCTGTGTATTCATTCATTCATTCAATCGTATTTGAGCGCTTACTGTGTGCAGAGCACTGTACTAAGCGCTTGGGAAGTACAGGTTTGCAACATATAGAGACAGTCCCTACCCAACAGCGGGCTCACAGTCTAGAAGGGGGAGACAGACAACAAAACATATTAACCAAATAAAATAGAATAAACATGTACAAAATAGAGTAATAAATATGTACAAACATATACATATATACAGGTGCTGTGGGGAGGGGAAGGAGGGGGAGAGGAAGGAAGGGGCTCAGTCTAGGAAGGCCTCCCGGAGGAGGTGAGCTCTCAATAGGGCTTTGGAGGGAGGAAAAGAGCTAACTTGGTGGATGTGCAGAGGGTGGGCATTCCAGGCCAGGGGGAGGACGTGGGCCGGGAGTCGATGGTGGGACAGGTGAGAACGAGGCACGGTGAGGAGATTAGTGGCAGAGGAGTGGAGGGTGCGGGCTGGGCTGGAGAAGGAGAGAAGGGAGGTGCGGTAGGAGGGGGCGAGGGGATGGACAGCCTTGAAGCCAAGGGTGAGGAGTTTTTGCCTGATGCGTAGGTTGATTGGTAGCCACTGGAAATTTTTGAGGAGGAGAGTAACATGCCCAAAGTGTTTCTGCACAAAGATGATCCAGGCAGCGGTGTGAAGTATGGACTGAAGTGGGGAGAGACAGGAGGATGGGAGATTGGAGAGGAGGCTGATGCAATAATCCTGTCGGGATAGGATGAGAGATTGAAGGAGTAGGGTAGCGGACTAGTTCCCACCTATCGCTCCCCAAAAGAGAAATCAGCTCTACTACCATGCCTCAGTAATTATCCCAGTAACAGGGAGAAAACTCAGAGTAGGCACAATTCAACAACTGTTCATTCTTTCTTTGACTGGTGAAACAAGGAAAGCACTAGAGACTGTTAAATACACTACTGAGAATACCACTTCTGCTACAATCTCAACAAATACAGGAGAGTAGTAGCTTTTACTGTGCGCTTACCGCGTGCAAAGCACCTAAGTACTGGATATGACTGGCAATGAATATGAGGGGGGGAAAAAGAACAATAAAAACATACACAAAAAAAGATGACAGGGAGAATTACTAAAATAAAATAAAAGCCATTGCTACAGGAGCAGCATTTTGGACTTCTTGCAGCTCTGATTGTAATTTACAGCCACAGATAGGCACAGTCAGCAAATGAGTTGTATTTATTGAGCACTTAATGTGTACAGAGCACTGCATTAAGCACTCGGAAGAGTTCAATTTAACAGACATTCCTGCCCACCAGGCGTTTGCGACGTATTATGTTTTGTGGAGGTTACATGTTGCTACTACTGCTTTTCCAGACTCTCAGCCAAGTTGGAGTAAGGCTGATCATGATAAAAAAAAAAACACCAGGATGATGCAAAGAGGGATGGGGAAGCAGGGGTTATGAGCTGAGTTTCTTGGCCTTCTAATGGGTGGGAGGCTAAGAACGCATCGCTGCTGCTTCTATCCCACCTATGCGGATGAAGCAGTTGGTTGGAATCCATTGTCTTGTTTTCTGAATTTCAAGACACACCAAAAATACCAAGGTGGTTTTATTTGAAACCAATAAGCTAGCAGAGTTCAGTGTTCTATTATCAATTATATCTTGTATTTTCAATGGGGGCATCTTCCCTGCATTAATTTGTAAATATGGTTTGTTTCTGTTGCACTGTTCCAAGCGCTTAGTATGATACTTTGCACTCACTGGCTGATGGATAAATATACATTAATTCACTGATTGAGTTAGAACATGATCAGGATAAAATGAGGCAGTTTAGATGATACTTTTGAGAAGAGTGGAAATAAGATATATTATATTCTTGGTATTAAAAGAAAATGCCCTAAGAGGTTAGAGTTTTGTTTTCCTTTTCAATATTTCCACATATCAGATTTCTTGGCCTGGAGCGCAAACCAGCTGCAAAATAAATGAGTCATAAATTAAGGGGAAAAATGATGGCCAAAGAGTGAAAACAAAAACCAGCAATATTCAGTGAATTAACCTGGAAAAGATTTAGGTGGAAATATGAATGTGTGAGAACATGGAAAAATATGTCAAGAGCACTTCAGAAGACCAAGTCTCTGGGATATTTGACTATAGGTAGAAGCTGAAAGATAATCAGTAGGAAACAAGAGTGGAAATCAATCAGTGGTATTTACTGAGTGGTTACTGTGAACAGAACACTGTTCTAAGTGTTGGGAAAATACAACAGAGTTGGTAGATGTGGTAGATATTTACTATTACTATTCTATTTATTTTATTTTGTTAATACGTTTTGTTTCGTTGTCTGTCTTCTCCTTCTAAACTGTGAGCCCACAGTTGGGTAGGGACCGTCTCTATATGTTGCCAACTTGTACTTCCCAAGCGCTTAGTACAGTGTTCTGCACACAGTAAGCGCTCCATACAACTGAATGAATGAATGAATAAATGAATGTGATCCCCGCTCACAAGAACCTACAGCCTACAAAGGAAGACAGACATTAAAATAGATTAGGGATAGGGGAAATAGTAGAGTATAAGAATACTTAATTATCTCTTTTAATGTCTGTCTTCCTGTGTAGGAAGAGCCCAACACAATAACAGACACATGGCTCATTCACAAGGGACAGCAGGCAGGCTCAGCCAATCATATTTATTGATAGTTTACATGTGCAGAGCACTGTACTAAGCTCTTAGAGAGCACAGAGCACCAATATAACACATGGCTCATTCACAGGGGGGCAACACCCCCACTGACTCCCCCCTTACCAGGCAACAGCAGTGTGACTCAGTGGAAACAGCACAGGCTTTGGAGTCAGAGGTCATGGGTTCGAATTCCGGCTCCACCACTTGTTAGCTGTGTGCCTTTGGGCAAGTCACTTCACTTCTCTGTGCCTCAGTTCCCTCATCTGTAAAATGGGGATTAAGACTGTGAGCCCCCCGTGGGACCTGTCCACCTTGTAACCTCCTCAGTGCTTAGAACAGTGTTTTGCACATAGTAAGCACTTAATAAATACTATTGAAAAAAACTGAGAATAGACACAAAGCTTGACCAATGGTAGTGTAGGAGATACATCACCCCTCCCCTCCAGGCTCCATTCATTTAATCAATCGTATTTATTGAGCATCAATGTTTTCAGAGCACTGTACTAATCCCTACCATGGCGTAGAAGACAGAACACAGGCCTGAAAGTCGGAAGGTCATGGGTTCCAATCCCGACTCCTCCACATTTGCTGTGTGACCTTGGGCAAATCATTGAACTTCCCTGCTCCTCAGTTACTTTGTAAAATGGGAACAAAATGCACGTTCTCCCCCATCATCTTAGATGCTCAGCCCCTTGTGACACTGTAGATAGATACATCATTGTATCTATCCCAAAGCTTGGTATGATACCTAATATATAGTAAGTGCTTAAATACCACTTTAAAAAAATCTATTTTATAATGTTTCCTGGTTTTATAATCAATTGAGACCCAAAGTTGCTCACTGTGGGATGTGAACCATATTCCAAGTTCAGTCGTTAATCACACACCCACCAAACGTAAGCAAAACAGACCATGATCCAAACCCTCTGAAACTTTTTCTGGGAAGCACACACTATTTTTTTTTTTTTTTTTACTTTTCAATCAATGGTTTTTATTGAGCATTTTACTGGACACAGAGCACTACATTAACTGCTTCAGAGGAGACCCAAAAGACTATGCCCTTAATGGATACCTGCAACAACTAAACTCTATCTCCAATATCCCACTTAAAAAGGTTACTCAATGCAGATGTAAAATAAAAACTTTCATCAGGGTTCTCCTCATATAGCATGTCTACTTCACTTAACCACAAATAAAAGTAATGAAAACTTAAAATTTCAATGCTCTGTATTCATAAGAAATGAATCTTCCGCCGACCTCTCGCCCACTTTCTGCCTCTGGCCTTGAATGGCCTCCATCCTCATATCCAACTAACAATTACTCTCACCCTCTTCAAAGCCTTTTTGAAGGCACATCTCCTCCAAGAGGTCTTCCCTAAATCCTCTTTTCCTTTTCTTCCACTCCCTTCTACATTGCCCTAACTTACTTCCTTTTATTCATCCCCCTTCCCAGCCCCAGAGCACTTATACACATATCTGTAATTTGTTTATTTATATGAATGTTTGTCTCCCCCCTCTAGACTGTAAGGTAACTGTGGGCAGGCAATGTGTCTGTTTTATCGTTATATTGTGTTATCCCAAGCATTTAGTGCAATGCTCTGTACACAACAGGTGCTCAATAATTACTATTAGTCAATTGATTGATGAAATGAAGCCTCAGTTAGCCAACAATGACTTAGAGGACTCCATCAAGAGCCAAACTGGTCATGCCTCCTGTACACATAGAAAAATAGATGGTAGGCTGAAAAGCTTTGCAACAACAGGCAGCAACTATTGTCTTTTAGCAATAGGAGGGACAGAAATATTGAGCGGAATTTCAGATTACACAGTAAACTGGTCACAGCAATAATAATAATAGTAATGATAGTTACTGAAGGTCATATGAAACTGGTTCAAAGGAAGGGAGACTATAAAAGTTGGGGCCTGTGCAACCCCCAAAATAGTAATAATTGTGGTATTTGTTAAGTACTTACGTTGTACCAGGCACTGTTTTAAGCGCTAGGCTAGATATGAGATAATTGGGTTGGACACAGTCCCTGTCCCACAGAAGGTTCACAGTGTTAATCCTCATTTTACAGATAAGGTAACTGAGGCCCAGAGAACTGAAGTGACTTGCCCAAGGTCACACAGTGAACAAGTAGTGGAGATGAGATTAGAATGCAGGTCCTTCTGACTCTTTGGCCTATGCTCTGTCCACTACACCATGCTGCTTCTGAGATAAGAGCCCGGGCTTTGGAGTCAGAGGTCATGGGTTCGAATCCCAACTCTGCTACATGTCTGCTGTGTGACCTTGGGCAAGTCACTTAACTTCTCTGAGCCTCAGTTACCTCATCTGTAAAATGGGGATTATGACTGTGAGCCCCACGTACGACAACTTGATCACCTTGTATCCCCCCCAGCGCTTAGAACAGTGCTCTGCACATAGTAAGTGCTTAACAAATGCCATCATTATTATTATCATTATTGTTATTACTATATGAACATGAGGTGGGATGAGGAATGACATGTCTGGGGAAAGGTCAGGTGTCATGGCTGTGTGTAAGAAGAAAGCTCAATTGCTGTAACAGATCCAGACTACCAGACTACTAACCCTGGCTCCTCCACTCGTCCAATTATTTGCTGTGTGACCTTGGGCAAGTCACTTCACTTCTCTGTTACCTCATCTGTAAAATGAGGATTAAAGACTACAAACCCCATGTGGGACACGGACTATGTCCAACCTGATTATCTTGTACTTACCCCAGTGGTTATTCCAGTGCCTGGCACATAATAAGCGCTTAACAAATACCATAAAACAAAAAAGGTGAGGATCAATGAAGGGACCGATCTAACCACCACGGAAGCTGCTTGCCACTCCAGGTCCTGCTGTTCTGGGAAGAACGGGAAACTTCCTGGAAAAATCCAGGACATACGACACTATCATGGAAGGAACAGATTGAGGGTTAGCAGTGCTTACATAACATTACATCCCCTTTCTAGACTGTGAGCCCGTTGTTGGATAGGGACCGTCTCTGTATGTTGCCAACTTGTACTTTCCAAGCGCTTAGTACAGTGCTCTGCACAGAGTAAGCGCTCAATAAATACGACTGAATGAATGAATGAACAAAATCACTCAAGTCGTCTTGCCTGTGGTTGTTTAGGTTGAGAATTTCTCTTCCAAGTGCACCCAACATAAAGGGGCAGAGGAATGTAGCAACAAGTCTGCTCATGGGTGGGTTAACTGGTGGGGTGACTCCCTTTGGCATGCACCCAATAATGGGAGAAACTTAACAAAAAAGGTTATTCTTAATTTAGTGGGGCTCCAGTTTCTTTACCACAGAGGATAATGTTACTGGAGAGCCCACAGTTGGGTAGGGACCATCTCTATGTGTTTCCAACTTGTACTTCCCAAGCGCTTAGTACAGCACTCTGCACACAGTAAGCACTCAGTAAATACGATTGAATGAATGGAGTTCACAGCCACTGAAGCAGCAAGAAGTGCCATGGCTTAGTGGAGAGAGCACTTGGGTTCTAGTCCCAGATCTGCCACTTGTCTGCTGTGTGACCTTGGGTAAGTCACTTCATTCCTCTGTGTCTCAGTTACCTATAAAATGGGGATTAGTACTGTGAGCCCCCTTTGGGACAGTCCCCCGCTAGACTGTGCAGTCGTTGTGGGCAGGGAATGTGTCTGATGCCATACTGTACTCTTCCAAGTGCTTAGTATAGTGCTTTGCACAAAGTAAGCACTCAATAAATACAAATGAATGAATGAAAATGACAGGGACTGTGTCCAACCTGCTTACCTTGTAGCTATGCCAGCACTTCGAATAGTGCCTGGCACATAGTAAACACTTGACAAATACCATAAAAAAAAAAAAAAAAAAAACAAGCCAGAGGTAGACTTTGCTTTAAAAGTCATAGCAGTAATAATTGTGGTATTTGGTAAGTGATTACTATACGCCAAGGACTATACTAAGCACAGGGTAGATACAAAATAGTCTGGTCAGACCCAATCTCTGTCCCACACAGGGCTCATAGTTTAAGAGGGAAGGAGAAGATGAATTTAAATCTCAATTGACAAATGAGGAAAATGAAGTACAGAAAAGTTGAGTGACTTGCCCAAAGTCACACACGATGAAGGTAGCGGAACTGGGATTTAGAACTCAGATCCTGATTCCCAGGCCGGTGATCTTTCCACTGGGCTATGCTGCTTCCCTCTAGTTTTAAGGGAGAAGAGGAAAGGACAGACACGTGTCCAGATTTTCTGAGTATGCTTGAGGTATGAAAATCCTCTGAGCTTTACTTACATAGAAACAAAACCCTGCTGCATGAATTTTTCCTCACAGATATGAATATCTGACTTCCATTTTATTTACTTCCACAAATCAACAAATCCCTTAATTAGGTTCCTCTTCACACTGTCCGTTACCACTTGTTTTGATTTCAGGAAGGCAGATCGGCTCTGGAGAAAAAAGCTAAATAATAACTGTGCTATGGAATCTGGGCTTAGTTAGATTTACAAATGGAATTTTGTTACGTGCCTATTAGAAAGCTACAAAGTATTTGCATGACATGAAATCAGTGTTTTTAAATGAGGAAATTAAGTCAAAAATCCGACTTACCATAGAGGATATGGACATTGCAATTGACAAAACAGACAAAAGGCGACGTGCGAACTTTTTGCTCAAAGTTTATAACCTGTTTTTTTCCTAGATTTTCTGTTGGACTAATAATAAAATTTGGTATTGACTGACCAAGAAGTCTATTGACCTCCAATGACTTCAACTGTGGCCAAAGATAACAAAACTATGAAACCAAGAAATACCCCAGACCATAGTATTTGCATACATTCACCAAAACCCCCTACATTCAAGATTCAGGGAACTGAAAAAAAAAACCCAAAAAACAGGTTCAGATTATCTAACAGTTTGTTTTACACTGAAAGAGCAGAGCCTCTTTCTAAAACTTTACAGTCTATGAACAAACCTAAGGGTTCATGTGATAGATAGTGGAGAAGATTGTAGTGGTTATTATACACTCACCCATCTTTTATTGAAGAAAAACCCTTAAGGTGTTAAATGGTGCCCCAGAGGCCTAAAAGACTTAACAAGCCTCCCTAACTGATTCCCATACCTAACTGATTACCATGGAATGGTTTGGGTACTGAGTGTCATGCCTCATTGATTTTTAAAACTTGATTCCACTAGTCTATGGCAGGGCTTTCTTGAATGTGTGTGGAATACAAACAAGACACAAAGAGGTTAAAGAGCGGGATGCCGATACGGATAAATCCGAGCTAATGGGAGAATGGAATTATGTAAAAATACCGCAAGGCCAGATCTCCCTCCCACCTGCACTGCTGATCTCCATTAGTTATTCTCTTTTTGATTTGCTTGCATAGACTGAGGACAGGATATGGAACGGATTACAGCACATTGAACAAGCAGGCCTCCAGGGCCTAGTCACCTCACACTTCTCCTGTGTTCATTTGCTTGAAGGGATTGGGAATTTGGTCCCAAGGTTTTAGTATTTATGTATTTTGGTGGCACATGGTGGATTTGCAATTAATACAGTAGGAAGAGGGTTCCTTCATGTTTCACAAAAAACAATACAGTCTAGACACAGTGTTTCTCCCAAGCTGTTTAAGGTACAAAAATAAAGATGCCAACTCTAACACTCATCATCTTTGTAGTTGATCTAAACATGGACTATTTCTCTTTGTGTTCCTATCTCCTCTTCCCCCCTCCACCTCTGCAGAGTTTCACAGCAGTCAAACAGGGAGGAAGTGACAGTGAGGATTAGACTCCAGGTCCTCAGACTCCTAGGCCTATAATCTTCACACTAAGCCACAGTGCTTCCCAAGGTACAGATAATAATAGCAATAATAATAATATTTGTTAAATGCTTACTATGAGCCAAGTACTGTTCTAAGCGTTAGGGTAGATACAGGGTAATCAGATTCATTCATTCATTCAGTCGTATTTATTGAGCACTTACTGTGTGCACTTGGGAAGTCCATGGTGACAACATATAGAGACAGTCCCTACCCAACACTGGGCTCACAGTCTAGAAGGGGGAGACAGAGAACAAAACAAAACATATTAACAAAATAAAATAGAATAAATATGTACAAATGAAATAGAGTAATACATACAAACATATATACATATACACAGGTGCTGTGGGAGGGGAAGGAGGTAAGGCAGCGGGGATGGGGAGAGGAGGAGGTTGTCCCACGTGGGGTCACACTTTTAATCCCCATTTTACAGATGAGGTAACAGGCACAGAGACGTTAAGTGACTTGGCCAAGGTCACACAGCAGACAAGTGGCAGAGCCGGGATGAGAACTCATGCCCTCTGACTCCCAAGACTGAGCTCTCTCCACTAAGCCAGAGCATGCACCTGGTCCTCAGAGGACCTGGGTTCTAATCCTGACTTCATCATGTACCCTGCTGTGCCTCAGTTCCCTTATTCGCAAAATGAAGATTCAATCTCTGTTCTCCCTCCTACATAGACTGTGAGCCCCGTATGGGACCTGATTTTCTTGTATCTACCCCAGTGTGGGGCACAGAGTAAGCACTTAAATACCACAATTGTTATTATTATTACTATTATTATTATTATTACTACAAGGGGTGGTAAAAGTCTCAGCTCCCACTACAATGACTACCTAGAGAAGCAGCATGGCTTAATAGAAAGAGCACAGGTTTGCGAGTCAGAGGTCATGGGTTCTAATCCTGACTCCAGCACTTAGCTGTGTGACTTTGGGCAAGTCACTCAACTTCTCCGGGCCTCAGTTACCTCAGCTGCAAAATGGAGATTAAGACTGTGAGCCCCACATGGGACAACCTAATTACCTTGTATCTACCCCAGCGCTTAGAACAGTGCTTGGCACATAGTAAGCGCTTAAATACCATCATTATTATTACTCAACTAATCTCTCCTAATTAGTCTGTGAGCCCCATGTAGGACAAGGACCATTTCCGATCTGTAAATATCGTATCTACCCCAGTGCTTACAACATTGCATAGCACACAGTAAGCACTAAGGTACTATAATTATAATTATTGTTATTACAAACAGCAGCCAACAAGAGCCTTGAAAATATATCAACAGTATCACACCTCCAAATTATAATGCAAGAAGGTTTTCCATGAAGTTAGCACCCAATTAGGTCCGGATCCCCAGAAGGCAACTGGATCATCATGGGCTGTATTTTCAACATATTTATTCTATTTATTTTATTTTGTTAATATGTTTTGTTTTGTTCTCTGTCTCCCCCTTCTAGTCTGTGAGCCCGCTGTTGGGTAGGGACCGTCTCTATACGTTGCCAACTTGTACTTCCCAAGCACTTAGTACAGTGCTCTGCACACAGTAAGCGCTCAATAAATACGATTGAAGGAATGAATGAATGAACTGGAAAAGGTCAGGAAGGAGCCGGCTGGAGGTTCTTCCAGGCTGTGCTTTCACTTTATGGCACAATATTATTGTCCTTATTAATAATCCGTGAGCAGATTAAAATGAGTAGACTACAGTCCGTGTTGCATTACGTTAACACACCAGTGGCAAGCTAAGCTTCAATGCACATGAGTGATTTTAAGCAAAACATTTGCAAACACTAAATTTGCACCCTAATGATAATTAAAGAAAGAAAATACCAGGAAATTTTATTAGCCTTGGGTCATTACGTTTTTGGGTTTTGTTTTTTTTATTTCAATAGAAATCTCCAGAGTTGTAAATTGCCAGGCTGATGGATTCCTTGATAGGTCATTTTTAAACAGGCTACCTCTCCAGTTGCGGCAATCAAGACCCACAGCTCCTTTTCTAATTATATTGTGCAATACTGAAAATATCTCTGACGACCAGTGGGACACACCGGAGGTGAATTTTTTTCACCTGCTTTGTTTCTGCTGCCTTTCTGCCCTGAAGCTTATGGATTTTCTCATTTTAAGGGAGAGAAAGGCACTCTGACGTCTTTCAAGTATCGGCTTGTGAAGGGTAATGGAGAGGACTTTTTTTATGGTATTTGTTAAGCACTATGCACCAGGCACTGTTCTAAGTGCTAGGGCGATACAAAGTAATCAGGTTGGACACAATCCTTGTCCCATATGGGACACAGAAAAGTGAAATTATTTGCCCAAGGTGACACAACAGACAAACGGTGGCGTCAGAATTTGAACCCAGGTCTTTCTGACTCATTCATTCGTTCAATCGTATTTATTGAGCGCTTACTGTGTATAGAGCACTCTACTAAGCGCTTGACAACCAGGCCCGTGATTTAGCCACTAGGCCACACTGCTCCATATTTCTGAGTGTCTGACCAGGTTCCACCCCAGCCCCCTTGGAGCAAATCTACACAGGAGAGACAGTGTAGCCTAATGAAAAGAGCATGGGGCTAGGAATCAGATGATCTGCTTTCTATCCCAATTCTGCCATGAACTAACAGGGTGTCCTTGGACCAGTCAATCTCCTGGGGCCTCAGTTTGATGATGATGATAATAATAATAATAATAATAATAATAATAATAATAATAATAATAATGTTATTTGTTAAGAGCTTACTATGTGTCAGGCAAGTCACAACATCTCTGTGCCAGATCCTCATCTGTAAAATGGGGATTAAGACTGTGAGCCCCACGTGGGACAACCCGATCACCTTGTATCCCCCCAGTGCTTAGAACAGGGCTTTAAACATAGTAAGCGCTTAACCAATACAATCATTATTATTATCACAAATAGGATTGGACACAGTCCCTGCCTTGCAATGGGCTCACAGACTTAAGCTCCATTTTATAGACAAGGTAACTGAGGTACAGAGAAGTGAAGGGACTTGCCCAGGGCCACAAAGCAGATAAATGACCCGAAATGGAAATGAAAGAATCTGAGCCTTGTATGGGTTAGGGATTGGGTCTTATCTGATATCTTTCTGTCTACTCCAGTCCTTACTTCAAGTGGTGTCTATTAGTGCTAATAATTGTTTTTCTCCTTTCGAAGAAGGATCGTGCTAATCCAACCTATCTTCAGGCTATTTTAGCTCCTTATTGGATAAAACACAGGACTGGGAGTCAGAAGGACTGAATTCTAATCCCACTTCCACCACTTGTTAGCTGTGTGACCTTGGACAAGTCATTTCATTTTTCTCTGCCTCAGTTACCTCACCTGGAAAATGGGAATTGAGACCGTGAATCCCATGTGGGACAGGGACTGTGTCCAACCCAATTTCCTTGTTTTCATTCCAGCACTTAGTACAATGCCTGGAGCATAGTGAGAACTTACAAATACCATTATTATTATTATTATTAGTCATGAGTCCATTTGCTCTTGGACGTTACTTCATATGAGTTATGAGTTTCTAACCAATCCCCAACCATCTCCCAAAGACCTCTGGATGTAAGCTCTTTACGGGCAGGGAATCTATCTGCTAATTCTGGAATAATGTACTCTCCCAAGCCATTAGTACAATGCTGTGCACAAAGTAAATGCTCATTAAATATGACTGATTGAGAAAACCAATCCAGGGTAGCTTCAAAGAGAAGCTGGAAGAACGTGTTTACCAACTCTGTTATAGAAGCAGCGTGGATCATTGGAAAGAGCCCGGGCTTCGGAGTCAGAGGTCATGGGTTCAAATTCTGGCTCCGCCAACTGTCAGTTGTGTGACTTTGGGCAAGTCACTTAACTTCTCTGTGCCTCAGTTACCTCATCTGTAAAATGGGAATTAAAACTGTGAGCCCCCCATGGGACAACCTGATCACCTTGTAACCTCCCCAGCACTTAGAACAGTGCTTTGCACATTGTAAGCACTTAAATACCATCATTATTATTATTATTGTCATAGTAGTCTTCCCTAAACATTTAGTACATGTAGTACTCTACATACAGTAAGCACTCAGTAAATTTGATTGTGAGGGGAAGACCAGGCTTCCTATGCCCAGAGCTTTCAGTGGCTCACCTGGGTTATACTTCACTGAACACCCTACCTCCTGTTCTCCCCTCTCCATTCATTCATTCAGTCATATTATTGAGCACTTACTGTGTGCAAAGCACTGTACTAAGCGCTTGGGAAGTATGAACCAGCAACATATAGAGCTGGTCCCTACCCAACAATGGACTCACAGTCTAGAAGGGGGGAAACAGACAAAAAAAAATTCCAAATTTAATTATCTCTGGATGATTTTTCTAAAAAAACATGCAGAAAGTTTTTCTTTCTTTCGGGAGAAGCCCAGTAGGCCACTACCTGGATTGTTGGAAATATTGTTGGGCTAAACACTTGAGGCATAGCTGGCAATCAATCCTCATCAGTTGCTTCATACGAAATGCCAGTCTTCGGGACAGGCACAAGGGAGGACTGAATTCCCAGGAGATTATGGTAAAATTGTCTTTAAAATGCAACTTTTAACCCAAAATGAAGTATAATGAACTTGACAACAGACATAGATAGGACCTCTACTCCACACTGAGAAAGTCACAGTCAGAGTCACGACTTCTAAAAGGAGTGGATTTACTGCTTAGATGTCTTCCTGAGCTTTTCTTTAACAGGTGCAAAACTGAGGAAATGCCATAGAATTTCAAGATGCCAGAATCATAACTCTCCTCAAGAAGAAAGATGAACTAGATGCCTGGAGCAATTGTGGCAACTCACTGCTTTCCATTACCAGCGAGATTTTAGCTGTAATGTTTGTGGTCTGATTATCCAAGAATATGATTTACCCACATACTCACAGAACACACATTAAAAATTCAGGCTGCTACTTAGCATAGCAGACATCATCTTTGTTGTGCAACAGAGAAGTGCAGAAAGGAACGGATTAATCATATTTGTAAATGCAGGCCCCAATAAAATTCCAAACTGAGCCCACCCCTCCGGCCTCTTTAACGAAGCTAGCTCCCTCACCACTCTTTGCCTCTCCTGACTCACACCACTAACCCCAGCCATAGATCACCCCCACAGCGAGGTTAACTTTCGCCAGTCCAAAATTATCCTCATCTGGTGGAACTCTTGTTGCTCAGCTACAGCTGAAGAGAGGATTCTCCTCTTCTTTCACCACTACCCCAGCCAGTGATCTCAGACACTTAAATCATCATCAATCGTATTTATTGAGCGCTTACTGTGTGCAGAGCACTGTACTAAGCACTTGGGAAGTACAAATTGGCAACATATAGAGACAGTCCCTACCCAACAGTGGGCTCACAGTCTAAAAGACTTAAATGTCTCCTAAAACCCCCAGTATCTCCACCCTCCCCGCTTCGGCTATGATGCCAACCTAGTTTTTATCAGGACAAAGTCAAAACCAGTTATGAGTTCCCCCAAATCCGTTCCAACCCAGCTCCTTCCCACTTGACCATCATCTCTCTTCTCATTCATCTCAAGACGTCTCCCACCTACTTTCAAAATCTACCCCCTTCACCAGTCCTTTCAACCACACCACTTTTTTTATTGCATTCATTAAGCACTTAAGTGCAAAGCACTGTTCTAAGCACTGGTGAGGTTACAAGGTGATCAGGTTGTCCCACGGGGGGCTCACAGTCAATCCCCATTTTACAGATGAGGTAAATGAGGCACAGAGAAGTGAAGTGACTTGCCTAAAGTCACACAGCTGACAATTGGCAGAGCTGGGATTTGAACCCATGACTTGACTCCAAAGCTTGTGCTCTTTCCACTGAGCCACGCTTCTTCTACTGATTGTGGCAGAAGATAGAGCCCAAGTGCTTAGTATAGTGCTCTGCACAGAGTAAGTGCTCAAATATGATTGAATGAGTACAGCGCTCTGGAGAAAATATATCTGTAAAATCGCTATGAATCGGAAACTCAACAGCATTTAATGATAATAATAAAAATACACTGTGAAGAGCACTATACTAAGGACTTGGGAGAGTTCAATATAACAGACTGGGTAAACATGTTCCTTGTTCACAAAGTGTTTAAAGTCCATATCACCTGGCCTCCAGTTTCTCCCCTAATTAGTCAACACTTGATTCTGTTTCCCATATCACCTTTCTGAAACATAATAATAATAATAATAATAATAATAATAATAATAATAATAATAATGGCATTTATTAAGTGCTTGCTATGTGCAAAGCACTGTTCTAAGCACTGGGGGAGTTATAAGGTTATCAGGTTGTCCCATGGGGGCTCACACTTTTAATCCCCATTTTACAGATGAGGGAACTGAGGCACAGAGAAGTTAAGTGACTTGCCCAAAGTCACACAGCTGACAATTGGCAGAGCCGGGATTTGAACCCATGACTTCTGACTCGAAAGCCCGTCCTCTTTCAACTGAGCCACGCTGCTTCACTACCCACTCCTTAAAACTCCAACTGGTGCCCATTCAGCTGCATGAAACAGCTGCTCAGAGAAGAAGTGTGGCTCAGTGGAAAGAGCCTGGACTTTGGAGTCAGAAGTCATGGGTTCAAATCCCCACTCCATCAACTGTCAGCTGTGTGACTTTGGGCAACTCACTTAACTTCTCTGTGCCTCAGTTACCTCATCTGTAAAATGGGGATTAAGACTGTGAGCCCCCTGTGGGACAACCTGAACACCTTGTAACCTCCTCAGCTCTTAAACAGTGCTTTGCACATAGTAAGTGCGCACATAGTAAGTGCTTAAATACCATCATTAAATTAATTAAATTAAATTAACTCCTGACCACTGGTTTTAAAGAGCTCAAACTCTCTCAATTTAATCTATTCATAATAATAATAATAATAATAATAATGATGATGGTATTTGTTAAGCACTTACTATGTGCAAAGCACTGTTCTAAGCACTGGGGAGGTTACAAGGTGATCAGGTTGTCCCACGGCGGGGCTCACAGTTTTAATCCCTATTTTACCCCTTCTAGACTGTGAGCCCACTGTGGGGTAGGGACTGTCTGTATATGTTGCCAAATTGTACTTCCCAAGTGCTTAGTACAGTGCTCTGCACACAGTAAGTGCTCAATAAATGCGATTGAATAAATGAATGATTATTACAGATGAGGGAACTGAAGCCCAGAGAAGTTAAGCGGCTTGCCCAAAGTCACACAGCTGACAGTTGGAGCCGGGATTTGAACCCATGACCTCTAACTCCGGAGAGCGCATGTTCTTTCCACCAAGCCACACCGATTCATCCGTTCCCAGTGCCTAAATTTTTTCATACGCATGCCATACTGTGCTGAGGAGCCTGTTCTTGTCTCGTCTCCCCTCTGCCGACCTCCTGCCCTCCACCCTAGCCTGAAACTTCCTCCTCTTTCACATCTGAGAGACCACAATCTCTTCATCTTCAAATCCTTTCTGAAATCACATTCCCAGGACGTCTTTCCCAGTTACTAGCCAATCTCCCCACCTCACATGCCGATACGGCAACTTCGGCACTTCCTGCCAACTAAAAACTAGGTTAATCGCCCTCCCACAGACACCAATAGCATTTATGAACTTATCTTTAGACTCTAGTACTCCTTCTAACTCATTTACTTAGGTGTCTAAACCCCCCGGCTAGATTGTGAGCTCTTTAAGGGACGTGTCTACTAATTCTATTAAAGTCTTTCAAGTTCTTATTAGAATCCTCGGCACACAGTAGGTGATCAATATACTTCTGATTGTGGAAGAAGGCGGCTTTATTTCTAACTTTGTGTCAACTTACATTGTCTTTTATGTAAGGACTTCAACGCTGCTGCTGCCTCAATTAACCCTAGACTAGTCTGCCTGCCTTGCATAGATGTCTGGGGATTAATTAATCTGTATGAAGCACTGCCTCAGAGTCAGGCTGTGTCCCCTCCAGTGATTTGCCTGGTTTTGTTGTTAGGGAATGGGAGTTAGTTGTACAAATATATTAATGTGTGCCTCTTAAATGCCATTCATTCATTCATATTTATTGAGCGCTTACTGTGTGCAGAGCACTGTACTAAGCGCTTGGGAAGTACAATTTGGCAATATCTAGAGACGGTCCCTACCCAACAGTGGGCTCACAGTCTAGAAGGGGGAGACAGACAACAAAACAAAACATATTAACAAAATAAAATAAATAGAATAAATATGTACAAATAGAGTAATAAATAAGTACAAACATATATACAGGTGCTGTGGGGAGGGGAAGGAGGTAAGGCAGGGAGGATGGGGAGGGGGAGGAGGGGGCTCAGTCTGGGAAGGCCTCCTGGAGGAGGTGAGCTCTCAGTAGGGCTTTGAAGGGAATAATAAATGCCATTATTATTGTGTCATCTGGGTGACCCGGTCGTCTGAACCCGTCAGTCTGTTCTCCTGCTTGAGGCCTCGTTGGGCCTCAAAATGGAGGCGACCCCTAAACATGTTTCTATATCTCAAATCAGCTCTTTCTATTCAACGTCTCCCCCTTCTCGACTGTGAGCCCGTTGTTGGGTAGGGACCGTCTCTATATGTTGCTGACGTACTTCCCAAGCACTTAGTACAGTGGTCTGCACACAGTAAGCGCTCAATAAATACGATTGAATGAATTTTTGAAGTAAATAGTCATTGGTCTTTGGAAGCCAAGAGCTAGAAAATGAAAGGGGGAAGAGCAGAGAAAGAAAATGCGATTTTAATCACCCAAGTCAAATTATTAGGGAAAATGTCCTTATTTTGACCACAGGATTTTAGCCAGGAATTACAATTCTTCAGAAGCGGTTGAATGCACAATTAAAAACTCTCAGAAGACTGTTCGGCCGAGAAGATGGGAACACATTTTATTTTGAAAATTCCCTCTTTGCTTCAACACTTATAATCCAATTTTCACCAGCAGAGATGAATAATGTGTCTCACCAACACTTTTCCCGTGGATGGAGAAGAGCAATCACACATATTGATTTCTCTTCCTTTTTCTCTGTTCCTCTTTTTAATAGATGTGTGAGTAACTTGTCTCCCATTTTTCTTTACCTCTGCTATCCTTCGTATCAGGTAAACATAGAGTGTCTCTGAGGAAAAGGTGAAGCTACCATTAGAAGGCAGGACCTGTCGTTGGGTAGGGACCGTCTCTATACGCTGCCGACTTGTACTTCCCAAGCGCTTAGTACAGTGCTCTGCACACAGTAAGTGCTCAATGTATGTGATTGAATGAATGAATTACGTGATCAGACCAGTGGTCTATGCAGCCCACTATTCTGCTTACAGCCGGGGAAACAGAATGCTGGAAAAAGTTGGGAGAAGGGTCCCCTTCTGGATATAGATTGGGCTGTTCAGGGACAGAGCCTCAAATCCCTGAGATTTCTGTTAAATATTTTCCCATCAGGAACCCATTTGGGAAAGCTCACCAGTTCAAACAAACCTCTCCTGAACTTACCGATAGGGATAATTCCATAGGCTTAACCCTGCTGTGTGAATAAATATCTCCTTCTGCTTGTTATAAACAAAGAACACACTTTTTAAAAATATTACCAAATAAATTTAAGGGAAAGCTTGGAATAATGAAGCTTCGAAAGACCATTTTGGACCAGTAAAATGTTATTCACAGGAATAGCTGTAGTCATTTACCACCTAAAAATGTGAAAGGAAAATTAGGTTTCCAAAGAAAGGTTATTGCATAACCTATCGTATTCCATCCATAAAATGTTTATTTTTAGGTTTCCTCATCAATTATTTAGAACTAGTCAAATAGATCTCAGAAAAGTGTCACAGAAAGGAAAGCTTTGTTCTGCAGATGTGCCTTATTCTAGCCTTATAATAATAATAGCAATAATGACCTTTATTAAGCACTTACTATGTGCAAAGCACTGTTCTAAGTGCCAGGGAGGTTACAAGGCAATCAGGTTGTCCCACATAGGGCTCACAGTCTTAATCTCCATTTTACAGATGAGGTAACAGGCACAGAGAAGTGAAGTGACTTGCTCAAAGTCACCCACCTAACAATTGGCGGAGCCGGGATTTGAACCCATGACCTCTGATTCCAAAGCCCGGGCTCTTTCCACTGAGCCACGCTGCTTCTCTAAAGCTTGCCTTATGGTGAGCAACTCTAAATGTTCTTTTTTTCCCCACTAAAGATCTCTTCCATTCTTTTCTAACTGCATTCATATACCTAACAAGCCTTCTATGATTCCTAGATCTCAAACATTTGGAGGGTGGCAGCCCAACATCACTCCAAGAATGTTAAAGAAAAAAAAAAATGATGGGATTTGTTAAGCGCTTACTATGCGCCAAGCCCTGTTCTAAGCTCTGGGGTAGACACAAGGTAATCAGGTTGTCCCACGTGGGGCTCACAGTCTTTCTCTCCATTTTACAGATGAGGGAACTGAGGCCCAGAGAAGTGAAGCAACTTGCCCAAGGTCACATAGAAGACAAGTAGCAGAGCAGGGTTTAGAACCCATTACCTCGGACTCCCAAGCCCGTGCCCTTTCCACTAAGTCAAGCAGCTAAGCACGACATTTTGGGGTGCAGGGGAATGGCTATCTGAAGTCTCACCTCTGCTTAATGGACATATAATTGTTATTCTTCAGAATGAAGGAGAACTGAGTGTTGATATTCTTCTTGATGAGATAAATGACACAGCATACGGTTGATATATCCACAGATGAGAGCAAACATTTTTGTCAAGGAAAACTAAGTGAGGTAGGATATTTTTTGGAGCCACTGTGACTTGGGCTACAACAAACACTTGTTTAGAGACCTCCTGGCCCCAGGGATACTAAGAATTCTTAATCAGTTGATCAATCAATGGTATTTATTGAGATACTATGTGCAGAGCACTGTACTAAGCGCTTGGGAAGTACAAATCAACATCAACTCCCCCCCACCTTACCTCCTTCCCCTCCCCACAGCACCTGTATATATGTTTGTGCATATTTATTACTCTATTTTATTTGTACATATTTATTCTATTTATTTTATTTTGTTAATATGTTTTGTTTTGTTGTCTGTCTCCCCCTTCTAGACTGTGAGCACGCTGTTGGGTACAGACTGTCTCTATATGTTTCCAACTTGTACTTTCCAAGCACTTAGTACAGTGCAGCATTTACTGCACACAGTAAATGCTCAATAAATGCAAATGAATGAATGAATGAATGAATATAGAGACAGTCCCTACCCAACAATGAGCTCACAGTCTAGACGGGGGAGACTAATGCTATCACTGCACTTAACTGCATCAAGGCCACAATAAAATAAATAGTTTAGCCCCACCATACTTCCCAGGGAGAAGAAAAATGCCTAATTTTTCCATCATCTGCCTCCCAGTTACCCTTTCAATCTCTTCTCCTGTTGTGTCCCAGTTCACACTCTTTACTCCCTCAAAGCTAACCTCCCTCACAGCCCTCACATGCCCTGTGGTGTATGATTTTCCCTTACCTGGTAATCTCTACTGTGTAAACCCCTTGTGAACAGAGACCATCTATACTACTCTTTTGTACTGTATTTCTCCAAGTGCTTAGCACAGGGCTCTGCATATGGTAAGCGCTCTATAAATACGATGGGTTGACTGAAATACCACCCCCTTCAATTCCACCAACTCACATTCTTTGTCACCCACAAGAAAGGGAAGAAATGTAGCCAGTGGAAAGAGGATGTACCTGGGAGACAGAAGATATGGCTTGTAATTCCAGCTCCTCCATTTACCTGTGTGACCTTGTCACTTATCTTCTCTGTGCCTCATTTGTAAAATGGGGATTAAATACCTGTTCTCTCTCCCTCTTACACTGTCAGCTCCCTGCAAAAAAGGCAATGTGTCCAATCTGATTATGTTGTATCTAATTATAGCAAGCACCTAAATAGCTCAATTATTTTTATTGTTACATTTACTATTAAAGAAGCGTTCCCTGATTAACCTCCATCTCTCTAAGCCCATCATCTTCCTTAGTGCAGATGTGTTTTATTTCCTTATAGTTTACTTTTGTTTGGTTCATTTCTACCTATATTCTTCCTGTATCTCAATTAATGGGAGAAATGAAATGATTCAAGGTGCATAATAAGAACAGTCACTGGCATTTGAGTGCTAACTGTGTGTAGAGTACTGTAATAAGCCCTTGGGAGAATACAGTATAACAGAATTAATAGTAATAATAAAAATAATGATGGTATTTGTTAAGCACTTACTAAGTGCCAAGCACTGTTCTAAGCGCTGGGGTAGATACAAGATTATCAGGTTGTTCCATGTGAGGCTCAAAGTCTTAACCCTCATTTTACAGATGAGATAACTGAGGCACAGAGAAGTTAAGTGACTTGCCCAAAGTCACATAGCTGACAAGTGGCAGAGCCAGGATGAGAACCCATGACCTCTGACTTCCAAGCCCGTGCTCCTTCCACTAAGCCACGCTGCTTCTAGGCACATTTGCTGCCCACAACAAGCTTACAATCTAAAGCAGTCTCGTTTCTTGGAATTCCTCTACCTCCAGTATCTGGAGCCAACATTGCCAGGGAACTAGAACAGACTAGACTAGAATTACCAGAAAATGACTATTCCCAAGTGAGTTGGAAAGAGACCTTCTGACAATCATAATGCTCCGAATCTCTCTGGCCATTCATTCTCAGTCTCCTTTGCGGCTCCTCCTCCCCCTCCCATCCCCTTACTCTAGGGGTTCCTCAAGGGTCAGTTCTTGGTCCCCTTCTGTTCTCTATCTACACTCACTCACTTGGGGAACTCATTTGCTCCCACGGCTTCAACTATCATCTCTACACTGATGACACTCAAATCTACATCTCCGCCCCTGCTCTCTCTCTCCCTCCCTTCAGGCTCGGGTCTCCTCCTACCTTCGGGACATCTCCATCTGGATGTCTGCCTGCCATCTAAAACTCAGTATGTCCAAGACTGAACTCCTTATCTTCCCTCCCAAACCCTGCCCTCTCCCTGATTTTCCCGTCACTCTAGATGGCACTACCATCCTTCCCGTCTCACAAGCCCACAACCTTGGTGTCATCCTTGACTCTGCTCCCTAGTTCACCCCTCACATCCAATCTGTCACCAAAACTTGCCAGTCTCACCTCCACAACATCGCCAAGATCCACCCTTTCCTCTCCATCCAAACCGCTACCTTGTCGGTTCAATCTCTCATCCTACCCTGACTGGATTACTGCATCAGCTTCCTCTTTGATCTTCCATCTTCCTGTCTCTCCCCACTTCAGTCTATACTTCACGCTGCTGCCTGGATCATCTTTGTGCAGAAACGCTCTGGGCACGCTACTCCCCTCCTCAAAAATCTCCATTCATTCATTCATTAAATCGCATTTATTTAGCACTTACTGTGTGCAGAGCACTCTCCTAAGTGCTTGGGAAATACAAGTTAGCAACATATAAAGACGGTCCCTACCCAACAACGGGCTTACAGTCTAGAAGGGGGAGACAGAGAACAAAGCAAATCATGTGGACAGGTGTCAAGGCATCAGAATAAATATAAAGCTAGATGCACATCATTAAAAAAAATAGAATAGTAAATATGTACAAGTAAAATAAATAGAGTAATAAATCTGTACAAACATATATACAGGTGCTGTGGGGAGGGGAAGGTGGTAGGGTGGGGGGGATGGGGAGGAGGAGAGGAAAAAGGGGGCTCAGTCTAGGAAGGCCTCCAGTGGCTGCCACTCAACCTACACATCAAGCAAAAACTCCTCACTCTCGTCTTCAAGGCTGTCCATCACCTCTCCCCCTCCTACCCACCTCCCTTCTGTCCTTCTCCAGCCCAGCCCACACCCTCCGCTCCTCTGCCACTAACCTCCTCACTGTACCTCATTCTCACCTGTCCCGCCGTTGACGCCCAGCCTATGTCCTCCCCTTGGTGGCCTGGAATGCCCTCCCTCCACACATCCACCAAGCTAGCTCTCTTTCTCCCTTCAAAGCCCTACTGAGAGCTCCCCTCCTCCAGGAGGCCTTCCCAGACTGAGCCCCCTTTTTCCTCTCCTCCTTCCCATCTCCCCCACCCTACCTCCTTCCCCTCTCCACAGCACCTGCATATGTGTTTGTACAGATTTATTACTCTATTTTACTTGTACATATTTACTATTCTATTTATTTTGTTAATGATGTGCATCTAGCTTTAATTCTATTTGTTCTGATGACCTGTCCACATGTTTTGTTTTCTTGTCTGTTTCCCCCTTCTAGACTGTGAGCCCACTGTTGGGTAGGGACCATCTCTATACATTGCCAACTTGTACTTCCCAAGCGCTTAGTACAGTGCTCTGCACACAGTAAATGCTCAATAAATATGATTGAATGAATGAATGAATAATTAAGAACCAAAATGGAGTTCCCTTCGCTCTAAGGGACTCAGTACGGTCACAGTGATATTTGGAAAGGTCAATGAGACAGATCAAGACAAGGGTGAGTCCCTCGTGCAGGGAACTTTGGTGCTTTATAGAACTTGCATAATTTAGGCTTGAGGGCAATACAGTATCAAAATAAAGCAGTTTGTGGATAAAGAGATGAAGAATTTAGTAACATTCAAAAAGTCTTAATCTATGACAGCCCTGAACTGCAATGTATGTAATTTTACTTGAAGACAGGCATTTTACCAATGGCCTGAAAACATTACTCTAATTTGTAGTGCGATTAGGTTGATGATTAAAAGCAGGCAATTTAATGCCACTAAAAACACAAGTGGTATAGGACAATTGGGCACAATCAAGTGTTAAATACAATAAAATCTGGTTACAGGACACATTTCAAGGAACATGGGACCTCACCCAGGGGATGGAGCTATATATTAATGGGCCAACCAGGTAAACCTCATCACATTACTCCCAGTGATGCTCATCCCAGACCCTAGTTCTTCCAGGCATCCTGAATCTCCGGGGCTCCAAGGTGATTGGGTCTTCCATCGGGAAAAAAAGACGGGCCTTAGTACCAATGTTTCTGCACTGTTCTCACAAATGCAGTACACATATGTGGTTGAAAGTAAGCAGAGTTAAAGGCTAAATCTGAGCCTTAGCTAACAGCCTGGCCATGTTTCCTTAGGTAGCCATTCCAGCCTTCCATTCCTTTTAGTTTTTAGAATACTTTCCAGGCCTATCTGTCTCATGGAATTCCCTATCTTCATTAATTTGTTCATTCAGCTGTATTTATTTGAGCACTTACCATATACAGAGCACGGGACTAAGCATTTGGGAAAGTACAATACAACCATAATCAGTGACATTCCCTGCCTACAACAAGCTTATAGTCTAGTGGCGGGAGACAGACATCGATTCAAATAAATAAAATTACAGATGCGTACGCAAGTGATACAGGGCTGGAAGCGGGGAAGAGCAAAGAGAGCAAATCAGGGTGACGCAGAAGGGAGTGGGAGCTGAAGTAAAGTGGGGCTTAGTCTGGGAAGGCCTCTTGGAGGAGATGTGCCTTCAATAAGGCTTTGAAGGTGGGGAAAGTAATTGTTGGATTAGAGAAAGGAAAGGGTCCCAGGCCAGAGGCAGGACGTGGGCTAGGGGTTGGTGAGACAGGTGAAATCAAGGTACAGTAAGAAGATGTGAGGAGCAATTTGTCAGTTGCAAACTTTCACCATTTATGGCCTAGCCCTAGAAGACAGAACCAGAATTAGAAACCAAATTTCCTTTTTCCATACAGCATTCTTTGTTAAAAGGAACTCCAAGGATTCCTGGCTCGCTCCCCCTTTTGCATCCCCTATGCACTTCAATGTGAGACCTTTAGTCATTTGATATTTGCCCTATAATTTATATTATAAATTATTTATTCATATTAATATCTGTTCCCCCCTCTGGACTGTAAGTTCGTTATGGATGGGAAACGTGTCTGCTAATTCTGTTGTGCTGTACTCTCCCATGAGCTTAGTACAGTGTAAGCACTCAATAAATACGATTGGTTGATTGTATGCTGCAGTTCTATATGGCATCAAGAACCAAGAATTAGCTGCCAGCCTTTTATTGGTGGCTTTGCAAGACCTGCAGACCATCCTCAATTATAACATAATGAATGGCTTATATGAATATAGCTATATATAATTCAGAATACACACATGTATGTAATGTATTTTAGAGTGGCAGAGACAGTACATGAGTTGTTCTTTACTGATGAGGGAAAAGTTACCGATATTGAGATCTTAATCGTCTGGACAGGTGAAGTTGAAAACTCCCCTCACAATTCAGTGTCCTGGGTATTACTTATTTTGGGATGTCTATCCTTTGCATGGTACTTTGTAATAAAGATGCAAACTGAAGATTGTTCTTGCCTACACTAATCTTACTATTTGGCAGCAGGGAAGGGAGGGGCACATTAAAGACAAAAACAGAAGGAAATGAATGATCAACCACCAAAAGTAAAGGAAAAAGAGGTGACAACTAGTAAGAATAGTTTTGGCAAAAAGTGATATATAAATACCTAATGCCATCATATAAAATCTTTGTTCACCTCTAATTTGGTTTCACATCCTATTTTGTGAACAAATTAGATATTTCTCACTACATTGCTCTTAAATTAACTAAATTCTTGTATCTATATGGGACACTATCCAATAACTCTATTGGGATGTCCCACTGTCACAAACAGAATTCCTCATCCTCCCACATAAACCTTGTCCTCTCTCTGATTTTCCCATCATTGTAGATGGCACCACCTTCTTTCCTGCCTCCCAAGGCCATAACCTTGGTTATCCTTGACTCCCCTCTTTCAGCTCACATTTCCAATCCATCACTAAATTCTGTCAGGTCAACCTTTACAACATTGCTAAAAATCTGCCTTTGCTCTCCATCCCAACTGCTACTATGTTAATCCAAACACTTGATCTAGCCCACTTTGATTACCCTATCAGCCTCTTTGCTAACCTCCCTGCCCCTTATCTCTCCCCCTCTCCTGTCCATACTTCACTCTACTGCCGGAATCATTTTTTTTCCCACAGAAATATTCAGGCCATGGTTTCCCATTCCTCAAGAAACTCCAGTGGTTTCCTAATCCACCTTTGCATCAGACAAAAACACCATGCCATTAGCTTTTAAGCACTCAATCACCTTGTCCCCTCCTACCCCAACTCGCTACTCTTTTACAACCCAGCCCAAACACTTCGCTTCTCTAATGCTAACCTTGTGACAGTACCTAGAGCTCATCTATTTTGCTGCAACCTCTGTAAACTGCCTTTGTCCTGGAACATCCTCTCTCATCCAACAGACAATTACTCTCTCCCCTTTTAAAGCTTTACTGAAGGCATATCTCCTCCACAAGGCCTTTCCTGATTAAGCCCTATTTTCCTTTTCTTCCACTCTCTTCTGCAATCACCCTGACTTGTTCCCTTCATTCAGCTCCCCTTCCAGCCTCACAGAACTTATGTACATATCTGTAATTTTATTTATTTACATTGATGTCTGCCTCCCCCTCTAGACTAAAATCTCATCACGGACAGGGAATGTGTCTGTTACATTGTGCTCTCCCAAGTGGTTAGTACAGTGCTCTGCACACATTGAGTTTACTACTCAGATTACATTCCCCCAACCCCATAGAATTTATATACATATCCCTATTCCATTGCTTCCTCACACCTGTGGGAACTGTCTGAGCTTTTTAATAAAATATGGGCTTGAGAGTCAGAGGACCTGGGTCCTTATTCTGGCTCCTCCATTTACCTGTTGTGTAAACTTGGGCAAGCCACTCAACTTCTCAGTGCCTCAATTTCCTAAACTGTAAACTGGGCTTCAGTGTGTCTTCTTCCTCCGACTTAGACTGTGAGTCTCTTGTAGGACAGGGACTGTGCCTCACCTGATTAATGTGTCCCTACCTCAGTGATTAGAACACCACTTGACAACAAAAAAAAAATACCTATTACCCATTTTAGTGTCCCTCTGTCATTAGCTTCTTGAGGAAACAGAAATCTAACTCCTTGTAGACTTTAAGCTCCTTGTGGACAGGGAACATGTCTACCAGCTCTGTTCTATTGGTAACCTCCCGCTTAGTACAGTGCTCCATACACAGTAAGCACTCAGTAAATGGTTGTTCCCTCCCAAGTGCTTAGTACAATGCTCTGTGCATAATAGGCACTCAATACTATTAATGAAGAGACAATAGGCGATGAAGAGGCAATATTATAACTGATAAAAATAACTATCTGATCAACATATTAAATCAGCAGGAAATGCACTTGAACAAGTTTGGGAACTATCTGACCTCATCTCTTTAAAACTTGGATCACTGGTTGCAGATTGAAATGGTACAAAGAGTTTGAAATGTGCATGCTCATAATTGTTTGAGTTTCTGGGTGGTGCATACTTAATCTTTATCTAATTATTCTGAAATCAAGTCATCTAGAATCAGTAATTCATGGAGACCACTGCTAACTAGTGTCAGATATCATTATGCTTCAGCCAAGTTTACCCAAACCACTGAAGCTTTTAATCAATAATAATTTAACATGTGTTTCTAGTTGCAAAGGTGCTCAACACTGCTAATGAAAGAGAAGGTGCTAACCAGAGGCAGAGTAGTTTTCATAAAGAGTCAAATCTTCAGCTGATCTGCCTAGTGAAATCATCTTGAATGTCCCAGACTGTGATACCACCATTTTTGGGGGTCAGTGAAAGATAATACTTGCCAACAGTGGCTACTAAAAGTTGAGATATCCTTGATCAACCATATTTATTTATGGCTTACTGTGCAGCCCACTAAACGAAACGATTGAGTACAGTGTAGCAGAATTGGTAGACATATTCCCTGCCCACAAGGAACTTACAGTTTAGAGAGGGAGACAGACAATATGAATAAATTATGGATACGAACACAAGTGCTATGGGGCTGAGGGTGGGGTGAATAAAAGGTGCAAATCCAAGTGCAAGTTATGCAGAGGGGAGAACGAGTCAACTAGGACTTATTCAGGGAACACTGCTTGGAAGAGTTGTGATTTTAATAAGGCTTTGAATATGGGGAGAGTGATCAACTGCCAGATAGGAAGAGGGAGGGAGTTCCAGACCAGAGATAGGATGTGAGTGAGGGGTTGGCAGCAAAACAGAAAAGATCGAGGTACACTGAGTAGGTCGGAATTAGAGGAGCAAAGTGAGCATCCTGGGCTGCAGATGGTAATCAATGAGGTAAGATAGGAGGGGGCAAGGTGATTGAGTGTTTTAAAGTTAAAAGATAAGAAGTTTCTGTTACATTCAGAGGTGGATGGAAATTCTTTGTTTCACAAAGCAAATTCCCCTCAAGCCTAGACTACAAATAGGTTAAAAAAAAAACCCTGCAAAAGTTTGGAGCTGTTTTCTTTCATTCTTTAGCTTCCCATAAAGTGCCCCAAGAAAATTTGCACTAAAGCAGTACAGTGGAGCTATAACAGTAATAGTAAAGTCAATATTTATTATAGATTATGTAACCCAAACACTGTACAGTTTATTGGATTGGAATGTAAGCTGTCACAACCCTAGTAGTGTGTGGCCATTATTATCCCCAACTAAGCTTAATAAATATTCATAAGGACAACGTATCCCGAGCTGTATTCAATGGCCCATCTTGAGTCTAATCCCTGGAAACTTTCAGTAATGGTTTATAGAGGGCAACTAAACAATATAACCAGAATTTGGAGAATCCTATTTCTTTTGATTAGACATATATAGGGAGTAAATAGCTCAAGGGATTGGAGAGGAGATATAGATTTTTTTTTGTATCTGGGGTACTATTTTAATAATACATGAGACTTGGTTTCATCTTACAATAGTTTTCTATCTGAAAGTCATTGGTAGCTTTGTGCACTGTATTTGTAAGAGGTGTTAAAAAACTTAAGCAGACATAAAAATCTGGGCCCGAGATTCCTTTATATTTGGCATCTATTCAAGGGATGCTGCAAAAAGTCATTTATGGTCATAGTTTTCAGCCGGGATATAGAAATGATTTACAAACAACATTCATACCAAATGAACCCTGAAGCACTTAGGCCATTACTACCCAACCAGATTTCACTGGAAGATTGGACCATATTTCAGCTTCATTGTAACTACTCCAAGGAAAGTTTCAATGTGGAAGTCACCAGGATGGACTGGATCAGTTTTTATATGACAGGGAAGGGAAGTTTTGAAATGGAGATGACAAGTAATCCTCATATGAGCAGGACACAACAATGGTGAATAACCAGTTAAGTTCAGCAGGATAAAGAAGTTTAGATTGTAGCCTCCCAAGCCATTCTTCAAAGGCTCATATCTCAAATTTCTTGGCTTGAAATATTACTACCACCATCCATAGCCTCTAGTGGTGAGGCCAGATCAGGAGAAATAATAGAGAGAGACAGGAATTATTTCTTCACATGTGACCCTCCACCCCCCAACAGACACCCTACACAAACACAAATAGTAATAGAACTCTCAAAATGTGAAAACCTGGTAATTTTCAATTTACCCTTGGTAATTGAAAGGTTATTTGAGCTCTTGTGAATGGTTTGAGAAATGCTTTTTTGTCACTGTTGTTTTGCTACCCTTTGGCATCTGAAGTCGAGGTTTCCTGATTTTTTTTCAATGGTATTTAAGTGCTTACTATGTGTCTGACACTGTACTAAATACCTGGGATAGGTACAAGGTATGCAGGTCGGACACAGTCCATGTTCCACATGGGGCTCGCGGCCTTATCCTCATTTTACAGGAGAGGTAATTGAGGCCCTGAGAAGGTAAGTGACTTGCCCAAGGTCACCCAGTAGACAAGTGGCGGAGGTAGGATTAGAAACCAGATCCTTCTGATTCCACAACTGGGCTCTATTCACTAGGCCATACTGCTTCTTTAGTGTGAGATGCTTTTATACATTTATTATTTATAATGTATTTATATTAACATTTGTCTCTGCCTTTAGACTGTAAGCTTTTTGTGGGTAGGGAATGTGTTTATTGTCATATTATGTTCTTCCCGGTGCTTGGTACAGTGCTTTGCACACAGTAAGTACTCAATAAATATGATTGAATAAATAAATATTAATTCATTTTATATTATCACTTCTTACTGTTGCCTCTGACTAGTTCCCTTTATCTGGCTGCTCTTTTTAATGCAAAGTCAGAGGCATAAAAATGAATGTGTAGGTGCCTACAAACAAGACAGGTAGAAAATCCTACCTACTGAGGAAAAGGAATGAGTAAGAAACAGAAATCCAGAAATGGGTCCTGGTTTTCCTTTTCCCACCAGATGACAAACAGCATGGCTGGGCATCAGGGAGACTTGAGTTCAAATCCAGGCTCTTCCACATGTCTGCTTTGTGACCTTGGGCAAGCCACTTAACTTTTCATCTGTAAAATGGGGATTAAGAGTGTGAGTCCCCTGTGGTACAGGGACTATGTTCAAACTGATTAACTCGTGTCTACCCCAGTGCTTAGAACAGAATAAACACTTAACAAGTACCATTATTATTATTATTAAACCCTCAACCCACTGTCACACTTGGAAAGAAGGCTGGACATCAGGGAGAGTTCTAGGTAAGTGGGCCTATCTCACTGCCTGAGGAGAGGGGCCCCTCCACTGTGGCAAAACCCCCATTCCCCTTACACCCTGGGCAGAGGCCAAGTAGAGCTACTACTTAGAACCAAAACCTATGCTCTGTAAAGGTATAAAAGACAGGTAACAGTTACTTACCAGTCTCCCTCTTCAAAATCCTCACAGAAAAGCGGACCCCCTCAAGAAAACTTGGCAAAAGACAAAAGATAGCTCCTTCTTCTGGTTGAGGCAGTTTGAAAATGTAAAACCTTCCCTCAGAGCCTGCTGTGAAGCTGACTGGATTCACCTGGATTTCCTCCCCCCTACCCTCCAGAAGCCCTAGACCAAAGGGAACAGACAAGGAGAGGGAGTCCCAGGGAACAATGGGAAGCTAAGAGTGGAGTGATTATCCATATGGTTCAGGTGGCCAGAGGTTTTTATGCAAGGTAAGCATACCCTTCTCCTCCCAGAAGTATTTAGTCAGTGCTTTGGAGAAAGCACGCAAGCAACAGGAAGAATTGAGGCAATTATCCTGGTCGTTCAGGTGATACCTCTTTCCTTTTTGCCTGAATTATCCAGGTAATTGATTATATCATCTGCTTTGCTTAGCCAGTAGAAGAGAAATTCCGAGCTGCAGTCTCTAGGCTGCTGAGTTGAGTCTTGCCTGATGTTATTCAGTAGTGGGAATCCTAGAACTTTGAATCCCAGCCAAAAAAACAACCCCCTTTCAGTGTGGTAGGTGGAAATTCGGTTCCCTGTGTACTGTAGAAACTGATGCCAGCTTGCTTTTCAGAGACATTTCACTTCCTTTCCTCCCCTGCTTCTGAACCTAAGTAACCAGTCATTAGTCTCCCTTGTCCAGCTAGCTGTCAGGACAAATGATGTTAATCTGGCATAATGATTCACTAGGGGAAAACAAACTGCAGGAGGGAATGTCATTGTTTAGCAGGAAATGCTGCATTCATTCCAACTGTGGCCAAATCCAGCCTGAATAATACTAATAAGGTGGTATTTGTTAAGTGCTTATTATGTGCTGAGGTGGATAAAAGGTGATCAGGTCGGACACAGTCCCTGTCCCAAGTGGGGCTTACAGTCTTGATCCACCTGTTCTCTATCTACACTCACTACTTGGTGACCTCATTCGCTCCCACAGCTTCAACTATCATCTCTATGCTGATTACACCCAAATCTACATCTCTGCCCCTGCTCTCTCCCCCTCCTTCCAGGCTCCCATTTCCTCCTGCCTTCAGGACATCTCCATCTGGATGTCTGCCCGCCACCTAAAACTCAACATGTCCAAGACTCAACTCCTTGTCTTCCCTCCCAAACCCTGCCATCTTCCTGACTTTCCCATCACTGTTGACGGCACTACCATCCTTCCCGTCTCACAAGCCTGCAACCTTGGTGTCATCCTCGACTCTGCTCTCTCGTTCACCCCTCACATCCAAGCCGTCACCAAAACCTGCCGGTCTCAGCTCTGCAACATTACCAAGATCCGCCCTTTCCTCTCCATCCAAACTGCTACCCTGCTCGTTCAAGCTCTCATCCTATCCCATCTGGACTACTGAATCAGCCTCCTCTCCGATCTCCCATCCTCTTGTCTCTCCCCACTTCAATCCATACTTCACGCCACTGCCCGGATTGTCTTTGTCCAGAAATGCTCTGGGCATGTTACTCCCCTCCTCAAAAATCTCCAGTGGCTACCAATCAATTTGCGCATCAGGCAGAAACTCCTCACCCTTGGCTTCAAGGCTGTTCATCACCTCGCCCCCTCCTACCTCACCTCTCTTCTCTCCTTCTCCAGCCAAGCCCATACCCTCCACTCCTCTGCAGCTAATCTGCTCACCGTGCCTTGTTCTCGCCTGTCCCGCCGTCGACCCCCTGCCCACGTCATCCCCCTGGCCTGGAATGCCCTCACTCCCCACATCCACCAAGCTAGCTCTCTTCCTCCCTTCAAGCCCCTACTGAGAGCTCACCTCCTCCAGGAGGCCTTCCCAGACTCAGCCCCCTTCTTCCTCTCCCCCTCCTCCCCCTCTCCATCCCTCCCGCCTTACCTCCTTCCCTTCCCCAGAGCATCTGTATATATGTATATATGTTTGTACGTATTTATTACTCTATTTATTTTACTTGTACATATCTATTCTATTTATTTTATTTTGTTAATATGTTTTCTTTTGTTGTCTGTCTCCCTCTTCTAGACTGTGAGCCCACTGTTGGGTAGGGACCAACTTTATATGTTGCCAACCTGTACTTCCCAAGTGCTTAATACAGTGATCTGCACACAGTAAACACTCAATAAATATGATTGATTGATTGATTGATCCACATTTTACAGATGAGGTAACTGAGGCACAGAGAAGTAACGTGACTTGCCCAAGGTCACACAACAGACATGTGGCAGAGCCAAAATTAGTACCCATGACCTTCTGATGCCCAAGCCAGTGCTCTGTCCACTTAAACTGGCTGGCCAGAAGACCCCCAAATCTGTGCTCTGATATCTCCCACTATTCCCTGACCAGGCTATTTTTATGCCTTAGAGAATCTTACTTGCTGAGAAAGAAATAGATTATTGAATCCTACTGAGAGCTCACCTCCTTCCTCTTCCCCTCCCCATCCCCCTGCCCTACCTCCTTCCCCTCCCCATAGCACCTGTATATATGTTTGTACAGATTTATTACTCTACTTTACTTGTACATATTTACTATTCTATTTATTTTATTTTGTTAATATGTTTTGTTTTGCTGTCTCCCTCTTCTAGACTGTGAGCCCGCTGTTGGGTAGGGACCGTCTCTATATGTTGCCACCTTGTACTTCCCAAGGGCTTAGTACAGTGTTCTGCACACAGTAATCACTCAATAAATATGGCTGAATGAATGAAAACCGGCATTGTTTTCTTACTAAAGGAAAATGTAGTGGGAGAAGAGAGATTAAAAATTGCCACCCATGAATTTCTAACCCCATTTCACAGGGAAAGTAAAATGTATAAGACAGTTATCAGTGAGGAAAACTTGAATCCATTAATCATTTTCTAGTCAAATATATTTGAGTAAGCTTCCTGCCCACTGGATGCCATTATCCTGCTTTGCCTATGGCTCTTTCTGAAGCTACTCCAGTCTCTCCCCAGGTCCTGACCTCCTTTTACAGAGAGAATGAATACCCTCTGAAACCCAAGCAACTCCTCTACTTAAGACAGAGTCCTTGAGTTGAATTTTCCTTAACTCCAGGCTAAATTCAGGTCATGGCCTAGAAGTAGAAAAAAAGTAAAATAGGAAAAGTCTGATGAGCGTTCCGGTGTAGGAGCCGTGTAATTCTTTGTTCAAAAAGAGAATTCTAAGAGTATTCTCTTAGTAATGAAAGTAACTCAGTCTTGCAAGAAAGTCAGATATTTTTCAACAGCCCATATTATTTGTATGAACTTGTATGAACTCATGTTGATGCGAACTGTTCATATATTGTATGAACTTATGTTGCCAACTTGTACTTGCCAAGTGCTTAGTACAGTGCTCTGCACACAGTAAATGCTCAATAAATGCGACTGAATGAATGAATGAATGAACTACTTCAACCTACCCCCGTCAAAGAATGCAGTTAAAATAAATACGGGATACTCTTTTAATGTGCCTTGCATAAACTAGTTGTCAGCATGAGTGGTTATTTAATGATAATAATAATAATAATAATAATGGCATTTATTAAGCGCTTACTATGTGCAAAGCACTGTTCTAAGCGCTGGGGAGGTTACAAGGTGATCAAGTTGTCCCACTTGGGACTCACAGTCTTAATCCCCATTTTACAGATGAGGTAACTGAGGCCCAGAGAAGTTAAGTGACTTGCCCAAAGTCACACAGCTGACAAGTGGCGGAGGCAGGATTTGAACCCATGACCTATGACCCCAAAGCCCGGGCTATTTCCACTGAGCCACGAAAGACTGTTAAAATAAATTTATTTTTATCTCCTGAAATCTTTCTCCCCACAATTCTAAGAACAGCCTCAACATACTTCAGTAAAGCAGTGGTCACTGTAACCAATTTTTTTTGACTGATATTTCTCAAGCATGAACTGTGTGCCACGCACTGTATTAAACACAGGGGTAGATACCAGATCATCAAGGTGGTCACCGTCCCTGTCCCACATACGACTCAGAGTCTTAATCTCCATTTTACAGATGAGGTAACTAAGGCACAGAGAAGTTAAGTGACTTGGCCAAGGTCACACAGCAGACAACTGGCAGAGCCGGAATTAGAACACAAGTCAGAGTCTGGGCTTTGGAGCCAGAGGTGGTGGGTTCAAATCCCAGCTCTGTCAATTGTCAGCTGTGTGACTTTGGGCAAGTCACTTCACCTCTCTGGGCCTCAGTTACCTCATCTGTAAAATGGGGATTAAGACTGTGAGCCCCCTGTGGGACAACCTGATCACTGTGTAACCTCCCCAGCAAGAACAGTGCTTTGCACATAGTAAGCGCCTAATAAATGTCATCATTATTATTAAGTCCTCTTACTCCCAAGCCCATGCTCTTTTCACTAGGCCATTTTGCTTGGTGAACACAGAAGGCTCTTACAGTGGTGAGTCAGGACAGACTATAATGGGATTAGACAGGGCCAGAGCAAGTCTTTTTAAGGTAGGGCCAAACCATACGCTTTGAACCAAAATCTAATTTAATTGAAATACAAATATAAGGAAGAGAAGATGCCTGGAGTGCTCTATCAGTTTCTTATATTTGCCAGAGGGCAGAGCCAGGGTTTCCTCCATGGTTTCCCTTCTTCTGGGTTTACCCTCAATCATAGACACGTAGCCAGCAATGACCAGATTAATTTTACCTCCTTCTGTTCCCCACAGCACCTGTATATATGTATATATGTTTGTATGTATTTATTACTCTATTTATTCATTCATTTACTTGTACATGTTCTATTTATTTTGTTAATATGTTTTGTTTTGTTCTCTGTCTCCCCCTTCTAGACTGTGAGCCCGTTGTTGGGTAGGGACCATCTCTATATGTTGCCAACTTGGACTTCCCAAGTGCTTAGTACAGTGCTCTGCACACAGTAAGGGGAAGCAGTGTGGCTCAGTGGAAAGAGCCCAGGCTTTGGAGTCAGAGGTCATGGGTTCAAATCCTGGCTCCATCACTTGACATCTGTGTGACTTTGGGCAAGTCACTTCACTTCTCTGGGCCTCAGTTCCCTCATCTGTAAAATGGGGATTAAGACTGTGAGCCCCCCATTGGACAACCTGATCACCTTGTAAACTCCCCAGCGCTTAGAACAGTGCTTTGCACATAGTAAGTGCTTAATAAATGCCCTCATTATTATTATTATTATTATAAATACAATTGACTGAATGAATGAATGAATGAATGCCCTCCCTTCACACATCTGCTAAACTAGCTCTCTTCCTCCCTTCAAAGCCCTACTGAGAGCTCACCTCCTCCAGGAGGCCTTCCCAGACTGAGCCCCCTTTTTTCTCTCCTTCTCCCAATACCCCGCCCTACCTCCTTCTCCTCCCCACAGCACTTGCATATATTTGTACAGATTTATTGCTCTAGTTTACTTGTACATATTTACTATTCTATTTATTTTGTTAATGACGTTCATATAACTATAATTCTATTTGTTCTGATGATTTTGACACCTGTCTACATGTTTTGTTTTGTTGTCTGTCTCCCCCTTTTAGACTATGAGCCTGTCATTGGGTAAGGACCATCTGTATAAGTTGCCAACTTGTACTTCCCAAGCACTTAGTACAGGGCTCTGCACACAGTAAGCGCTCAATAAATAAAACTGAATGAATGAATCTTGGCTGATAATTTTCTTGGCTTGTCTTCCCAACAGGTCTGGCCCCCAGAATTGAGGAACGCCACCCCCCTTCCGGCCCCCACCTCCAAGGATCATATTTGGAATAGGGTTGTGCCAGCCTTAGGCTGTACAAACCTATTTATTTTCAAGGCACTTATTGAAGTTGAACAGGAAATAGGTTCCTTCAAAAGCACTGACTGCATCTGTACATTTTGAATCCACTGTCTTCTTAATGTCCACAAATTTGTTAGCCTCATAAAGAAGTATTTGAAACTGGTGGTGTTTTCCACTACTAAAAAATGGCCAAAAAGCAGTTTAGAATTCTATGTACCTGTTTGTTTTTTGTTTCCCTCTTCACCCCCTCCCCTCAGACCTCTTTCGACGGAAAGATTTTTGTCCCCAGATATGAATACTGATTGGCCCAGAAAACAACCAGTTGCCCAGGATGCTGAGTCTATGAGAAGCATTGTGGCTCAGTGGAAAGAGCCCGGGCTTTGGAGTCAAAGGTCATGGGTTCAAATCCCAGCTCCGCCAATTGTCAGCTGTGTGACTTTGGCCAAGTCACTTAACTTCTCGGTGCCTCAGTACCCTCATCTGTAAAATGGTGATTAAGACTGTGAGCCCCGCGTGGGACAACCTGATCACCTTGTATCCCCCCAGGGCTTAGAACAGTGCTTTGCACATAGTAAGCGCTTAACAAATACCATCATTATTATTATCAGGTTTTTTTGCAAGCTATCTCCTAGGAATTTCTAGTTTAGATATGTTCCATAGCTGCAGAAGCTCACACGGGAGTAGGAAAAAACCTGAAAGAAAAGAAGCTTCTTAAGAATTTCCTGAGGTGATACTATTTCTGTGTGGTAAGTCAGCTCCTAGATTTTTTTTAATGGTATTTGTTAAGTGCTTTCTATGTGCTAAGCTCTGTTCTAAGCACTGAAGTAGAGGCAAGCAAATTGGGTCAGACCCAGTCCCTGCCCAACATGGGACTCATAGTCTTAACAGGGGAGAAAACTATTACTAAATCCCCATTTTACAGTTGAGGAAACTGAGGCATAGAGCAGTTAGGTGACTTGCCCAAGGTCACACAGCAGAAAAGAGGCAAAGCTGGAATTAGAGCCCAGATCCTCTCATTCCCAGGCTCGTGATCTTTCCACTATTGGTTTACAAGGTTCATTTTATATAAATATTGAAAAACAAACCTTTTCCTGATAAACTAGTTTACCTTACATGCAACATTATTAGTTATCCTTTATAATTGAAGATCTCACTCCTGATGACACTCCCTGGACATACCAAGGTCATTTCCTATTTTTATTCATTTTTTTCATTTCTTAAATTTGTTGAGTGCCAACCCTACGATTAGCACTGTACTAGGTTCTTGGGATTATACACACAAAAAAAAGAAAAAACAGTACTTATAATAATAATAATAATAGCATTTATTAAGCGCTTACTATGTGCAAAGCACTGTTCTAAGCGCTGGGGAGGTTACAAGGTGATCAGGTTGTCCCACGCGGGGCTCACAGCCCCCATTTTACAGATGAGGTAACTGAGGCCCAGAGAAGTTAAGTGACTTGCCCAAAGTCACACTGCTGACAAATGGTGGGGCCGGGATTTGAACCCATGACCTCTGACTCCAAAGCCCGGGCTCTTTCCACTGAGCCACGCTGCTTCATACTTGACCATAAGGAGCTTGCAATCTGTAGGGAAAGGCAAACACAGAAATAACTATTAAAAATAATAATAATAATTGTGGTACTTGTTGAGCACTCACTATGTGCCAGGCACTGTACTGAGTGCTAGGGTGGATTCAAGCTAATCATGTTGGACACAGTCCTCGTCCCACATGGGGTCACAGTAGTCCCATTTTACAGATGAGGTAACTGAGGCCCAGAGAACTTGGGCACAGTGACTTGCCCAAGGCCACATATCAGACAAGTGGCAGTGTCAGGTTTAGAACCTATCACCTCCTGACTCCGAGGCCCGTGCTCTAACCATTATGCCATGCTGCTTCTCCCCCTCCTCCCTTTTCTTCCCCGTCCTTTGTCTTGTAGTGGAAAAGTTCTCATTTTTCTCTATATTTCTCAAAATACTGCTTCCTTACCCCCATAAAAAAATACAGTTAAAATAGAGGATAATCTTTTAATGTGCCTTGCATAAACTAGTTGTCAGCATGAGTGGTTATTTAATGATAATAAAGGTAATAATAATAATAATAGCATTTATTAAGTGCTTACTATGTGCAAAGCACTGTTCTAAGTGCTGGGGAAGTTACAAGGTGATCAGGTTGTCCCACTTGGGGCTCACAGTCTTAATCCCCATTTTACAGATGAGGTAACTGAGGCCCAGAGAAATTAAGTGACTCGCCCAAAGTTACACAGCTGACACGTGGCGGAGGCAGGATTTGAACCCATGACTTCTGACTCCAAAGCCTGTGCTATTTCCTCTGAGCCACGAAAGACTGTTAAAATAAATTTATTTTTATCTCCTGAAATCTTTCTCGTCACAATTCTAAGAATCGCCTCCAACATACTTCAGTAAAGATGTGGCAGGACTTCAAGCAGTGTGATATCAGGGGCCATTCTGGGGTGAGGAAAAATCCAAGACCGTGAGCCCGCGAGTGGCCGGGCCCTGAAGTGGGAGGCTCAGGCTAAACGTTGTGATTCACCTGCCCTGTGTTCCTGGCAAGACTATTACTGAATTGTGACACTCTAGTAGGCTTGTAGAAGGTTGAGGAACTATGGTGATCTCAAATAAACTCTAGATGAAAAGGTGTGGGGGCATCCAAAAGAATGAAATAGGTTTGAAATGTAAGGTAAGTTCACTTGAACTTTTTAGACTGTGAGCCCACTGTTGGGTAGGGACTGTCTCTATGTGTTGCCAATTTGTACTTCCCAAGCGCTTAGTACAGTGCTCTGCACATAGTAAGCGCTCAATAAATACAATTGATTGATTGATTGATTGAAAAATTACAAGGTTCACTGGCTTCAGGAGAACACTAGGAAACGTGTCAAAATCTGGCCCTATCCACATGGCCATTTCCACTCGCTGAATTTACCAGGACTGTTCTTGGGTGTCCATGGTATTACTACAAAGCAAAGACTAATTAATAATAATAATAACAATAATGACATTTGTTAAGCACTTACTATGTGCAAGCACTGTTCTAATTACACTCTGATATATCAATGCCTTTCCCAAATGTAACATTTACTTTATATTTTGTTGTAGGAAAAGATGATAAACTACTCACTCCCACTAGAATTCACCCCCAGTGATCTTCTGTGATGTTTTGTTCATTCATTCATTCATTCACTCAGTCAGTCACACTTATTGAACGTTTACTGTCAGTCAGTCAGTCCGTCAGTCAATCAGTCAGTCATACTTATTGAACGTTTACTGTGTGCAGAGCACTGTACGAAGCGCTTGGGAGAGTACAATAGAACTGTGAACAGACACAATCCCTGCCCACAATGAGCTTCCAGTCTAGAGGGGGAGACAGGTATTAATATAAATACATAAATTATAGATATGTTCACATGCGTTGTAGGGCTCAGATTCAGTTTAAGGGGAGGCAGCCTGGCCTAGTGGAAAGAGAACAGAACTGGGAGTAAGGAGACTTAAATACTAGTTCCAGTTCTGCCACTGCTGCTGTGTGAGTTGAGGGAAGTCACTTAATTCCTCAATTTAGTTCCTTAGTACCTTGTCCATAAACTGGGGATGAACTAGATTGTGCATCCTGTATGAGCAGGAGCTGTGTCCGATATAACCTTCTATCTAGCTCATATTTGCCAAAACTATAATTTTTAAAGATGAATTTGCAGTGGTTCTTCAATTATGTGAATTTGGAGCTGGTTTCATCATTGCTTTGCACATAGTAAGCGCTTAATAAATGTCATCATCATCATTGTTTGTCTTTTACTGCTTTTATTTTCCAAAGCCAAGCCTAGTCCTCTTCTTCCTGTTTTCTGAATCTGATTTCACGCCTCACACCACTGGTTGGTTATTTCTTTTCCATTTTGCATTCTTTTGATTGCCTTTATCAACAGGCTACATTTAACGCCTTGCTCACCTCGATGTGTACTGCATATTTATTGTTTAATTTAGAGATGCTGTTTGCTTTCTGTGACGTTATTTGGTTGAAAATCAATAAGGAGGCAATCTAGAAAAAAACTAGTGTTTTCTCTCTCCAGGCTTGTAAAAGGTGGTCTGTAATTAACAATACTTGTAGTGCTTCATACCTGTTTCTCCACAAGGACTGGGGAGTGTAATTACACTTAGGAATGGGCAAAATGATTAGAAGTAAATGAGAAATGACTTTGTGGGCAGACAACAAGGAGGAGATCTTAAACACTCCCTAATAACCTTACTACCTTAAGTTAGTTACTTTATTATAACTTCCCTTCAGATTCAGAAGGGAAACAGAAATCCCTCAGCCACAGCCGTCTCTAAAAAGACTAAAATCAGTGAACTGCTAAAACAGCCCTGAGACCATGAAGAATGATATCTAACCAAATTATAAATTCTTCCCACTGGATTTTAAACTCCTTGAGGGCAGAGGTCATTGCATACTAATTCTATTTTTCTTTCCCAAGCACTCAGTAAAGTTCTCTGCCCACAGTAGGTGCTCAATGAACACTTCTGATTCAACATAAAAGATGGAGAGACAAAACTCAGCCACTTGGAAAACCAGCAGTGGCATTCATTCATTTATTCAGCTGTATTTATAATAATAATAATAATGGTATTTGTTAAGCGCTTACTATGTGCAAAGCACTGTTCTAAGCTCTGGGGGGATACACGGTGATCAGGTTGTTCCCCGTGGGGTTCACAATCTTAATCCCCATTTTGATAATAATAATGATGGTATTTATTAAGCGCTTACTATGTGCAAAGCACTGTTCTAAGCACTGGGGAGGTTACAAGGTGATCAGGTTGTCCCATGGGGGGCTCACAGTCTTCATCTAGACTGTGAGCCCACTGTTGGGTAGGGACCGTCTCTACATGTTGCCAACTTGTACTTCCCAAGCGCTTAGTACAGTGCTCTGCACACAGTAAGCACTCAATCAATCAATCAATCAATCAATCAATCAATCGTATTTATTGAGTGCTTACTGTGTGCAGAGCACTGTACTAAGCGCTTGGGAAGTACAAGTTGGGCTTGGGAAGAACAAGTTGGATACGATTAAATGAATGAATGAATGAATCCCCATTTTCCAGATGAGGTAACTGAGGCCCAGAGAAGTGAAGTGACTTGCCCAAAGTCACACAGCTGACAATTGGTGGAGCCAGGATTTGAACCCATGACCTCTGACTCCAAATCCCGGGCTCTTTCCACTGAGCCACGCTATTTTCCAGATGAGGTAACTGAGGCACAGAGGAGCTAAGTGACTGGCCCAAAGTCACACAGCCGACGAGTTGGGGAGCCAGGATTAGAATCCATGACCTCCAACTCCCAAGCCCATGCTCTTTCCACTCAGCCACGCTGCTTTATGGAGGGCGTCTCTGCTCGCTGGAATTTCCCATGCTGCTGCCCTTCTTGGGGACCCTGGGCTAATCTGCTTGATGTTATTTCTCTCCCAGGAGAGAACAGTTTGCTCAACAGTTGAGTCACAGTTTACTCAAAAGGGAACTAATGCGCCCAATGAACAAGGGACTTTGGTGGCCGCAGCCATGGTCAGCAGGGTAGAGTCAGTCAGTTCTCTCTTTCCATCGTGCTCTTGGCTTCATTTAATAATAATAATAATGTTGGTATTTGTTAAGCGCTTACTATGTGCAAAGCACTGTTCTAAGCGCTGGGGTAGATACGAGGTAATCAGGTTGTCCCACCTGAGGCTCACAGTCTTCATCCCCATTTTACAGATGAGGTCACTGAGGCCCAGATAAGTGAAGTGACTTGCCCAAAGTCACTCAGCTGACAAGTGGCGGAGCCAGGATTTGAACCCGCAACCTCTGACTCCAAAGCCCGGGCTCTTTCCACTGAGCCACGCTGCTTCTCTAAGCAGCTTCGCTTCAGTGAAGCTTCGCTGCTTCATTTCTTCTCCTTTGACGATTCTGAGTCATGGATTAGGAGAGATAAGGCCAGGTCAGAGCACTCAGCTTCACCTCGTGGATAGAACACAGGCCTAGAAGTCAAAGGACCTGGGTTCTAATCTCAGACCTGTGTGACCTTGGGCAGGTCACTTCACTTCTCTGGGCCTCAGTTACCTCATCTGTAAAATGGGGATGAAGACTGTGAGTCCCATGTGGGGCAGGGACTGAATCCGACCAGATTAGCTTGTGTCTACCCCAGCACTGAAACAGTGCTTGACACACAGTAAGTGCTTAAGAAAAACCTTTATTATTATTATTATCATTATTATTGTTATTATTGTCATCATCATGATTGTGAAGCGTAGGGCTTCCATGGTAGTGGGCAGAAAAATGTCTGGATCATGGGAGGGTGTTTGTTCCTTTAGTCACCTGTTTTTCTGTGGAGAAAAATGTCCAGTTCATGGAAGGGAGTGTGACATGACCCAACTGACATGACCCAACACTACTATCCCCTAAGGGATAAAAACAGGTGTTGAACACTTGAGAGTCAGAGGTCATGGGTTCAGATCCCGGCCCCGGCAGTTGTCAGCTGTGTGACTTTTGGCAAGTCACTTAACTTCTCTGGGCCTCAGTTACCTCATCTGTAAAATGGGGATTAAGACTGTAAGCCCCCCGTAGGACAACCTGATAACCTTGTAACTTCCCCAGCACTTAGAACAGTGCCTTGCACATACTAAGTGCTTAATAAATGCCATTATTATTATTATTATTATTATTACTATTATTATTATTATTATTATTATTCATATGTACCGTGGCTCAGTGGAAAGAGCCCGGGCTTTGGAGTCAGAGGTCATGAGTTCGAATCCCAGCTCTGTCAATTGTCAGCTGTGTGACTTTGGGCAAATCACTTAACTTCTCTGGGCCTCAGTTACCTCATCTGTAAAATGGGGATTAAGACTGTGAGCCTCACGTGGGACAACCTGATCACCTTGTACCCCCAGTGCTTAGAACAGTGTTTTGCACATAGTAAGCACTTAATAAATGCCATTATTATTACTATCATTATGTGCTAATTCAATTATATTATACTTTCCCAAGAACTTACTACAGTTGTTACCCAAGCACTTACCTTCGGTGGTTGAGAAGCAATGTGGCCTAGTGAAAAGAGCACAGGCCTGGGAATCAAAGGATCTGGGTTCTCTTCTCGGCTCCACCACTTATCTGACATGTGACCTTGGACAAGTCACTTCACTTCTCTGTGTCTCGGTTCCTTCATCTGCAAAAAGGGATTCAATACCTGCGCTCCTTCCAACTCAGACTCTGAGACCCAGTAAATGCTCAATAAATACCATTGATTGATTGCTTGATTGAAGCACATCAGATAAACCACTGCAGTATCTCAGTGCCTCACCCAGTGGGTAGTCGCCCACTTAGTGACCAAGGGGCGGACCCTGAGAAGCGGGAGGTGGGCCATTTCAATGAGCCTCCCTTCTACCCCTCCCACAGCAGTATTTCTGTCCCTCTCCACAAACATAACCCCTCCAGAGACCCCTCCACTTCTCTCTGCCCCCCTACGCTGACACTGTTCTCCGGAGGAGGCAGGGGCTACCGGGCCAGGAGTTATGGAAGGAAATGTCCGTCTGCAGGAGACCCAACAGAGTCACCTCTGTTTTTCCTCTACCTCCTCTCTATCCTCTGTATTACCCCAACAGATCCTCTCATCTTCTTTCCAAACCCTGTCTTCCCAATAGCTTTGTCATCACTGTTGACATTCATTCATTCATTCATTCATTTATTTAATCGTATTTATTGAGTGCTTACTGTGTGCAGAGCACTGTACTAAGTGCTTGGAAAGTACAAGTTGGCAACATATAGAGACGGTCCCTACCCAACAGTGGGCTCACAGTCTAGAAGGGGGAGTGACATTGCCACTATCTTCTCATAACCATGGCATAATCCTCAATTAATAGGCAGGCAATGTGCCTGCTATTTCTGTTGTATCTGTTGTATATATTGGAGAGTCCCAAGCGCTTAGTACGGTGCTCTGCACATAGTAAGTGTTCACTAAATATGAGTGATTAACTGATTAATTCATCCCTCTCATTCTACCCACATATTCATTCTGTCACCAAATTCTGTTGGTTCTATCTTCACAACATCGCTAAAATCAATCCTTTCCTCTCCATCCAACCTGCTACCATGCTGATCAAAGCACTTACCAAATTACATCAGCCTCCTCAGTGACCTCTCTGCCTCCTGTCTCTCCCCACTCCAGTCTATATTTCACTCTGCTACCTGGATGATTTTTCTAACAAAAGCTCAGCCCATGTCTCCCCACTCCTCAAGAACGTCCAATGGTTGAGAAGCATTGTTGCCTAGCGGGAAGAGCACAGGCCCGGTAGAGGATCTGCATTCTCATTCCAGGTCCATCAACTGTCTGCTGTGTGACCTTGAGTAAGTCACTGTGCCTCAGTTCCCTCATCTGCAAAATGGGGATTCAATACCTCTTTCTCCTTCCTACTCAGACTGTGAGCACCATGTGGAACCTAATAATCTTGTATCTACTCCAGGGCTTAGAACAGTACTTGGCACATAGTAAGGGCTTAACAAATCCCAAAATTATTATTATTACCCATCAAATAGAAACTCCCTATCAACTTTAAAGCATCGATCAGCTCATCTCCTTAAACCTTACCTTGCCGATTTCCTATTACAAGCTAGCCTGTACATTTTGCTAATCTAATGATGACTTGACACCTGCCCACATGTTTTGTTTTGTTGTCTGTCTCCCGCTTCTAGACTGTGAGCCTGTTGTTGGGTAGAGACCGTCTCTATATGTTGCCAACTTGTACTTCGCAAGCACTTAGTAGAGTGCTCTGCACACAGTAAGCGCTCAATAAATACGATTGAATGAATGAATGAATGAATGAATAAAGCCAATCTACTCCCTGTACCTTGATCTTAGGTATCTCACCACTGACCCCTTGTCCACATCCTCCCTTTAGCCTGGAAGTCCTCCTTCATAGTACAGTGCTCTGCACATAGTAAGCGCTCAATAAATATGATTGATGATATATGGCCCCATCACTCTCCCCTCCTTCTATTCACATCTCCCAGATCCTGTCTCCTCCATGAGACCATCCCCAACTAAGCCCTAATTAAACTCACGAAGTTAGTGATCCCACCCTCAGCCCCACAGCATTCACTACATACGAATAATATATTTCAATATCTGTCTCCCCTCCAAACTGTCTGTGCCTTGTGGGCAGGGGATGTGTCTATCTGTTGTACTGTACTCTACCAAGTACTTAGAACAGAGCTGTGTACAAAGTAACTGCCCAATAAATACCATCGATTGATTGATTGATTGATGCAGACTGAATAGTATAACGAATATTATTGGATCAGTCAAGATGCCCAGTTGAGCTCTTAATCCTAAATGTTCAAGGACGACATTCACTATCCCCTTGGTTGGATTGAAAATAGATGCAGAAATAGTTGTGCCATTAAGAAATGTTGACTTGCCTATATGCGTTGATTTACAAGTTTCGCATCTATCTTATGCCTTAATCAGATTTCTTATAAGTGCACTTTAGTCATTTATTGTCTTTTACTTTTGTTGAGTTTTACTGTGCTTTTCATCTTTGCTGTAAATATGTAAAATGTTGTTAATCAACTTTTGTTAGTGAATTTTTGATGAATAGCTAGCAGATGTAACTTTCCTCTGCATATGCTATGTTAAATTTAATGTACTGGCACATAATTCATTATTTTAATAACATATTGACTTAATAAATCAAATGAACACTCTACAGTAACTGGGAATATTAAAATATTCAGTTTCTCTTTTATTTTAGGAGCACTGAGAAATCCTCTGGTATATTTGCCTCAGTAAAGGATTAACCCACTCTGAAAAGTGAGTGGTTTGAAAGGCGGAATTCTGTGCTTGAATTTGCATTGGAAAATGCAATTCCCATCAAATAATATTCAATCCTATAATCCCACCGACATGGAAATTGAATGTTTTTCCTTGTCTTCTGGGAAGGAATGGGAATGTTTGCTTAAATATCCAAAGAGAACATATTGTTTCTCCCAAAGCCTGTAGGGCTTGTGAAGGATCAGTTATCATGCAAAGTGGGAGAAACAACCTTTGGAATCTGTTAGGGCGTAACTCCGCAGGTCCTGGGATTCAAATAAAACCATCACCAAACTCCTAAACCATTTCATTATCCAACAGATCACACTACCTCTATTGCCACATTCACGCTCACAGAATACAAAAATAGGTTTTTCACATGGCGTTTCCAATAACTCCCTCGGGCAGTAATGGTCTATAGTATACATAGCAACAAATCTAGACTATTACAAAAGTTTAGTATCAGGAAGATAAGCAAAAAGGGAAGGTCCTTGCACCTGAATGCATTGATGAAAAAGGAGGAGGGGAAGTGTGAAAAATAATTCAGACCCAAAGATGGAAAAAAATAGAAACTTGATTGATTTTAATTTCTACTTACACTTCCATCCATTGCAAAATATCGGATGCTTTTTCCTTCCTTGCTAAATGGATGTATTGAGGTTACTTGAAAAAATGTAGTAGTATTGCTTTGAATAGGTTATGTGAATATTATAGTAGCATGTGAATAAGCGTGGCCTACTGGAAAGAGCATGGGTTGAGTGTCAGAAGATCTGGGTTCTAGTCCCTCCTCTGCGACTGACCTGCTGTGTGACTGCGGGCAAATCTCTTAACTTCTCTGGGCCTCAGTTCCCTCATCTGTAAACGGTGTTTCCAATACCTCCTCCTTACAATGTGAGCTATATGTGGAACTTGAGGATTTTGTATCTACTCCAGAGCTTAATACAGGACTTGGTATATAATAAGCACTGAACAAATACTGCAGTTATTATTATCGTTACTATAAAACACACATGGTCATGATAAAGTATTCACCAAATACAGTGTTATTTAGCAGCCGCTGAAGGAGAAAATAATTAAGAAAAGCAAGCCATCTTAGATTATTTTCCAAGCTAAAGAGCTTCATGTAATGATAAGCATTCTATTTTGTGACAAGTAAAATGCAATTATCTTGTTACTATTAATAAAAATATTATTGACTGGACATTAAAGTTGAAGTTTGATTACCTTGCTATGTTATCATTGCAGAAAGGGCATTAAACTTAAAGGAGAGAAGTGTATTCATTGGGCTGTTTGGAAGCCACAATACACTGTTTGTAGTCCCAATCACACTTATTAGTTATTTTCTATACACCCCCAAGCAGAAGGAGTGTGGCCTTTCACATTCAATGAAAACACTGTGGATATCGAGGTCCTATTAAAGCTTAGTCTGATAGTTTGTCAGGAACAAGAGTTTCCAGATACAAAATACTGTTGTGATTACACTCAGTGAGGTGATGTTGTACTCCCCAAACATCAAAATATGATTGATAATAATTCAGACTGAACCTGTAGGTGAAGAGAAATGCCAAAGTGCTCATGAAGTGTTAAGTTTGTGTTACAGAAAGATACCAACCAAGCACATTGGAGTACAATTTCAAGTCTCATTTTATTATATACCAGGGTGTTTTACTAACTAGCATTTTGATGTCTGAAAGTCTATTGTTTTTGTTAAGTACCTGAGCATATTCTGAGGATAACTAACTTTCCTGTCAGTTCCCATTCATTCATTCAATCATATTTATTGAGCACTTTCTGTGTGCAGAGCACTGTAGTAAGCACTTGGGAAGTACAAGTCGGCAACATATAGAGACGGTCCCTATCCAACAACAGGCTGAAATCAGTGTACAAATTGCACTGCTAATCTTCCCCTACCGCACGTCCTCTCATCCCTCCAATCCCTAGTTCATAATAGCTTTCCTTTTCATTCATTCATTCATTCAATCGTATTTATTGAGCACTTACTGTGTGCAGAGCACTGTACTAAGCACTTGGGAAGTACAAGTTGGCAACATTTAGAGACAGTCCCTACCCAACAATGGGCTCACAGTCTAGAAGGGGGAGACAGACAACAAAACAAAACATGTGAACAGGTGCCAAGTCAATAGAATAAATAGAAGTAAAGCTAGATGTACATCATTAACAAAATAAATAGAAAATGTAAATACGTACAAGTAAAATAGAGTAATAAATCTGTACAAACATATATACAGGTGCTGTGGGGAGGGGAAGGAGGTAGGGCAGAGGGGATGGAGAGAGGGAGAGGAAGGAGGGGGCTCAATCTGGGAAGGCCTTCTGGAGGAGATGAGTTCTCAGTAGGGCTTTGAAGGGAGGAAGAGAGCTAGCGTGGTGGATGTTTGGAGGGAGGGCATTCCAGGCCAGAGGGAGGACGTGGACCGGGGGTCGATGGTGGGACAGGCGAGAATGAGGCACTATCCTGACCCATCCACCCCAAATTTTATCCTCCCCTCCCGTCTTCCCAACCAATCAATCCAAGCTATTAATTGAGTACTTACTGTTTGAAGAGTACTGCACTAAATTCTTGGAAGACTACAATAAATCAGTAGAAAAGACCCCTACCCACAAAGGAGCTTATTCCATATTCTGACCCCAACTACATTTAAGTTATTTTAGAGCGTGAACCTGAGAGGCAGAGGACCTGGGTTCTAATCCCAGCTCTGACTGTGAGCCCACTGTTGGGTAGGGACCGTCTCTATATGTTGCCAACTTGTACTTCCCAAGCGCTTAGTACAGTGCTCTGCACACAGTAAGCGCTCAATAAATATGATTGATTGATTGATTGATTGCCACTTGCCTGCTGAGTGACCTTAGGCAAATCACATAAATTGTCAGTGCCTTAGTTACCTCATCTGTAAAATGGGGATTAGGACTGTGAATCCCATGTGGAACATGGGTTTTCTCATTAGCTTGTACCTAGCCCAGCAGTTAGTACAGTGCCTGACATATAGTGAGCACTTAATGAGTACCATAAAAAAATAGCAACGTCTGTTACATGGGTGCTGCTACCACTACTAGAGAAACAGCATGGCCCAGTGGAAAGAGTCTGCCGCTTGTCAGCTGTGTGACTTTGGGTAAGTCACTTAACTTCTCTGTGCCTCAGTTACCTCATCTGTAAAATGGGAATTAAGACAGTGAGCCCCACATGGGACACCCTGATCACCTTGTAACCTCCCCAGCACTTAGAATAGTGCTTTGCACATAGTAAGCACTTAATAAATGCCATTATTATTATTTGGAGTCAGAGGTCATGGGTTCAAATTCTGGTTCCACCAATTATCAGCCGTGTCACTTTGGGCAAGTCACATAACTTCTCTGGACCCCAGTTCCCTCATCTGTAAAATGGGGATGAAGACTGTGAGCCCACCGTGGGACAACCTGATCACCTTGTAACCTCCTCAGTGCTTAGAACAGTGCTTTGCACATAATAAGCGCTTAATAAATGTCATCATCATTATTATCATTATTACATGGAGCTCAATATCTAAGTAGGAGAGAGAACAGATATTTAATTTCCATTTTACAGATGAGGAAACAGAGTTAGCACTTAATAAATGCCATTATTATTATTATTGTCAATGTCTTTTCCTTTCCTGATTGTCCTTTCACCTTCCTCACCCGGCACCAGCAGTTGAAAACAAGCCAGGAACAGAAGGGTATTGTTGTATTGTGCTCTCCCAAGCGCTTGTACAGTGCTCTCTGCACACAGTAAGCACTCAATAAATACAATTGAATGAATTAATGAAATAAGTGAAGTAGCAGTGCCACAGCAATAGCAGATGGAGCCACAACACAGTTCATGTCTTCATCCTGCCCTGGCCTTCCCCTATCCCTATTCCCCTGGTTGGGATGGGAGTGGGAAGCGGGGCTCTGTGTGGGAAGGTGAGGTGAGGGGGAGGGTGGTGTTCATTCATTCATTCAATCATATTTATTGAGCATTTACTGTGTGCAGAGCACTGTACTAAGCGCTTGGCAACATATAGAGACGGTCCTTACCCAACAACGGGCTCACAGTCTAGAAGGGGGAGACAGACAACAAAACAAAACATGTGGACTGGTGTCATTAGGGATAGACACAAATAGGCGTGGGGTGAGTTTGAGGAGCAGGGGAGAGTCAGTAAGGCTAATCTCGGCTCTGCCACTTGTCAGCTGGGTGACTCTGGGCAAGTCACTTAACTTCTCTGTGCCTCAGTTACTTCATCTGTAAAATGGGGATTGAGACTGTGAGGCCCACCTGAGACAACCTGATCACCTTGTATCTTCCCCAGCACTTAGACCGGTGCTTGGCACATAATAAGCACTTAACAAATACCAACATTATTATTATTAAGACAGAGTGTAAACGGGGAAGGATGACTTCAATGATTGGGGGTAATGTCAGCAGTGGGGCTTTTGGACTTCGGGAATCAATCAATCAATCAATCAATCATATTTATTGAGCACTTACTGTGTGCAGAGCACTGTACTAAGCGCTTGGGAAGTACAAGTTGGCAACATATAGAGACAGTCCCTACCCAACAGTGGGCTCACAGTCTAGAAGGGGGAGACAGAGAACAAAACCAAACACACTAACAAAATAAAATAAATAGAATAGATAGGTACAAGTAAAATAAATAGATAGAGTAATAAATATGTACAAACATATATACAGGTGCTGTGGGAAAGGGAAGGAGGTAAGATCAGCACATTTTTAGAACCTCTAATTGGTATCTTCAGAACAATCTTACTTCAGTGAGTTAATTTGCTTGGCTAGAAAATTAATCTTCTAGGTCTTTCTCTGGGTGCAATAGCACATGTTGTTCTGACAGGTGTGAAAAGAAGATCATTCAAGTTTCGATTACGAAACTTGCTTAATGAAGGGAAGAAAACATTCTTTAAAAATACTTGCTGCTGCTGCTGGGAAGTCCTATTAAGGACTACTGATAATTATGCATTTATTAAGGGCATACTGGATAGCGGGCACTAGGGAAAGGGTAGAGATAGATATCTAAGTGAACTGCTCTCACATAGTAGGAAATTTTGGAGAGCTGGGAATTAAAAGGGGATCTCTTGGTTCCCAATTCAGTGCTTCTCACATTGTCACACTGCCTTCCTAAACATTTTATAGCTTGGGAAGTTAAACTAAAATTCACACAAGGAGGGAGAGAAAACCCATAATGAAAGCCTCTGAGAATCTTTATTGGCCATCTATGATTAGCTTTCTAATTTCTTGGTCTGAATCTCTGTTTACTTTCCAAAACTCCAGTACTTTTCTCCTCTGAATCAAATATTCCACACAAGTGATGGTGTGTTCTTAGACAACTGCTGGACAAAACTTAATTCTCTCTTGGTAAGCTTTAAGACCACTGACGAAGGTGACGGTCACCGGATCCTTATAACCTTTCTTGACTACTGGATTGAGAAAAAAATAATGGCAAGTTAAGCTGTGATTGAATGAGGATTGATGAAATCAGAAATTTCAGCTTTGATTCTTGAATACTAAAGTTAAACCTTTGTAACTGGGAAGGAATAAAATCATTTTTCAGACTTCATTAAAGTAATCAGTGGGGCAGTCCAATTGGGAAATGGATATTTCTATAGTCACTGAATGACACATAAATAATGATAATAATAATGATAATATTTGTTAAGCACTTACTATGTGCCAAGCACTATTCTAAAAGCTGGAGTAGATTCAAGGAAGTCAGGTTGTCCCACGTGGGGCTCACAGTCTTAATCCCCGTTTTACAGATGAGGTATCTGAGGCACAGAGAAGTTAAGTGACTTGTCCAAAGTCACACAGCTGACCAGTGGCGGAGCCGGGATTAGAACCCACAACCTCTGGCCTGTACACTCGTTGTGGGCAGGGAATGCGTCTGTATATTGTTATAGTGTACTCTCCTAAGCACTCTGCACACTGTAAGTGTTCAATAAATATGACTGACTGACTGACTGAATGAAGAATCCTACGTATTCATCAGCAAGGTTACTAACAAGGCTTTTCTTTGAATATAAATGAAGAGGAAGACAGTTGCCATTCATCTGTCAAGGGAAATAAATGATACTGCTTGGTTTCACCCAGAAAATGGAATCAAGAGACCCTATAGCCTCTATTGGACCATATGGGACGCTGGGATTGAAGATAAAGAAGATGTAGGTTAAAAGGTGATCACGTAAACTTCCCAGAGGTGGGGGATGGTTTCCATGGGGACAGATTCATCCAGGAGATAAAAACCTAGCTACGACATTAATGGTAATATTAGAGTCTCATACCCAGATTTAGAGATTATGTTTTCAAAAGGATGTTGAGAAATAGGAGAGAGTCCAAAGAAGAGTGATTAAAAGCATGGAAAATAGATCAAGGTAAAGGCTAAAGGACTTAGTGTTTTAAAGCCTGGAGAACAGAAATATTGGTATATGTTTTCAAATACTTGCAAAACCTTTGAGAGGAATTTGACCAGTTCTCCATGTTTACATAGGTCTCAAAATATGAAATGGGTTTAAATTATATCAGAGCACATTTTGATTATATATAAGGAAGTCAGTTACATTGTTCTATAAAAATGTCAATGGTGATAAGACTTTTTAGACTGTGAGCCCACTGTTGGGTAGGGACTGTCTCTATATGTTGCCAATTTGTACTTCCCAAGTGCTAAGTACAGTGCTCTGCACATACTAAGCGCTCAATAAATGCGATTGATGATGATAAGAAAGTAAGCACCTAGTTCAGAAAGAGATGAGTAGGGGGAAGACGCATTGGACAGGACTGTCATTCATTCATTCAGTCGTATTTATTGAGTGTTTACTGTGTGCAGAACGCTGTACTAAGCGCTTACTGTCTGCCCTAGACTCTCACCAGACAATTGTTCAGAGACCCCAGCTCTGATCCAAGATTATCTCACAACAAGGCCCAGGCCCGGAAGTCGAGAGTCACTAACAACCTGAAGAAACTGTAAATTCAATTTCTCTTAACATGCCATGATCACACAGAAAAAGGAGACTCTCAGGTTGATATTCCTTAGGCTGTGAGCTCCTTGTGAGCAGGAAATGTGTCATCTAACTCTGTTGTGTTATACTCTCCCAAGTGCTTAGTACAGTGCTCTTTTCCTTTTTCTTTCCTTTCCTTTCCTTTACCTCTGCTCCCCCTCCCCATCAACCTGACTCACTCTCTTTGCTCTACCCCCTCCCTGTCGCACAGCACTTGCGTATATAAGTAGATATTTATAATTAAATTATTTTTATTTTTATTAATGATGTATATTTATATATAATTCCATTTATTTATAATAATACTACTGATCAATCAATCACTTGTATTTATTGAGCGCTTACTGTGTGCAGAGCTTACTTCTTTTAATGTCTGTCTCTCCCCCTTCTAGACTATGAGCCCACTGTGGGCAGAGGATTCTCCTTATTTGTTGCTGAATTGTACTTCCTAAGCACTTAATACAGTGCTCTGCACACAGTAAACACTCAATAAATACGATTGAATGAATGAATGCTCTGCATATTCATTCATTTATTCAATCATATTTATTGAGCACTTACTGCGTGCAGAGCACTGTACTAAGCATGCAGGAAGTGCTCAAACACCATCTGTCGATTTCAAACGAGGGGAGGCATGGATTCTGATAAAAATCATAATTTGTCAAGCGTTTACTATGTGCCTGCATTGTACTAAGCGTTGGGGTGAATACAAGCAAATTGGGTATGACAGTCCCTGTCCCGTGGGACTCACAGTCTTCATCGCCTCTACTGATGAGGGAACTGAGGCCCAGAGAAATGAAATGACTTGCTCAAGGTCACTCATCAGACAAAAGGTGGAACCGGGATTAGAAGCCATGACCTTCCAACAACTCCACTACGCCATGCTGCTTTCCCACCTCCCAGCTGTGTGCTGGGCAAGTCTCTTAACTCCTTTGTGTCTCTGTTTCCTCATCTGTAAAATGGAAATTAAATATCTGTTCTCTCTCCTACTTAGATATTGAGCTCCATGTAATAATAATAATAATAATGATGACATTTATTTAAGCACTTATTATGTGCAAAGCACTGTTCTAAGCACTGGGGAGGTTACAAGGTGATCACATTGTACCACGGGGGGCTCACAGTCTTCATCCCCATTTTACAGATGAGGGAACTGAGGCACAGAGAACTTAAGTGACTTGCCCAAAGTCACACAGCTGACAATGGGCAGAGCTGGGGTTTGAACAAATGACCTCTGACTCGAGAGCCCAGGCTCTTTCCACTAAGCCACACTGCTTCTCTAAGCTTGGGTCAGGGACTGCATCCAACCTTCTTTCATTGTATCTATGCCAGCACTTAGTATGGTGTTAGGCACATAATACAGATAATAAATACAACAATTATTCTTATTACCTTTTTATTAAGGTATAATACAGTTATTCTGCTGGAATTTAAAAGCAGTTTAAAAAGTACACCCACTGATAATAATCTGATTGTGTGCGTCTAAAGAAAGGCACATCTAGATGAGCATCTGTTTGGTTCATGGTCAGAGAAAGAATGACCACTCTCTGGGTCTCTTTTCAAGGCACAATGCTTCTCCTTTAAGGTCTTCCATGGCAAGCATCTAATCCATTACCAAATTTCTGATTATTGTGAATATTCCCCCAATTTGGAAATCCCGTGACTGCCTATACTACAGAATGAATTTAGCTGATTCCACAGCCTTGGCCTTTCCTTTTCAATTCCCATTTCCAAGTGCAAATTTACCAGCAAACCACAGATGTACATTGTACGAGAAAGAACGAATGGGATTCATGAAGGGTGGAGGATTCTGCATCCATTATACATTCAGCCTCAGGGCCCAGTAGTTGGGCACCTGTTACCAAGTTGTATAAAGTTATTTAAGTGGGCGACATCTTACAGTAGAAGAACATATACAGGAAACTGTTAACAAGAGAGGTAATGAAAAATGTCAGGGACATTTAAATAGTATGTTTGGAAAAGGATAGATGGGTCTCTCTGAAAGGAACAATTTGAGCTCTTAGCCTACAAGGGGATAGAGTTCTTTTTTGTCAACTATATAAATTAATGGATTATACCGAGAGCCACAGTGCCAAGGGGGAATCAAACTCCAATATTAAAAAGTCACCCCAGGAAACCAGATTTGGAGCAAGAGACCCCTGAGCAGAGAAATTTTCCCAGGGGCTTCTCAAGACTTTTACTCTGTGGGCCAAATTCTTAAGCCACTGCAATGCTGAATGCGGGGATCTGACATTGCAGGTCTTCTCTACTGATCTCTCTTTGGGGATTAATGAGTGCCACCAAGATTTTAATATAACTGTAGCTTTGTCTGTTTTATCTCATGCCTCCTCTGCATGCTAATGCCTTTCTCTGACGGAGGAAAGAGGAGGAATGAGCCCAGGGCCAAGATAAGTGAAATCAAAGAGATTTATTTAAGGGTTATCTTGATATAGTAAGGCTGTCATCTACTGTTCAAGGTGATCTTTGCCAGTCAAGAAATCGTCCATGGAAAATTATTTTTTTGTTTGTGTTGTGGTTCTAGTGGCCTGATTCATTTATTCATTCAATCGTATTTATTTATTGAGCACTTATTGTGTGCAGGGCACTGTATTAAGCACTTGGGAAGTACAAGTTGGCAACATATAGAGATGGTCCCTACTTGATCCCAGTGCAAGAGGAAAAAGACTAAGCAGAAAAGAGGTATGAAGCTAAAGTGTTTTGGCTGCAGGTCAGAAGAGCCCATCTGGGCAAGAAGGGGAGGATGTCAGAGTGTTTGTTCTGTGGAGAAATGGAAGGGGAATTACAAAAATTAGACTCTCAGTTCTCCTTCTACTGTATTTCCCTTGCCATTTTTCCAACAGGAATGGGAACATCATAAGTGCAAGGAGATGTGAAGTAGGATGCACAAGGTCACCCATAAACACACATAAGAGATCCAAAAGTACATGTTTCTGCTTCCTGGACTCATCCTCTCATTCCATTCTGAAGAAGCACCAGAGCCAGGGACATCTGCACAGCATCTTTCAGCTCCACCACATTTTTTTATCATCCAGTTAAGTCCCTCTATTTTCCCTGTCACTATCCTGTGTCACCCCATCTCTTCATCAGTCTAGTATTTGACAGCCTACAGTGTGAAGAGCACTTTACTAAGAGTAAAATGGAAGTAAAATAATTAGTAATAATAATGGCATTTATTAAGTGCTTACTATGTGCAAAGCACTGTTCTAAGTGCTGGGGAGGTTACAAGGTTATCAGGTTGTCCCATGGGGAGCTCACAGTCTTCAACCCCATTTTCCAGATGAGGGAACTGAGGCCCAGAGAAGTGAAGTGACTTGCCCAAAGTCACACAGCTGACAATTGGCAGAGCCGGGATTTGAACCCTTGACCTCTGAGTCCAAAGCCCAGGCTCTTTCCACTGAGCCGTGCTGGTAGACATGAATCCTGACCTCGTGGAACTAACATTGAAGAAGTAATGATAATGATGGTATTTGTTAAGCACTTACTATGTGTCAAGCACTGTTCTAAGTGCTGGGGTAGATACAAGGTAAAGAGGTTGTCCCACGTGGGGCTCACAGTCTTAATCCCCATTTTACAGATGAGGCACAGAGAAGTTAAATGATGTGCCCAAGGCTGGGATTTGAAAGCATATATTTATGGAGCTTACTGTGTCCAGCTCCTCTCGGGGTCGCAACTGGAGAGTTTCCAGTACTCCACCACTCTTGTCCACTGGAGGAGTCAAGCAGAAGCATACCCATTTCATTCCTTGCTTGGGTAGTGGCTAACAAGAAGAAGGTGATCTGCTACAAATCAAAATTCACCCATGGTGGGCAGCAGCAGCATGGGAGAGAGTCGAGGATGGTGACTCAAGTTTACTACTATGGAACCACTTCCATATTTTTACCAAGGAAACACTATGAATACACTACCAGAACGATTGCAGATGGAGGTGGGGCATTCTGGGGGAAATGTGTCTGTGGTGCCGCTATGGATGGGAGACGACTCGACGGCATAAGGCAAGACAAGATTGTGGCCACACAACTGGGGGGGTACAATGCATTAGAGTTGGTAGACACACTGCCTGCCAACAAGGAGCTTATTGTCTAGGGGAGATGAGTGATTTCCTCGGAAGAGGCACCAGAGAAGGATGAAAGAGTATGTGAGGGAGTGGGAGGGAGTTAGATGAGGGGATGACTTTGAGGATCTCACTCCCGATTGTTTTAATTTTACCAAGATCATTGGTAAGATAATTGGGATGAGAGAGTGAGAGGAGGTAGGGACATTTGATGTTTCAGTCCTTTCTATCATCTATCATTCACCTTCTCCTTTTCCTCTCTGCTCAGTCTCCCCCATATCCCATCCTTTCTCTTTTCTACCTCACATTCACCACTGGATGAGAAACTCATACTGACTACATTCAACATTTGCACTATTCACCCGGCACTCCTGGCCTGGAAAATCAGTCAATTTCAAGGGTAAGCGAACCCCTGATTGGTAGTCATTCATTCATTCAATCGTATTTATTTAGTGCTTACTGTGTGCAGAGCACTGTACTAAGCACTTGGGAAGTACAAGTTGGCAACATATAGAGACGGTCCCTACCCAACAGTGGGCTCACAGTCTAGAAGTCGAAATTTTCCATGAGCTCATTCTCCGTGGATCATCAGTTCCATGGTCAGTTTTTGTTTATCACTTTTTGTGTCTACCATTCTTCTAGCTCCAGTTAGGAGACCTCATTTTGAAACTAAGAATTGGGTATTGCTAAGTTTTAATGGACAGAGTCAAGTACTTCTTTAGCCATTTGCATTACATAGCCAGTGGTGGAAAGAGGAAATGTGATCACAGAACCACATGCCATGAAGTTATTCATAAATGTGATAAAGATTATAAACTCACTGTGAGCAGAAAACATTACTCTACCAACTCTTTCATATAGTACTCTCCCAAGCACAGTACAGTGCTCTGCATGCAGTTAGTACTCAATGAATATGACTCAGTGCTCTTCTCACTGCAAGCCTTCAAATATCACTGATAGATAAAACTTGAATCTTTGAAATTCAAAATCAATTATTTTCTGAAATTTTTCAAAAAATTCATGATTACCCCATAAATTAAAACTTAAATACATTTTAAAGTGAGAACAATCCCTACCTTACCCCCCAGCATATCATTTTGGGCACTGAATTACTCTTGGTTTTTAGGCTACATATTTATACTTAAAAAGCTCCCCAAACTAACACCTCTCATCTTGAACTTGATACTTTTTAACAATTGATTGTCCCTGTACAGCACTGGGCTACTGCCATAATGAGCTTTGCCTCATAATGACCTTTCCCAAACTCATTTCAAATTATTCCTCCTACTGATCCTTCATACTTTTTTTTTTCCTTACAGAGGCATTCACATGGTGCTTCCTTTCCCCAAAAAGGAATGATCTCTTCCTTCTTCTAGACCTTCTACCATGGAAACAACATGCTAATGTCTCTCTGCTAATATCTCTCGTTGTCCCCTCACTTTGGCAAACAGATGCAGTCCAAATTTGCTTTCACTTTGACCCTCTCTAGTCTTGATCACATACTACTGACAACCGACCTCTTTGGTTTGTTCCATGCAAATTCAGCCCAATTCTGAATTTTTTCAGACCGTGATACACAAAATGGGTGACGTCCAATTCTGCCAAATGATTTATTGGCCTCCTATAGCATGAGAAGCACCGTTCTCAGTGTTGAATTTTGGGAGATTAATAAAAGTAGTAATTGCATTTATTGAGGACCCACTGTGTGCGATGCAAAGTACGAAGCACCAGAGAAGTACAAAACAAGTAAATGGCACATTTCCTACACCACTGGGCAGCAGTGTTGTCTAGTGGGAGGAGTAGGGGCCTGGGACTGAGAGGACCTGGGTTCTAATCCTGGCTTTTCCACTGGTCTGCTGTGTGACGTAGGGGAAGTCACTTAACTTTATGTGCCTCAGTTTCCTTATCTGTAAAATCGAGGTTAAATCCTACTCCCTCCTACTTCGTCTGTGAACCCTATATGGGAGAGGGCCTTGGGTCAACCTGATTATCTTGCAACTACCCAAGGACTTAGAACAACGATTGACACATAGTAAGAACTTATCAAGTACTATTATTATTCTTATTATTCTCTTATTATCTGTAAGCTCGATGTGGGCAGGGAATGTGTCTGTCTATTGCTATATTTTACTCTCCCCAGCACTTAGTACAGTATTTTGCCCAAAGTAAGCACTCAATAAATACAGTCGAATAAATGAATATTATTAGCATTAACATCATTATTATTATTATGAGAATCAGCTTGGCTCAGTGGAAAGAGCACGGGCTTTGGAGTCAGAAGTCATGGGTTCAAATCCTGGCTCTGCCAATTGTCAGCTGTGTGACTTTGGGCAAGTCACTTAACTTCCCTGTGCCTCAGTTCCCTCATCTGGAAAATGGGGATTAAGACTGCGAGCCCTCCGTGGGACAACCTGATCACCTTGTAACTCGGCTTAGAACAGTGCTTTGCACATAGTAAGTGCTTAATAAATGCCATTATTATTATTATTACGATTCAACGGGGAGTTCAAAGGAAGGAGAGCCTATGTTATCTGCCCTCAGTGGGACTTTGCAGTCTAAACTTTTAATATTAGGCTCAACCAGGATATGGGCAAAGCTCCCGTCTGTATCAAGGTTAGAAACCCAAGCTCCAATAGTCAAGTTGGTAGGAAAGTTTACATCCATCATGACTAGTGAGTTCAATTCTCCCATATTATGAAGAACTCGGTTGTATGGGTTAGATAGGTTTCTTGATTTATAGTGCTAATCTACAAAATCTTAGCCCCATGAGATTCCACAGAGCTAAACTTACACCTCCTTCAAAATAGCTCATTAATGAATATATTGAATGCCCAGAAGCTTTAGGAACCGAAACATTTGTAATAGGAAGGTTACTCATTTTTTTTATTTTTCATTTTTGGTCTGGCTTCTCTCTAATGATCCAAGTGATTTGAATGGGTTAAAAAAAAGAGAGATCAATACATACAAATTGAATGTGATACACACTTATACAACATGCTCAAAGATGAGGAAAAAGATTTAAACAGGTGAGGCTGGCAGCAGTTTTGAATGAGTGAGCGCAATGACTTTTTAATAAAATGTGACAAACCTATTGCATTGTAATTCTAGAGTGCCAGAGGCGCTTTTTACACTATCAGTATTTTTGGGGTAGTTTGCATCTAAATTAAAATTGAACTTCAAAGCGGGTTAGATGAGGATGCATTCCCAAGGATATTTTTTTTTAATGTGAGAGACAGTAACTGATTAACATGAAGCTTTGTACCAGCTGCTTGGTAGGAAAAAAAACAGAGAAAATGAAAAGAGGAGGATAAACGCAGCCATCTTGATAATCGTGAAGTGGTGTCTGGGATCTGTTAATTTTATTGTGAATTATTTATATTTTGGTCCGATCTGCAGCTCATTGCAAATGTTTGTTTAATTTCCCTAGCCTGATGACAAAAGAAAACCCAAGCAGTAAAAACTCCAGAGGCCAAGTTCAGCAGCCATTTGAATTGGTTTAGGTGTCCTCGATGAATAGAGCTCCAGTGTGCTAAATATTTATGGCAGTATTAATAAGTAAATCTTTCTACTAACATTAGAGGACACATGATGCTAGAATACCTGTTCTCCACTTGTCTTGGAAACATGAGAGGCAGGTTTTTCCACCTCTGATCTCTGCTGCTTCTCCAGCAGAGATACTGGCAATTAGGCACAAGAAACCGCTACTTACCAGATATTTTGCAGGCATTTTGCCCACAAATAACAATTGATTATAATAATAATATTGGTACTTGTTAAGCCCTTACTATGTGCCAAGCACTGTTCTAAGCACTGGGGTAGATACAAGTTAATCAGATTGGACACAGTCCTGTCCCATATGGGGCTCACACTCTTAATCCCCATTTTACAGATGAGGTAAAATAAGACCCAGAGAAGTTAAGGTCACACAGCAGACATGTGGAAGAGTTGGGAAAAGAACCCAAGACATTCTGACTCCCAGTCCTGTGCTCTATCCACTAAGCCATGCCGCTTCTACAAAGTCCTTTATTGATTGACTTTCCCCTGCTTCTTTGTGCTTTCCTTAATCTGTTAATTTTCAAGCAAGTAAGTCTGCTTTCTAGTTTAAGATACATGATTCATATCACTCTATATTTAGCAAAATCAGCTCCTGAGATGGTCTGGGCATGCAAGGTAGTTGGTTTTCTAAGGAGCATTATGATTAAAGTTTCATAATGAAGGATAGGATCGATCCCTTCATCTACATCTATATAACATGGGGGCAATGATGAGATAAACTAACAGTGAAGAACTCAATGTTCTCTTTAAATGCCTATTTCATCTTTCAGTTCTCCAAAGTCAACTGAAGAAATATAACAGTAGTCCCCGTTCTCAGTGACTTCTGATAATATCATTTTAACTATCTTTTACTCTCCCACTAATTTCTCCATAAATTAATGAATCATTGGTATTTACAGACTTGGATCTTTGACCTTTGGGCATTTGATATTTGACCCTTCAACCCCAAAGCACTTATGTATTTATCTTTAAATTATATATAATAAATTATGTATTCATATTTATATCTGTCTCCCACTCAAAATGGTAAGTTCACGGTGGGCAGGGAACATGTCTGCCAATTCTATCGTATTGAACTCTCTTGAGCACTTAATACAGTGCTCTGCACATAGTAGTCGCTCAATTAATATCATCAATTGATGGACAGATTGAGTGCCTACTGTGTGCAAAGCATTATACCAAGTGCTTAGGGAAGTAAAATACAATAGGGTTGGCATTTCTCATCCTGTCTTAAACTACAGTAGTTGGAGTAGCTATCAAGGCATCATTTAGTCCATTACTCTGCCTCCAAGTAATGCAGCACCCAGATTATTTCAAATATAGAATGTCTTTCCTGTTCAGACCATTCCTACATAACTTATTTTATGGTTTAACAAACCTGAGTATGAACAGCAACATAGCCTTAGTGGAAAGAGGATAGGAAAGAGTCAGAAGACCTGGGTTCTAATGCTGCCTCTGCCACTTGACCGCTGTGTGACTTTGAATAAATAACTTCTCTTGGCTTCAGTTCTTTCATCTATAAAATGAGGATTAAATGTCCAGCCATCTTTGTCCTTTCCCCCATAAAACTGAGCCCCATGTGGAATAAGGACTGTGTCTACTCTGACTTTATTATATCTACACCAATACTAAGGACAGTGCTTGTAATGTGGCATATGTGTTATTATTATCATTATCATTATGTCCAAACTAAGTCTTGCCTCCTTACAAGCATATTTTCTCTTGATTTATCAAATAATGGTATTTCATTCATTCATTCATTCATTCAATCGTATTTATTGAGTGCTTACTGTGTGCAGAGCACTGTGCTAAGCGCTTGGGAAGTAAAAGTTGGCAACATATTCATTCATTCATTCAATCATATTTATTGAGCGCTTACTGTGTGCAGAGCACTGTACGAAGAGCTTGGGAAGTAAAAGTTGGCAACATATTCATTCATTCATTCAATCATATTTATGGAGCACTTACTGTGTGCAGACCACTGTACTAAGTGCTTGGGAAGCACAAGTTGGCAACATATAGAGACAGTCCCTACCCAACAGCAGGATCACAGTCTAGAAGGGGGAGACAGACAACAAAACAGAACATATTAACAAAATAAAATAAATAGAATAGTAAATATGTACAAGAGTAAACATGTACACGAGCACTTACTAAGTGCAGAGTACTGTACTAAGCTATGTAATTCTGGTACAGAGAGAAGGAGTTTACCAATGCTCAGACCATTTTTCTCCAAAAATATTCAGTCCATATTTCCTCTCTACTCAAGAACCTCCAGTGGTTGGCCATCCACCTCTGCATCAAACAGAAACTCCTTACCGTAGGCTTAAAAGCACTCAATCACCTTGTCCCCTCCTACCTTAACTTACCTCTCTGACTTCTTACTACAACGTAGCCCGCACACTTCACCCCTCTAATGTCATCCTAGTCACTGAGACTTGATCATGTCTATCACCCCTCTAATGTCCTCCTAGTCTTGATCACTTCTATCTTGCCACTGATCTCTTGCAACCATTCTGTCTCTGGCTTGTTACACCTCTCCTCTTTATATCCAACAGATGCTCACTCTCTCCACCTTCAAAACCTTATTAAAAGCCCATTTCTTTCAGTTGGGCTTTCCAACTAATCCCTCTTTCCCTCTTCTCCCACTCTGTTCTGCATCACCCTTGTACTTGAATTTGCATCCTTTATTCACCCCTCCCTCAGCCCCATAGCACTTATATGCATGTCCATAATTTGGTTATTTATATTGATGTCTGGCTTCCCCTCTAGAGTGGAAGCTCAATGGGGCCTGGGAATGTGTCTTCCAGCTCTGTTATATCTTGCTCTCCCAATTGTTTAGTACAGGGTTCTGCACACAATAAGCACCCAATAAGTATAATTAATTGTCAATGACTTCTGCATGTTAATTCAAGACATGATTAATATGACACGCTGGATTAAAACAGCGGTCCATGAAGCTCAGTATTCTGTCTCAGATGGGCAACAAAAGATGGTTTGGAGGAATACCATCGTGGTTACCCATTTGGACATCCAAACACATGACAAATGATGAAATTTAACAGCTTAACAGCGTGGCTTAGTGACAAGAGCCCGGGCTTGGGAGTCGGGGGCCATGGGTTCTAATCCTGCCTCCACTACTTGTCTGCTGGGTGACTTTGGGCCTGCTGCTTCACTTCTCTGGGCCTCAGTTCCCTCATCTGGAAAATGGGGATTGAGACTGTGAGCCCCACCTGGGGCAACCTGATTACCTTGTATCTACCTGGGTGCTTAGAGCAGTGCTTGGCACATAGTAAATGCTTAACAAATACCATAATAATAATTAGGAGGAGCAGCGTGACGAAGCGGTACGGTGCCTGTCTGGAAGCCGGAGGATCCGGGTTTGAGTATGACCCGTCCCATTAGTGTGCTGTGCAACTGTGGGTGAGTCACTTCACGTCTCTGTACCCCCATTTCTCCAACTGTAAAACAGGGGTAATAATATCTGCCTTGTTTCCCCTACCTCACAGGGGTGTTGTGGGGGTTTGAAATGAACTAATTAATGTGAGAGTGCTTTGGCAATAAAAGTGCTATAACAATAATAATTAGAGAAGCAGCGTGACTGAGTGGAAAGAGCACAGGCTTGGGAGTCAGAGGTTGCGGGTTCTAATCCCGGCTCCGTCACTTGTCAGCTGTGTGACTTTGGGCACAGCACTTAACTTCTCTGTGCCTCAGTTACCTCATCTGTAAAATGGGGATTAAGATTGTGAGCCACACGTGGGACAACGTGATCACCTTGTATTTCCCCCAGCACTTAGAATAGTGCTTGGCACATAGTAAGTGCTTAACAAATACCCTCATTAATATTATTATTATTAAATGCCTAATATCTTTAACTTTTCCCTCTGAAAGACTAATGGGTTTTTATCCATTAAATGATCCAAGTCTCTCGTGGACCTATAGGTACGTCTTGCTCGCATGACTTCTTGTGGTAATGGATTCCATTCCTGCTTATACCTGCTCTGGGAAAATGTTTGTTGTTTTGAACCTTCCCCATTTAAGAGTCAATGGTTATTCCCCCAATCCAGGTGGGATTTCATAAACAGCCAGTTTATATTTCTCCAATCAATAACACCCTTCATAATTTCATAGGCTCCCTCTGAGTCTCTGCCCTAGAAGAGTCTTTCTTCTGAAAGTAGCTTTTAATATGCAGGTCGATTGACCCTGAAATTTTTTTTTTTTCTTATGAATGCTACTGCAGGTGTGGAGAAAGTGTGTCAACAATTTGGCCCTAGGAGATGGCCAACCCATAACTAGCAGCCTAGTCTTTCGAAGCCAGTGTCTGGAATGCATCCTAGTCTTTTATAGCCAAATAATTCTGTATACCTCAATGTAGGCTTGGGTGCTTTAAAAAGAACCTGTGCATTTTTTACTGTTGGATACATGTAGATTTTAGGAGGCCCACACCACTCATATGTCATTGATCATTTCAAAATCTTCAAAAAAAACCCTGAAATATTAATCAGTCTATCTTATTTTGTGGGCACCCAAAAAACTGGTGTTTAGTTCCCAGGCTGGGATCTCTTTTTTTTTTTAAGTGATTCTCACCTCAGAGGGGTCTGTGTTTTGAACAAAAGTTTCATAGAGAACGAGAGGCAGGGAGGCAAAGAGATGACAGCACCAAGTTCTTCAAGCACTAAAGGGATAGCCTTTTTTGTGAGCACAATATAGGCTGGGACTACAGATCCCACATTGGTCTTTTCATGCACGCTCATGCTCTTAGGTGAATTTCACCATCAGTCACATTTTCTTCATACTTTAAGGACCATTATATTGACGATATTTAATGCAAATCATGACCTATAAAGCCAACTCCTGTATCTCCCTGGGAAAGCATTCTAAGTTAAGAGGTTGAGAGTCAGCATTCAAGCTCCAGTTTGGATGTTAATAGATTCAGTGATCCCAATTCTCCCCTCAGCAGGAGAAAGACTAGGTTATCAGAAAGCTGAGACATTTCATAGTGGGAAAAATCATGCTTCCTCTGACATGACCTGCTGCTGGGCGTCTATATAAAAACTTAAATTAAGTGACAAGGTTTTCCATCTTAATCTTCCCAAAATGCCACCCCGGAATTACAGGTGCCTGCTTCCTGATAGAGCCAGGTAGTGAGTTAGTGAGTCATTTCCACCTGTGACCTGGTAAATCAAAATGAAAAGCCATCTGGCTGAGTCCACACCTAGACCCACTATTCAGAAGGAAACTGGCAAGTCCATATCAAATTTACATCTAAGACTAGAATCTATGAGTCAAACTATTTTGAACTAACCTCTAGAGATTAAGGTAAAATTTCAGAGAAATAAGACGTAAAAAGAAGCAACTGATGAAAAATATTAAGCAAATCGGGTGTATACCTGATTTCCTGGGGTTGCTTTTTGAATTACTGTGATTATAAATCAATCAATCAATGGCATTTATTGAGCTCTTACTGTATATAGAGCACCGCTCTAAGGCTAAAGGAAACACACTAGTGTTAGAAGATATAATCCAAAAGGTTTAAAATCTAATGGGGATCATAATAATAATAATACAATAATAGTTGTAATATTTGTTGGTTTTTTGGAGGGGGATGGGTTTTTTATGATATTTGTTAAGTGCTTACTGCGTACTAAGCACTGTACTAAGGACTGGGGTAGATACAAGGTACTCCTGTTGGATACAGTCCCTGTCCACAGGGGGCTTACTGTCTAAGTAGGAGGGAGAACAAGTATTGAATCCCCATTTGACAGAGAAGGAAACTGAGTCTCAGAGAAGTTAAGTGACTTGAACAAGGTCACCCAGAAGAGCCATTTACTAAGCACTAGGATATGTACAAGATAACCATATTTAACACCAGGTGTAGTAGATAGACCACCGGTCTGGGGGTCAGAAGGTCATGGGTTCTAATCCCAGCTCTGCCACTTGTCTGCTGTGTGACCTTGGACAAGTAGCTTCACTTCTCTCTGCCTCAGTTACTTCATCTGTTAAATGGGGATTGAGACGGTGAGCCCCACATGTGCAGGGACTGTGTCCGAACCGATTTGCTGGTATCCACCCCAGTGCTTAGTATAGCACCTGGCCTATTATTATTATTATTATCATTATTATTATTATGGCATTTATTAAATGCTTACTATGTGCAACACACTGTTCTAAGCGCTGGGGAGGTTACAAGGTGATCAGGTTGTTCCATGGGGGGGCTCACAGTCTTCATCCCCATTTTACAGATAAGGTCACTGAGGCCCAGAGAAGTGAAGTGACTTGCCCAAAGCCACACAGCTGACAAGTGGCAGAGTGGGGATTTGAACCCATGACCTCTGACTCCAAAGCCCGTGCTCTTTCCACTGAGCCATGCTTCTTCTCAAGTAAGCATTTTACAAATACCATAATTATTTTAAATTAGTATTATCTGTCCCACGTGGACCTCACCGTCTAAGTATGAGAGAGACCAGGTATTGTTTTTCCGAGGCAGTTTTGATAGATGTTATTTGTTTTCATTCTATTTCGGTGGTTTTGATAAATTTACTACAAATTGTTCCTGCAGAAATCCTCCTTTGTTTATGACAAAGTTATTGAAGAAAATGGCCTGAAAAAATTTAAACTCAAAGCAGCCATACCGCCTCCCTCTTGACCTTGTATCTCCCAATCTCAGCACAGGGAGACACAACAATGACAATACCAAAGATCCTGATTTGTTTTCCCATTTTCTTCCACATGGACTTTCTGAATGATTTAAGAAACAGAGTTTCAGTTCAATCTTGAGGGAGACTGACAAATTTAAGAATGTATAATTCCCAAATTTGGAAAAATATGGTAGTTTAGCCCACTTCACTGGCCTGATTTTAGGAATCCAGTATAGATCAACCTAATTCTGATGGGTTGATATTAACCCAAAGAGGATGATCTTCAAACTGAGGTTTGAGAAATCTTTGAAAACCTGAGATCTGGCCAACTGAAACCCAACATTTTTTTAGGTTTGTTCATGGCCAGTTCAGGGTTTAGAGTGAACTGGGTCCTTTCAATGATTGAGTGCCTGCATATGAGGTCGTAAGACAACTCCAAGTCCAAACACTATAAGCAATGTGGCCTAGTAGAAAGAGTATGTGTCTGGATTTCAGAGGATTTGGGTTTGAATGCTGACTCCGCCACTTGTCTTCTATGTGACCTTGGGAAATCACACACTTCTCAGTATCTCAGTTTCCTCATCTGTAAAATGGGGATTAAATCCTACTCCCTTCTACTTAGACTGTGAGCCCCATGTGGAACAGGGACTGTGTCCAACATAATTATCAAATATCTACTCCAGCATTTGGCAGCAGAGTTGGCACAAAATAACCACTTAACAAGTATCTTAAACAACAAAAATACGGGGGCAGGAGCAGCAGCAGCAGAAAGATAAAGACTCAATATAAAGTGGGAAAGACAGGCAAACAAAAGCAACATCTTTAGATCTATATTTCCCCCCTTTCTCTGTGCAGAGTGTGCAATGTGATGAGGTGAGAAAGAAGGGGCAGGGAGTCTGTCTGAGCCCCCTAGAATCCAAATGGGTTTGCTTTTATTTTGGCCCCATATGTATAACCATAGGTCTGTGGATCTTTTAGACTGTGAGCCCACTGTTGGGTAGGGACTGTCTCTATATGTTGCCAACTTGTACTTCCCAAGCGCTTAGTACAGTGCTCTGCACACAGTAAGCGCTCAATAAATATGATTGATTGATTGATTGATTCGATCCATAACCTGAGAAGGCTGCAGGGCAACTACAATAACTATTAGATGTTTTCAAACATGTTCTTTTTTTTCCAGGGACTCGCAGTCATTATAATATTGATTCAAACTTTCTAAAAGATTGGCATTTGCTATTTCAAAGATGGGAAAAAACTCTCAAGTAAAACCACCACAAAAATCAATGGCAGGCATAACCAAGATACTTTCAAGCACACAAAGAAGCAGAATCCACTAAATCGTCCCCAATTATTCAGGGTTTCCATGCAGGGTTAGACCAGCTAAGCTGTGGGCCCTAGATCTGCGCCTCTGGTTTTGGGTACTGGTGAAAGGATAATAATAATAATAGATAATGATGGCATTTATTAAGTGCTTACTATGTGCAAAGCACTGTTCTAAGCGCTGGAATATACTAACCTTGCCCTTGGTTGGGGTTGGAAGGAAAATAGTGAGGCAGAGAACATTCCCAGCCCCTTCACTTCTAGACTTCACTTCTAGCCCCTTCTAGACTGTGAGCCCACTGTTGGGTAGGGACCGTCTCGATATGTTGCCAACTTGTACTTCCCAAGCGCTTAGTACAGTGCTCTGCACACAGTAAGTGCTCAATAAATACGATTGATTGATTGATTGATTCACTTACCCAATTCTTCCACTCCAGACACCTTCCCTCTTGCTCAAATCTTCACTAACCAGCACATTTACTAACATGCTGTTCTTCTCTGCAACGGCAGATAGTTTGTAGAACTAGGCAAGTATATTCCCCTCCGTGTATCCCTGAAGAGCGAGAACAAATGTGAATGAAGTCAGTTCAGTTTCACTAATCTCCCTAAAAGAGTTGCTCTCTCATTCACCTGAATCATTGTTCCCCAAAGTCTGACATCCCTGGGTGGGCACCCAGGATTCTGGCCCGGGATGAGGTTTCCCAGAATTTGGATCAGATCTAGGTTTGGGTAAGACAGCCCTCACAGGAAGGCTATTGGGAAGCAGCGTGCAGTGGAAAGAGCCCGGGCTTTGGAGTCAGAGGTCACGGGTTCAAATCCCAGCTTCGCCACTTGTCAGCTGTGCGACTTTGGGCAAGTCACTTCACTTCTCTGGGCCTCAGTGACCTCATCTGGAAAATGGGGATTAAGACTGTGAGTCCCCCGTGGGACACCCTGATCACCTTGTAACCTCCCCAGTGCTTAGAACAGTGCTTTGCACATAGTCATTAAGAAAATGTCATTATTATTATGAACATTTAGAATCTATCAACTCTTCTGCAGACTCTAATCCTATAGAGCAGCTAATCATTCATTCAAACAGTCCACTTTGGGTAGGATGTCAGGGGCTATCTTTATACAGGGTCAACTGAAACTGTTTAAAGTTGAATTGCAGCAGAGCTAAAGTCATAATCTGAGAATGTCACATCCTCAGAATTCTCAACCTCTGAGAAAAACTCCCTCCCTCTGCTCAAGCCCCTTCCTCCCAGCAATTGTGTATATTTGTATATATTTATTACTCCATTTATTTTATTAATGATGTGCATATATCTATAATTCAATTTATCTATTTTGGTGGCATTGATGTCTGACTACTTGTTTTATTTGTTGTCTGTCTCCCCCATCTAGACTGTGAGCTTGTTGTTGGGTAGGGATTGTTCCTATCTCTTGCTGAATTGTACTTTCCAAGCACTTAGTCCAGTGATCTGCACACAGTAAGTGCTCAATAAATACTATTGAATGAGTGAAGGAATGAACAAACAGAGTATGTCTGCATTGTTTGCTTATTTAGTGACCAGCATTAGCCACTTCCCTCCATTTTGGCTGGGAATAATGGTGCTAAAATCAGACGAGAAGGATAAACCTTGGTTAAAAAGCACCCTTTCACCATCCTAATCTTCTCTGCCTCGTGTCAGAAATACAACGCAAAGAATAGAGATTTGCTGACATATTTAAACGTGACTAAAAAGGCTTTTCATCCAGGAGAGACTGTCACAGTTGTGGCTACAGATGTTTCTAAGCTTTGGCTTCTGGCAGTGATAGATGATATTTGATGTGAGTTCAAGATGAGAGACTACAAAGTATCCTCAGAACATGAATCTGATGATATAGCTAATGCCATCTGAAAGCTGTGACTTCCCCAACTGAGAGCTGGCTGCTGAGAAGGACAACCTGGAGTTCATTAATTAATGGTGGGTGGAGGGCTAGAGGAGAAGAAGGGGTGGAGAAAGAAGAGAGCTGGGTCATATTCTCCAGGGCGAATGATGACCCATCCTGCAGGGTAAAATTGTCAAAGGGGTGAATGTTTTCAAATATTCTTCCCCACATGAGCAAGAAGCAAGTAACCCACACCAACTTCCTTTACTACTGGTGAGAGAGCTGATGATTTTATTCCACTTCCTGTAATAATAGATGATGGTATTTGATAAGTGCTTACTATGTGTCAAGCACATTACTAAAGCACTGGGATACATATTGTACATATTGATTGTACATATTAATTACTCTATTTATTTATTTATTTTACTTGTACATATCTATTCTATTTATTTTATTTTGTTAGTATGTTTGGTTTTGTTCTCTGTCTCCCCCTTTTAGACTGTGAGCCCACTGTTGGGTAGGGACTGTCTCTATATGTTGCCAATTTGTACTTCCCAAGCGCTTAGTACAGTGCTCTGCACACAGTAAGCGCTCAATAAATACGATTGATGATGATGATGATACATAAAAGATATCAGGTCTCACATGGGGCTCACACTCCGAATAGGAGGGAGGACATATACTGAATCCCCCCATTTTGCAGATGAAGGAACTGAGTCACAGAGAATGTAAATGACTTACTCAAGTTCACGCAGCAGTCAAGTAGTGGAGATGGAATTAGAACCCAGGTCCTCTGACTCTCAATCCTGTGTTCTTTCCACTAAATCACAGTTTCCAAAAAGTGGAGATAATGGAGATTGAACAGAGTTGCAGTGCTTGCCTTCAATGACTGATTTACATCCCCTCAGTAGCTACAACCCCTATATATAATAATTCAATATAGATGTGAATAAATGTGTAACAAAAAGGAGAAGTACAGGAGTGTTGAGGTGGCTTGTGTCACGAGGCCCTGGCTTATACCAACTGGGACTTCCCTGGATCAGGGGAGCCTCAGTGACACATAGTAGAGTTAAAACACACCCCCAACCATCAAGGGTGCTGTGGAAAGTTTTTACTTAGTTTTATTGTCGTGTATTTTAACACATTTGTAGTGGATAGAGAGAAGATTGAAATAGTTGACAACTTTTCTCTCCTGGGATCGGTAATCAATAATAAAGAAGATAGTAGCCAAGAAATACCTCGAAGATTAATGTTAGGAAGACTTGCTATGAAGTCCCTGGAAAAAGTCATGAAATGTCCTGATGTAGCAATTGCCACAAAAATACAAATTGTCTACGTTATTTCCAGTGACAAAGTATGGATCCGAAAGCTGGCTAGTGACAAAACAGGATAGAAAGAACATTGATTTTTATGAAGCGTGGTGCTGGAAAAGGCTTTTGTGAATACCATGGACTGCCCCAAAAATGAATAAATGGATTTTAGAGCAAATTAAACCAAAGTGGTCTTTGGAAGGCCAAATAACTCACCTTAGATTAGCATATTTTGGACACATAATCAGAGGACTAATTCTATGGAGGAGACACTAATGCTAGGAAAAGTCCAAGGAAGACATGGAAGAGGCAGACCAGCAGCTAGATGGATACAGACCATAACAACGATAATGGAAGAACCATTAGAAAGGTTGCGGGTTATGGCAGAGGACAGGACGATCTGGAGAAAGTATATCCATACAGTCGCTATGAATCGGAAATGACTCGCCGGTGCTTAGTTATACTAATGATAATAATAAACCATTGGTCATGGGGAGTGGCACATTCACACATTCACTCACTCCTCTCCACCAAAGGTCCAGTACCAGTCTGTTGGTCAAAGGAGCCCGTTCTGTCCATTCTGTCAATCCCACAGCAAAAGGTTGGGAGACATTCCTGGCAACACGGACCACTGAAGCTGCAAGACTCCTCTGCATGCCGCTTCCCACACAAGCTGCTTCCTCTCTGCTTCCAAGTGTTGCTGCTTTCTGCTGCTTCTCCTGCTTCTTCTGCTGTTTCTCTCCATGTGCTTCCTGCGTGCTTCCAAATCCTTGCTTCTCCTCTGAATGTTTTCTTTAATTCAAGCTTCTCCTGCCCATGCTTCTCCTTGGTGTGCTTCCTCACGATTCAAAACAACCACCTTTTAATTGTCTTAGGCGTCGCAGCTGTGGCTCTATGTGGCAGTCATTGTGTGGTGTGGGCCCATTACCGGTAAAGTGGGACAAAATGACACATTTCCCTCCATGCTGTGTCCCCACAGGCAAGCAACCACCTGTCCTCGAGTAGAGCCCATCAGTGCCTTCCTGAGTCTCTTCCTTGTTGTTGTTCGAGCGATCAGAAACAGTCACTACTAAGGCAACTTGTTGTCGGCTCACCAAAGCTGTTGGGATGACATGACAGATAGGTGGGGATTAGTTAGATAATGCTTTGTAATTGTAGTAGAATTGCTAGGCCTCGGGAACCAGTGTGGCCAAGAGAAAGAGCATGTTCCTGGGAATCAGAGGACCTGAGTTCATTCATTCATTCATTCATTCATTCATTCACTCAATCATATTTATTGAGTGCTTACAGTGTGCAGAGCAATCCCTACTCTAACACATGCCTATTGTGTGATCTTGGGCAAGTAATTTAACTGCTCTGTGCCTCATTTTCCTCCTGGGTAAAATGGGGCTTCAATAATCTTTCTCATTCTTAGACTGGGAGCCCCATGTGGGGCAGGGACGGTGTCTAAATAATAATCCACACTATATATAATGGAGGGTGTTGAACTATCAGTCGTGGATTGTTAGAGAGGTCTTGGAGTTATTATCAACTATGACTATATATATATATATAAACCAGATATAAACTAGACTGTGAGCCCGCTGTTGTGTAGGGACCGTCTCTATATGTTGCCAACTTGTACTTCCCAAGCACTTAGTACGGTGCTCTGCACACAGTAAGCGCTCAATAACTATGATTGAATGACTAGTAATCACTCAATAAATATGATTGAATGAATGAATGAATGACACAGTCCATATAATATATATCAACTATATATATATACATATATATATATATATTTATGAAGTCAATGATATGTACTCAGTATTTTCAATGTCCAAAGCACTATAGGTAACATTGGAAAAAGTTGAATATAACTAAGCATGAACTAAGTACAGAACTGCTCCATCGACATTAATTCAGATCCATTCCTTGTCCAGGGATTCACAATCTCAGTAGTTGGGAGGAGGACAGGCATACAAGTCAAGGTCAGTAATTTTTTCTAGGAGGAAAAAAAGATAAAATTGATCAATTTTATGAATATATATATATTCATAACGTTATATTCATATATTCATAACAAGGTAAATATATATTATATATATTTATATAGTTCAGTATGCAGCGCAGCTGAAAAGACCCCAGAGCTTAGACAGCAACATCTAGAAAAACAAATAAAAAGCTTGTGTTGAGCAGGGACTCTGTCTTCTATCTAATTGTGTACTCTCCCGAGCGCTTTCTGGTGTGCTCTGCACACAGGAAGTGCTCAAAAAATGCCATTGATGAATATGATGATGATAAAAACCACAATTCTGCTAATAGGCCACGAGAAGCAACTTGGCCTAGTGGAAAGAGGAGGGGCCTGCGAGTCATAGGACCTGGTTTCTAATCCTGACTCCACTGTGGGCCTGCTGGGTGACCCTGGAGAAGCCACTTGAATTCTCTGCACCTCAATTTCCTCATCTGTAAAATGGGGATTAAATACCTGTCCTCCCTCTCCCTAAGATCGTGAGGCCCACTTGGGACAGGAATTGTGTCTGACATGATAATTACATATCTACCCCGGCACTTAGCAAAGTACTTGGCACATAGTAAAAACTTAATAAGCATTATCGTTATTATTATTATTATCATTATTATCATTTATACCTAGGTGGTGTACACACACAACTTGCTAGATGTTGAGTCTTTGGAAGGAAAGGCAATCAAAATGATCAGAAGGATGAGCCAGTTTCTCTGTGGGAATCTACTGAAAACAATTTTGGCTTTTCAGTCCAGAAAGATGAAGTTCGCGATGGCTGTGGGCCTAGGAGATGGAATTGCTGTTCACCAAACCTCAAAACAGCAGGATGAGAGGGCAGCTATTGAAGTTTGAAGGTTGTGGGTTCAAACAAACAATGGGAGTAACCTTTTCATTCACTTAACTCTAACTCTTTTTTTTGCTGTTCAAATGGTTCAATTGTTCAATTTTATCATTTTTTCCTCCTAGAAAAAATTATTGACCTTTCCTTGTGTGCCTGTCCTCCACCCCACTACTGAGATTGTGAATCCCTGGACAAGGAATGGATCTGAATTAATGTCGATGGAGCAGTCCGGTACAATCTTAGTTCATGCTTAGTTATGTCCAACTCTTTCCAATGTTAATTACGGTGCTCTCAAAATACTGAGTGCATGTCATTGACTACAATGGATCATTGGCGTAAGGATTCAATGATTCAAGAAGTTTTGTGAGCCAAAGTGTCAATAGGCTCAAGAAAGTTTGGATAGCCTAATAATAATAATGGTATTTATTAAGTGCTTACTATATGCCAAGCACTGTTCTAAGCTGTTCTCTCTTCCCCCTCAGACTGTGAATCCTGAGGTGGTGGGCGGCTCAGCATCTACCCCAGCACTTGGTAAAGTGCTTGACACATAATAAGCACTTAATACCATTATTATTATTAATTTTTTTTACTATGTGCCAGACCCTGTACTAAGCACTGGGAGAGATATAATAATAATGATAATAATGATGGCATTTGTTAAGCACTTACTATGTGCAAAGCACTGTTCTAAGCGCTGGGGGGGCATACAGTGTGATCAAGTTGTCCCACGTGGGGCTCACAGTCTTAATCCCCATTTTTACAGATGAGGTAACTGAGGCTCAGAGAAGTTAAGTGACTTGCCCAAGGTCACACAGTAGACTTGTGGTGGAATCGGGATTCGAACCCATGACCTCTGACTCCAAAGCCTGTGCTCTTTCCACTGAGCCATGCTGCTTCTCTAATTTATTATTATAAATACGATTGAATGAATGAATGAATGAATATGTTGCCAACTTTTACTTCCCAAGCGCTTAGTACAGTGCTCTGCACACAGTAAGCACTCAATAAATATGATTGAATGAATGAATGAATGAATATGTTGTCAAATTTTACTTCCCAAGCGCTTAGTACAGTGCTCTGCACACAGTAAGTGCTCAATAAATACAATTGAAGGAATAGTAAGTGCTCAATAAATATGATGAATGAATGAATGACACAGTCCATATCCCGTGTGGGGCTCACAGTATCCCCATTTTACAGATGAGGTAACGGAGGCCCAGAGAAGTGAAGTGACTCGCCCAAGGTCACCCAGCAAGTGGAGGAGCTGGATTAGAACCCAGGTCCTTCTGACTCTTAGGCCATGCTCAATCCACTAGGCCACACAGCTACATTTCTAATATTCCTGTCATCTAAAAGCCAGGGTCCGAGTTTCGCACTTCAATCATTTTCACTTCCCCACAGAGACTGGGGCCTTCTCTGAACATTCAAGGTGCTGAACTGACTGGCAAATAATTGCAAACAATACCTGAGTTTACAAAGATAATTGAGAAAATAGGTGGAAATCAAACGGTCGGTGTCGCATTTAAGTTTTCCCTCAACTTTTATTGAAATGGAAGATCTAATTGAAAGAACTGTTTCTGTTTCTTCCCATTCAACTGAAAGGCAACACTCTGACAAATAGAGTAAAAATTAGTTTTGGAAAAGATCGTTTCCATTTTTAAAGAATATTTTTTCTCTTTTCTTTCTGACTACTCAAATAATGGGTCCGGGGTTCGATTAAATGTTCTTTGTCAAAAATGGTAGTATCAGTCAATCAGTCAACCCTAATTATTGAGCACTTACTCTGTGCAGAAGCCTTTGCATGAGGAAAATATAACAGAGTTAGTAGACACGTTCCTTGACGACAATGAGCTACTTTACCTTATGAAAGAGATTCTCAAAATTTTGTATTTTTGAGGAAATGTTCTATCCTCAGGTCCTGAGACATTATTCTAATTATTATTATCATAATCATTATTATCATCAATATTATATTCATTAAGTGCTTACTATGTGTCAATCACTGTTCTGAGCCCTGGGGTAGAAACAGGTGAGACAAAATCCCTGTCCCACATGGGGCTCACATCATAAATAGGAGGGAGAACTGGTCTTGAACCCCCATTTGACAGCAGAGGAAACCGAAACACAGAGAAATATGGCTCACCAAGTGGGAGGAGAAGCATATTTCATACTGTGGAAAATAGCAATAATAATTTGTAATATTTGTTAAATGTTTCCTAGGTGCCAAGCACTAAAGTAGATACTAGATAATCGGGTCAGATGAGGTCCCATGTAGGCCTCACAGTCTAAAGAGAAGCAGTGTGGCTCAGTGGAAAGAGCATGGTCCTTGGAGTCAGAGGTCATGGGTTCAAATCCTGGCTCCGCCCATTGTCAGCTGTATGACTTTGGGCAAGTCGCTTAACTTCTCTGTGCCTCAGTTACCTCATCTGTAAAATGGGGATGAAGACTGTGAGCCCCCCGTGGGACAACCTGATCACCTTGTAACCTCCCCAGCGCTTAGAACAGTGCTTTGCACAAAGTAAGCACTTAATAAATGCCATTATTATTATTATTATTAAATTGGAGGGAGAACTGTCATTTTATTCCCATTTTACAGATGAGGAAACTGAGGCACAGAGAAGTGAAGTGACCTGCCCATGGTCACCCAAGCAATATAACAGAGTCAGTAGACACAATCCCTTCCATTGGGTTATGCTGCCTCTCTAAAATTCTTCTATAGGTTGCATTCGGTGAGATATGTTCTTCTCAGTAGCCATCGGATGAAGGAAAATATGTCTGAGAGTCCCTTGTCAAGGCAATTGGAGGGCTCTTGGATAGCCAGCATTGCAAACTTAGCTGATTTTTTTTTTCCAGCATGCATTTTTCACATAAACACGCTTCTGGTCTGAAATGCAGAAAAGGCACAATGGGAATATAGAGTGAAGTCTCCCTTTTAAGTATGGAAATTATTCTTCAAGTGTCTTTGTTGACATCTGGTGAGGCACAAAATAAACATAGGTCTATTTGCAAGTAAGCAAGAATTAGCATAAACAGCAGATGCTGCATTACCGAAGACACGTAACAATAAAGAATTTCTCTGCCTTCTGAAATGAAGGTAGGTAAAAGGCCTGCATGAAATAATGAGTTAGTTAGCCACCTGTTAACATACTGAATACCAGTAAAATAAAAGGGCTATTTGCTGATGGCATAAGCATTTTTCTGAATCGATTTTTCTAATTAAAATGGAACCTATCCTTAAGATAAAACAATAGTTGTATCTCAGGGATAAAAAAAATGTTCCCTTACAGATAAATGGCAGTTCTTCAGTTGCTTTTTCCCTCTTCCCTCAATTCTTGCAGCAGGATATGAATGGTGCCTATTAAACTCACCCTCTATGTATTCAACATGCAAAGCACATTAAGCCACAAGACCAAAAAGTGGTCATTTAAAGGCAGACACTAAATCTAATCAGCAGCTCCTTAGGATAAGCCGTGCAAAGTGGCCCCCTCATTTTGACAGCAAAATATGCTACCCTGTGATAAGCAGTGAATACTACAAATAGGTTAGCCAACTGGTCATTGATGCAAGTGGACTTGTGTCCTTCAGTGGCAAGACGTGCTGAGGAAATGATCAATCAATCAATCAATCGCATTTATTGAGCGCTTACTGTGTATAGAGCACTGTACTAAGCGCTTGGGAAGTACAAGCTGGCAACATATAGATACAGTCCCTACCCAACAGTGGGCTCACAGTCTAGAAGGGGGAGACAGAGAACAAAACCAAACATACTAACAAAATAAAATAAATAGAATAGATATGTACAGGTAAAATAAATAGAGTAATAAATATGTACAAACATATATACAGGTGCTGTGGGGAAGGGAAGGAGGTAAGATGCAGGGGATGGAGAGGGGGGTGAGGGGGAGAGGAAATGATTAATGTATGCATACACACACACACACACGCAAACACACACGACCTAATTATGGTGTTGCCAATTCCTCTTCTGATCACTGACTTTAAGGCTCTCAATTAACTTTCTCTCCCCTCTACATACCCTCGCTCTTCTCCCACTACAATCCAGTCTACCCACTTTACTTCTCTATTGCCAACCTACCCACTGTGCTTTTTTTTCATCTCTTTCACTGTCAACCTCTTCCTCCTGCTCTCCTCCTGCCTGGAAATCCCTCCCCCTTCACATCTGGGCCACTTTCTCTCCTCATCTTCTAAAATCACATCACCAGGAATCCTTCCCTAACTAATCTCTCATCTCCCCACCCTCTTTCCCCCCTGCTACCGAGTCATTAATTCACACTATCCCTCCTTACCTAAACTCAAATCTATTCATTCAACTCTTTCCTCCAACAGCCCTTCATTACACATCTTTAAACTCTGTTGCTTTCCCCTATGCGTAAATTTGTTTCAGTGACTAGTTCCCCAGCTAGATTATCAATTCCTTGAGGGTAGGGATTGTGTCAACTGGTTCTATTGTACCTTCCCAAGCTCTTAGAGCTGTGAGATAGAATTAGCCCTTGATAAATAACTATTGATTGATTGAGAACAGCTTTGCACTTACAGCCAAAGAGCCCTTTGTTAGTTAAAATTCTAAAAGTTAAATGAAAATTTAAGACACAAGAAGCACTAGGAACAGATAATTATCCTTCATTATCTTTTTTATATCTATCTTTTGTAGCCTTTATATAAGGAGGATTTCATAAGCAGTAACCTCAGACACTCTGCATAGCTACCAGATTTGAGTTTGTGGTCTGATATTAAACTTTCACTTCACATGGGCTATCATTTCGTGGTATGTTACCATTGTATTTCAATCTAATTAAATGTTATAGCATTTACAGTACAATAAACTCCCCTAAAAGCCATTTTAGTTTTAATACCGTTTCTCAAAAACAACCAAAAACAAAACAAAACTGGGCTTTGGAGACTGAAACGAGGGATTTTTTTTAGGGCACAGGTGTTTGGCATTTACCCCTAGGTAGAACTATCAGAGATTCCTATTTTCCAGAGACAGTCTTTGTTTCTGTGACTCCAGCTTTTCTACAAAATGACGGTCCCAGATTTGTCAATATTGGGACTCAAGCTTGTGGAGATGAGGAAAAAGTATGAAAATGAGAACCCAGGGTGTTGGAGTGCTGGAGACTTCTCTGATCAGTTTTTGACAGTAGTACATTCAATAATTATTACCTCCCTCATCACTGAAAAGGAAGAAATTCACTCCTTTGGATGTCTATGGAAAAATAGCCCTTATCCTAAAATTAATTCCTGGTTTGAGTCAGCCCTATGAAATCAGTTCCCTGCTCTAATGACCTCCTGCTGATGTGATCTTGTTCTGTAAACTTGAATGTGGGGCTCAATGCTAGAATGCTACAGACCAGGCTATTTTACTTAATATACATTCGTTTATCATGGGGGTTGCTATCTTGCACAACTCCATGTTCAAGAAAACCCGCATTGTGGTATTCCCCCCATTTGCGATTTTGTACGAATGCACACAACTGTTTGTCCCAATACCACGCCCTGTTGCATCAAAACAGATGTACGCCATCAGAAGAACCTGGCCCAATCGTGCTGTTACATTTAGTATCAACACGAAGTAAAAATGTATGTTCTGAAAGAACTGAGTGTTTTACCACCACATGCAAATTCAGGTAAATTGGTAGTAAGACTTAAGCTTATACTATACACAGTAAAGATCATTCCTTCCTGAAACCACCCAGAAGTTCAAACACAATTTAAAAAATAAGAATACTGCTTACTGTCTCAGTATCCCATGAATACAATCACTCATCCTACCCTGCCTGGATTACTGCATCAGCCTCCTTGCTGACCTCCCAGCCTCCTGTCTCTCCCCACTCTTTTATTCTATAAAAACATTCTGGACACACCATTCTCCTCCTCATAAAACTCCAGTGTTTTCCCATCCACCTCTCTGCATCAGAGAAAATCTCCTCATCATTGGCTTTAAAGCACTCCACCACCTTACCCCCTCCTGCCTCACCTCACTTCTCTCCTTCTACAACTCAGCCCACACTCATCACTCACCTGGTGCTAACCTTCTCACTGTGCCCCAATCTTGCCTGTCTTGCCGCCAAACCCTGGCCCACATCTTGTCTCTTGTCTGGAAAACCTCCCTCCTCAAATCTGACAGAAAATTACTCTTTCCCCCTTCAAAGCCTTATTGAAGGCACATCTCCTCCAAGAGGAGACTAAGACTTCCCAGACTAAGTCCCCTCCTTTCCTCTTCTCCCACTCCCTTCTGCATGGCCCTGACTTGCTCTCTTTATTCATCCTCGCTTCCAGCCCTGCAGTACTTATGTACATATGTCACTTATTTATTAGTATTGATGTCTGTCTCCCCTCCTCTAGACTGTAAACTCATTGTGGACAGAGAATATGTGTGTTTATTTTTATGTTGTTCTCTCCCACCACTTAGTACAGTGCTCTGCACACATTAAGCACTCAATAAATATGATTATATATATATATATATATATATATATATATATATATATATACATATATACATAATTTGTGTGTGTATCTATATATGTGTGTGTGTGTGTGTGTGGCCATATATAGAATGAGATATACAGATATGCACATACTGTGTCAATCAATCAATCAATCAATCATATTTATTGAGCGCTTACTATGTGCAGAGCACTGTACTAAGCGCTTGGGAAGTACAAATTGGCAGCACATAGAGACAGTCCCTACCCAACAGTGGGCTCACAGTCTAAAAGGGGGAGACAGAGAACAGAACCAAACATACCAACAAAATAAAATAAGTAGGATAGAAATGTACAAGTAAAATAAATAAATAAATAAATAAATAGAGTAATAAATATGTACAACCATATATACATATATACAGGTGCTGTGGGGAAGGGAAGGAGGTAAGACGGGGGGATGGAGAGGGGGACGAGGGGGAGAGGAAAGAAGGGGCTCAGTCTGGGAAGGCCTCCTGGAGGAGGTGAGCTCTCAGCAGGGCCTTGAAGGGAGGAAGAGAGCTAGCTTGGCGGATGGGCAGAGGGATTGGGGGCATTCCAGGCCCGGGGGAGGACGTGGGCCGGGGGTCGATGGCGGGACAGGCGAGAACGAGGCACGGTGAGGAGATTAGCGGCAGAGGAGCGGAGGGTGCGGGCTGGGCTGGAGAAGGAGAGAAGGGAGGTGAGGTAGGAGGGGGCGAGGTGATGGACAGCCTTGAAGCCCAGGGTGAGGAGTTTCTGCCTGATGCGCAGATTGATCGGTAGCCATTGGAGGTTTTTGAGGAGGGGAGTAATATGTCCAGAGCGTTTCTGGACAAAGATAATCCGGGCAGCAGCATGAAGTATGGATTGAAGTGGAGAGAGACACGAGGATGGGAGATCAGAGAGAAGGCTAGTGCAGTAGTCCAGATGGGATAGGATGAGAGCTTGAATGAGCAGGGTAGCAGTTTGGATGGAGAGGAAAGGGCGGATCTTGGCAATGTTGCAGAGCTGAGACCGGCAGGTTTTGGTGACGGCTTGGATGTGAGGGGTGAATGAGAGAGCAGAGTCGAGGATGACACCAAGGTTGTGGGCTTGTGAGACGGGAAGGATGGTAGTGCCGTCAACAGAGAATGTAAATACCCATAATTTATTTATTCATTTATATTAATGTCTGTCTCCCCCTTTAGACTATAAGCTCCTTGTGGGTGGGGAACATACCTTTCTACCAATACCTTTCTTCCCAGTATAAATCTAATATATAGATATATACATATATCTATCATACATATATATGTATATATACATATATGTGTACATATATATCATATACATACATGTATCGATATACATACATACACACACAATTGTGTTAGATTGACTACTTGAGAATTGGAATGGCTATAAATGACTGAAATCTTGCTTTTTTTGCACTTGTTAGAAAGGCAGATTTGTTATGCCTCGCTGATAAGATAAAAACAAAATCAAGAACATGAAAAGAAAGAAAATAAAAAAGAAAGGAGTTAGAACAAAGCTTGTTTTCCCAAGATGCGCTTTATGTAATCTTTTTTTTTCAGAAAATTACAGTAAGAATGTTAATGTTTACAAAAACATTTCCAGTTCACAATATATTATTATGTAACAGATGTTCCAAATTATGTAAGAAACTCTGATAAATCATTTCCCATCATTATTTCTTTATTTTTACATATTTATTTGGACTTTCATTTCTTTTGCACTAGAACTCAGCCACATTTTTTTGCATACTTTTGATTCCCTCTTTCATTTGAGGGTGAATTAATAATATTTATTGAGCACTTATTCTGGGCAGAGCACTGTGCTAAGAACTTGGGAGGATAAAATACAACAGAATTGGTAGTCATGAACCCTGCCCATTAAAAGCTTACAGTCTAAAGAGGGAGAGAGACAGAAAAAGAAATTATAGAAACGTGCAAGAGACAATCAATTGATCATATTTATTGAGGGTTTACTGTGAGCAGAGCACTCAACTAACTACTTGGGATAGTACAGTATAGCAGGATTGGAAGGTATGTTCTCCGCCCACAAGGAGCTTATAGTCTAGAGGGGGAGACAGACATTAATATAAATGAATAAATAAATTATGGGTATTTACATAAGTGCTATGCGGCCGAGGGAGGGGTGAATAAAGGGTGAAAATGCAAATATGATGGTGAAGAGAGAGGGTGTAGGGGAAATGAGGGCTTAGTTGGTTAAGCATAGCAGCACTAAGCCATGGAGAAGCAGCGTGCCTTAGCAGTAAGAGCCCAGGCTTGAAAGTCAGAGGTTGTGGGTTCTAATCCTGCTCCTCCACTTGTCAGCTGTCTGACTTTGGGCAAGTCACTTCACTTCTCTGGACCTCAGGTCCCTTGTCTGTAAAATGGGGATGAAGACTGTGAGCCCCACGTGGGACAATCTGACAACCCTTTATCTAACCCAGCACTTAGAACAGTACTCAGCACCTAGGAAGCACTTAACAAAAAGCATCAGTATTATTATTATTATTACTTTATTATTATTAAGGCCTCTTGCAGGAGATGTGCTTTCAGTACTGCTTTGAAGATGGGGAGAGTGATCATCTTTTGGATATCAATCAATCAATCAAATTTACTGAGTGTTTATTGTGTGCAGAGTACTGTACTAATCACTTAGGATAGTATGCAGACTACTGTACTAAGCACTTGGGAGAATACAGCATAACAACATAACAAAGTCCCCACCCACAATAAGCTTACAGTCTGAAGGAGACAGATATTTATATAATTGAATTAAATTTTATTTTAATTGAATTGTACTTTCCAAGTGCTTAGTACAGTGCTCTGCACACAGTAAGCACTCAATAAATATGGTTGAATGAATGAATGAATATAAAAAATACATTATAGATATGTACATATGTGCAGTGGGACTGAGGGTGGGGTGATTAAAGGGAGCAAATCATGGCAATGCAGAGGGAGAAAAGGAAATGAGGGCTTAGTCATGGAAGGCCTTTTGGAGGAGAAGTGCCTTCAACGAGGCTTTGAAGGTGGGGAGTGTAATTGTTTGTTGAATATGAAAAGATAGTGCATTCCAGGCCAGAGGCAGTACATAGGTGAGAGGTTGACAGTGGGACAGAAGGGATTGAGGTACAGTGATTAAGTTGGCATTAGAAAAGCGAAGTAATAGGAGAGTATTGAGGTGAAGTAGGAGACGGAAAGCTTTAAAGCTGATGGTAAGGAGTTTCTGTTTCATTTGGAGGTGGATGGGCAACCAATGGAGGCTTCTGAGATGTGGGAAACATGGACTGAACATTTCTGTAGAAAAATGATCCAGGCAGCAGCATGAACTATGGCCTGGACTGGGAAGAGACAGGAGGCAGGGAGGTCAGCAAGAAGGATGATACAGTAATCAAAATGGGATAGGATAAGTGCTTGGATTAACGTGGCAGCAGTTTGGATGGAGAGAAAAGGGCAGATTTTAGCAATGTTGTGAAGGTTGAACTGACCGAATTTGGTGATAGATTGAGTACGTGGGTTGAATGAGAGAGTAGTCAAGGATAACACCAAGGATACAAGCTTGTGAGACAGGAAGGATGGTGGTGCTGTCTACAGTGATGGGAAAGTCATGGAGAGAACAGGGTTTGGATGAAAAGATAAGGAGTTCTTACTTTGGTATGTTGAGTTTGAGGTGATGGCGTGATATTCAAGTAACAGTGTCTTGAAAGCAGGAGGAAATACAAGACTGCAGAAAGGGAGACAGATCAGAGCAGAAGATGTAGATTTGGGAGTCAACTTTGTAGACATGGTAGTTGAAGGCATGGAAGTTTGCATATAGCTTTAATTCTATTAGTTCTGATGATTTTCACACCTTTCTACATGTTTTTGTTTTGTTGTCTGTCTCCCCCTTCTAGACTGTGAGCCCGCTGTTGGGTAGGGACCGTCTCTATATGTTGCTGACCTTTACTTCCCAAGCGCTTAGTACAGTGCTCTGCACATAGTAAGCGCTCAATAAATATGATTGATGATGATAGGGGAACGAGAGAGATGAGAACAATAGAGAGAATGGTGTTGAGGGTGTCAATTTGGTCATCAAGGGAGTTATTTTGGGTATGGATTATTCGTGGGGTATGATAATAATAATAATGATGGTATTTGTTAAATGCTTACTATGCGCAAAGCACTGTTCTAAGCACTGGGGAAGTTACAAGATGATCAGGTTGTCCCACGGGGGGCTCAGAGTTTTAATCCCCATTTTCCAGATGAGGTAACTGAGGCACAGAGAAGTTAAGCGACTTGCCCAAAGTCACACAGCTGACAGTTGGCAGAGCTGGGATTTGAACCCATGACTTCTGACTCCAAAGCCCGGGCTCTTTGCACTGAGCCATGCTGCTGAAAAAATTGAATGGGGTCAAAAGATCAGAGCTCTCTGTTGGGGTACAGCACAGATTTGCAGGAAAGTGTGCATGAGAGAGAAGGCAAGTGAGAGGGTTGTGATCAGACAGAGGGATTTCCGAATTGGTAAGGGTAGAGAATATACAGTGACTAGAGATGATGAGATCAAGCATGTGTCTTGATGAGTGGATGAACTGTAGTGAAGTAGGAGGTCAGAGGAATTGAGGAGTTGAGAGAAAGAGAGCAGCAGGTATGAAAAGGGAAGGCATTCTCAGGCCAGAGGCAAGATGTGGGCAATAGGATGGCAGTGAGGTAGGTGAGATTGAGGTTCAGTAAGTAGGTTGGCATTATTAGAAGAGTAAAGTGTGCAGGCTGGCTTGTAGTAGGAAATGAGAGGTATGGTAGGAGCAGGCAAGGTGACTGAGTGATTTAAAGCTGATGATGGTAAGGAGTTTCTGCTTGATACAGATGAGGATAATAATAATGGCATTTGTTAAGCAGTTACTATGTGCCAAGCACTGTTCTAAGCCCTGGGGGGGGATACAAGGTCATCAGATTGTCCCACATGGGGCTCACAGTCTTAATCCGCATTTTACAGATGAGGGAACCGAGGCCCAGAGAAGTGAAGTGACTTGCCCAAAGTCACACAGCTGACAAGTGGCGGAGCCGGAATTAGAACTCACGATCTCTGACTCCCAAGGCCGTGCTCTTTCCACTGAGCCACGCTGCTTCTCTAATGGATGGGCCACTGGAGGTTCTTGAGGAATGGGGAAACATAGACAGAATAGTTTTGTAGGAAAATGATCAGAGCAACAAAGTGAAATATGGACTGGAGTGGACAGGAAGGAGGGTTGTCAGCAAAGAGGTTTAGGGAGATCAGGCCTAATGTTTTCAATTTTCTCAATTATGTGTCCCGGTCATTTGTAGGTAGAGGGGCAGGGGGCTTTGTAGAGGGAGTTAAATGTCTGAAATAATTGGTGAAAGCAATGGTCATGAGCGTCAATAAGGTTGAAGCAGCATGGCTTAGTGGAAAGAGCATGGGCTTGGGCATCAGAGGTTGTGGGTTGTAATCCCGGTTCTGCCACTTGTCAGCTCTGTGACTTTGGGCAAGTCACTTAACTTCTCTGGGCCTCAGTTACCTCACCTGTAAAATGGGGATTAAGACTGTGAACCCAACATGGGACAAGCTGATTATCTTGTACCTACCCCAGTGTTTAGAACAGTGCTTGGCACGTAGTAAGCGCTTAACAAATGCCACCATTATTATTATTGTTATTGAAGAAATAATGTTATGGAGAGGAGAGAGCAGAGTTAAACCAGGGAAAAATGAGGCTGAGTTGAATGATGGTATTTGTTAAGGACTTATTATGTGCCAGGCACTGTACTAAGCACTGGGGTGGATACAAGCAAATTGAGTTGGACACAGTCCCTGTCCCATGTGGGGCTCTCAGTCTCAATCCCCATTTTACAGATGAGGGAACTGAGGCACAAGAAAGTGAAGTGACTTGCCCAAGGTCACACTGCAGACAAGTGGCGGAGCAGGGATTCGAACCCATGACCTTCTGAGTCCCAGGTCCGTGCTCTATCCACTATGCCATGCTTTGGGGCTGAGGGTGGGGTAAATATCAAATACTTGGAGAGTATAGATCCAAGTGCATAATTGACACAGAAGGAAGAGAGACAAAGGGAAACAAGGGCTTAGTCAGGGAAGGCCCCTTGGGAGAAATGAGAAATTAAGAAGGTTTTGAAGATGGGAAGAGTGGTGGCCTACCGTATATTCATTTATTCATTCATTCAATCATATTTATTGAGTGCTTACTGTGTGCAGAGCACTGTACTAAGCACTAGGGAAGTACAAGTTGGCAACATATAGAGACAGTCCCTACCCAACAATGGGCTCACAGTCTAGAAAGGGGAGACAGACAAAACAGAACAGGTGGACAGGTGTCAAGTCACCAGAATGAATAGAAATAAAACTAGATGCACATCATTAACAAAATTAATAGAATAGTATATGTCCACATGTTTTGTTTTGTTATTCTGTCTCCCCCTTCTAGACCACGAGCGCATTGTTGGGTAGGGACCGTCTTTATATGTTGCCGACTTGTACTTCCCAAGCGCTTAGTACAGTGCTCTGCACACAGTAAGCGCTCAATAAATATGATTGAATGAATGTGGACAGGTGTCAAGTCATCAGAATAAGTAGAAATAAAGCTAGATGCACATCATTAACAAAATAAATAGAATAGTATATGTCCACACGTCCACATGTTTTGTTTTGTTGTCTGTCTCCCCCTTCTAGACTGTGAGCCCATTGTTGGGTAGGGACCGTCTCTATATGTTGCTGACTTGTACTTCCCAAGCACTTAGTACAGTGCTCTGCACTCTGCACACAGTTAGTGGTCAATAAATACGATTGAATGAATGAATGAATGTGGACAGGTGTCAAGTCATCAGAATAAATAGAAATAAAGCTAGATGCACATCATTAACAGAATAAATAGAATAGTATATGTCTACATGTTTTGTTTTGTTCTGTCTTCCCCTTCTAGACTGTGAGCCCGTTGTTGGGTAGGGACCATCTCTATATGTAGCTGATTTGTACTTCCCAAGCGCTTAGTACAGTGCTCTGCACACAGTAAGTGCTCAATAAATACAATTGAATGAATGAATGTGGACAGGTGCCAAGTCATCATCAGAATAAATAGAAATAAAGCTAGATGCACATCATTAACAAAATAAATAGAATAATATATCTCCACATGTCCACATGTTCTGTTTTGTTGTCTGTCTCCCCCTTCTAGACTGTGAGCCCGTTGTTGAGTAGGGACCGTCTCTATATGTTGCCGACTTGTACTTCTCAAGCACTTACTACAGTGCTCTGCACACAGTAAGCGCTCAATAAATATGATTGGATGAATGAATGAATGAGTATATGCAGAGGAAGGGAATTTCAGGCCAGAGGGAGGTCTTGGATAAGGCAGAGAGACAATGGCAAGTACTACAGTGAGTAGGTTGACTTTAAAGGAGCAAAGCAAAAGGAATGGGTAATAGTAGGGGATTTGGGGTTACGCGATCTACTCAAAAATCTTTTGATAAAAGTACATGGCTGAATAGGTTCTTGATGGATGTGCTGTAATAGCAGAGGTCTTTTGAAAGGGCTTATAAAAAAATAAAATAAAATAAATCTTTTAAGAAACGCTTCACTACGAGAAGTTAGCACTCTGCTTGTGATGCCACTGACTCACCTTTCTGCTTCTCTGATCTCTTTTCTTCTTCTTAGCCCGCACTGCAATCGATAACATACCCTCCGGAACCTCTTCATTCTCTGCAATACACCCCTCACACCTATCTTCTCCACCTCTAAAGATGGAGTATTTTATGTCAAATTGTCTCCAAGAGAAATTGGAATTTAGCCCAAACCTTTAAAGTGCAAAAGGAGTGAGTCATCAGCTGCTGACTTGAATGAAAACTCCATCTACTTGTTTACTTTTGATTTGAGCAGTTTCAGCCTTTCATTTTCCTTTCCAACTCTGCTTTGTGGTTGGGAGATTAGATAGATAGATAGATAGATAGATAGATAGATGATGGATGGATAGATAGATAGATTAGATGGGTGGATAGATATAGACAGATAGATAGATAGATAGATGATAGATCCCAACAGATAATAGATAGATGACTGATAGGTAGATAGTTGTCCTTTGTATTCAAAGGAGACAACTGACAGTGAAGTTCAACTAGGAGGATGTGGTTAAAAAGGTCAAAATGGATCCATGGTTCTGGTTACACTGGACACACAAAAGTTGTTCCTTGTTGTATTATATTTAACGTTTAGAGTGCCTGTAGTTTTCTCTCTTGCCTCCTTCTCTTTACGTAAGAAACTTTGGCACAAAGAGCCCATCCCTTCTCCACAGCAGTGCACCATGCAGGTCTGTCCTCTGTAACTGACTTTCAGTTTTCAGCTAGGATGTAGCACTGTTGGAGGTTTTGTTTTACCGGATGGGAAGGTCCCGGGCTGAATCGGATCACCACAAAATCCAGTCCTGTCCAGTATGGGATTGGGTTCCAATAGAACCCTACCCCCGCCCCAACCCCTAAACGTTTGCTAGGCCTCAGCCTCTAGATGGGCAAGTGGAAAGGGCAACTTTCCAAACTCATCAGAAGTGAGGACCTGATCACTTCTGCTGCATCATCATCATCACCATCAATCGTATTTATTGAGCACTTACTATGTGCAGATCACAGTACTAAGCGCTTGGGAATTACAAATTGGCAACGTATAGAGACAGTCCCTACCCAACAATGGGCTTCTGTTTGGGTTCAGTAGCTGGGCTAAATATGGAAAGGAGACATGGTGGATGTACTAGCTTCTGGATTTGGGACTTAGGCATGCTCTACCTGGAAATTATGACCAGAGGATTACCGAATAACAACAATGAATTTATATTATTATGAAAAAGAATCAATCAATCATCTTTATTGGGCGTTTACTGTGGGCAGAGTACTCAACTTAGCACTTGAAGCAGCATGGCTCAGTTTTAAGAGCCCGGGCTTTGGAGTCAGAGGTCACGGGTCCAAATCCCGGCTCTGCCAATTGTCAGCTGTGTGACTTTAGGCAAGTCACTTAACTTCTCTGGGCCTCAGTTACCTCATCTGTAAAATAGGGATTAAGACTGTGAGCCCCCGTGGGATAACCTGATTGCCTTGTAACCTCCCCAGTGCTTAGAACAGTGCTTTGCACATAGTAAGTGCTTAATAAATGTCATTATTATTATTATTATTACAATAGAAAGAACTGGAAGACTCATTCCCTGCTGACAGGGTGCTTACGGTCTAAGAATCACAGTGACAAGAAAGCAAGTCTTCTTTGTTCTATTAAACAGAAATCGTGGCGATACCCTGGGTTGATGCAAACCAGGAAATTACTTTACCCATCTTGTAGACTACTTCTGCAGAATCCAAAACAAGTTATCGTAACATGCAGACTCACTAGGTGGCTTTGGCACTGGGTTTACCATGGGGTCTCTGATGCCTTTCCTATAAGGGGATTTCCAGTTTGAATTAGGAGAGAGAGCTCTGTGAAATCATTCAATTCAAAAAGACCCAGTTTTCCTAGGACGCAGGAGTACTAAACATCTGTCAGGTGCAATGCACTGTAGTAAATGTTTGTGAAGAAAACAGCAGAACTGTGAGACATATTCCCTGCTCAAATACCATCAACAGAATGAAAAAATCATAAAGTCAGCCACTCTGGCCATTGACAATCTAAAGACGTGACCTTCTATTTTCTTATGCCATACTTCTTCCATCTTTTGTTTTTCTTATGGAATTAAATGCTGTTCTAAGTGCTGGGGAAGATAAAAATTAATCAGGCTGGACAAAGTCCATGTCCTACATGGGGCTCATGGTCTTAATCCTCATTTTATGGACTGAGGCACAGAAAAGTTGGGACATGCCAAAGGTCACACAGCAGAATGGTGGCCAAGTCAGGATTAGAACCCAGGCCCTTTGGGCTCCCAGGTCCACTGTGCCACAATTCTTTTGTTGTTTCACATTCCACATATCAGGTCTCCTAACTAGTCTTTCTCCCATGGATTTTTTTCCCCGGTCCCAGTAGTCTAAACTTTACAGGGAAGGAGCTTATTTTTTTGTTTGTTATTGATATCTGATTCCACATGCTGTGAGTCTCTAAGCTTATCAACCTAGTTGCAATGTGGCTCTCAGAGATGTCTGGGACAATTCTATCTGGGTTGTTCTATTTCTGCTAAAGAGGAAATGCTAAGCATTTTGTCATGAATTCTCGAGACGTGATTTGATCTGAGTGTTGTGTTATGGAAGAAACACTGGTTTATAAAAAATTCATAAAACATTGCAAGCACTGCAAGTCTTACTGTTTCCTTACTTCACCGATCCCAAATTATTTGATTACAGTTTTCAGTTCCTTACTCTCCCATGATATTGACTTGGAGAATTACTTTGATTACTGGACTTTTCAGGACTTCCCTCAGTTCCTGGTTTCAGCTGAATTAGCAAAGATGGGGAATACTAGCCTTATCGAGGGAGTGGGAGAAAAACAGAAAGATCATTATAAAAGACAAATCGGGGGACTCTTCTTTGGAAAAAGAGATGAAGATGAGGATGAAAAAAATGTGACTAGGATAATAAGGCATCCACCCTGTATTGTTCAAGTTTTTATCTACCTAAAATATAAGAGCAGGATCAGATGAATTCTTTAGGTCTCTATAATTTTTATGAAGACGGTATTTACTTAGTGGTTTAGAAATTCCCTTCAAAGAGGGAATTGATTTCTGTTGCTTTTCCTGAAGCAATAACATTGTCATTCACCATTGTATACATTGAAATTTACTCATCAAAATACAGCTACACCGCATTGAACGACAAACAATTGGTGATATTTTCTGAGCACTCACTGTGTGCACCGCACTGTACTAAGTCCTTGGGAGAGTACATTATCACAGAGTTGGTAAACATGCTCCTTTCCCACAACGAGCTTACAGTCTAGAGGGAGTGCAACCGCTACTAAAGAAACTAATCAATATTATATTGAACAACTAGTTAACAAGAAGGCCTGTATAATTGAGTTTTTTTGTATATAATGGGCCTGAAATATTCTAGTGAAGACTTATTTTTAGAGTTCGTTCTTTTCTATTATCCAGTTCAGTTTAGTTGTAATAAACCTGTGTTATTAAGGTATTATATTGATCAAACAATAAACAGTATTTATCAAGTGCTTACTGTGTGAAGAGCACAATACTAAACACAGTGTAATAGATTTGGTAGATGTCGTCCTTGCTCAAAAGGACATTACAGTATATGAGTGAGACAGATTAAAATAGATGAGAGATGGGGGAAATTATTAAGAGTAAGAATATATGATTATTGAAGGCGCTGAGATGAGTATCTAAGTGCTTAAGGAACATAATCCTTAGCCATAACCATAGTTGACATAGAAGATAGGGAGGATAGAGGACATAAAGGTCTTAGTCTGGGAAGGCCTCTTGGAAGAGATGTGAATTTAGGAGGGTTTTGAAAATGGGGAGAGTGATGGACTGTTTGATATTAAGGGAAAGGAGTTCCAGGCCCAAAGAATAATGTGGGCAATGGGTCAGTGGTGGGATAGATGAGATAGAGGTACAGATTAGGTTGGTGTTAAATAATTAGAGTGTGTGAATTGGGTTGCATTAGGAAATCAGTGAGATTAGGTAGGAGGGAGAGTACACAGTGAGTGCCTTAAGGCCGATGATGAAGAGTTTCTGTTTAATGCAGAGGTGGGTGGGCAATCCATCAATTAACCAGTGGCACGTGCTTTGTGCAGAGCACTGTACCAAGTGCTTGGGGGAGTACAATAAGACAGAATTGGTAGACACATTCCCTGCCCACAAGGAGCTTACAATTTAGAAACCATTGGAGGTTCGTGAGGAGCTGGGAGACAGGGATTGAATGGTTTTTGAATAAGGCTGATGTTGTCAGGGTGGGAAATGATGACTGCTTGGATCAGCATGGTGGCAGCGTGGATGGAGATGAAAGGGCAGATTCTGGTGATGCTGTGAAGATAGAACTGACAGGATTTCATGACAAATTGAATGTGTGGGGCAAATGAGAGTGATGAGTTGAGCACAATGCCAAGGATTGTGAAACAGGAAGGATGGTAGCGTTCTCTACAAGAGGGGGGAGGCAGAGGAGGTGCCTGCTAAAAGAGAAGAAGCAGTCGGAGAGATAGGAAGAGAACCAGGAGAGAACAACTTAAGTGAAGCCAAGGTTAGAAAATTATTTCCAGGAGAAATGGATGGTCCACAGGGTCAAAGGCAGCTAGTAGGTTGAGGAGGATTAGGATGGAGTGGTGCCCATTGGATGTGGTAAGAAGGAGGTGATTGAAGAGGGTCATTTGTGCAGAGTGGTTAGAAGCCAGATTGCAGTATGTCAATGAAAGATTTGGAGGAGAGGAACTGGAGGCAGAGAATGTAAACAGTTCACTCAAGGAGTTTGAAGAGGCATGGTAGGAGACAGGTGGGTCTGTACCTGAAGGGAGCCCTGGAGTCAAGGGAGGGAAAATTATGTCATGGTAATATCATGGTAATTATCCAAAACATATTAAAATACAAAATTAGCATGTATGAGAAAAGAGATGCAGACTTTGCCTAGAGTGGACCAACTTTATTTCCCTTAATGTTTTGTTTTTATGTCCATTGCCCGGACCTATCCCTCTAATAAGGTTTTAATGACTGTTCCAACTGATATCTTGGTACTAGATTTTTTGCATGCTGCCTGCATTTTCTTGAAGAAAAATCCATTAAGCTCCATGGGCCTTCCTGACCTCTCTTTGTATTAAATCTTATTTCAACAATTAGTATCTCATTAGAGTATTCATTCTTTTTTTTTTTGTTTGGTTCTATAGATGATTTGGTCACCAGGAGTCAGTTCAAAGATGAACTTTACCTCAGAGCAAACCCATATTTTCGTTCATAAAAATATGAAGTAGTTTTGAGGCTTTAATTAGTATACATGCAGAAAAGCTCTTCCTGAGCTCATGAGGCATAACATTTTCTTCTAAGTTCCAAGCTACTGGTCTCCTGCCTTATTCAACTAGCTTAGTGTGAAAATCATAGTATCTGGTTGAAAGCCAATACTGAGGTTCCAAAACACCCAAACAAAAGCCCCTTAAAGCAATATAAAATTGCAATGTTTCAGAACCCAAATCTCAAATATCAATGATAGCTATCTACTATTTTAAGAAGTTTCAAGAGATGATAAGAACCGAGTTCATGGATAAGTTAAAATATAATGTATCTCTATAACCAGAGGCATTTCTACACCTTGATGACTGTTGTCCCAGTCCAGTCACATTTCCAAAACCAGCCTCACATCAGCTCAGATCCATAATACAATATATTATGTAATTATATTCAGGTTACACCAACAAATAAGTACTGAAGGGTCAAATATACTTGAATACAAAATACAGACAGTGAGTCAGTCAAAAATCCAAATGTCAGCTGAGTCCAGAGCTTTTGGGAATTACAAGAAATGGTAGAAATCATTTGGGGTAGTCTGGCATGTTATTGCCAAGGTGCCACTGACAAAATTAGCACTTCTGCACTTCTCTGCAATTGTTTCCAATTCATTTAATTTCAGAACAGATTTGGGAGCCTAATTTATCAGCTATAGCAATCTTTTACTGCTAATTAGGCCAATGTCAGATGATGATAAAAGGGAATCATTTCACAGTTGTGTTTATTTCAGGAGAGTTGTTTCTTGTAGTAGCAGACACAACTTACTTTTCTCTCTTTTCTCATTAAATGCAGCCAAAACTTTGGTTATAAAATTCATGGATAAGAAACCAGTTACTAGGTGGTATCTCAAAGCTGCAAAGAGGCTTAATCATGCAAGTTGTCATATCCTGGTTTCTGAATCTATCAATGGCATTTGAGTTCTTACTGTGGGCAGAGCACCATATTAAATCATTGCGAAAGTACAATACGGTACAGTCGGTAGACACCATCCCTGCCCACAAGGCACTTATATTCTGTAGGAGCTTCTGAATTCAGGCTTCCAATGACACAGTCCTTATGCGCCCAAATTTGGGGAAGTTAATCTTCCTAATTGTATCAAATTCTGCCTTTAAAGTCTAGAGACCAGTGGTGTGTGAGCAGAGGATCCCAATGTGAAATAGATAATGAGGTCAGAGAAAGTAAAAGTCAGTTACTTGAATTCCTGACTCAGAAACTATAAGTACCTTTCTAGAGCAGAAGCAGTAAATTCCAAATTCAAAACGATTTCAGGTTCTCAGATCTAACCTGTGTCTCCATGTGGGATCTGGGACATAGTTCTCAAATCAAATGTGAAAAATGAAGACAGTGGATATTGCCTCCCTAGACCAACTCGGGTTCCATTTTCTAGTCAACTTTCCAGGTCTAGAAAATGGAATCTAAAAAAAAGAAAATGAAGGCAGACTGAAAGCCCTGTTGTAATAAAGCCCTATGTTTTCCAATGATGTCATTTCTATGAGTTGTGGCAAAATGATTTAACATTCTCTTGTCTTGTCTTATGCCGTTGAGTTGTCTTCGACCCATAGCGATGCCATGGACACATCTCTCCCAGAGAGCCCCACCTTTATCTGCATTCATTCTGGTAGTTCTGTATCCATAGAGTTTTCTTGGTAAAAATACAGAAGTGGTTTACCATTGCCTCTTTCTGGGCAGTAAACTTGAGTCTTCACCCTAGATTCTCTCCCATGTCTCTGGTATCCAGAAAAGGTGAGTTTTGACTTGTAGCAGATTGCTTTCCACTCACTAGCCACTGCCCAAGCTTGGAATGGAATGGATATGCCTCTGCCTGACTCTTCCTCCTGTAGTCGAGACTGGTACAGTACTGGGAACTCTCCAAGTGTGACCCTGAGAGGGGTTAGCATTCTCACAACTGTAAATTTTCCACTGGCCAAAAATTGCAAAGAGAATGTACTGGTAGAAATCAGATTCAGAAAAATCAAGAATTAGGACTGATTCACATATTGCTCTACATAGTCTCATTTATTCACATATCTATCATTCCCTTCTCTTGTTAATAACTAGTTGTATCTCTGGTTTTGAGTCCTCCTGCTCTTTCTGTTCTACTGTAAGCTCATTAGAGGCAGAGAATGTGTCTTTTACCTTCACTGCAACCCCTAAAGCATTTAGCACACAATGCTCGAACCACAGTTCATTATCAATACATACAATTGATTGATTGATTGATTGAAATTCTGGAGATAGAAGTGTAGGCAGAGAAATTATGACAGTGGTCCAGTCAGGTCTACACATCAAAGAAAGTGGACTCTTGAAGCAATTATGTGATTGTTAAGCTAAAAAAATGCTTTCACTTGAAATTGCTATATACCTAAGAGAAAAGTGTTATGGGGAAATTTTGTTCTATTGATTACAAAACCAGACTCTTTTGCAATAGGGGAAAGAATAGAAGCCCTGTCTACCTTCCAATATCTGTCCATTTCCCTCTTCATCAAACAAAAACTTCTTATAATTGACTTCAATTCTTTTTTTTTTCCATTTACTTATCAACCCAATTATCCCATTATTCCCCATCCTGGGCACTCTCCTTCCAAGCTCACCTCCTGACCATACCTTCCACTGACTTCATCCTCTTCTGACTCTTGGCTCACATAGATTCCTCTCCCCAGAATTCACCAGATCTAAACGTTCCCTTCAAAGCCCTCCCCAACCCATCAGCTATTTCTAGCATTCAGTACTTATTCCCATTCTCAACACGTTTGCCTATATGCACATTCAAATGAACATTCATCTATTCATCCTGATTCCTCAATTTGTAAATATTTTCATGTCTAAGTGATTGCTCAATAAATAGCATTATTACTACTTCTACAGTGGCAGCAACTCCACCGAGTTGCCCCAGGTTTTTGTCTCCAAGAGTGTCTTGTATATACACCCCTTCCTATAACAGTGCTAGGCACATAGTAGTACTTAACAAATACCACAATCATTATTATTATTAATACTAGCATTATTATCAGCCTGAGCTCTCCCAACTAGGCTTACAATGGGGTATGAGGATAGAGTTTGGAGGGAGGAATGGAAAAGGTTATTTCCCTATGACAAGCAATCAGAAATGCAATATTCCACGAGAACCCTTATTGTGCATTTCCTTATGTTGACATGGGACTTCATTCCACAGCCTGAAGAAGTCTAGACTTGCAAGTGAGATGCCCAGAAAGCAACTCTTTTATATTTTACTCTCCCAAACACTCAGTACAATGGTTTGCACAGTTAGTGCTCAACAAATATGATTGATGGACTGATTCATTCATTCACATTTATTGAGTGCTTACTGGTCATTCATTAATTCAATTGTATTTATTGAGTGCTTACTATGTGCAGAGCACTGTTTTAAGCACTTGGAAAGTACAATTTGACAACAGAGACAATTCCTACCCAACAATGGGCTCACAGTTTGTGTGCAGAGCACTGTACTAAGCGCTTGGGAAAGTACAAGACAGCAAAAGAGATAGACCATCCCTGCCCACCGTGAGCTCACAGTCCACAGGGGAGGCTCACAGTCTAGAGGCTGGGGGTAGTGGGGAAAGAGACACACAATTAAACAGAAGCCAGAAATGGCTGAGACATTCTAACCTGACTCCAGAGACTCAGGTAATTAGCTATTTTTTTAATTAAGTGCATACTATGTGCCAAGCATTGTACTAAGTGCTCAGATAGATTCAAGACAATTAGGTTGGACCCAATCCCTGCCCAACACAGTCTAAGTAGAAGGGAGTAGGATTTAATTCCCATTTTAGACATGAAGAAACTGAGTCACAGAGAAGGGAGCTGTCTAAGGTCATATGGCAGGTAAGCTGCCAATTTGCCTTGGAGTAGCACGGATTTTTGTAAACTGTATCAGACATACTTTAGGAAACTGCATAAATTCCCAGAATTGGGGCCATCCTGGCTAAAGTGGTCATCTTACCATGTGCTGATTATCCAGTTGCTCTTTCTCCCTTTAAAAGCTTTCCAGCGCTTAGAACAGTGCTTTGCACATAGTAAGTGCTTAACAACTGCCATGATTATTATTTAAACTTACATTTTCTTCTCCATACCACACATACAGATTTTCCCCTCTCATTCCTTCTCTCTCACTATCTCACGAACTCTCAGTCACCAAGAGGGAAAATAGGATGGTTTTCCAATGATTTGGGTTTTAATTAAAAAATACCCAGCTCAGTCTACCCCGTTGCCCCTCTCCAACTAACTTGTCTATTTGTGAAGAGAAGCAGCATGGTCTAGTGGAAAGAATACAGGTCAAAGAGCCAGAGGAACTGGCTTCTTATCCTGGCTCCACCACTTTCCTGCTATGTGACTTTGGGCAAGTCACTTAGCTTCTCTGATCCTTAGTTACCCCTCTGTAAAATGAGGTTTAAATCCTCCTCTTTCCTACTTAGACTGTGAGACCCATGTGGGACAGAGACCATGTCCAATGTTATTAAATTGTGTCTATCCCAACGCTTAGAACAGTGCTTAGAACAGAGTAAGTGCTTACCCCAACAGCACTTATGCACATGTCTGTAATTTCATTTATTTGTATTTACATCTGTCTCCTCCCCTCTAATAATACTAATAATAATAATAATAATAATGTTGGCATTTGTTTAGTGCTTACTATGTGCAAAGCACTGTTCTAAGCACTGGGGTAGATACAAGGTAATCAGGTTGTCCCACGTGGGGCTCACAGTCTTCATCCCCATTTTACAGATGAGGGAACTGAGGCCCAGAGAAGTTAAGTGACTCGTCCAAAGTCACACAGAAGACAAGTGAGCCCTTCTAGACTGTGAGCCTGCAGTTGGGTAGGGACCGTCTCTATATGTTGCCAACTTGTACCTCCCAAGCGCTTAGTACAGTGCTCTGCACACAGTAAGCGCTCAATAAATACGATTGAATGAATGAAAGTGGTGGAAGCGGAATTTGAACCCACAACCGCTGACTCCAAAGCCCGTGCTCTTTCCACTGAGCCACGCTGCTTCCTCTAGCCTGTGAGCTCCTGGTGGGCATGGATTGTCACGATTTATTGTTGTATCGTTCTTTCCCAAGCGCTTAGTACAGTGCTCAGCACACAGTAAGCACTTAATAAATACAAATGAATGAATGAATGAATGAGAATCTACTTCAGTGCTTAGTACAGTGCCTGGACTTAAGTACAATTTTTTAAATAAAAAAGCAGCCTTGAATTTTTTTTCCAAAGGAGAAACTTGAAGTGATTTATCCTTACTCCATCTTTAATATCCATCAGATACTCTAAAAATGTTGAGATTTGGGGATGGTTACGAGGAGAGTTTAACTTTATTACTGTCCATTAAGCCCTGCTCCTCCTTCTAGAAAAGCATAAAAGTAACTCTCAGGTTTTGGTATTCACCTAAAGCATCTCTTTAGGAAAATGTTAGCTAATATTCTTACTCAAAATATTCTCAATCAAAAGTTGTTTTCAAGAAGCAAAAAAAAAAATTGCAATGAAATCTGTCTACACATAGCTCTTCCACCAGTAGGTGGCAGTGTATTTTAAGTTACAATTAACTATTTATGCTTTTATGGGTTTTTTAAATAATAATAATAATAATAATGACATTTATTAAGCGCTTACTATGTGCAAATAACTGTTCTAAGGTTGAGTATTTCTTCCTATACTTACAGGAGATGTTTTTATATAAATATTCTCAGAAAATCCAAATTTCAGCGCTTGAGACGGTATTAATGCTGTGTTTTTAGTCCAGTTTTTGCTAGGTCAATCCCTATTACCCAATTCTCTGTTTTGGAGATGGATTCATTTTGCTCCTCCCCTTCTACAAGGAAACCCAGGTTATCACAGCTGCCTGATTGCTAAAAATAAATAGTTTAAACTCCAAAACACTCAGTACAAGATAATAATAATAATGATGGCATTTATTAAGCGCTTACTATGTGCAAAGCACTGTTCTAAGCACTGGGGAGGTTACAAGGTGATCAGGTTGTCCCACGGGGGGCTCACAGTCTTAAGCCCCATTTTAAAGATGAGGTAACTGAGGCACAGAGAAGTTAAGTGACTTGCCCAAAGTCACACAGCTGACAACTGGTGGAGCCGGGATTTGAACCCCTGCCTGACCACTGACTCCAAAGCCCGTGCTCTTTCCACTGAGCCACGCTGCTTCTCTGATGATGATAGTGATCATAGAAATCAGCAAAAATCTCTGAAGGCAAAGTATGTTAAATTTTAGATTATAATATGCAGCTGGCACTGCCTTCCACACAGAACTATTTAATTTTAAACTGATCTCCCCTCTTTTCTAAAAAATAGATATCGCCACCTCCCTAGCTAGTGGGAGGTGTAGCTTTCGCTTCTTTCTCTCTCTTCTGCCTAAGAATCTTCAAATTAGATCCTTTGGGGTTTCATCATCATTTGTCTATACTAACTACCGACTTAAGGTCCTGGCAGTTGTCTAAATCATATAATGGTCTATATCTGTTACTCTTCAAACAACTGGGAAAATGTCTAGGCCAAGAAGAAGATACCAATGCTGTCTTAAGCGCAGGATGAATCGGGACATTTTCCCTAGCCCCTCCCCACGGTTGAGCCTCCCCCATGTCTCTTCCTGTGGATATATATTAGAGATATTTGGTGTGGGACAAACCTGCTGGTGTAGGATGATACCTCATGAGTTCACCCTGAGGGGAAGAAGAGTTCTAAAGCAGAACTACTGCACCTCCTTCCAGAAAATGTTTCTGCCCTGAAACGTACCAGATTAAGCCCAGAAGACATAACACTTTACCAGCCAATTTGCCTCAGGCTCCACACTACCTAGAGATGGCCTAGTTGATTCCATCGTAAGCTTGATTTGGAGTCTGGCTTCTTTGGCTTCTACATATCCAATAATGACTTCGCTCTATAAGTAGCTCCATTTCATCAGAGAAGAGAAACTTTGCTCTGAAAGATTTTAGTCGGTTTGGTTTAGAGGTTTCACTTTTCTTCTTCCATTAAGGACCATTCGATCCATCAATCAAAGGCACTGTAATCGGGGCTTACTGGGCACAAAGCACTGTACCAAATGTTTGGGAAAATATAATTCAACAGAATTGGGAGACACAATCCCAACCCTCAAGAACCTTACAATCTGGTTTCTCAACTGTGGTACATTACAAGCATAAAATCGCTCTTCCCTTTCTTGTAACTGTATGGAAATCATTGTTTCAGACACTTGGGGGTGGAAATGGAAAGAAACAATACAACTGGTGTTTTGGGGGGCAATCATTCGTTCAATCACATTTATTGAACACTTACTGTGTGCAGAGATCTGTACCACGTGCTTGGGAGAGTATAATACAACAACAATCCCCCTCGTCCCCCTTTCCATCCCCCCCATCTTACCTCCTTCCCTTCCCCACAGCACCTGTATATATGTATATATGTTTGTACATATTTATTACTCTATTTATTTATTTATTTTATTTGTACATATCTATTCTATTTATTTTATTTTGTTAGTATGTTTGGTTTTATTCTCTTTCTCCCCCTTTTAGACTGTGAGCCCACTGTTGGGTAGGGACTGTCTCTATATGTTGCCAATTTGTACTTCCCAGAGCACTTCCCAGTACAGTGCTCTGCACACAGTAAGCGCTCAATAAATATGATTGATTGATTGAACAATCAACGGAAACATTCCCAACCCTGAGTCCCATATCAGGAGCTGCCATCCCCCACGACTGGGCAATTCATGTCCTCTACCCAAACTTCAGGTTCCCTCTCTGCAAACGAAGACCACAATCATTTATGCTAGTCTGGTTCATGGGGATATTTAGGTTTCTACAGAGCTTTATTCTCAGAAATGAAGCTGTTTTTAATAACAGGAATTATGAGTTGTACAACACAGAGAAAAGAGTCTTGAAAGGCTTATTTTTCCATTAATATGGTGAAATTGTCCTTAGGACTGGAAAATTGTTGCTAAAAATGATCTTTACTGAGTTTACCTAAAATGAGAAAAATTATAAAGCCATATATACATATATCTAAATATGACTATAAAGGTCCCTCTGTCCCTTATTAGATTCACATTACGTGTACAATATTTGGTATTCCACAAAGACCCCAAGGAGTTTTTCAAAGCTTATTTAACTAATGTACAGTTTATACAAGCATCTTCAGGATCTGCTGAGATGGGAACGTTAAGACCACAGAGTCACTCAGCAATACTCCTAAATAACTGATTTCTAATGCAACCAAAGCTATTCTCAACCCCTTAGACAGGGACTGTGCCCAACCTAATTATTTTGCGTCAAATCCAATACTTAGTACAGTGCTTGTCACACAGTAAACACTTAACAAGTACTATTCTAAGGCAAAGAAATATCTGGGGGGGGAAGAAAAAAAGCTCACCTTGAAGCAATTTGTCAAGAAAGATTCATTCATTCAATCATATTTATTGAGTGCTTACCGTGTGTAGAGCACCGTACTAAGCGCTTGGGAAGTACAAGTTGGCAACATACAGAGATGGTCCCTACCCAACAACGGGCTCACAGTCTAGAAGGGGGAGACAAACAACAAAACAAAACAAGTAGAAGGGTGTCAATACCATCGGAATAAATAGAATTAAAGCTATACACACATCACATTCACAAAGATGTGAATAACCCCCAAATTAGGGACTAGAGAAGTAGCGTGGCCTACTGGAATGAGCACAGTCCTAGGTGTCAGAGGACCTGGGTTTAAATTCCAGCTCCACCATGTTACATACTTACTATTCTATTTATTTTATTTTGTTAATATGTTTTGTTTTGTTGTCTGTCTCCCCCTCCTAGACTGTGATCCCACTGTTGGGTAGGGACCGTCTCTATATGTTGCCAACCTGGACTTCCCAAACGCTTAGTACAGTGTTCTGCACACAGTAAGTGCTCAATCAATCAATCAATCAATCGTATTTATTGAGCACTGACTGTGTGCAGAGCACTGTACTAAGCGCTTGGGAAGTCCAAGTTGGCAACATATAGAGACAGTCCCTACCCAACAGTGGGCTCACAGTCTAAAAGGGGGAGACAGAGAACAAAACCAAACATACTAACAAAATAAAATAAATAGAATAGATTTGTACAAGATAAATAAATGAATAAATAGAGTAATAAATATGTATAAACATATATACATATATACAGGTGCTGTGGGGAAAGGGAAGGAGGTAAGATGGGGGGATGGAGAGGGGGACGAGGGGGAGAGGAAGGAAGGGGCTCAGTCTGAGAAGGCCTCCTGGAAGAGGTGCTCAATAAATATGATTGAATGAATGAATGAATACGACTGAGTGAATGAACCATGTGCTTTCTGTGTAATCTTGGGCAAATCATCTAACTTCTTTGAGCCTCAGTTTCCTCATCTGTAAAATAGTGATTAAATGCCTGACAACTCTTCTATTTAGATTGTGAGCCCTATGTGAGACAGATGACAGCGTCCATCCAGGATATCTTGGATCTACCCCAGAATTTAATACAGTGCTTGGCACATGGGTGCTAAACAAATACTACAATTATTATTATTAACCGCTTAAAATAGGGTCGAGTCTTGAACTTTATTCCTCAGGGTTAAACTCACCCTTATGAGCTGCATAGTAACTCGTTATAATGATGAGGTATCGGTTGGATACTGAAAAATGCGTATAGTGCACATGAGAGAGAGGTCCTTTGTTTTAGAAGATAACACAGGGAAGCAGTATGACCTAGAGGAGTCAAGCCTGGGAGTTGGAAGGACCTGGGTTCGAATCCTGGCTCTGCCACTTACCTATTTTATGACTTTGGGCAGGTCACTTAACTCCTCTGTGCCTCAGTTACCTCATCTGTAAAATGGACATGAATACTGTGAGCCCCATGTGGGACTTGATTATCTTGTTTCTACCCCAGTGCTTAGAATAGTGCTTGCACAGAATACATGCTTAACAAATGCCAGTGATATTATTAATAACTATACTATTAATTAATATATTAATAATTAATTAATTATTGTTATTATTAATAACTCTTACTGAGAGCTCACCTCCTCCAGGAAGCCTTCCCAGACTGAGCCTCCTCCTTCCTCTCCCCCTCCTCCCCTTCCCCATCCCCCTGCCTTACCTCCTTCCCCTCCCCACAGCACCTGTATATATGTATATATGTTTGTACGTATTTATTACTCTATTTTATTTGTACATACTTATTCTATTTATTTTATTTTGTTGATATGTTTTGTTTTGTTGTCTGTCTCCCCCTTCTAGACTGTGAGCCCACTGTTGGGTAGGGACCGTCTCTATATGTTACCAACTTGTACTTCCCAAGCGCTTAGTACAGTGCTCTGCACACAGTAAGCGCTCAATAAATACGACTGAATGACTGAATGAAATGAATTAATATTATCTTATTATATTTGCCCCAGCCCTGGGTACAGTGCCTGGCACAAAGTGAGCAGTTATGTAAGCCCGGTGTGGGCAGAAATTGTCTCTCTCCATTGCTGAATTTTATTTTCCACGTGCTTAATACAGGGCTCTGCACAAAGTAAGGGCTCAGTAAATATGATTGAATGAATGACTGAGCGAACTAATGCCACAGAACCCAAAAACACCGGTCAAGCTGAATTCCTAACCAGATGTGTGGGTGGTTTCAAAAGGCCAAAACACAGCTGCAAATTTATTCCTCATATGTATGCGTAAAGACAGTTGTTTGTGACTAAAAATGATCTATCACTGTTTTGCAGATTGCCTTTCAGTATTTTTGTCTTCCTGAAACTCCTGCCCAAGGAGAACAATTGCTGCTTGCCAGACTGGTCCATCTGCTACAATAGTCACCCACCAGTTCATTTCTACAGCTCAGTGTTTGAGTCTATGCTTCACCTTGTCTTCAAATTGTTTATTCTGCCCTCCTGCTTGCAAATGTCCCCTTTCAGTTCATCACTGAGCAGCTGCTTTGGAATTGAGTGATCATTCATTCTTTTATCTCACCCAGGGAAAGAGAAGTTACTTACTGTAATCTCTGTTTTCCAAACTGATGTGTAGGGTTTTTGTGGGTCTATCAATTAGATAATCTCTCTGAGTTACCTAGGAAACTGAAACTTGATTAAAGCTTCCAGTTTTCCAAGAGACCTGAACCTGTCCAGGAGGGTCCAAGTTCCTCCCATCTGCTCTAGGGATTCCCAAGGAAGGTAACCCTTCCTGCCCAAATAATAATAATAAGAATGATTGCGGTATTTGTTAAGCACTTACTATGTGCTAAGCACTGTACTAAGTGCTGGAGTAGATACAAGATCATCAGGTTTCACATGGGGCTCACAGTTAAATAGGAGGGAGGACAGGTTTTGAATTCCCATTTGCAGATGAGGGAACTGAGGCCCAAAGAAGTTAATCAATCAATCAATCAATCAATCGTATTTATTGAGTGCTTACTTTGTGCAGAGCACTGTACTAAGCGCTTGGGAAGTACAAGTTGGCAACATATAGAGACAGTCCCTACCCAGCAGTGGGCTCACAGTCTAGAAGGGGGAGACAGAGAACAAAACCAAACATACTAACAAAATAAAATAGAATAGATATGTACAAGTAGAATAAATAGAGTAATAAATATGTACAAACATATATACATAAACAAGTTAAGTGGCTTGCCCAAGGTCACACACCCAGATGAGTGGCAGAGCTGGGATTAGAACTCAAGTCCTTTGACTCCCAAATCCGGGACCTTTCTATGGCTTAGTGGAAAGAGCTCTGGTTTAGAGTCGGAGGATGTGGGTTCTGATCCCGGCTCCACCCTTTGTCTGCTGTGTGACCTTGGACAAACCACTAACCTTCTCAGTGCCTCAGTTACCTCATCTTTAAAATGGGGATTAAGACTGTGAGCCCCACTTGGGACAACCTGATTACCTTGTATCTGCTCCAGCGGTTAGAACAGTGCTTGGCACATAGTAAGCGCTTAACAAAAACCATAGTTATTATTATTATCATTTCTACTAGGCCATGCTGGAGGCCTTCCCCGACTGAGCCCCCTCCTTCCTCTCCCCCTCCTCCTCCTCCTCATCCCCCCCGCCTTACCTCCTTCCCGTCCCCACAGCACCTATATGTTTGTATATATGTTTATATATATATGTTCGTATATATGTTTGTACGTATTTATTACTCCATTTATTTATTTTATTTGTACATATTTATTCTATTTATTTTATTTTGTTAATTTGTTTTGTTTTGTTCTCTGTCTCCCCCTTCTAGACTGTGAGCCCACTGTTGGGTAGGGACCATCTCTATATGTTGCCAACTTGGACTTCCCAAACGCTTAGTACACTGCTCTGCACACAGTAATCGCTCAATAAATACGATTGAATGAATGAAATGAATGAATGCTGTGAAGTATATCAGAAAAACACAATGGAGAAGGAAAATCTACAGGGGGGAGACAATACATATATTGTCCTCATCTGAGGGGAAGATAGGAAGGATGTGATGATCAAAAGAACTGACACCCTAACAGAAAACAATCATTCAGGTATGTAACTTCCCTTTTACTCAGGGGTGCATGTGCTTTAATTGAATTGTTTAGATATAGACAGTGTGAACCATAGGTATTCCCAGGTAGGGAAGACTGCACTGTTACAGGAATACTTTCTGGAGGACTGAGAAATAATAATAATAATAACAATAATAATGATAATATTTGTTAAGCATTTACTATGTGCCTAGCACTGTTCTAAGCCCTGGAGTAGATGCAAATATATCAGGTTGGACACAGTCCCTGTCAAATACGGCTCACAATCTTAATCCCCATTTTACCGATGAGGGAACTGAGGTACAGAGAAGCTAAGTGACTTGCCCAAGGTCACTCAGTAAACAAGGCAGAACTGTGATTAGAACTCAGGTCCTTCTGGCTTCCTGGCCCTTTCTCTATGCACTAGGCAAGGCAACTTCCCCTAAACCAAGTTATGTTTCTTGGTCACCCACTGGGTTCAAGCGGTACTATTTGATACTATTTGCCTTGTAAAATTGGGTCCCGTCTTTCCTGAATCACTACACTTACGTGTATTAGTGACTGTGGTACTAATCCCCATATTATCACTCATCCTCATCTTGCCCATCACTGAGATAATAATAGTAATAACTATGGCATTTATTAAGCGCTTGCTATGTGCAAAGCACCATTCTAAGCGCTGGGGAGGTTAAAAGGTGATCAGGTTGTCCCACGGGGGGCTCACAGTCTTCATCCCCCTTTTACAGATGAAGGAACTGAGGCACAGAGAAGTTAAGTGACTTGCCCAAAGTCACACAGCTGACAAGTGGCAGAGCAGGGATTTGAACCCATGACCTCTGACTCCAAAGCCTGGGCTCTTTCCACTGAGCCATGCTGCTTCTCACTGAGATGTTGGCTTTACCGGCTTGTAGCATTGAAGGCAGGGGGAAGGCCACCTAAATAGACTACTATGAGATGAAGGCCAAAGGATAGATAACATGGTCTCTATGACTGATGTGTTTTGCTCTGTCCTGTAATTTAGTGCCTTCTAGGAACTGAGGATGTGCAGGATTGTCTCTTTATTGTTGCCATGTGGCTTGAGACAGAAAACTAGGGAGAAAAATAGTTTAACATGGAATTTGGAGGTTACTTTGAGGGAGAGACCAGGTGCATATGTATGCAAAATAATAATAATAATAATGGTATTTGTTATGCACTTACTATGTGCAAAACACTGTTCTAAGCACTGGGGAGGTTACAAGGTGATCAGGTTGTCCCACAGGGTCTCACAGTTTTAATCCCCATTTTACAGATGAGGTAACTGAGGTCCAGAGAAGTTAAGTGACTTGCCCAAAGTCACACAGCCGACAATTGGCGGAGCCGGGATTTGAACCCCTGACCTCTGACTCCAAAGCCCAGGCTCTTTCCACTGAGTTATGCTGCTTCCCCTAAGAAGCTCCTATCTTTCTGTGGGCAAGAGGGTCAGAAACCAGAACCTTCATTGATCCCTCTCCCTGGAGCTCCTGCTACTGGGGACAACATTTCCCATGTCTTCCCAGGAGAATCTGCTAAAACAACCTTTCTGGTGAAAATTATTTGGATTGGAACTTATTTGATCCATGAATTTTATTATTTTTATAGGAAAGGAACATACTATTTCTCCTTTTAAAGCATATTCCTTACAGTGCCCCTGAATCTCTCTGACAAGGGATATAATAATAATAATAATAATGGTATTTGTTAAGCGCTTGCTATGTGCAAAGCACTGTTCTAAGCACTGTGGGGGATACAAGGTGATCAGGTTGTCCCACATGGGGCTCACAATCTTAATCCCCATTTTACAGATGAGGTTACTGAGGCACAGAGAAGTGAAGTCACTTGCCCAAGGTCACACAGCTGATAATTGGCGGAGCCGGGATTTGAACCCATGACCTCTAACTCCAAAGCCCGTCCTCTTTCCACTGAGCCACACTGAAGTTTCACAGCTGTCTGATGCCGCCTCTAGGCTGCCTTCCATTGTTCAACTGAGAGCTCTGTTCACTATGTTTTATAAAACTACACTTTGGACTGGTCGCTAACACCTTTTCAGGTTGCTTTTTGCTTTTCTCAAATTCCTGTAAATAGGGTCCTAACTTTTTCAAAGAGAAGTTGATATACTCGCAATTAAATATGTGTGGGGCAGTTTCACTGCATTCAAATACCGAATTTTTCCTGATACCAGTCATGATCTGATGGAACATCTTTTTAAATAAACCACGGTAAGAGCCAATAATTTGATATAGTGATTCTTGAAAATCACGTGGAAGTTAAAAAAAAGTTTCACCAGTCTTATAAGTCTGCAACACTCTAAGTTCAAGAGAGAAAGAAAAAAATTGTGTCAACTGGATGACGAGGCTGGAAGCAATCAATTTCAGCTACATGGATACTAGTGAGATTTTCCAAAATGAAATGCTAAACTGTGACTGCCTTTGAGATTTAATTAAAATTTTACCAATGGAAATAAATGAAAAAACTTGCCCTCTCAATCAGCAAGTCAGCCTCTGCAGTCATTTTAGCATATGCAGTATACTTTACCGGCTGTGATAGCCTTTCTACTGAAGAAATCTGACGACATTTTCCTTTAAATAAAGAATTCATTGTTCTTATCAAATGCGGTGCTTTTAAAGCCAAAATTTCCTTTCATGTCAGTAAGCAAAATTTTCAAAGAAACTGTAAAAATAATTGGACAGATGTGTATGACTTCATTTCCTTAAGAAATGTCTTTGTATGTGATTAAAGGGAGTTATTCTTGAAAAACAATCATGAAAAAAAATCTCAGGGTGGGGTCAGAAGACTGTCTCCAATGCAGTTTTGGATGGTACACTGTCTCTGAAAGAAGCGTAAAATGCATTGATGTTAACAATCTGATAGAATAGTTTATATCCTTTCCTGGATTAATATAGGTTTCTTTGGCTGCTAAAGGCACCCTACTTTCCACAAAAGTCTTAAAAGGAAGGCCAGAGTTTTCCAATCTCACTCTTTCTGAATCATTCCCAAATAATTCCGATATGCCAGTTTCACCTAAATCCATCTCTTTCTGCAATTCTAAATGGAAAAGGCCAAATTGACCAACCACATTGAGGCATCAAAAGATATCCTTTCGATAGAGGAGCAGTGTGGCTCAATGGAAAGAGCCAGGGCTTTGGAGTCTGAGGTCATGGGTTCAAATTCCGGCTCTGACACTTGTCACCTGTGTGACTCTGGGCAAGTCACTTAACTTCTCTGTGCCTCAGTTACCTCATCTGTAAAATGGGGATTAAGTCTGTGAGCCCCACGTGGGACAGCTTGATTACTTTGTATCTACCCCAGCACTTACAACAATACTTTTCACATAGTAAGCACTTAATAAATGCCATCATTATGATCATTATTATTATTATCTCACATGATAACACTCCCAGTTTAGCAGTCATCTGTTGTCGTCATGTGCTAAATTATCCCTTTTTGCTTAAAAAGAGTCACACATCTACAGAAGTTGTTCCAGTAATTGTACGTGAAGTTAATTTTAGTATTGTTTACTGTTGGGTAGGGACTATCTCTATATGTTGCCAGCTTGTACTTCCCAAGCGCTTAGTACAGTGCTCTGCACACAGTAAGTGCTCAATAAATACGATGGATTGATTGATTGATTTTAAGGTATTCGTTAAATTCTTACCATGTGTCAAGCACCGTTCTATGCATTGAGGTAGATGCGAGTCAATGAGGTTGGACACAGTTCCTGTCCTATGTGGGGCTCACAATCTAAGTACGAGGGAGTAGGATTTAATCCCCATTTTAGAGAGGAGCAGACTGAGGCTCAGAGAAGTTAAATGACTTGCCGAAGGTCCCACAGCAAGCAACTGGCAGAGCCAGGGTTAGAACCTCGGTCCTCCGACTCCCAAGACTCTGCTCTTTCCACTAGACTACTCTGCTTCTCGATTAAGGTGTCCAAGTAAAGACTGTTGCACTAAATTTATACCCTGTTCCAGCTTTAAAGCACATTATTTCAGTTATCTACTCCCAGCCTCCTTTATTGCCCTATCCCAGGTGTCTGGATAGGGGCGAAGGGATCAGGCATATGGGAAGCAGTACAGACTATTGGATAGTGAGAAGCAGTGTGGCTCAGTGGAAAGAGCACGGGCTTGGGAGACATTCACTCATTCATTCGATCGTATTTATTTATTTTAATAAATTTTAAATAAATAATTTTAAATAAATAGTTTTACTCTATTTTACGTGTACATATCTACCTATTTTGTTAATATATTTTGTTTTGTTCTCTGTCTCCCCCTTCTAGACCGTGAGCCCGCTGTTGGGCAGGGACTATCTCTATATGTTGCCAACTTGTACTTCCCAAGCACTTCGTACAGTGCTCTGCACACAGTAAGCGCTCAATAAATACGATTGAATGAATAATGAATGAAGTTGGCAACATGTAGAGATGGTCCCTACCCAACAGCGGACTCACAGTCTAGAAGGTGGAGACAGACAACAAAATAAAACATGTGGACAGGTGTCAAGTCATCAGAATAAATGGAAGTAAAGCTAGATGCACATCTTTAATAAAAAGAATAGTAAATATGTACAAGTAAAATAAATAGAGTAATAAATCTGTACAAACGTATATACAGGTGCTGTGGGGAGGGGAAGGAGGTAGGGTGGGGGGGATGGGGAGTCAAAAGTCATGGGTTCTAATCCCAGCTCTGCCACTTGTCAGTTGTGTGACTTTGGGGAAGTCACTTCATTTCTCTGGGCCTCAGTTCCCTCATCTGTAAAATGGGGAATAAGACTGTGAGCCCTATGTGGGACAGGGACTGTGACCAACTTGATTATCTTGTATCTACCCCAGCTCTTAGAACAGTGAATGGAACATAGTAAATGCTCCTCAAGTACCATAATTACTAATTATTATATGGAAGATGGGGAAGCAATTCTAAAGGTTCATTCATTCATTCATTCAGTCGTATTTATTGAGCACTTACTGTGTGCAGAGCACTGTACTAAGCGCTTGGGAAGTACAAGTTGGCAACATATAGAGACGGTCCCTACTCAACAACGGGCTCACAGGCTAGAAGGGGGAGACAGACAACAAAAAAAAACATGTGGACAGGTGTCAAGTCGTCAGAACAAGTAGAATTACAGCTAAATGCACATCATTAACAAAATAAATAGAATAGTAAATATTTACAAGTAAATAGAGTGATAAATCTGTACAAACATATATACAGGTGCTGTGGGTTGGGGAAGGAGGTAGGGCGGGGGGATGGGGAGGGGGAGAGGAAAAAAGGGGCTCAGTCTGGGTCTGGGTGGCTGGGGGCCATGGAGTGCAGCTAATAATAATAATAATAATAATAGCATTTGTTAAGCGCTTACTATGAGCAAAGCACTGTTCTAAGCGCTGGATAAAGTGGCCCATTATGGGCCCTGAATGGGGTTACTTCAATCACATCAAAGCCGTGTTTGTGGGTGGTAGAACAAGAATAGCTGCTTCGGCTGCTGCTGAGGAAAATGAGGAGAAAAACGAGGAAGAGAAAGTTACAGTCTTTTCTTTCAACCTCCCTGTTTCTTGACCCTCAACGTCATGACTGCCAAGCGCTCTTCCTGTCACTCTAGTTGAAAGCAAAATAATTCATTTGGAGGGACACGCTCCCCCTAAAGTTGTTTTTTTTTTTTCTTTTTAATGGTATCTGTTAAGTCCTTAGTATGTGCCAGGGACTGTATCAAGCGCTGGAGTAGATACAAACTAATCATGTTGGACACAGTCCACGTTCCACATGGGGTTCACAGTCTTAGTTCCCGTTATACAGATGAGATAACTGAGGCACAGAGAAGTGAAGTGATTTGTCCAAGCAGACAAGGGACGGAGCCAGCACTAGAATCCAGGTCCTTCTGACTCCCGGGGTCATGCTCTATTCACTAGGCTATTCACGAGAAGCAGCATGGCTAAGTGGAAAGAGCCCGGGCTTTGGAGTCAGAGGTCATGGGTTTGAATTCTGGCTCCACCACTTTTCAGCTGTGTGACTTTGGGCAAGTCACCTCACTTCTCTGGGCCTCAGTTCCCTCATCTGGAAAATGGGGATTAAGTCTGTGAGCCCCACGTGGGACAACTTGATTACCTTGTATCTACCCCAGTGCCTAGAACAGTGCTTTGCACATAGTAAGCGCTTAATAAATGCCATCATTATTATCATTATTATTATTATTATTACGCCATGCTGCTTCACTGAAGTCATGACTAGCCTGCCTTCTGTGAGAAGCAGCAAGGCTCAGTGGAAAGAGCCCGGGCTTTGGAATCAGAGGTCACGGGATCAAATCCTGGCTCTGCCAATTGTCAGCTGTGTGACTTTGGGGAAGTCATTTCACTTCTCTGTGCCTCAGTGACCTCATCTGGAAAATGGTAATCAAGACTGTGAGCCCTCTGTGGGACAACCTGATCACCTTGTAACCTCCCCAGCACTTAGAACAGTGCTTTGCACATAGTAAGTGCTTAATAAATATCATTATTATTATTATTCTGTGGGATATTTGATCTCTCTGTCAAAGTTAAAATGAAAGAATAATGCTTGGGCCTTTCCTTTGAGAGCACTGAGTCCTGAGTTATGCCCTGCTGGGTGTGGTGTGGAGGAGAGAGAAGTTAGCCTGTGCTCTTCCTCCCTCAGTAATAATAATAATAATAATAATAATAATAATAATAATAGTATTTGTTAAGTGCTTATTATGTGCAAAGCACTGTTCTAAGCGCTGGGGAGGTTACAAGGTGATCAGGTTGTCCCTCCGGGGGCTCACGGTTTTAATCCCCATTTTCCAGATGAGGTAACTAAGGCCCAGAGAAGTTAAGTGACTTGCCCAAAGTCACACAGCTGACAGTTGGTGGATCAAAATTTGAACCCATGACCTCTGACTCCAAAGCCTGGGCTCTTTCCACTGAGCCACACTGCTGCCCGTGAGCCTGGCCTATGGAGACAGCACAGGGCTGGGAGTCAGAAGATCATGAGTTCTAATCTTGGCCCCGCCACTTGTCTGCTGTGTGACTTTGGGGAAGTCACTTCACTTCTCTGGGCCTCAGTTCCCTCATCTGTGAAATGGGGATTGAGACCGTGAGCCTCATGCGGGACAGGGACTGTGTCCAACCCAATTTACTTGTATCCATCCCAGAGCTTAGTATGGTGCCTGGCACATAGTAAATGCTTAACAAATACCATAATTATTATTATTATTATTTATTCATCAACTCAATCATATTTATTGAGCACTTACTGTGTGTAAAGCACTTTAATAAGAGCTTGGGAGAGTACAATATAACAATAAAGAGGTATACTCCTTGCCCCCAATGAACTTACAGTCTGGAGAATAGGGGGAAATTAAGCAGTTGCTTCGAACCTTGTTTGATCAGCAGCTTGCTTCAACAAGCATGCTCCTTGGGTGGAGCAATCTAAGCAGAGAAGCTGCAGAGCAGAATTCGTTCATTCATTCAATCGTATTTATTGAGTGCTTACTGTGTGCAGAGCACTGTACTAAGCACTTGGGAAGTACAAATCGGCACCATATAGAGACGGTCCCTACCCAAAAATGGGCTCACAGTCTAGAATCAGGATGGCAATGCTGCCTTATCAGATCTTTTCACAACCTGACCCTGTCCTGGGAGAGTCTTACAGTAATAATAACAATAATGATGACATTTGTTCATTCATTCATTCATTCATTCATTCAATTGGATTTATTGAGCGCTTACTGTGTGCAGAGCACTATACTAAGAGCTTGGGAAGTACAAGTTGGTAACTTATAGAGATGGTCCCTACCCAACAGCGGGCTCATAGTCTAGAAGGGGGAGACAGACAACAAAACAAAGCATATTAACAAAATAAATAGAATAAATATGAACAAGTAAAATAAATAAATAGAGTAATAAGTACGTACAAACGTATATACATATATACAGGTGCTGTGGGGAGGGGAAGGAGGTAAGGTGGGGGGGATTGTGACGTGCTTACTATGTGTGAAGCACTGTTCTAAGCACTGGGGGGGATGCAAGGTGATCAGGTTGTCCCATGTGGAGCTCACAGTCTTAATCCCCTTTTTACAGAAGAGGTAACTGAGGCACAGAGACATGAAATGGCTTGCCCAAGGTCACACAGCTGACAAGTGGCAGAGTTGGGATTTGGGGGAAAAATGCCTGGTCACTGTGCACTTTGGGGGAAGCAGTAGGGAAGCATGAGAAGCATGAGAAGCAGCGTGGCTCAGTGGAAAGCGCACAGGCTTGGGAGCCAGAGGTCATGGGTTCAAATCTCAGCTCTATCAATTGTCAGCTGTGTGAATTTGGGCAAGTCACTTAACGTCTCTGTGCCTCAGTTACCTTATCTGTAAAATGGGGATTAAGACTGTGAGAACCATGTGGGACAACCTGATCACCTTGTAACCACCTCAGTGCTTAGAACAGTGCTTTGCACATAGTAAGTGCTTAACAAATACCATTATTATTATTATTATTATTATTATTAGGGGGCCCTCTATCTACTTAATAGAATGGCAACAAGTAGAATAAGGCTGATTAGGAACTGTGCTAAGCATGGATGAGGATTTTCAGGCTCAGGTCACTTGAAACCCTCTAATACTGAACTGTGTACTCAAACACTCATTATCTGGTTTAAGGAGAGCCCTCAGAGACTGCAGGCAGTTCACTCAGTTACCTCCTCTGTAAAATGGGGATTAAGATTGTGAGCTCCTGGGTCCAAACTGATTTTCTTTTATCTACCCCAGTGCTTAGGACACTTCCTGCCACATATAAAACACTTAACAAATATCAAAAAGAAGAAAAAACTCATCCGATACTGGCAGGCTCAGGCAGCTTGGCTGAGGAAGGGAGTTGCTAAAACACAGCTACGTGTTTTCATGGTTTTACATCCCCTGTTCCCCTGAGCTGAGCTTATTGGGGATAAAACCAAATAGGTAACATATAAATCTGTATGGATCATTTGCTACTATAACCCAGGCCCAAATCAGAATCAAATCGGAGGCAGGGCCAGAAAGGAAACTTTGGGAACCGACAGAACCAGCTAGGAGCCACACAAAGGACTGCATCCACTTTCCACAGTGCCTCTGGACTTGAGCCAATTTTAATTCATATTGGGATTCGCCTGAAGGGAGTCAGGGAGAATCAGGATCCGGTATCTTTAAGGCTCTTCTCCTGAGGGCGATGTGAGAGGCAACTCTCATTCTCCACCAACTGCGCTCTCAGTGTTGAAGAGGACACGCGAAAATAACGAGATTCAATTAAAAACAGCAGAAAGATGAGCAAAGATTCAAAAACTGACCCATCCGCTCTATTTCTTCCCTCCCCACTGCACCACCATAAGGAGCAGGGCCAACTGGATAAGGCGTGTAAAATTCTGAACTAATCTGCTAGACTGGAAAGTTGCTGCTGTAGATGAATTTTGGAGAGGTGATTGGGTAAAGCTTAGACCCTTTTGGCTGCTTCTGTTGAGGTGTTTTATTTCCGTCCAGTGAAGCCCTGAAAAACAGGAGGGAGTTTTGGCTTCAGGTCTCTGTCTGGTTTTGTGCATGTTCTGGTGAGTCTAAGGTAGGGCTGGAGGTGAAGTGGAGACAAGTTTAAAATTTCCTTTACCTAAAATGCACAGGGAAAAGCACATGGACTTGCCATATTTCACAGCCACTGTGCTTTTTTTGGTATGGTAGTAACAATAATAAAAAACATTCTCGTGCTTGCTACACGCCAAACAGTGTGTTAAGCTCTGAGACATACAATACGGTCACACCGGAGAGAGTTCCTATCCCTTTCTAAAATGGATTTTCATCCCCATTTTAGATGAGGAAACTGAGGCCCAGACAAGTTGGGTAACTTACCCAAAATCACACAACAGGCAAGTCACACAACAGGCAAGAGGCAGAGCAGAGATTAGTCTTGTGCTCTTTCCATTATGCCAAATTGCTTCCCCTCAATAGCCAATATGAAGTATTCTCTAGCAATTCTTCTTGTTGTTATGATTAATGATAATAATAGTTATTATTACTTTTATTATCATTATATTTGCTAAGCACTTAGTATTCCAGGCACTGTAATAAGTACCGGGGTGGATACAAGCAAATTGGGTTGGACACGGTCCCTGTCACACATAAGGCTCACAGCCTCAATCCCCATTTTACAGATGAGGCAACTGAGGCACAAGGAAGTGAAGTGACTTGCCCACGGTCACACAACAGACAAGTGGCAGAGCCAGGATTAAAACCCATGACCTTCTGAAGCTGAGGAAATGTAATTTTAGGGGTTTTATTTCATTCTTAGGTCCAGGAGCCAGATTGATTTTATGTTCCTAAATGCAAAGTTCAGATTTTCAAAGATGTGGAAGTACGATTTATGGGATCCCATCTCCCTTTATCATTTGCCTCTCTGGTCTCTCTGCACTACCCTCAGTGGAAAGAGCCCGGGCTTTGGAGTCAGAGTTCATGGGTTCAAATCCCAGCTCCACCAATTGTCAGCTGTGTGACTTTGGGCAAGTCACTTCACTTCTCTGTGCCCCAGTTACCTCATCTGTAAATGGGGGATTAAGACTGTGAACCCCCTGTGGGACAACCTGATCACCTTGTAACTTCCCATGTGCTTAGAACAGTGCTTTGCACATAGTAAGTGTTTAAAAAATACCATAATTATCATTATTATTATAAAGACTGAAGTTCCCAGAAACAGCTCCAAAGATTGGGATCCTCTACACTTTAAGAATTTTTGTTTTGAAACTCAGAGGACAGGCGAAGGACAGAGCTACCAGGGCTGTGTTCTCCAAAACAGGAAAAGGGAGTAGAGGGAAGAGAGGCAGAGCCAGAGAGAGGAGGGAAAGGAGGAGAAGGGGAGAAAGAGAGGGAGGGAGGAAGGGAGAAAAGGCCAGGGCAAAGAAAAGAAGCAGCATTGGCCTACTGGAAAGTACATGGGCCTAGGAGTTAAAGGACCTGGTTTCTAATCCCGGCTCTTCCACTTATTGGCTGTGTGACCTTGGCAAATCACTTAACTTCTCTGTGCATCAGTTTCCCCATCTGTAAAATGGGGATTAAGGCTGTGAGCCCCAAGTGGGACCGAGACTGTGTCCAACCCAATTATCTTGTATCTATCCCAGCCCTTAATACAGTGCTTGGCACATAGTAAGCCCTTGGAGAAGCAGCGTGGCTCAGTGGAAAGAGCCCGGGCTTTGGAGTCAGACATCACGGGTTCAAATCCCGGCTCCACCAACTGTCAGCTGTGTGACTTTGGGCAAGTCACTTAACTTCTCTGTGCCTCAGTGACCTCATCTGTAAAATGGGGATTGAAACTGTGAGCCCCCCCCATGGGACAACTTGATCACCTTGTAACCTCCCCAGTGCTTAGAACAGTGCTTTGCACATAGTAAGAGCTTAACAAATACCATCACTATTATTATTATTATTAAGGAATACCGTAAAAAAGCCACTACTGCTATCACCCTCCATTGCCATTTTCTGCCAACGGTCACTACTGCAACCACCACTACCGCCAGCAGTGCCGTTACTGCTGTCACTTAGGAAGCAGTTATGGTATAAGAAGCAATGTTGGAGAAGATAGAGGAGAATAGGAGGAAGAGGAAAAGGAAAAGAAAAAGAGGAAGAGGACTGTGTCCGACATGATGACCTTATCCCGGAGCTCAGTACAGCGCCTGAAACATAGTAAACACTTAACAAATACCATTAAGTAAATAAATATCATCACTACTACTGCTAGTACTACCAGTAACCTGCAAAATAGACTTCCAAATTCTGTATATCACAGGTTTGCATTTGGAATATACAAGTCATGTAGGGCAGCTTCATCCAGAAATTAAAACTGCATCAGTGCCACTATTCAACTTATTGTGTAGTTGTTCTAATGATCATTCGGTACTTTTTTTGACTGTGGAGCAAGTAGTCTATCTAGGCATTCTCTATAGTTTCAGCATGACTTTCTCATTCTTCCACAATGATATTTGTGCTTTGGCATGGGGTAAAAGCCAAAAGTACAATTCGAGTCACGTGATGTTAAAATAGCTTGGTGCGTGTACAGAAATCGTATAGGCGGTCAAGCAGAACAAATGACGACGTAGGGTCAAGGAATCTCACTGTCTGACGTTCCTCAATCCCACGTCTGCCAAAGAGATGCCATATTTTTACTTTGTGACTTGGGCAAGACGCTTAACTTTTCTGTGCCTCTTTCCTCACCTGAAAAAATGGCGGATAAGATATTGCTCTCCCTTCCCTTTCCACTGTGAATCCCATGTGGACCAGGGGCTTTGCTTGATCTGATTTTTTTCTTTAATGGCATTTATTAAGCGCTTACTATGTGCAAAACACTGTTCTAAGCGCTGGGGAGGTTACAAGGTGATCAGGTTGTCCCACGGGGGGCTCACAGTCTTAATCCCCATTTTACAGATTCATTCATTCATTCAATCACATTTATTGAGCGCTTACTGTGTGCAGAGCACTGTACTTAGTGCTTGGGAAGTACAAGTCGGCAACATATAGAGACGGTCCCTACCCAACAACGGGCTCACAGTCTAGAAGGGGGAGACAGACAACAAAACAAAACATGTAGACAGGTGACAAAACATGTAGACAGGTGACAAAACATGTAGACTAGACAGGTGAATGTCAATGTTTCATCCAAAATGGGCTTGGGAGTGTAGGGGAGGCCCAGAGAAGTTAAGTGACTTGCCCAAAGTCACACAGCTGACAATTGAGATTTGAACCCATGACCTCTGACTCCAAAACCCAGGCTCTTTCCACTGAGCCACACTGCTTCCTATATCTATGCTAGCGCTTGGCTCATGTTGGTACCAATACTATTTTTAAGGCATTTGCTGAGCACTGACTATGTGCCAAGTCACTGTACTATGCTCTGGGGTAGATACAAGCTAATCATGTTAGACACAGCCCCATGCCCCACGTGGGGCTCACGATCTTATAGATGAAGTAACAGAAGCACAGAGAAGTTAAGTGACTTGCCCAAGGTCACACAGCAGACAAATGGTGGATCAGGATTTGAACCCAGTGCTCTATCCTCTAGGTAAAGCTGCTTCTATTATTATTATTTACTATAATTATTCATAATGATAAATAGTATACTGGTAGCAGGGAAGAAAAGTAAAGAATGAAAACAGTCGACTAGCAGCAATAGCACGCATCAGCTAAAAGATGATTGTGTTTGCTCTTGGTGGGCTATTTTCCTTCTCCCTGTCATAGGCTATATTTTTTATTAAGAGGTATATTATGTTATGTTACACTATTATTGCTGCATGACTGTCCTTCAAGTTAACCTCACACAACTGTCATGTGTTTGTGGCAGAAGTTGTTCCCTTCAGTTTTGGAAAGATTACGCTAAACTTTTGTCCGGTGTCATTACAGCTGACTTTTTTTTTCTGCCGATCGGCTTCAGAGTGGTGTGAGAACTGGCCATGGAGATAGAAATGCTTATCGGGTCTGGACATATGGCTTCAGAATTCATTACCATCACTCTGCTAGTGTAGGTTGTACAGTTAGGCGAAAACATCAGCCTCCTTCAGTAGATGTGATTGGGGAGATTTAAAGAAATCCTGGATTGACCTTTTATTTCGATTTCAAATCCAAGAGGAAAATGTACCGGAAAGGAAAATTTAGGGTGAAAGAGGAGAACTTTGAGAAGTCATCTGGTCCAGCTTTTGTGTACAACCAAGGGGCTAACACAACCAATTGTTATTTAACTCTTCAGGAATGGAATCCCACAATTTCCTTCTGTGGCAATACCCATAGTTGTAATTCATTCATTCATTCAATCATATTTATTGTGCACTTATTGTGTGCAGAGCACTGTACTAAGCACTTGGGCAGTACAAGTCGGCAATAATGATGACATTTGTTAAGGGCTCACTTTGTGCGAAGTACTGTTCTAAGCGCTGGGGGGAATACAAGGTGATCAGGTTGTCCCCTGTGGGGCTCACAGTCTTCATCCCCATTTTACAGATGAGGTAACTGAGGCTCAGAGAAGTGAAGTGACTTGTCCAAAGTCACACAGCTGACAAGTGGCAGAGCCGGGATTTGAACCCATGACCTCTGACTTCAAAGCCTGTACTCTTTCCACTGAGCCACGCTGCTTGTCCTGGGTTAGTAGCCTTCAAAGCCCAAACCACATAGACCAACCAAGGTTTTTCAGGGGCCCACCAGCTCTGAGTTCTGAGCCGTTAACACCCACACTCTTTCCCCAAGCCCATTAGTGTCCTTCACAGAAAGATCACGGGCTTTCGAGTCAGAGGTCAGGGGTTCGAATCCCGCTCCACCACATGTCCACTGTGTGACCTTGGTTAAGTCACTTAACTTCTCTGAGTCTCAGTTACCTCATCTGTAAAATGGGGATTAATACCTCATCTGTAAAATGGGGATTAAGATTGTGAGCCCCACATGGGGCAACTTAATCACCTTGTATCCCCCCAGCGCTTAGAACAGTGCTCTGCACATAGTAAGTGCTTAACAAATGCCATTATTATTATTATTATTATTATTATTATTATTATTATCTGCAGGCCTAACTAAGAGAAGTACCATAAGTACTATGGAAAGGAGGATGTGTGTGTATTGCCAGGAACACAAGTACTGTAGAGAGTAAGTGAACCCTATTCCCATTTCAATCGTGAACTTCATGCCGAAAAAAGGGCAGTGTCTGATAATACTACTATTAATAATAGTGAGAGTTAAGTGCTTATTACGTACCAGGCACTGTACTAAGCACTGGAGTGGATACAAGCAAATCAAGTTCAACTATCATCTCTACGTTGATGACACCCAAATCTACATCTGTGCCCCTGCTCTCTCTCCCTCCCCTCAGGCTCACATCTCCTCCTGCCTTCAGGACATCTCCATCTGGATGCCTGCCCACCAGATAAAACTCAATATGTCCAAGACTGAACTCCTTATCTTCCCTCCCAAACCCTGCCCTCTCCCTGACTTTCCCGTCACTGTAGATGGCACTACCATCCTTCCGGTCTCACAAGCCCACAACCTTGGTGTCATCCTTGACTCCGCTCTCTTGTTCACCCCCCACATCCAATCCGTCACCAAAACCTACCGGTCTCACCTCCGCAACATCGCCAAGATCTGCCCTTTCCTCTCCATCCAAACCACTACCCTGCTGGTTCAGTTTCTCATCCTACCATGACTGGATTACTGCATCAGCCTCCTCTCTGATCTCCCATCCTCCTGTCTCTCCCCACTTCAATCTATACTTTGCGCTGCTGCCCAGATCATCTTTGTGCAGAAACGCTCTGGGCATGTTACTCCTCTCCTCAAAAATCTCCAGTGGCTACCAGTCAACCTACGCATCAGGCAAAAACTCCTCACTCTGGGCTTCAAGGCTGTCCATCCCCTCGCCCCCTCCTACTTCACCTCCCTTCTTTCCTTCTCCAGCCCAGCCCGCACCCTCCTGTCCTCTGCCACTAACCTCCTCACTGTGCCTCATTCTCGCCTGTCCCACCATCGACCCCCGGCCCATGTCCTCCCCCTGACCTGGAATGCCCTCCCTCTTCAAATCTGCCAGACAGGTACTCTCGCTCCTTTCAAAGCCTTACTGAAGACACATTTCCTCCAAGAGGCATTCCCAGACTAAGCCCAACTTTTCCTCATCTCCCATTCTCTTCTGTGTCACCCTGAATTGTTCCCTGTGCTATTCCCCACTCCCCTCGCTTCACAGCATTTATGTATATACCTGTAATTTTTTAAAAAATTTATAAGAATAATAATAATAATAATGACATGTATTAAGTGCTTACCATGTGCAAAGCATTGTTCTAAGTGCTGGGGAGGTTACAAGGTGATCAGGTTGTCCCACTGGGGGCTCACAATCTTAATCCCCACTTTACAGATGAGGTAACTGAGGCACAGAGAAGTGAAGTGACTTGCCCAAAGTCACACAGCTGACAATTGGCAGAGCCAGGATTAGAACCCATGAACTCTGACTCCAAAGCCTGGGCTCTTTCCACTGAGCCATGTATTTTGATACTGGTATTGATGTCTCTCTCCACCAGCTAGACTGTGAGCTCACTCTGGGCAAGAATTGTCTCTCTTTATCTATGTATTGTAATTTCCCAAGGGCTTAGTACAGTGCTGTGCACATAGTAAGTGCTCAGTAAATACGATTGAATGAATGAATGAATAAATACCTGTTATGTTCACTAACTCACACACTCAATTGAGAAAAGGGATAAAGATGAAATACAGATTGCTTTATGAAGAACATTCATGCAATTCTTCCATTGAAGATAAAATCAAGTTATGCAGTCAAAACAGGCCATTCATATTTGATTGATACGTTATTGTTTCCTAAGGGAATAGACAGAGATAATTTAAGAGACAACTACCTTGTAGATGGGGCTATTTGGCTAGCATCTAAATCATTTGGTTGGGTGTCAAGCTATGAGAATTTACTATGTGTATTGAATATAGAATGGAATTCAGATATGAGGATTTTTTCAAGTAAGTAATATTAACTGGTATTTGGGATCCCAAAGGGATACCTTGAAGCACCTTGGGAAGCAGGGTGACGTAGTTGATAAAGCATGGACATGGGAGCCAGAGGCTTCTAGACTGTGAGCCCGCTGTTGGGTAGGGGCCGTCTCTATATGTTGCCAACTTGTACTTCCCAAGCGCTTAGTACAGTGCTCTGCACACAGTAAGCGCTCAATAAATACGATTGAATGAATGAATGAATGACCTGGTTTCTAATCCCCATTCCACCACTTCACTGCTGAGTGACCTTGAGCAAGTTACATAACTTCTCTGTGCCTCAGTTTCCCAATTGAAAAATGGGGATTTAATACCTACTTTCCTGCCTAGAATTTAAGTCCCATGTGGGACAGGGACTGTGTCTAACCAGGTCATGGGTTCTAATCCCGGCTCCACCACTTATCTGCTGTGTGACACTGGACAAGTCACTTCACTTCTCTGTGCCTCATTTACCTCATCTGTAAAATGGGGATTAAGAGCTGCATGAGCCCCAGGTGGGACTGTGAGCCCGTTTTTGGGTAAGGACCGCCTCTATTTGTTGCCAACTTGTTCTTCCCAAGCACTTAGTACAGTGCTCTGCACACTGCAAGCACTCAACAAATACGATTGAATGAATGAATGAATGACAGGGACTGTCTGACCCAGTTTGCTTGTATCCACCCCAGTGCTTACTAGAGTGCCTGACACACAGTAAGTACTTAACAAATACCACAATTATTATTATTATTATTATTAGAATGGTGTTTGATGCATAATAAGCACTTAAACAGCATGAAAAAGAGAGAAACTGTACCCTGATGAGAAGAGTGGTAGAGAATATACAGATGGATGAAAATCCATCTTAATGGCAAAATAAAGTAGGATCATTAATTTTCCACAATGCTACATTGAAATGCTGCTTCCTTTCTCTGATTCGGATAGCCAGGGTTGATGATCCATTCTATTTGTCCTTCTATAAGTGTCTCAGACTTCTGAAAATTCCTTTTCCCGAAGAATACCTTTCCAGATAATTACTGTTGTAACTCCAATCGTCTAAAGACCATAAACATTTTTCATACATAAGAACAATAATGATAATAATAATAATAATAATGGTATTTGTTAAGTGCTTATTAAGTGCTAAGCACTGTTCTAAGAAAGAATCAGACCACCGAACCTGGTCCCACTGATTTTTGTTCCCCAATATCGAATCTCATCATAAATTGGAAAAATATTGCTGTAGGATAAACACCCAAGGAAGTTTCAGGAATTTGGGGCACTAGAGAATTCTACCCTTGTTTTGAAAACATTCCCACAGGTACGTTCAGAAACACTCAGCAATATCACTTTTAATGACAATGTGAAACTAGGGAAAAAGCGTTAAGATGATGATGAAATGGTGGCATCTTCCAGCACTCTGAAATCGATTCAAATTACATGTGACTGCTATAAATTAGACCCCAGAGGGAACATTCTTCCCACAGTTATATAAATGTACCTCCCACTGACCCAGTGGAGCTCAAAATGTCAGTGGGAGTTACGAATAAATAAGGGTGGGTACAATTTATCTCATTAATCTTTTTGATAATGATAAATGAGAAATATAATGATGTAGAACATCAAAAAAATGCACTTTGAATTGATCCCAAATGCAGCTTTCCACAGCACAGATCAGTTGGTAGGGCAACTAGAGAATGAATATATGAATCCATTAAGAGGATTGTAGATCTAATTTTAGCTTCATCATATCATGGTCTAGTCAAATTAATTTGTATATGGTAGACCAGACAACTAATATTTTTAACTATAGGAATACGTTGGTTATAAATGCTGTGCTGGAAGTCAAGAAATAGCTTAGATACATCTCTTTTTTTTTTTTGGTTTCTTTTGTTTTGTTTTTAACCTTGCAATTAGAGATCATATTTTTCCGTTCCTTATTTATTGGAGGGATGTATGGTTTGGTTAAGAATGTGTTTTCCTTATAACTAATCATGGTTTGTATCATTTATTAGAACTATCTTTTCCTATCCTGCCTCTTTCATTGAGTGCTCACGCTTTCCGCTCAAATATTTATAGGTTTTCAAATTGTAGTGATTTATTTCTATTTGTTTTTAATTTTCTTGTTCTGTGTTTCAAATGGTGCCTCAAGTTGTTATGAATGGTTTCATGTTAAATTATATAGAGGTGCCACATTGCTCCTGAATGCCTGTTTTTGACGAGGTTATTAAAATGGTGACAATATATATCACTATAGCAACAAAACCCATAAATTCATAGCCTATTTAATCCTCTGGAATAAAAAAATATTTAACAGTCCTAGAAATCTCAGTTATGAGGTAAAAGAAACATTTAGTTCTAGGTCTTTCCCCCTGCTACTAAAGTACTCAGTCCTGGAGAGAATGTGTTTTTGGGGGGTTTTTTGCTGCACAGAATTTATGTAGTAACACATGGCCTTTTTGTCACACAAATGTAAGCCCGTTGTGGGCAGGGATTGTCTCTATTTCTTGCTGAACTGTACTTCCCAAGCATTTAGCATACTGCTCTGCACACAGTAAGCGCTCAATAAATATGATAGAATGAATGAATTAATTAATTAAATGTGATCATACAGCCATCATCAACAGTCATCCTTCTCAAATCTTGATTATGTGCACTTCTGGAGTCATCCTATATACTGCTGTTCTTCTTCATTTCTAAGTTCTACCAAGTTCTGACCATAACAATCATCATCAATCGTATTTATTGAGCGCTTACTGTGTGCAGAGCACTGTACTAAGCGCTTGGGAAGTACAAGTTGGCAACATATAGAGACAGTCCCTACCCAACAGTGGGCTCACAAATGCCATCTTTGTTCCCATAGAAACTAATGTATAGCAAAGGGATCAGGGAGTGAGAAACCAAAATAAAGCATTACAAATTCTATTAACAAAATACATGACTTGAAATGCATATGGCATTTGGAATATTGTTAGGTTTTTGTTGCTCTTGTTTGGAAATCACCTGGGCTACATTCGTCCACAACTTGTGGTCACAAAAACTGTGAGAAGCAGCAGGGCCTCATGGAAAGAGCACAGGACTGGAAGTCAGAGGACCTGGGCTCCAATGCCGCTCTGCCAAATGCGCCTCAGTTTCCTCGGCTTTAAAATGGGGATACAGTAATAATAATAATAATAATAATAATGTTGGTATTTGTTAAGCACTTACTATGTGCCAAACACTGTTCTAAGCACTGGGGTGGATACAAGGTGATCAGGTTGTCCCATGTGAGGCTCACAGTCTTCACCCTCATTTTACAGATGAGGTAACTGAGGCCCAGAGAAGTTAAGTGACTTGCCCAAAGTCACACAGCTGACAACCGGCGGAGCCGGGATTTGAACCCATGACCTCTGACTCCAAAGCCCAGGCTCTTTCCACTGAGCCACGCTGCTTCTCTGCTTCTCCGGGTATTAATATTATTTGTCGATTTATTGGTTAGAATTCTATTAATGTGCACAAATGTAGCAGAAACGGCCACTGTATGACTGACCAATCGCTCAAGTGGTCAATGATATTTATTGAGCACTTAGTCTATGCAAAGCACAGTACTAAGCTCTTGGGAGAATACAGTACCACAGAGTTGCTAGACATGTGTCTTGCCCACAAGGAGCTTACAGTTTGAAGGCGTAGACCAACCGTGACATTCTGCCCTGGGCATTTGCAAGGGTTAGCTGCTTTCAATTCTAATTTTTACTATCCCATTTTTTCCTAGGTCTTTGATCAAAAAGAGTCAACAACCTGTGATTATATCACAATCTCACCCCTCCTCCTTGTCACAGGCAATCACCAAGAGTCCTTGGGCCAACCACATCATTTAAGATAATGTTTGAAGACTATTCCTTGCACTATTTTCCTAAAATTGGCCCATTTCTTCTAGTGTAGTATTTAATTGGTTGTGAGTCCACATAGATATTCTGAGTTTAACCATTCTACCCTTACTGATTATCATGCTTTAGACAGTTTTTTGCATATCTTTTATTTCTTTAAGTGATATTTGTTAAATGCCCAATAAGTGTCAGGCAATGTTCTGAGCGCTGGGGTAGATACAAGTAACCAGATTGGATAGAGTCCAGGTCGCCCCTCTCCTTTAATAATAATAATAATAATAATAATAATAATAATAATAATAATAATAATAATGGTATTTATTAAGCACTTACTATGTGCAAAGCACTGTTCTAAGCACTGGGGATGTTACAACGTAACCAGGCTGTCCCACGGGGGGCTCACAGTTTTAACCCCCATTTTACAAATGAAGTAACTGAGGCCCAAAGTCACACAGCTGACAACTGCCAAAGCTGGGATTTGAACCCATGACCCCTGACTCCAAAGCCTGTGCTCTTTCCCCTGAGCCACACTGCTCCTTTCCCTCCCCCCGACTGTGAGCCTGTAGTGGGCAGGGATTGTCTCTATTTGTTGCTGAGTTGCACTTTCCAAGCGCCTAGTACAGTGCTCTGTTCACAGCAAATGTTCAATAAATATGACTGAATGGATGAATGAATGTCCCACATGTTGCTCACAGTCTCCATTCCCATTTCTCAGTTGAGTTCCCTGACTTACCCAAGGTCACACAGCTGACAAGGGATGAAGCCAGGATTAGAACCTGACTCCTTTAGACTCCCAAACCCGTGCTGTAACCTTTAGGCAATGCCATCTCCCAGAGACACTTTAGGTGGGTTTGTTTAATGAACGACTCCCTGACCAAGGAGTTCCCAGAGTTTTTGAGAGAAGGATTTAGTTCTGGCCCCTCCCCACATTTCCTAAATTATCTTATTTCTCATATCCCCACCGCCCAGTAAACCTGACATCGGATAATGGCTTGGCTGTGGGCGGAATGACCACATCTTAGGTTGGTGGGCTGCCTTTGTCGGTTTCCCTGTTGCATCCCTGCCTTAGGAAATATGAAGAACTGCCTTCATAGTGCTTTGGATACCATGAGCAGCACCTACTCTTGAGCATAAAATATATTGCCTCCCTAGAATTTACAGTTTCACTGGATCCTTGACATTTTCATGAAGTAATTCATTAGAAAGATGAAGTGATTAAAAAACAGAAGTGCCTTACAACCAAGATTTCTGGTGGATCTTAAGACTGCATACTGACAGTAATAATAATGGCATTTGTTAAGTGTTTACTATGTGCAAAGCACTGTTCTAAGCGCTGGGGAGGTTAGAAGGTTATCAGGTTGTCCCACGGGGGGCTCACAGTCTTCACCCCCATTTTACAGATGAGGTAACTGAGGCCCAGAGAAGTTAAGTGACTTGCCCAAAGTCACACAGCTGACAACTGGCGGAGCCGGGGTTTGAACCCATGACCTCTGACTCCAAAGCCCGTGCTCTTTCCATTGAGCCACGCTGATAGAGTTTCTTTGTTTCCTCATCATTTTTTAGGCTGGCAGTCTCTCCCTTCACGTTTTCTGTTGGAATGGAATTGCTTGCTGAGGGCACAAAAGTAATCAGTAATGGGGTGAGCGAGGTGGTCAAACTATTACAATAAGGTTAATATAGATCACAACAGCATGCGAAGCTATTGATTGCAAATGTTTGTCATTAAGTTCTCTCTTTATGCATCCAGTTTCTTCTATTACTTCTATTCATTCATTCATTCAATCGTATTTATTGAGCGCTTACTGTGTGCAGAGCACTGTACTAGGCGCTTGGGAAGTACAAGTTGGCAACATATAGAGACGTTCCCTACCCAACAACGGGCTCACAGTCTATGCAGAAGCAGCATGGTGTAGTGGATAGAGCATGGGCCTGGGACTCAGAAAGGTCATTAATCAATCAATCAATCGTATTTATTGAGCGCTTACTGTGTGCAGAGCACTGTACTAAGCACCTGGGAAGTACAAGTCGGCAACATGTAGAGACAGTCCCTACCCAACAGTGGGCTCACAGTCTAGAAGGGACATGGGTTCTAATCCCAGCTCTGCTACTTGTCTGCTGTGTGACCTTGGGCAAGTCACTTCATTTCTCTGTGCCTCAGTTACCTCATTTGTAAAATGGAGATTGAGACTGTTGAGCCCCATATGGGACAGGGACTGTGTCCAATTCTATTTGCCTGTATCCACCCCAGCGCTTAATACAGTGCCTGGCACATAGTAAGCGCTTAACAAATACCACAATTGTTATTACTGATGTTCCCACCTGTCAATAGCATAATAATGATGGTATTAAGGAGTTAGGGAAGAGGGAAGCATCCGAAAGGATCAGGTCTTCAGTAGACCGGTTTACAAAGATCCATAATCAGAAAAGCAGAGAACCTAAGAGACGAGGGAGAAGAAAGAAATTTCATCATCAATATATACTGAACACACACTGAATTCTGTGCTGTACATAATTCATTCAGCACAAAATGCAGAAGATAATGTTTGAGAAAATGAATAGCTTATCTATAAAGCAAGTAAAAATTTTCATAGTAACAGTTTTATCTCCAGGGACAGTTTTAGAGCAAGTAACAAAGGCATAGTATTTACCCGTAATACACCTTGATTTTCTCCTGCTTTAGAAATTAGTAAGTATTAAGCCATTCCTGCATTGACTCCATTAGTACCGGAGACAAAAGGCACAGAAATGAATATGGGATGAAGCTGATGTATTCAGCCAGAGATAAAACAGAAGATTTTCTCAGCCCTGCTATGTAGCCAGAGGGCATTCCAGTCACTGGTAATGTGCAATCCCTTCACCACTGTGATAGGCGGCAAAGAACATTCAGTCAGAGGGAATGGCTTTGTCTTCTGTGACAAAATCAACTGTAAAGTTCCGCAGAAGTGTGTCAGGTCTTCACTACTGTGAAAGCTGGCACAAAGCTGTCAAGAACTGAAAACTGGCATTAATCTGGGGAGGTTTTGAAGTTTTTAACATTAGCAATGTGTTTCTTGCTAGATTGGAATTGGCGTGGAAGCTAGCTTGGCTTGAAGTATTAACGCTACTCAGGCTAAGTATCTTTTATCTTGAACTCTTCCCTTGGACGGGAAGTGTGAAAAGGCATCATTTCCTTCTGTTTGGTAAACTGCTAAATTTCAAAGTCCAATGTCTCATGAAATGTAGAATGAATACCTATCATTCTTCTCATAATTAATGACTGTGTTATGCTGCCTTTATGAGGGTAGGAAACTGAATTTGTACACTAACACTACATAAAGTACAGTGCTCTGCACACAGTAAGCGCTCAATAAATACGATTGATTGATTGATTAAAATGGAAAGATCCACTTATTGAAATCAATTGCCCAGACTATAATTACAAGTTCATATTCCAATGTTGTTCCAAATATTCAATTTTTATTCCACTGGTTGGCAGAGCTGGGGTGTAAGGCTAGCGATTCATTCTCTCTTTCATCTGAAGACAATATGAGTAAAGATTAATCATCCTCTTCTGTACAAAATGAAATTTGTAAAGCTGACAAAATGAACATGATAGGAACTATTACCTCATCTCTCAGGCACTCTAAATTTTATTTTTTCCATTCATGAGTCCCAGAACTACCATCTTATGTGGATAAAAATTAGTGACTTGTCCCCATTGGAGAAGAGAATCATATATGAAAATGAGCTAAGAGCAGAGGCCTCTTCATTTTCTCACTGTACTTTCCTTTTAGCGTGAACACTCCACTCTCCTCATCCCAGGAACTTGCCACTTCGGAATCATGTTCCCTGCTGTCTTTCAACTCTCACATTCAATCTACCTCTAAATCCTGCCTGGTCTTCCTCATTCATTCAATCGTATTTATTGAGCGCTTACTGTGTGCAGAGCACTGTACTAAGTGCCTGGGAAGTACAAGTTTGCAACATATAGAGACGGTCCCTACCCAACAGCAGGCTCACAGTCTACAAGGGGGAGACAGACAACAAAACATATAAACCAAATAAAATAAATAGAATAAATACATATAAGTAAAATGACAGAGATACCTGCCTCTATCTCTCCTCCATCTACACAACCACTGCTCTCTGGTTGTTCAGGTTCTCGCCACCTCCAGTCTTAACTATTGCTCCAGCCTCCTAGCTGGTCTCCCTGTCTCCAACCTCTCTCCTCTTTGGTTATATTCCACTCCTCTGTTTTGCAGATCATCTTGCTCTGCACACAGTAAGTGCTCAATTAATACAACTGAATGAATTTTCCTCCATATGTCTCTCCCCTCTTCAAAAACTTCCAATCGCAGTCCATTTGCCTTTGACCATTGTCAGGAAAACCCTCACCAGAACTTCTCCTTCTTGAATACCTTTTCTCTTCACCTGCTATTCCCCAGCTTACCTTCTCCCCAGGTAAGCTTCTTACCTCAAGAAGCAGCGTGGCTCAGTAGAAAGAGCCCGGGCTTTGGAGTCAGAGGTCATGGGTTCAAATCCCGGCTCCTCCAATTGTCAGCTGTGTGACTTTGGGCAACTCACTTAACTTCTCTGAGCCTCAGTTACCTCACCTGTAAAATGGGGATTAAGACTGTGAGCCCCCTGTGGGACAACCTGATCACCGTGTAACCTTCCCAGCACTTAGAACAGTGCTTTGCACATAGTAAGCGCTTAATAAATGCCATTATTATTATTATTATTATTATTATTATTGTTATCATTCCACTCTCACCCACCACCAATCCATTGTTCACGCCCTTCCCCTTTCCTGGAAATCCCTCCCCATCCATAACTGCCTGACAACAGCTCTCTCCATTTTCAAAACCCTCCTGAAATCTGAGCTCCTCTAGAAAACATTCTCTTATTCATTTTCCCCCCAACCCAAGTTACGCCATTCCAACAGCCATCCTTAGAATATACAGCCCCTTGTATATATGCCACGTTTATGTTTATATATTATATACAAATATATATATATATATATATATATAAAAGCATATATGTATATAGACACACATGTACACAAATATATAGAAATTCCCCTTTAAACTCTAAGTTCCATGTGGACACAGCAGGGAATGTTTCAACCAACTCTGTTGCAATTTACTCTCCCAAGTGTTTAGTACAGTGATTTGCCTACAAAAAATCTCAATAAATATCACTAATTTATTGATTGACATAACTACCTCTAACACTTATTTGTATAGCAATTTGGAAAATGGGAAGCATCATGACTTAGTGGGAAGCAGCATGGCATACTGGACAGAACATGGAGTCATATGGACTTGGGTTCTAATCCCATTTCTGTCACTTGTCTGCTCTGTGACCTTGGACAGGTCATTTAACTCCTCTGTTCTTCAGTTAACTCATCTGTACAATGGGGATGAAGACTATGAGCCCCAAGTGGGACCAGGCCTGTGTTCAACCTGATTAGCTTGTATCTACCCTAGCGCTTAGTACAGTGCTTGGCACACAATAAACGCTTAACAAATACCATGTAAGAAATGTACCACTATACAATGGAGTTGTATTCCTGTGAAACTAAGAATGGCCATATCATAGGATTTGTTTCCCTTAAACTTATGTGTTATAAATTAAGATTCATTTTGGAAAGGCAATATGAAATTCCTTTTTGTGCTATATACTGAAATGTTAAGTATCACTAAAGTAACGTTTAATCTTTATTGAAGTAATTCAAACCACACAATTACAACATTAAGTGGATGAGGAGTCATAATAGGATAATGAAGTTTGCAGGGAACCGCAGAAGTACGCTGTTGGCTGAGGTAGTGGTTTCTTAACTTTAATGAATCATTTTTCCAATGTAACTTGACCAGCAGTTTTTTTGTCTTTTTTTCCTTAGGTAACTTGTAACCAGCTAACTCCTTCAGAATTCCTCTGCCCTTATGAGTCCCTCACAGAGTTTACTGCATAATAATAATAATAATAATAATAATAATAATAATAATAATAATAATAACAATAATAATAATAATAATGTCAAGGTTACAAGGTGATCAGGTTGTCCCAGGGGGGCCTCACAATTTTAATTCCCATTTTACAGATGAGGTAACTGAGGCACAAAGAAGTTAAATGACTTGCCCAAAGTCACAAGATTTCAGAGGTTGCTGCATGCAAGTCTGGAAGCCAAGATTCCTGGGAAGGAGAAGGAGGAAGAGGCAAGGAGGGAATTGACTTGCAGCAATAGGATATAATGTTGGGGGCATAGCTTATAAATGTTAGGATGAGTAGGCAAAAAGTTGAGGTTATACTCTCGAGTTTCACAGAATGTGAGTTGCTCGTCACCTGGAGTACATCCGTACTGTTCTTTTTAAGAGAAGCAGGGTGGCTCAGTGGAAAGAGCATGGGCTTTGGAGTCAGAGGTCATGGGTTCAAATCCCAGCTCTGCCAACTGTCAGCTGTGTGACTTTGCGCAAGTCACTTAGCTTCTCTGTGCTTCAGTTACTTCATCTGTAAAATGGGGATCAGGACTGTGAGCCCCCTGTGGGACAACCTGATCACCTTGTAACCTCCCTAGTGCTTAGAACAGTGCTTTGCACATAGTAAGTGTTTAATAAATGCCATCATTTTTATTGTTATTATTTTTAGGAACATTAATTTACTACTAAAAATTATGGTACTCATTAAGAACCATGTGCCAAGCACTGTGTAAGTAATAATAATAATAATAATAATGATGGCATTTGTTAAGTGTTTACTATGTGCAAAGCACTGTTCTAAGTGCTGGGGAGGTTGCAAGGTGATGAGGTTGTCCCATGGGGGGCTGACAGTTTTAATCTCCATTTTACAGATGAGGTAACTGAGGCACAGAGAAGTTAAGTGACTTGCCCAAAGTCACACAGCTGACACTTGGCAGAGCCGGGATTTGAACCCATGACCTCTGACTCCAAAGCCCAGGCTCTTTCCACTGAGCCACACTGCTTCTTGATAGATACAAGACAACCAAGGTGGACACAGTTCCTGTCCCACATGGGGCTCACAGTCTATCTAGGAGGGGGTAGGATTTAAACCCCATTAACAGATGAGGAAACTGAGGCACTAAACATTTAATTCACTCATTCATTCCACTGCATTTACTGAGTGCTTACTGTGTGCAGAGCACTGTACTAAGAGCTTGGAAAGTATCATTCAGCAACAAAGAGGGACAATTCCTGCCCACAATGGGCTCACAGTCTAGAAGTGGGAGACAGACATCAAAACAAGGTCACAACAAGAAAAGTTGTGACTTTCCCTAGGTCACACAGCAGACAAGTGGCGGAGCCAGAATTATAACCAGGTCCTCTCACTCTCAGGCCTGTGTTTTATCCATTAGACAACATTGCATTCTCTGGTAACTATCTGGTAACTTTGATGCCATTGATGCCTGTCTACTTGTTTTGTTGTCTGTCTCCCCCTTCTAGACTGTAAGCCCATTGTTGGGTAGGGATAGTTTGTTGGGTAGGGATAGTCTCTGTTGCCAAATTGTACTTCCCAAGCGCTTAATACAACACTCTGCACACAGTAAGTGCTCAACAAATACGACTGAATGAATCTGTTTCTTTCCCCTCCTCTCTCTCTGTGTCAATCATTTGTGCCAGCCTGACACCCCGTTAGTTTGTAAGTCCCTTGTAAAGAGGGATGGTGTTTTTTTCTCTACTGCAGTCTCCCAGATGCTTATGTGAGGAGGTGTTTAATAAGTATAATTGATGAATTGTACTTTCCAAGCGCTTAGTACAACACTCTGCATACAGTAAGCGCTCAACAAATACGACTGAATGAATCTGTTTCTTTCCCCTCCTCTCACTATGTGTCAATCATTTGTGCCAGCCTGACACCCCGTTAGTTTCTAAGTCCCTTGTAAAGAGGGATGTTTTTTTCCCCCTACTGCATTCTCCCAGATGCTTAGTTATATGAGGAGGTGTTTAATAAGTACAATTGATGAATTGTACTTTCCAAGCGCTTAGTACAACACTCTGCACACAGTAAGCGCTCAACAAATGCGACCGAATGAATCTGTTTCTTTCCCCTCCTCTCTCTATGTGTCAATCATTTGTGCCAGCCTGACACCCCGTTAGTTTGTAAGTCCCTTGTAAAGAGGGATGGTGTTTTTTTCCCTACTGCATTCTCCCAGATGCTTAGTTATGTGAGGAGGTGTTTAATAAGTATAATTGATTAATCGTACTTTCCAAGCACTTAGTAAAACACTCTGCACACAGTAAGCACTCAACAAATGCGACAATGAAGCTGTTTCTTTCCCCTCCTCTCTCCATGTGTCAATCACTTGTGCCAGCCTGACACCCCATTAGTTTGTAAGTCCCTTGTAAAGAGGGATGATTTTTTTTCTCTACTGCATTATCCCAGATGCTTAGTTATGTGAGGAGGTGTTTAATAAGTATAATTGATGAGGAAGATAAAGAAACTCAATGAGTAGATGTGTATCTAGGGGCAACCTCAATTTAACTATCCATCAGGCAATATTCTACCTACATGTAGATTAGTTATAAGTGAAATAGTCACTGGGGAAGGAGGAACCAAACAGTAAACTTAAAAATGTAGGTCTTCTTTTATCTTTCTAGGAAAAATATTTCCTTGGCCAACAGAATTACAAACATCTGTCATAAATCTCAGGGTTATGCTTATCTGTCTTTATTAAAGCTAGTGATTATACAAGCATCCCTTTGTTGCTAATGGAACTGTGTCAGGCAGAATCATCATTTTGCTGTCAAACTGTCCAAACAACTATATTAAGAGAATGAACAAACAAAATCAGTTGTCATTCTTCTCCCCGCCAATGAAAAGAACCATATGCCTGTTTCTCAAGAAGGAAATCAGACAGAGTAGAACCGGTCTTATGGCCAGTGTAATAAATGATAACAAATAATAAATAATTGTAATATTTATTAAGTTGTAGGTATCAAGAACCATGCCTCCCCACAGCACCTGTATATATGTATAGATTTTTGTACGGATTTATTACTCTATTTTATTTGTACATATTCTATTTATTTTATCTTGTTAATATGTGTTGTTTTGTCGTCCGTCTCCCCCTTCTAGCCTGCGAGCTCCCTGGTGGGGAGGGACTGGCTCTAGATGTTGCCGACTTGTACCCCCTAAGCGCTTAGTCCAGTGCTCTGCACACAGTCAGCGCTCAATAAAGACGATTGAATGAATGAATGAATGAATGACCCCCCCCCCCCCCCCCCCCGCCTTACCTCCTTCCCCTCCCCACAGCACCTGTATATATGTATAGGTGTTTGTACGGATTTATGACTCTACTTATTTATTTTACTTGTACATATTCTATTTATTTTATCTTGTTAATATGTGTTGTTTTGCTTACTTATTTATTTTACTTGTTCATATTCTATATTTTATCTTGTTAATATGTGTTGTTTTGTCTACTTATTTATTTTACTTGTACATATTCCATTTGTTTTATCTTGTTAATATGTGTTGTTTTGTTGTCCGTCTCCCCCTTCTAGACTGCGAGCCCGCTGGTGGGTAGGGACTGTCTCAACATGTAGCCAGCTTGTACAGTGCTCTGCACACAGTCAGCTCTCAATAAATATGATTGAATGAATGAATGAATGCCAAGCCCTGGGGTAAACTATAATACAATCAGGTAAGACACAGCCCCTGTTCCTCCTCTGGCTCACACCCTGAGGGGGATGTAAAATAGGTAATTAATTCTTATTTTATGATGAGGAAAGGTACAGTGTAGTTAAGTAACTTGCCTAAGGTCACACAGAAACAAGTGGCAGAGTTGAGATTAGAAGCCAGATCCCCTAGCTTAGTGCTTCTCTTACCAATCTCTACTCTGTGATTGGGCTTGTCTCAGAGTTGAGTTGGAGCTGCAAAGTGGCTTCACAGATGGCCTACTTAGCCATGGATCCAATAAGGGTCCAGTGAGGGCCGATGTGAACTTCACTGAAAAGGCTGCAGTTGGGACCCAAACCTTGAGCTCAATAATGGGAAAAGTACCGGGCTACTGGTTATTTTAAGGAGTTCTAAGTTAACTGGGTAACTAAAGACCTGGAAACCTGAATTCAAAACTGATTTTTTAATGGTATTTTTCAAGCACATATAATGTGCCAGACACTATAATAAGCTCTGGGATAGGTACGAGATAATCAGGTGGAACACAATCCATATTCCACATGCGCCTCACAATCTTCATCCCCGTTTTACAGATGAGGGAACTGAGGCACATAGAAGTTAAGTGATTTGCCCAAGTTCACACAAGACAGGTGGCAGAGACAGGATTAGAACCCAGATCCCCAGACTTCCTAGGCCACGGTGCTTCTCAAGCTCTTTTTTATTATTATTGGTATTCTTTAAGTAATAATTATGTTATATGTTAACTACTTACTATGTGCCAAGGACTGTTCTAAGCACTAGGGGAGATACAAGGTGATCAGGTTATCCCAGGTGGGACTCACAGTCTTCATCCCCATTTTACAGATGAGGGACCCGAGGCCCAGAGAAGTGAAGTGACTTGCCTAAAGTCACACAGCTGACAAGCGGTGGAGTTGGGATTAGAACCCATGACCTCTGATTCCCAAGCCCGGGCTCTTGTACACTATATGCCAGGCACTGTACTAAGGGTTTGGGTAGATAAAAGCTAATCAAGTTAGACAGAGTCCATGCCCCATGTCTCCACTGGGTTGGGGGGAAGGGAGCCACTTGAGGGGTACAAGGAGCCCCATTTTGCTGTCCCTGAGATCTTAGAGAAAGGGTGAAAAGGCCTCTCCAACTTTACCTTAGCCGATATTGTCTTGTCTTATGCCATCGAGTCGTCTCCAATCCATAGCGACGCCATGGACACGACTCTTCCCGAATGTCCCATCGGCAATCCTTCTCAATCAATCAATCAATCGTATTTATTGAGCGCTAACTGTGTGCAGATCACTGTACTAAGCGCTTGGGAAGTACAAGTTGGCAACATATAGAGACAGTCCCTACCCACTACCCTTCTGGTAGTGTATCCATAGAGTATTTTTGGTAAAAATATGGAAGTGGTTTACCACTGCCTCTTTCTGCGCAGTCAACCTGAGTCTCCACCCTCGACTCTCTCCCGTGCTGCTACTTCCCAGCCTGAGTGAGTTTTGAGTTGTAGCAGATTGCCTTCCACTCGTTATCCACTGGCCAAGCTAGGAATGGAACGGATAGGCCTCTGCTTGACTCTTCCTCCCATAGCCGAGACTGGTAGAGTACTGGAAATTCTCCAGGTGCGACCCTGAGAGGGGAACCCATATTACATGGTATTTTTTAAGCTCTCACTATGCGCTACATACTGTACTATGTGCTGTGGTAGTTTCAAGATAAAGAGATAGTCAAGGAAAGAAGCAATAGACTCCAAAACCAATATATAGGTCAAGCTTATATCTAAGGGATTAGATTGACTGTATTGGCCTGTAACTGAATAATGAAACTTCTGAAGATAAGAATATACTAATAACGATAATGGCATTTATTAAGCACTTACTATGTGCGAAGCACTGCGGAGGTTATAAGGTGATCAGGTTGTCCCCCGGGGGGCTCACAGTCTTCATCCCCATTTTACAGATGAGGTAACTGAGGCACAGAGAAGATTTGCCCAAAGTCACACAGCTGACAGTTGGCAGAGTCGGGATTTGAACCCATGACCTCTGACTCCAAAGCCCGTGCCCTTTCCACTGAGCCACGCTGGAGTGTGCTTTTCAATTCAACCTGAAGGAAAGGACCACACATTTAGTAACATCGGGAATTGACTTTATTCCGTCAGCAGGTAAAGGATATCAGGGATGTCATGACACAGATTCCGGTGATTGATGGTGCAAAGCTCTTGGGTTATGATTATGGCAAAATGACCCAAACCCTGTCATACTGAGACAAAAACAGCTATACAGACCCAGAGACAAGGGCAGATACGGAAACATTGAAATAAATGAAGATACACAAAAGACTAAAGTAAAATTACACTTCCCAGGGTCTTAAATAACCCCCTTTGGACCAGAGCAAATAGGCTCTAATTCATTCATTCAATCATATTTATTGAGCACTTACCGTGTGCAGTGCACTGTATTAAGAGCTTAAATATAATTTTGGTATTTGTTAAGCACTTACTGTGTGCCAAGCACTGTTCTAAGCGCTGGGGGAGATGCAAGGTAATCAAGTTGTCCCACGTGGGGCTCACAGTCTTAATCCTCATTTTCCAGATGAGGTAACTGAGGCCCAGAGAATAATAATAATAATAATATTGATAGCATTTATTAAGCGCTTACTGTGTGCAAAGCACTTTAAGCGCTGGGGCCACGGGGGGCTCACAGTCTTCATCCCCATTTTACAGATGAGGTAACTGAGGTGCAGAGAAGTTAAGTGACTTGCCCAAAGTAACACAGCTGAGAAGTGGTGGAGCCAGGATTTGAACCCATGACCTCTGACTCCAAAGCCCGGGCTGTTTCCACTTAGCCACGCTGCTTCGCTAATCTTCCTTGACCTTTCAGGAGTATGAATACACTGGCCACTCCCATCCCTTAGACTCTCTCCCTGGACTTGGCTTCATCTTCCAAGTTTTCTACTGGTTCCCTTTCTACCACTCCTTACCAGGTGGGCACCTTAATATAAGTCTTTAGCTCGGTAAAGAGAGGGAATCATTAATCTCCACAGTAAATCCTTCTGTCTGTAGCCTATTTTTACAAACAGTATTGGCTGAGCAGAAAGAGATATTAAACCTGACCACAATTCTCAGAGCACACCGAAAGCCGATATTCGTCAGGCAGGATCCAAGGCAATCAATCGTATTTATTGAGTGCTTACTGTGGACACAGCATTGTACTAAGCACTTGAGAGAGTACACTTTAACAGAGTTGGCTGACATGTTGCCTGCCCAAAATGAACTTCCACATCAGAGAAGCAGCATGGCTCAGTGGAAAGAGCCCGGGCTTTGGAGTCAGAGGTCATGGGTTCAAATCCCGGCTCTACCACTTGTCAGCTGTGTGACTTTGGGCAAGTCACTTAACTTCTCTGGGCCTCAGTTACCTCATCTGGAGAATGGGGATGAAGACTATGAGCCCCCATGGGACAACCTGATCACCTTGTAACCTTCCCAGTGCTTAGAACAGTGCTCTGCACATAGTAAGTGCATAATAAATGCTATCAATATTATTATTAAGTCACTTAACTTCTCTGTGCCTCAGTTACCTCATCTGTAAAATGGGGATTAAGACTGTAAGCCCCCCATGGGACAACCTGATCACCTTGTAACCTCCCCAGCACTTAGAACACTGCTTTGCACATAGTAAGTGCTTAATAAATGTCATCATCATTAGTATTATTATCATTCATTCATTCATTCATTCAATCATATTTATTGAGTGCTTACTGTGTACAGAGCACTGCACAAAGCACTTGGGAAGTATAAGTTGGCAACATATAGAGACGGTCCCTACCCAACAGCGGGCTCACAATCTAGAAGGGGGAGACAGACAACAATACAAAACACATTAACCAAATAAAATAAATAGAATAAATATGTACAAGTAAAATGAATAAATAGAGTAATAAATATGTACAAACATATATACATATATACAGGTGCTATGGGAAGGGGAAGGAGGTAAGAGAGAGCAGAGGCTAGCCAGCGGTGAGAGTTTCGGCCTCCAAGTTATCACCTATAAAAACTTTGCTCTTCTCCAGACGTTAGTGTAGCTTGGCTGATGGCAGTGAAGGAATACTTCTCCCAAAAATCCCCAATGGCCTCTGGAAAATAATAATAATAATAATAATAATGGCATTTATTAAGCGCTTACTATGTGCAAAGCACTGTTCTAAGCGCTGAGGAGGGTACAAGGTGATCAGATTGTCCCATGAGGGCTCACGGTCTTTATCCCCATTTTACAGATGAGGTAACTGAGGCCCAGGGAAGTTAAGTGACTTGTAGACAACCAGCTTTCTGGATCACACAGGGTTTTTGTTTGCCTTTTCTTACCCACAATCTTTGGTCGGTTCTGATTAGAGAATTGGAAATCATAGTTCTCTAAGTTGAAAGACTATCTGTGACACGTCCCCCCTGTTACCCAGCGACTACAACAGTGCTATTCACACTACAGTTAGTAAATGTGGGTGATTATCAATCATATTTATTGAGCACTTACCATGTGCAGAGCACTGTACCAAGCACTTAGGAAATACTTTTAGGATGATCAAATAATATGGAGAAGCAGCGTGGCTCCGTGGAAAGAGCCCAGGCTTCGGAGTCAGAGGTCATGGGTTCAAATTCCGCCTCCACCAATTGTCAGCTGTGTGACTTTGGGCAAGTCACTTCACTTCTCTGGGCCTCAGTAACCTCATCTGTAAAATGGGGATTAAGACTGTGAGCCCCACGTGGGACAACTTGATCACCTTGTATTTCCCCAGTGCTTAGAACAGTGCTTGGCACATAGTAAGCAATTAACACCATTATTATTATTGTTATTATTATTATGATAAAAAGTAAAGTGCAAATCACATAATTGTCTCCTTTTACACATCTATGTGATGTTGTAAAGTGTAAGAACAAAGCTCTAGAGGGCACATATACTGTTCTTTAAAACCTGGAGGAACAGAAAAGTTCCCAAATTCCTTGTTAATCTATTCTACTAATTAGCAACTTTCATTGTCTGAAAGGTCTTTCTTATTTTTCTCACCTAAGTCACTCTAGTTTCTAACAAAGCCCATTTCCTCACTCTGGCTCCAGTGGAAAATGGAAACAGTTGACTGCCATCCTTTATTTCACAACTGTTCATATCCTGGATGATCTAATAATGTGAACATGTGTAATAATATTCTCCCAATTGAATAATAATAATAATAGTAATAATAATGGTATTTAAGTGCTTACTATGTGCCAAGCACGGTACTATGCTCTGGGATTGGTACCAGATGATCAAATCCCACATGGGGCTCAAAGTCTAAGTAGAAGGGAGCACAAGTATTGAATCTCCATTTTGCAGATGGGGAAACTAAGGCACAGAGAAGTTAAATGAATTTCCAAGGTCACACAGAAGGGGAGTGGCAGAGCTGGAATTAGAACCCAGGTCCTCTGATTCCCAAGCCTGCACTTTTTCCACTAAGTCATGCTGCTTCCCAATTCCTTATCTCTGAAACCAAGAGCACGTAGCTTTCTCTGCTTGTGGCAGAGAAATCATTCCCCTAGATTTTCTCTTGTCTTTTTAGCTTCTCACCTTGAAATGACATCCCATAGCACCCATGATTGTCAATGCAACAACTATCTTAGCTTTGAGAGTCACGGCAGTAGCATCTTCTGGATGATAATATCATGTCTATATTTACTTTCAAAATGTCAATCTTTCCACACTTTTCTGCCTTGAGTTAGCCACAATAGCCTCAGCTGCAGGTAAAACGTACTTTCCATCCGCACTGGGAGAATCACTGTTTTTAAATGCACTTAAATTGGCTTAATAGGGCGATATTTTATGAAGGGAGGTGCTTTAAAAGGACCTTTCCAGTGACTAGTACCCAATGCAAATAGGAACACAGAAACATCCCTGGCTACATCTTATTTTCTCCCCTGGCAGGGAATGCTCAAGAACTTTACAGATATCAGAAGTGCTCGAGTTGAAAGAGCTCAAGACTTTCCTTATCTGTAAAACAGAGATTAAATACCTGTAACCACCTCCGCCCCACCCAATTTAGCCTGTGAACTCCAAGTGGAATAGGAACAGTGTCTGCTCTGATGGCATTGTACAGTAACCATTCACAATGCCAGAGTTATTATTACTGTTATTATTCTATCAAAGTAAACTGTTTTTCAATGAAGTTGGTTTGCTTAGTGCTGCTTTTCCACCGAGGATCACTGACACTCCTTATATTGCATGGATCTTGGGATTTAAAGAGGCCAAACAGATTTGTTTCAAATTACACGAAACAAATTAGTCCCTTGCTGAGGCCTTTTATGTCAAATTTCAATCAAGAGTCCGTGGCCTGTGTTTACAGATGAGGTTTCCAGCTTGGGAAAGAAGGATTAGGAGGGAAAATTGACAGTCGCTGCATACATGAATTTGTGGATTAAGTCAAAGGTTTGAGTCAGAGGCAATTCCCGGCTGCTTCTTTGAAATACTGCAGAAATCTCCCGCTGTTTCGCACAGTATCCACCCTGATAAGCATGCAAATAAGTAGAAAAAACATACGCCTGAGAGTGAAGGACTTGAGTTAAAATCCTGTGCATTTCCCTTCTGTGTGACTGCGGACAGCTCACTTAACTTCTCTGTGCCTCCGTTCCCTCACATGTAAAAAGGATATTAAATGGTTGGACTCAGTCCCTGTATAACAAGGATATTAAATAAAACTAATACCTGTATATATGTATATATGTTTGTATACTCGATTTATTTATTTATTTTATTTGTACATATGTATTCTATTCATTTTATTTTGTTAATATGTTTTGTTGTGTTGTCTGTCTCCCCCTTCTAGACTGTGAGCCTGCTGTTGGGTAGGGACCGTCTGTATATGTTGCCAACTTGTATTTACCAAGCACTTGTACAGTGCTGGGCACACAGTAGCGCTCAATAAATACAGTTGAATGAATGAATGAATGAATAAGGATATTAAATAATGATGGCATTTGTTAAGCGCTTACTGTGTGCAAAGCACTGTTCTAAGCGCTGGAGGGGGGATACAATGTGATCAAGTTGTCCCATGTAGGGCTCACAGTCTTAATCCCCATTTTTACAGATGAGGTAACTGAAGCTCAGAGAAGTTAAGTGACTTGCCCAAGGTCACACAGCAGACTTAGTTAGACTGTGATCCCCTTGTTATACAGAGACTAAGTCCAACCTGATTAACTTGTACTGTGGAACAGTGCTTGACACAGAGTAAGCACTTAACAAATATAATAATAATAATAATCATAATAGTAGTTTCATTATTATTGTTAATAAGAAATAATGTCATTAACAATAATAAATACTGTGTAGAACACCGAGAAAGAGTGTGCTGTCTGAAATTAGACAAGAACGCTGCCTCTCGAGGGGCTCACAACATATTGAGGGGCCGAGATTATTCCTCAACGATATAATTCATCCCTTTAGAATTGAAATGGCCTTGGGTGACCCTTTCCCCATAGCCTACAGAGTATAGTAGGGCTGTGATCTACATACAATCTGGTTCAATCGTACTGGCAATGTTGGGGGACCCAACAAGAGATCTGGAAACAAGCATCAGAATGGAGTTCCAATGCTCTGGGAAACTATCAGTTCAACTGGAGCCTGATTTAGAGGAGCAGGGATACAGTCTCCCACCACAGACTGTAAACTTGTGGGCAGGGATTATGTCTACCAACTCTACTGTATTATACTTTCCCACGTGTATGGTGCTATGCAGACAGGAATGAATCAATAAGTATATTTGACTGATTGATGTGAAAGAACACGGGATTGGGATGATTGATTGAAAGAACACAAATTGGGAGGCGGAAGACCTGGGTTTGAGCCCCTGCTCTGCCACTGACCTACTGTGTGATCCTGGGCAAGCGACAACCTTTCTAGGCCTCCGCGTCCCCATCTGCAAAATGGGAATAAGACTGAGAGTGCCATGTGAGACAGGAAATGTCCGCTTTCATAACTTTGCATCCACCTGATATTATTAAATAGGGGCCATCATGCTAAAGGACAGGCATCATGTTTTCTGTTATATTCTTCCAAGCCCCCTTTTTCCTCTCCTCCTCCCCATCACCTGCCCCCTCTGCCCTACCTCCTTCCCCTCCCCACAGCACTTGTATATATTTGTACAGATTTATTACTCTATTTATTTTACTTGGACGTACTTACTACTCTATTTTGTTAATTATGTGCACATAGCTTTAATTCTATTTATTCTTATGGTTTTGGCACCTGTCTACTTGTTTTGTTTTGTTGTCTGTCTCCCGTTTCTAGACTGTGAGCCCGTTGTTGGGTAGGGACCGTCTCTATACGTTGCCGACTTGTAACTCCCAAGCACTTAGTACAGTGCTCTGCACACAGTAAGCGCTCAATAAATCCGATTGAATGAACACAGTGCCCTGCACAGAATATGTGCTTAAAACATACTACTGATTGATTGACTGATCACTAAAACCTCTGAAATTCTTGAATTACTGATACAAGAGCTGCATATACCCAAGAATACAGGAAGATAATTCCACTAAGGGAGCAGCGTGGCTCAGTGGAAAGAGCGTGGGCTTTGGAGTCAGAGGTCATGGGTTTGTGTCTGCTGTGTGACCTTGGGCAAGTCACTTAACTTCTCTGAGCCTCAGTTACCTCATCTGTAAAATGGGGATTAAGACTGTGAGCCCCACATGGGACAACTTGATCACCTTGTATCCCCCCAGCTCTTAGAACAGTGCTTTGCACTTGACAAATGCCATCATCATCATCATCATCTTCACTACATGGACTCAGCAAAGCCCTAAGGAATGACAATTAGTCTGAAGAAGCCAGGGGTAATGGACCGGTCTGCACCCAGAAAACCCTGACTATAACCGTGCCTCTCCATGTGCAATAGAGAGCTGAAACCTGTTTCAATATTTGGCTACTTTAGCCCGAATGATGTAAAGATAGACAAGGAGGAAGCCAGGAAATGTCCTATGGGAGTCAACAGAGAGAGGTTCCACCAAGGCCTCGAGATTCAGACTAAATTGGAGGCTAATAGAGGACTTATAATACCCAGCCTTCTCCATGGGCTGTGAGACCTCAATCTACCCAGGATGAAATTTTCAATTTCCAAAGCACTTCTACCAACACCAGCTATCTACAATATATCAAATGATAAGATAGGATCACAAAAAATAAGGGCCTCTGATACAACGCTCTTTTGGCACGCCTTTGCTAGCCAGTGCTGCACTCAGGGAGAATCAATGGCCACTCTTCTAGGGTAAGTTGAAATGGGGTAAAAAAACAAATAAGGCAGACAGAAGCAATACAGTACAGAAGAAAAAGCTAAAACTTGCACAGAGTGTTCCAGAAGTGGCCAGCTGGGAGACAACCAAAGACAGATTGATAATTAAATTGTTAACAAAAATCTAATAAGGCTCTAGCCAGGGTAGAAAGTTTACTTCTTAACTCTTCTTGCATATCATTCTCCTGGAGGCTAGGCTAGTCTCTGCTGCTGGTGGATAAAAAGGCAATCATTTTTTCTCACATCCTCTCCATGCAACTCCTTGCTATAGTGTCTCTATATGTTGCCAATTTGTACTTCCCAAGTGCTTAGTACAGTGCTCTGCACACAGTAAGCGCTCAATAAATACGATTGATGATGATGGTGTCTTCCCCTCTCAACCGCCAACAGCTGCCTATTGTTGCTGTTGCAAAGATCAAGAACTGCATTTTTTCCTAGTACTACTCTACAAAGAGATAACTCTGTAAGCCGCTTTGGCAAATCTGAATAATGTAAGTCATTAAATATCGCAATGAAATCACTGAAAATTAGACCCAACACTATACATATTATCCTTATTTTTCCCTTTCCAAACTCCATTCATGCCTATAAATTAGTGGATATTCTACGCAGGAAGAAGAATTAAAGAGGATTTTTTTCCATTTTGCTTCCCGTCTCTGAAAACCCAAGGAAGCATATTAGAGTTATTCCATCCTCTTCCTAGCTAATTACTGTTGCCATTTCTTTTTGAGACTCCATTATTTTTCTGACTCATCCTTGCACTCATTTTCACTTCTTCCTTTTGGGTACTTAGAACTGAACCTGTTTTTTTTTTTTTTTTTTAAAGAAAAACGCAAGCTCAGATCCTGTGTAGTCCCTCAATTTCTCCAAAACGTGGATACCATATGAAATTTCAATCAAACTATTGTAATCCTTCACTTCAAAGCTCTCAAAATCTGCTGCATTTTAGTGTACTCCCAGACCCCAAGGGAGATTATTTTTTTCAGAATGGATAACTGTGGGCATTTCTGCTAACTCACATGCCTGCACAATTAGTCGATTTGCTGTAGTAGAGAAGCATATGTTCTTTTTCATGTTTACCCATCGGGCCGACAGTAGAGCGTGGGGCTCTTAATTTGTTCTGAAACAGTCAAATTAAGGACCTGCTGTGTCTTTGCTTACAGAGATCAATCCCAGCACTTCCACTGCAGAGTCGAAACATACCTTGGGGAGAGATGAATGTTAACAAAAAGTCAAAATCTTGCACTCCAGTAGCTTGAAATTGCCTTTTTATCCAGTCCTCTGAATGGGAAAAAAAAATATTCCTTTTTCGAGCTGAAAAATGTTGATGCATGTCAACTTTTGGACTTAGAAACAAATAATATATTTTCTTTTACTAAGTGAAGCTGTAAAATGAATGCAGGGATTGGCTCCTGGCATGTGAGACCCTATTATTTGTATTTTTTATGTGGCAGAGGACGTGACGGTGGCAGATACTCTATCCCATTCAGCCAACTTATCTGTAAATTTAATAAACAATCCCACGCAAGGCATGGAATGGAAACCTGGAAGTAAACACATAGTGGTTCCCAGAAAATGAGGATGATTTGTCAGAGTTTTCTTGAGAGAAGAAAATCTGAACCCATTTGAGATTCTCATCCGCAAAAGTGCCAACACATCGAAGACAATGAAAGAGTGTGCCTTTGTGCTTTCTCTGATGTCTGCCAACTGGTTTATTTTTGAAACATTGCCCATGATCGAATTACGGAAGCATTACATTAAAAAAATGAAAGAAAAAAGGATTAGAGATGAAAAAAGGTATTATTGACTAGACAAATCACTAGGATTATGAAGTCAAATTGATGAAAACACGTTTTGTCTGGGGAATTTTCAATGACCAGAAATTTTCTTAGGGTTCTGTCACCTAAATCCACTGACAGCACATTTAAGTGATCTTAATGCCTGAGAATAAGCACCTCTCCTGTTTTAAAATATCTTTGTGGTGGGCTGATCAGTCAAATGAGCTTGGTGTAAGGAAAGAAATGATTAGAGGGTGAGAAATCTTTCAAGACTATGCAATAATGCAACTGTCAAATTAAAATCCAGACTTTCAGATAAGAGAAGACTGAAATAAAACAAAACGTCCAAAGAAAGTCTACAGATGGCGAAAGGTAAAGGAGCATACTAAATTCAACTGAACTGGCAAGAAGAAATCTTTTTATCTCTATACCTAAACCCTTTTGCAGCATGGCTCAGTGGAAAGAGCATGGGCTTTGGATTCAGATGTCACGGGTTCAAATCCCAGCTCTGCCACTTGTCAGCTGTGTGACTCTGGTCAAGTCACTTCACTTCTCTGGGCCTCAGGTCCCTCATCTGTAAAATGGGGATTAAGACTGTGAGCCCCCCGTGGGACAACCTGATCACTTTGTAACCTCCCAGCGCTTAGAACAGTGCTTTGCACATAGTAAGTGCTTAATAAATGCTATCATTATTATTATTTTGCCTCCAGTACACTGGAACTTTCTTAAGGGAACATATCTTGCTTCTTTTGCACATTCTCCAAGTACTGAGAATTGTATTCTTTGTGGGTGCCAGGGGTGGATGGAAAGGGAGAACAAGATTTGACAGGGATGAGACAAAGAAAAATCCTTCAGGACGGAGGATGAAGCAATGGAAGGTGAGATTTTTATCAGTTTGTGATGATGTAGGGAAGACCCTTGCATGACAGGCAATTTATTTGCCCTGGGACATATAGACATTTATTTGCCCTGGGACACTTCTAGACTCTGAGCCCACTGTTGGGTAGGGACTGTCTCTATATGTTGCCAACTTGTACTTCCCAAGTGCTTAGTACAGTGCTCTGCACACAGTAAGCGCTCAATAAATATGACATTGATTGATTGATATAAAGACATATAAAAAGTGCTTAATACCAATATTATTATTATTATTCATTCATTCATTCAATCGTATTTATTGAGCGCTTACTGTGTGAGAGCACTGTCCTAAGCACTTGGGAAGTACAAATTGGCAACATATACAGACGGTCCCTACCCAACAGTGGGCTCACAGTCTAGAAGGTGGGCTCACAGTCTAGATTTATTTAATAAGTGCCTGCTGATTGTAAAGCAATGTACTAAGCTCTTGGAAAAGTACAATAGACACATGTTCAGTATCAAATGGAAACTACAGTCGGCTTTAAAGCATTCAAACACCTTGTCTTCTCTTACCTTACCTCGCTGCTCTCCTACTACAAACCAGGCTGCAAACTTCACTACTTTACTACCAGCTTACTCACTGTACCATGATCTTATCTATCGCCCACTCACTTCTTGCCCATGTTCTGCCTCTGGCCTCTGGCCACATACCCTCTTCATGGCTTAGTGGAAAGAGCCCGGGCTTGGAGTCACAGGTCGTGGGTTCTAATCCCAGCTCCACCACTTATCAGCTGTGTGATTTGGGGCAAGTCACTTAACTTCCCTGCACCTCAGTTACCTCATCTGTAAAATGGGGGCTAAGACTGTGAGCCCCACGTGGGACAACCTGATTACCTTGTATCTTCCAGCACTTAGAACAGTGCTTGGCACATAGTAAGTATTCAACAAATATCATTATTATTATTATTGTTATTATTATCCAACAGACAATTATTCTTTCCTCCTTCAAAGCCTTTTTGAAGGCACATCTCTTCCATAGCTCTGACTAAAACCTCATTATACTCCTGGTTAGCACCATCACATTCACTTTACTGTGCCTCAGTTCCCTCATCTGTAAAATGGGGACTAAGACTGTGAGCCCTCCGTGGGACAACCTGATCACCTTGTAACCTCCCCAGCACTTAGAACAGTGCTTTGCACATAGTAAGCGCTTAATAAATGCTATTATTATTATTATTATTATTATTATTATTTCCTCTTCTCTCATGCTTTTCTGTGTTGCCCTAGCACTTGGATTGGCTCCCTTACCTCTCCCTCAGCCCCCCAGCACTTATGTATTTAACAAAATCCATCATGTATTTATATTAATGTCTATCTCTCCCAGTAGACTGTAACCTCACTGTGGGCAGGAAGCGTGTCTACCAACATTATAATAATAATGATGGCATTTATTAAGTGCTTACTATGTGCAAAGCACTGTTCTAAACACTGGGGAGGTTACAAGGTAATCAGGTTGTCCCACGGGGGGCTCACATTCTTAACCCCCATTTTTTTATAGATGAGGTAACTGAGGCCCAGAGAAGTTAAGTGACTTTCCCAAAGTCACACAGCTGACAACTGGCGGAGCCGGGATTTGAACCCATAAACTCTGACTCCAAAGCCCGTGCTCTTTCCAGTGAGCCACACTATTATATTGTACTCTCTCCATCACTTAGTCCAGGTCTCTGCACAAAGTATGTGCTCAGTATATGCAACTGATGGATTGACTGATTTTTTCCTGCCTCCAGTTGCTTACAATCTCAATCAGTCGATCAAAGACAACTAATGAGTTTTGTCTACCCATCAATCAATCAATCAATCATATTTATTGATTGCTTACTGTGTGCAGAGCACTGTACTAAGCGCTTGGAAAGTACAACTTGGCAACATCTAGAGACAGTCCCTACCCAACAGTGGGCTCACAGTCTAAAAGGGGGAGAGGGAGAACAAAACCAAACATACTAACAAAATAAAATAAATAGAATAGATATGTGCAAGTAAAATGAATAAATAGAGCAATAAATATGTACAAACATATATACATATGTACAGGTGCTGTGGGGAAGGGAAGGAGGAAAGATGTGGGGATGGAGAGGGGGACAAGGGGGAGAGGAAGGAAGGGGCTCAGTGTGGGAAGGCCTCCTGGAGGAGGTGAGCTCTCAGTAGGGCCTTGAAGGGAGGAAGAGAGCTAGCTTGGCGGATGGGCAGAGGGAGGGCATTCCAGGCCCGGGGGATGACGTGGGCCGGGGGTTGATGGCGGGACAGGCGAGAGCGAGGTACGGTGAGGAGATTAGCGGCGGAGGAGCGGAGGGTGCGGGCTGGGCTGGAGAAGGAGTGAAGGGAGGTGAGGTAGGATGGGGCGAGGTGATGGACAGCCTTGAAGCCCAGGGTGAGGAGTTTCTGTCTCCTCGATGCACAATGTCTTCCCCAGTTAACCAAATTCAGGGATGGCACTGGAGAAGCTGAATGGCCTAGTGGATAGAGTATGGGCTTGGCAGAAAAACCCGAGTTCTAATCCTGTCCCCGCCACTTGTCTGCTGGGTGACCTTGAGCAAGTCATAGCTATAATTCTATTTGTTCTGACGATTTTGACACCTGTCTACACGTTTTGTTTTGTTGTCTGTCTCCCCCTGCTAGACTGTGAGCCCGTTGCTGGGTCGGGACCGTCTCTATATGTTGCTGACTTGTACTTCCCAAGCGCTTAGTATAGTGCTCTGCACATAGCAAGCAGTCAATAAATATGATTGAATGAATAATAATAATAACAAGAATGGTATTTGTTAAGTGCTTACTATGTAAAAAGCACTGTTCTATGAGCTGGGGGAATACAAGGTAATGAGGTTGTCCCACGTGGGGCTCACAGTCTTAATCCCCATTTTACAGATGAGGGAACTGAGGCACAGAGAAGTGAAGTGACTTGCCCAAAGTCACACAGCTAACAATTGGTGGAGTCAGGATTTTAACCCATAACTTCTGACTCCAAAGCCCCTGCTCCTTCCACTGAGCCACGCTGCTTCTCTGAATGAATGAAAGTCGCTTCACTTCTCTGGGCCTCATTACCTCATCTGTAAAATGGGAATTAAGACTGTAAGCCCCATGTGGGATAGGGATTGTGTCCAACCCAATTTGCTTATAATAATAACAATGATGATGGTATTTGTTAAGTGCTTACTATGTGCAAAGCACTGTTCTAAGCGCTTATTCACCCCAGTACACAGTTAGCGCTTAACAAATACCAAAATTATTATTAATTAATTATTTCATTCAATCGTATTTATGGAGCACTTACTGTGTGCAGAACACTGTACTAAGCACTTAGAAAGTACAAATTGGCAGCATATAGAGACGGTCCCTACTCAACAACGGGCTCAGTCTAGAAGGGGGAGACAGACAACAAAACAAAACATGTAGACAGGGGTCAAACTCTTGTTATTCAAATCTGTATTACTGATGTTGACTTTATGTTTGTTTTACAGGGTGGGGGTGGTTGCTAAATGCAGGGCAGCACTTAATCTTGATCTTCATCAGAATGCTTTTCAGTCCAGAGCACTTTGCTGATTCTTTGAAGCCGATAATTATCACCTGCATGTATATCATCATCATCAATCGTATTTATTGAGCGATTACTGTGTGCAGAGCACTGTACTAAGCGCTTGGGAAGTACAAGTTGGTAACATATAGAGACAGTCCCTACCCAACAGTGGGTACAGATATTGGCTCCTGAGCTAAAGCAAATAATAATAATAATAATAATGGCATTTATTAAGCACTTACTATGTGCAAAGCACTGTCCTAAGTGCTGGGGAGGTTACAAAGCGATCCAGTTGTCCCACGGGGGGCTCACAGTCTTAATCCCCATTTTACAGATGAGGGAACTGAGGCCCAGAGAAGTTAAGTGACTTGCCCAAAGTCACCCAGCTGACAAGTGGCGGAGCTGGGATTTGAACCCATGACCTCTGACTCCAAAGCCGTGCTCTTTCCACTGAGCCATGCTGCTGCAAAGCACCGCAGATGAAAAACCAAGGGCTTCTATGTTCTTCTGGCAGGGAACCCATTGTGTTAGATTACAGGCAGTAGTAGAAAGTTAACAAGGGGAACTGGTTCCAGCTTTATCCTGCCTGTTTTCAAACATTTATCTCTGGTTTTGAAATGAATTTTCAAGATAAGAGGCTCGTAATTGGCTGGAAAAGGCGAAATCTACACACAGCAAACCTACCGTCAGTTTATAAAAAATATTCTGCAATTTGTATTTTTTTAAGCAGGTGAAACAAAATCTGCCTCAGTAGCCAACTGACATGAGGAGAATTTGTCCTTAATATGTTGTAGGAGCAGTGTTGGCTAGTAGATAGAGCATGAGCCTGAGAGTCAGAAGGACCTGGGTTCTAATCCCGTTCCTCCACTTGTCTGCTGTGTGACCTTGGGCAAGTCGCTTAACTTCACCGTGCCTCTGTTCCTTCATCTGTAAAATGGGGATTAAGACTGTGAGGCCACGTATCTTGTGTCTACCATAGTGCTTGACACAAATGCCGTCATTATGAATAATTTTCGTCATAAACCAGTGTGGACGCAATGGAAAGCAAGAGAATAGAGAAACTGACATCGTGTAGTTGGGGAGGGGGGTTTCCTTTTTAGTTCCAAAAGCCCACCTGATTTATTACTCTATTTGACTTGTACATATTTATTCTATTCATTTTATTTTGTTAGTATGTTTTGTTTTATTGTCCGTCTCCCCCTTCTAGACTGTGAGCCCGCTGTTGGGTAGGGACCGTCTCTATATGTTGCCAACTTGGACTTCCCAAGCGCTTAGTACAGTGCTCTGCACACAGTAAGCGCTCAATAAATACGATTGAATGAATGAATGAATGATAGCTCTTGTGCGGTGTGCTGGAAGCTCTGAGCTGCTCCTCCCAGCTCTCTGCCGGACTTTCTGGACTCTGGACACAGTTCTCAGTGTTTCGTGAGTGCCTCTCATCTATCCATTGCTTGGCCACATGGTATGAGATTTTGTTCCACAATGTCTTTAAAGTGGTCATGTTCGTACAGATTTATTACTCCAATTTACTGGTACATATTTACTATTCTATTTAATTTTGTTAATATGGTTTTTTTTTTTGTTTTCTCTCTCCTTTTTCTAGACTGTGAGCCCACTGTTGGGTAGGGTAGTAGCCCCCTCCTTCCTCTCCCTCTCCTCCCCATCACCCCCACCTTACCTCCTTCCCCTCCCCACAGGACCTGTAAATATGTATATATGTTTGTACATATTTATTACTCCATTTATTTGATTTGTACATATTTATTCTATTTATTGTATTCTGTTAATATGTTTTGTTTTGTTCTCTTGTACTTGTACTTCCCAAGTGCTTAGTACAGTGCTCTGCACACAGTAAGCGCTCAATAAATACGATTGATTGATTGATTGATTCTCTGTCTCCCCCTTCAAGACTGTGAGCCCGCTGTTAGGTAGGGACCGTCTCTATATGTTGCCAACTTATACTTCCCAAGCGCTTAGTACAGTGCTCTGTACACAGTAAGCGCTTAATAAATATGATTGAATGAATGAATGAATGGTCCTCATTTCTACCCTTTCTAAGATGGCCACATTTGATCTCATCTTTGAGCCACTGCTTGGGTAACCAACTATCAACATTCCTATGGCTGACAGACTGTATGCTCTCAATGTGAAATGAAGGGCCGAAAAAGGACATACTATGAAATTCCTCACCTCCTCCCCATCCCCCCGGCCCTACCTCCTTCCCCTCCCCACAGCAGATTTATTACTCTATTCATTTTACTTGTACATATTTACTATTCTATTTATTTTATTAATGATGTGCATATAGCTTTAATTCTATTTGTTCCGATGATTTGACACCTGTCTACATGTTTTGTTTTGTTGTCTGTCTCCCCCTTCTAGACTGTGAGCCCGCTGTTGGGTAGGGACCGTCTCTATATGTTGCCAACTTGGACTTCCCAAGCGCTTAGTACAGTGCTCTGCACACAGTAAGCGCTCAATAAATACGATTGAATGAATGAATGCATATGAGGATGCTACCTTATAAAGACAGCAGACTTTGGTTTAGAAGAAAAACAACTAGAATAGCACTTTAATTGGACAGGTGTGCAGTCAATAACAGCACTCCATGAGACTACATGATCAGATAATGGACACCACTTCTATTGTGAGGGACTTCCCTCTACACAGTGATGAGTAGCAAGGCCTTACTCCTGCTTATAGAGAAGCAGCGTGGCTCAGTGGAAAGAGCCCGGGCTTTGGAGTCAGAGGTCGTGGGTTCAAATCCCAGCTCCACCACTTGTCAGCTGTGTGACTTTGGGCAAGTCACTTCACTTCTCTGTGCCTCAGTTACCTCATCTGTAAAATGGGGATTAAGACTGTGAGCCCCACATGGACAACCTGATCACCTTGTATCCCCCCAGCACTTAGAATAGTGCTTTGCACATAGTAAGCGCTTAATAAATGCCATCATCATTATTATTATTAATCAGACAATCACTAATAATGGGTCTGCCAAATCGACACAGAACCATTAACAATGATCTGCCCTTGAAACCAAAGCATATTGCCAATACCTTCAGCACATATGGCAAGACTACCAACTACAGCAGCGTCTGTAAAATGGGGATTAAGACTGTGAGCCCCACGTGGACAACCTGTTCACCTTGTATCCCCCCAGCGCTTAGAACAGGGCTTTGCACATAGTAAGCGCTTAACAAATACCATCATTATTATTATTATTACAGCCCCTCTCAGGGTCACACCTGGAGGGTTTCCAGTACTCTGTCTCGTCTAGACTGTGAGCCCAATGTTGGGTAGGGACTGTCTCTATATGTTGCCAACTTGTACTTCCCAAGCTCTTAGTACAGTGCTCTGCACGCAGTAAGCGCTCAATAAATACGATTGATTGATTGATTGACTATGGGAGGCAGAGTCAAGCAGAGGCCTACCCATTCCATTCCTAGCTTTGGCAGTGGCTAGAGAGTGGAAGGCCATCTGCTACAAGTTAAAACTCACCCATGCTGGGCAGCAGCAGCATGGGAGAGAGTCGAGGGTGGAGACTTGAATTTACTGAGCAGAAGGCAGCAATGGCAAATTAATTCCATATTTTTACCACAAAAACCCTACGGATACACTAACAGAATGCTTGCAGAGGGAGAGCGGGGCGTACTGGGAAAGATGTGCCCATGGTATCACTATGGGTCGGAAACGACCCAACGACATAAGACAAGACCAACAACAGAATTAATTATCATGGATGATATTAACACTAGAGTTGTAAGCAATGTCTACACATAACAGATTCATCAAACCATACAGGACTGATGAATTCACTAACAATGGTGTACTATTAATAATAATGATAACGGCATTTATTAAGCACTTAGTATGTGCAAAGCACTGTTCTAAGCACTGGGGAGGTTACAAGGTGATCAGGTGGTCCCATAGGGGGCTCACAGTCTTAATCCCCATTTTACAGATGAGGTAACTGAGGCCCAGAGAAGTGAAGTGACTTGCCCAAAGTCACACAGCTGACAATTGGCAGGGCCGGGATTTGAACCCATGACCTCTGACTCCAAAGCCCGGGCTCTTTCCACTGAGCCACGCTACTACTGCTAGTGGATGAGACAAATATTAATCATGAGATCACCCATTCCACCTTCCACTTGACAAACCAAAGAAAAACATCCTGGATGCCATCAACGTCTAAACAGCAACACCTCATTGGCTCTGCCATAGTGCGGAGATGAGAGTTCAGGAATATCGAAATCACAGAAGCCATGTATGAAGTCAACTGTTGGATTGACCATTTTAAAAGGTACATACCACATGTATACAGGCTACTCAGCATGGCTCAGTGGAAAGAGCCCGGGCTTTGGAGTCAGAGGTCATGGGTTCAAATGCTGGCTCCGCCAATTGTCCGCTGTGTGACTTTGGGCTAGTCACTTCACTTCTCTGTGCCTCAGTTGCCTCATCTGTAAACTGGGTATTAGGATTGTAGAGCCCCCCGTGGGACAACCTGATCAGCTTGTAACCTCCCCAGCGCTTAGAACAGTGCTTTGCACATAGTAAGTGCTTAATAAATGCCATCACCATCATCATCCAGTTTCTATATCACTGAGTGAAACACTCAAATCCACTGAACCGATTTTTGAGTTTCTCAGGGGGAAACCAGGTGCAGTCTGAGGCCCTAGAAACAACATCTGCCAGCTCCACTCCATTCTTGCGGTGTGACTCAGTTTCCATGAGATGACAACAGCAAAGTGAACCAATTACCCTGTGTAGATACAGCCAAGTTCTCACCCTACCTTACATCTCTATCTCCTTCTCAAGCTTCATATAAACCAGAGACAGAGAAGAGGAAAGACATTTTCTAACAGTGTGGAAGAGTTGGAAAACTTTCACTGTGTGGGCACAATTCTCCAGTGTTTCCAGTCAAGCTGTTGGCCACGTAGACAACAATAGTTTAACGTGGAAGATTCATATCCACCATGCCAGATAACATGCAAGACCTGAAACATTTAACTCTTTCTCTCTTCTCTATTCCTGTCTTTGTATTTTGTCCAGTGACTTGTGCAGCAGTTTAGGAGAAAAAAAGAAGGCAGTATATCTGCCTAGCTGTTTATTTCCAATCCCCAACTCATACTCAATCTGATGAATAGAAGATTGGAAAGTATTGGAATTTTGTGTTGCAATTGATTCTCCTGGAGAACATTAGGGTGAGCTGGTGGAGGCAAGATAACAGGTCCTGGATCTATCTGAAAAGATGATTTACCCACAATCAGATTTTAAGACCACGAGACAGGGATCGCTTCCTAACATCTAGAGAAGGTCTGAGTAAATTCCTAATCTATTTGAACTGGAGCAACCCACTTCCCCTTCTGGCCCTTTTTTTTTAAAAGCATGAGTTGTATGAAGCTCTCAAATTGAAAGAAAAAATCCCATTTAAACTCAAGTAGTTGCTATTCCGGATACCACTTCATTCATTCATTCATTCAATCATATTTATTGAGCACTTACTACTACTAATAATAATAATGGCATTTATTAAGCGCTTACTGTGTGCAGAGCACTGTACTAAGCGCTTGGGAAGGACAAGTTGGCAACATACCACTTGAAATACTTGAAAATGAGGGCAGATTTAAGATCCTCAAATACCAACAATAGCTCACTTAGTTAACAGACCTGCCATTTTATATGAAAAAAGAAACTAGATGAAACTTGGGTAGTCAAGATTCATCCGGTGCCAAGATGCTGCATATAAGTTTATTCTTTGGGACTGCATAACTATGTTTGTTGACATTATGCACTCAAGGGAGAAAATCAATTAGGGAGATTCTCTAGCCACTTGGCCTGAGGAACAGAGCTACACGAATGAAGATGTGCCAAAATAAGAGGGCCAGCACTCAGTTAAAACATGCTATAAATCTATTTTATTCTGATGGTGTTGACACCTCTCTACATGTTTTGTTTTGTTGTCTGTCTCCCCCTCCTAGACTGTGAGCCCGTTGTTGGGTAGGGACCGTCTCTATATGTTGCTGACTTGTACTTCCCAAGTGCTTAGTACAGTGCTCTGCACTCAGTAAGCACTCAATAAATACGATTGAATGAATGACTATAGGTAGAATTTTTTTATATAGCAATAATCTCCCAAATTAAGCAATCATTTTGTTATTTAATGAACAGATGACCTTTCAACACAAAATTTCCTTTTTAACATTAATGAAAGGAAGCAGGGTGGCTCAGTGAGAGAAGCAGCGTGGCTCAGTGGAAAGAGCCTGGGCTTTGGAGTCAGCATTCATGGGTTCAAATCCCGGCTCCGCCAATTGTCAGCTGTGTGACTTTGGGCAAGTCACTTAACTTCTCTGGGCCTCAGTTACCTCATCTGTAAAATGGAGATGAAGACTGTGAGCCCCCCGTGGGACAATCTGATCACCTTGTAACCTCTCCAGCGCTTAGAACAGTGCTTTGCACATAGTAAATGCTTAATAAATACCATTATTATTATTATTATTATTATTATTATTATTATTATTATTATTATCTTATCTGGGCCTCAGTGACCTCATCTGTAAAATGGGGATTAAGACTGTGAGTCCCCTGTGGGACAACCTGATCACCTTGTAACCTCCCCAGTTCCTAGCACAGTGCTTTGCACATAGTAAGTGCTTAATAAATGCCATTATTATTATTATTATTCTGCATAATGTAGCAGTAGCCAGCAAACAGACTCACTTAAAACATTATTTATCCAATTTTCCACTATGGGTTATCACCTTGCAGATGGCTGCAATAATGAAAGAACATTATAGCCACCTTCCGTCCAAAGCAGAGAAAGGTGGGATATGTCTCAAAGGCTGCATTAATACCATTCAAACTGAGTAGGGAATGGATCCAAATCTTTTGTTCTTTTTTTTTTTTAATTTCATGAGCTTGATAATCAATTCCTGTATTCTCACACAAGGAATAAGACAAGGGCTCCACATTATAGGATGCCCATGCCCATCACCCCCGCCAGCTCTTCCGTACACTCAACTCCCTTCTCAGGCCCCCGGTTCCTCCCCCTCCTCCTTCCCTCACCCCCAACGATCTGGCCTCATACTTCATTAACAAAATTAAATCCATCAGGTCCGACCTCCCCAAAGTCTCTTCCCCCCTTTCTCCATCCCCCCAGCTCTCAACACTCTCTGCTACTCTCCCATCCTTCCCAGCAGTGTCCTCAGAGGAGCTCTCCTCCCTCCTCTCAAGTGCTACTCTGGCTACCTGTGCTTCTGACCCCATTTCCTCTCATCTCATGAAATCTCTCGCTCCATCCCTTCTCCCCTCCTTAACTTCCATCTTCAACTGCTCACTCTCCACTGGTTCCTTCCCCTCTGCCTTCAAACATGCCCATGTCTCTCCCATCCTAAAAAAACCCTCTCTTGACCCCACCTCACCTGCTAGTTATCGTCCCATATCCCTCCTACCATTCCTTTCCAAACTCCTTGAACGAGTTGTCTACACTCGCTGCCTAGAATTCCTCAACAACAACTCTCTCCTCGACCCCCTCCAGTCTGGCTTCCGTCCCCTTCATTCCACGGAAACTGCCCTCTCAAAGGTCACCAATGACCTCCTGCTTGCCAAATCCAACGGCTCCTACTCTGTCCTAATCCTCCTCGACCTCTCAGCTGCCTTTGACACTGTGGACCACCCCCTTCTCCTCAACACGCTATCTGACCTTGGCTTCACAGACTCCAGCCTCTCCTGGTTCTCCTCTTACCTCTCCGGTCGTTCTTTCTCAGTCTCTTTTGCAGGCTCTTCCTCCCCCTCCCATTCTCTCACTGTGGGGGTTCCCCAAGGTTCAGTGCTTGGTCCCCTTCTGTTCTCGATATACACGCACTCCCTTGGTGACCTCATTCGCTCCCACGGCTTCAATTATCATCTCTACGCTGCTGACACCCAGATCTACATCTCTGCCCCTGCTCTCTCCCGCTCTCTCCAGGCTTGCATCTCCTCCTGCCTTCAGGACATCTCCATTTGGATGTCTGCCCGCCACCTAAAGCTCAACATGTCGAAGACTGAACTCCTTGTCTTCCCTCCCAAACCTTGCCCTCTCCCTGACTTTCCCATCTCTGTGGACTCACTACCATCCTTCCCGTCTCACAAGCCCGCAACCTTGGTGTCGTCCTCGACTCCGCTCTCTCATTCACCCCTCACATCAAAGCCGTGACCAAAACCTGCCGGTCTCAGCTCCACAACATTGCCAAGATCCGCCCTTTCCTCTCCATCCCTACCGCTACCCTGTTCATTCAAGCTCTCATCCTATCTCATCTGGACTACTGCATCAGCCTTCTCTCTGATCTCCCATCCTCGTGTCTCTCTCCACTTCAATCCATACTTCATGCTGCTGCCCGGATTATCTTTGTCCAGAAACGCTCTGGGCATATCACTCCCCTCCTCAAAAATCTCCAGTGGCTACCAATCAATCTGCACATCAGGCAGAAACTCCTCACCCTGGGCTTCAAGGCTCTTCATCACCTCGCCCCCTCCTACCTCACCTCCCTTCTCTCCTTCTCCAGCCCAGCCCACACCCTCCGCTCCTCCACCGCTGATCTCCTCACCGTACCTCCCTCTCGCCTGCCCCGCCATCGACCCCCAGCCCACGTCATCCCCCGGGCCTGGAATGCCCTCCCTCTGCCCATCCGCCAAGCTAGCTCTCTTCCTCCCTTCAAGGCCCTGCTGAGAGCTCACCTACCTCCTCCAGGAGGCCTTCCCAGACTGAGCCCCTTCCTTCCTCTCCCCCTCGTCCCCCTCTCCATCCCCCCCGCCTTACCTCCTTCCCTTCCCCACAGCACCTGTATATATGTATATATGTTTGTACATATTTTTTACTCTATTTATTTATTTTATTTGTACATATCTATTCTATTTATTTTATTTTGTTAGTATGTTTGGTTTTGTTCTCTGTCTCCCCCTTTTAGACTGTGAGCCCACTGTTGGGTAGGGACTGTCTCTATATGTTGCCAATTTGTACTTCCCAAGCGCTTAGTACAGTGCTCTGCACATGGTAAGCGCTCAATAAATACGATTGATGATGATGATGATGATAAGATGAGGCTTACTTCTCTTGGGAAACGAGTGCTTGTCTGGTAACTCTTTTATCCCTCCTGGCAGTGAACTCTGTGGGAGTTTATTAAGAGGAAAAACATTTTGTCATTATCTCCTATTATCTCCTACAGGATTCTTAGCTGGAGTTAGGGAACCGGGTACTATGTTTACTTTTTATGAGTGTGTGTGCACCTCTATAGCACTTAAAATCACTCTTCTAATCAATCAGTCATATTTATTGAGCACTGACTGTGAGCAGAGTGCTTGGGAGAGTACAGCACAACATAATAACGAACACATCCGCTGCCCTGGGGTAGGAGATGAATAAAGTGAGCCAGTCAGGGTGATGCAGAAGGGAGTAGCAGAAGAGTAAATGAGGGCTTAATCAGGGAAGACCTCTTGGAGAAGATGTGCCTCCAATAAGGCTTTGAAGTCAGGGAGAGTAGTCATCCATAGGGTTTGAAAAGGGAGCGGGAAAGGTGGGATATGTTTCAAAGGCTGTATTAATACCATTCAAACTGAGTAGGGAATGGATCCAAATCTTCTGTTCTTTTTTTAAAATTTCATGAGCTTGATAATCAAGCTCATGATTATCTCCTGGCCAGAGGCAGGAAGTAGGTGAGAGGTCAGTAGTGAGATGGATGAGATCAAGGTATAGTGAGCATATTGATATTAGAAGAGTGAAGTGTGTGGGCTGGGTTATAGTAAGAAAGTAGTGAGGTGAAGTAATAATAATAATAATGATGGCATTTATTAACCACTTAGTATGTGCAAAGCACTGTTCTAAGCGCTGGGGAGGTTACAAGGTGATCAGGTTGTCCCACGGGGGGCTCACAGTCTTCATCCCCATTTTACAGATGAGGGAACTGAGGCACAGAGCAGTTAAGTGACTTGCCCAAAGTCACACAGCTGACAACTGATCGAGCCTGGTGGGGGCAAGGTGACTAAATGCTTTAAAGCCGATGGTAAAGAGTTTCTGTTTGATGCAGAAGTGGATGGGCGACCACCAGAGGTTCTTGAGGAGTGGGGAAACCTGGACTGAATGTTTTTGTGGAAAAGTGATCCGGGCAGCAGAGTGAAGTATGGACTGGAGTGGGGAGAGATAGGAGGCAGGGAGGTCAACAAGGAGGCTGATACTGTTATCAAGAGGGACTAGGATAAGTGCTTGGATTAATGGGGTAGTAGTTTGGAAGGAGAGGAATGGGTGCATTTTAGTAATGTGAAGGTTGAACTGACACGATTTAGTGATAGATGGAATATGTAGGTTGAAGGAGAGAGATGAGTCAAGGATAATACCAAGGTTGTGGGTTTGTGAGACAAGAAGGATGGCGGGGCTGTCTATAGTGGGGAAAAGAGGGTTTGGGTGGAAAGATAAGGAGGCATGGTCTGGACATGTTATGTTTGAGGTGATGGCAGGACATCCAAGTAGAGATGTCTTGAAGGCAGGAGGAAATGTGAGGCAGCAGAGAAGGCGAGAGATCGAGGCTGGAGATGTAGATTTGGGAATCAACTGCATAAAAGTGGTAGTTGAAGTCATGTGAGTGAATGAGTTCTCCAAGGGAGTGGTTGTAGATGGAGACTAGAAGGGGACCCAGAACTGAACCTCGAGGGACCCCCCCACTGTTAGGGTGGGAGACAGAGGAGAAGCCTACAAAAGACACTGAAAGTGAGTGGCCTGAGAGATAGGAGGAGAACCAGTCATTCATTCATTCACTCACTTGTATTTATTGAGCACTTACTGTGTGTAGAGCACTGTACTACACACTTGGAAAGTACAGCTCATCAATAGAGATAATCCCTGCCCACACTGGGCTTTCAGTCTAGAAGGAGGGAGACGGACATCAAAACAAGCCAACAGGCATCAACACAAATAAATGGAATGGTAGATATATATACACATCAAAACAAATAAATAGGCATTAATATACATGTGACATAGATATGTACATATATACACAAATTTTGTGGGGTGGGGAAAGGGGGGTGGAGGAAAGGGAGTGAGACAGGGTGATGTGGAGGGGAGGGGGAGATGAGGAAAAGGGAGCTTAGTCTGGGAAGGCCTCTTGGAGGAGGTGAGCCTTCAATAGGGCTTTGAAGGGGGGAACTGTGATTGTTTGGTGGATTTGAGGAGAGAGGGCGTTCCAGGCCAGAGGTAGGACGTGGGCCAGGAGTCAATAGTGGGACAGGCAAGAACGAAGCACAGTGAGAAGGTCAGCACCAGAGTGGAGTGTGTGGGCTGGGATGTAGAAGAAAAGAAGGGACATGGGGAAAGAAGGGGCAAGGTGATGGAGAGCTTTGAAGCCAATAGGGAGGAGTTTTTGTTTGTTAAGGAGGTTCATAGTCAACCAGTGGAGATTTTTGATGAGGGGGGGGTGACATGCCCAGAACATTTCGTGATAATCCTGGCAGCAGGGTGACATATGGACTGAAGAGGGGAGAGACAGGAGGTTGGGAGGTCAGAAAGGAGGCCGATGCAGTAATCCAGTCGGGATAGGATGAGAGATCGTACTAACATGGTAGCATTTTGGATGGAGAGGAAAGGGCGGATCTTGGTGATGTCGTGAAGATGAAACCAGCAGGCTCTGGTGACAGATCGGGTATGTGGGGTGAATGAGAGAGTGTAGTCAAGGATGACACCAAAGTTGCGGGCTTGTGAGATGGGAAGGATGGTTGTGCCGTGCACAGTGATGGGAAAGTCAGGGAAAGGACAGGGTTTGGGAGGAGCTCTGTCTTGGACATGTTGAGTTTAAGGTGGTGGGAGGACATCCAAGTAGATATGTCCTGAAGGCAGAACAGGACAGGGTCAGAGAAGCTGAGTTTGGATAATGTTTCCAGGAGAAGGGAATGGTTGACGGTGTCGAAGACAGCTGAGAGGTTGAGGAAGATTAGGATGGGGTAGGCGTCCTTGGATTTGGCAAGATCATCTGTGACCTTTGAGAGAGCAATTTCTGTGGAAATTGAGACAACAGGTGTAGACAACTCGCTGGAGGGGAGGGGGATGTTTAGAATAGGGGTGACATGAGCATGTTTGAAAGCAGTGTTGAAGGAGCAACTGGAGTGTGAACAGTTGAAGTTGGAGGTCAGGGAGCGAAGAAGTGAGGGGCAGGTGTTTTGACACCATACAAAGGGATGGAGTTGGATGCGCAGGTGGAGTGGGTAGATATTTGGAGAAGGAAGAGATCTCCCCTTGAGATACCGCTGGGAAGGGTGGGAAAGATGAAAAAGATGAAAAAGGGATAAGAGGAGGGAGGGACTGAGGGAAGAGGGGAGATTTTAGGGAGCTCACACCTGTTAGTTTCAATTTTCTCAATAAAATGGGTAGCCAGGTCAATAGGGTTAAGAGATGGTGGGGACAGGGGGTTTGAGAAGGGAGTTAAATATCTGGAACAACTTGGGAGGGAATTGGGCATGGGTGTCATGGAGAAGCAGTGTGGCTCAGAGGAAAGAGCACAGGCTTGGGAGTCAGAGGTCATAGGTTCGATTCCCAACTCCACCACTTGTCAGCTGTGTGACCTTGGGCAAGCCACTTAACTTCTCTGTGCCTCAGTTACCCCATATGTAAAATGGGGATTAAGACTGTGAGCCCCACATGGGACAACCTGATCACCTTGTATCCCCCCCAGCGCTTAGAACAGTGCTTTGCACATAGAAAGCACATAACAAATGCCATTATTATTATTAATAAGGATGGAAAAATAATTTTTCCAGGCAGAGTTAAAACATGCAAATATTAAAAAGGCTAGAATCAAGTTTTTAATTCCAGGCTATTAATTAGATCCTTGGCTAACCATGCACCTTCAGTATTCCTGCAGCTGCTCTACTTGCAGCAGCATAGTAATGCCTTGGTTTTCTAATCAGGTTCGGGAAAAACCTTTTTGTCACACTCAAACTAACAAACTTTCTTCAGCAGAGATGTTCTTGGATGTTAGGAACAACTGGGAAAGAATGAAAATGAATAACCCTTAAAAGTGGCAGTTAGGGTATATCAGCAATTAGATTCCAGTGAAATTCACCTAGGGTTTTGTTCTGTCCTATTCCATTTAACACCCAGCAGGAAAACTAGAAGAGAAGAGTTCCTGGACCTAGTTCCCTGTTAATAATAATAATGATAATAATTACAGTGCAATAATAATTAATAAGTACAGTGCTCTGCACGCAGTAAGCACTCAATAAATACGATTGAATGAATAATAATCATAACAATAATGGTATTTGTTAAGCGCTTACTATGCCAAGCACTGTTCCAAGTGCTGGGGTAGGAACAAGGTAATCAGGTAGAACCATGCGGGGCTCGCAGGCTTCATCCCCATTTCACAGATGAGGTAACCGAGGCCCAGAGAACTTAAGCGACTTGACCAAAGTCACACAGCTGACGAGTGGCAGAGTCAGGATTAGAACCCATGACCTCTGACTTCTAGGCTGGTGCTCTTTTCCAAGCCACGTTGCTTCTATGAAACATCAACGACGAGGGTGGGACGCAAACCCATGCGTGCAGAGCACAGTGGATTAGCAGTCCATCGCCCTAACCACTTGGCCACCTCATCACAAGTCACGGGAAAGCATCATGGCCTAGTGCCTAGAGCACAGGCCTGAAAGTCAGAGGACCTGAGTTTCAATCTTGACTCTGCCACTTGCCTGCTGTGTGGCTGTGGGCAAGTCACTTAACTTCTCTGTGCCTCAGGTACTTCCTCTGTAACATAGGGGTGAAGACTGTGAGCCCCACATGGAACATGGACTGTGTCCAGCTTGACACAGAGAAGCAGCGAGGCTCAGTGGAAAGAGCCCGGGCTCTGGAGTCAGAGGTCATGGGTTCAAATCCCGGCTCCACCAATTGTCAGCTGTGTGACTTTGGGCAAGTTACTTAACTTCTCTGGGCCTCAGTTACCTCATCTGTAAAATGGGGATTAAGACTGTGAGCCCCCTGTGGGACAACCTGATCACTTTGTAACCTTCCGAGCACTTAGAACAGTGCTTTGCACATAGTAAGCGCTTAATAAATGCCATCATTATTATTATTATTATTAGCTTGAATCAACCCCAGCACTTAGAATAGTGCCTGGCACACAGAAAATGCTCAACAAATACCATTTTTAAAAAAATGACCCTCGAAGGCTAAATCCCTTCACCTCACCCACATCACTCCTTATAACAAGAAAAAAAAATATTTTAACAGAAAATGAGAGGCCGCAATTTTTCTAATTTTTAAGTGTCATTTCCAGCTGTCAGAAAGGCCCACGACAGTCAAGACAGCCCATGAACATGGAGGGCTAGACTGTGAGCCCACTGTTGGGTAGGGACCGTCTCTATATGTTGCCAACCTGCACTTCCCAAGCGCTTAGTACAGTGCTCTGCACACAGTAAGCGCTCAATAAATACGATTGAATGAATGAATGAATGAGGGTGGGATGAGGAATGAGCTGGGTCACCCATCTGGCTTGGTACCACTGACTTTTCTCTAAATGATTCCCCCCAGGGCCTCCCCATCACCCACTACTCAGCTGAACAACAATGGGGACACAGAACATGATATCGGTATTGCAAGGACGGAGTTAAGCCTTGAGGACGGCTGTTCAAATTCACGAGATCATAAGAGTTTTTGCCTTAGAAATACTGCTCCATAGGGCAGACAAACCTCAACTGATAACAAGGATCAAGGTTTTGACAATATAATGCCCATTCCCCTTATCTGATGTCTTTTTAGGAAATTAGGCACCAGACTAATTTGTTCAAGAAGATTGAAAACGCATCACACGTACCCCGAGGGACGATGCCCAGGAGCGGCAAAGAATCTATCTAAATCACCATGAAACAAAAACAAAATGTGTTAAAGGAACATTAAGCCCCAAATCAGAAGGCTTAGCCTTATCACAGCTGTGCTAGTGTCTGTTCTGAGTGGGAAAGGGAGGTTGTAGTGAAGGAGAAATGAAAGGAAGAATGGACAGTTCTGACATTTAGGTAAGTGGGGTTGAGGGTCACAATGGATTTACACAGACCCCTGCACCGTGAGGCTGGGCCCCAGAAATCAGCCCCTTTATGGGGGCTTACCATCCAGGTGCAAACTCTTCAGCTCAGAGCAAAACTCAGTGACCTACAGACTGAGCTTCTCAGCTCCTCATTATCCCTGAGAGCCAATGGGAGGGAAGCCAAATACTTGAGTTAACAAAATCTATTTCTATTCAGACCCAAAGCCAGAAAAATTTAATCTCCGATTCGGAACGGGGCAGCTGGTAAACCACATCCCGCATTTCTTCTAGAGTGCGAAATCACACCTTAGGGAAGCTTGGTCACCACATCCTAGAATCAGAGCCGGAAAAGAGCAGACCCGTGAAGAAGTTCAACTTGAAAATATAGCAAAACATTAGAACAGATGGGATCACGTTTACCAATGCTATTGTACTGTACTCCCCCAAGCGCTTAGTACAGTGCTCTGCATATAGTAAGCACACAATAAATATCACTGATTGATAGATAGCCCTGGAAAACCCTCCCTCCTCAAACATGACAATTACTCTCCCCCCGCATCAGAGACTTATTGATGGCACATAAGCCCAACTTTCTTCTTCTCCCACTCCCTTCTGCATCAACCTGACTTGCTCCCTTTGTTCATCCCCACTCCCAGCCCCACAGTACTTATGTACAAGTGCTTAGTACAGTGTTCTGCACACAGTAAGCGCTCAATAAATACGACTGAATGAATGAATGAATAAATGAATTACTGATTCATTCATTCAATCGTATTTATTGAGCGTTTACTGTGTGCAGAGCACTGTACTAAGCGCTTGGGAAGTCCAAGTTGGCAACATATAGAAACGGTCCCTACCCAACAGTGGGCTCACAGTCTAGAAGGGGGAGACAGAGAACAAAAAAAAAACATATTAACAAAATAAAATAAATAGAATAAATTTGTACAACTAAAATAAATGAATAGACATGGACATTCATTCATTCAATCGTATTTATTGAGCACTTACTGTGTGCGGAGCACTGTACTAAGCACTTGGAAAGTACAAGTCAGTAACATATAGAGACAGCCCCTACCCAACAATGGGTTCACAGTCTAGAAACGGGGAATGTCTCATTGCGGACTGGGAGTGTGTCAGTTTATTGTTATTATTGTACTCTCCCAAACACTTAGTACAGTGCTCTGCATACAGAAAGTGCACAGTAAATATGATCGAATGAATTTTTTAAAAGGTGACATTTCAAATTTTAGTAGTAGCAGTAATTGTAACACTTTTTAAGAGCCCCTTGGTGTGGGGTGCTCTTCTAGATGCTTCAGGAGGGAGGAATCAAGACATGTTTGGGGCTTATCATGGGTAAAAGCTTACTTCCAAATATTAATAATGATGGTAATGATGGTATTTGTTAAGTGCTTACAAAGTGCCAAGCACTGTTCTAAACCCTGGAGTAGATACAAGATAATCAGGTTGTCCTGTGTGGGGCATTTTACAGATGAGGTAACTGAGGTGCAGAGAAGTTAAGTGGCTTGCCCAAGGTCACACAGCAGACAAGTGGAGGGTCTGGATTAGAACCCATGACCTGTGACTCCCGAGTGCATGCTCTTTCCACTAAGCTATGCATAATTTCATCAAAAAGGGTGAAGTGGATTTACTCGGGGAATACTGTGGACCTCCCTGCTTCTATTACATCCTGTAAACATCAAATCACCATGAGAAGAAGTTTGGTTTAGAGGAAAGGGCATATGCCTTGGAGGCAAAGGACCTGGGTTCTAATCCTGGATGTGCTGCTTTTTTTATGGCATTTATTAAGCGCTTACTATGTGCAAAGTACTGTTCTAAGTGCTGGGGAAGTTACAAGGTGATCAGGTTGTCCCACGGTGGGCTCACAGTGTGAATCCCCATTTTAAAGAGGAGGGAACTGAGGCACAGAGAAGTTAAGTGACTTGCCCGAAGTCACACAGCTGACAAGTGGCGGAGCCGGGATTCGAACCCATGACCTCTGATTCCAAAGCCCGGGCTCTTTCCACTGAGCCACGCTGCTTCCCTAATAATAATAATTGTGATATTTGTTATTTGCTTATTATGTGCCAAGAACTGTACTAGCATGGCTTAGTGGAAAAAGAACGGGTGTGGGAGTCAGAAGTCATGGGTTCAAATCCCAGATCCACCAATTGTCAGCTGGGTGACTTTGGGCAAATCACTTAACTTCTCTGGGCCTCAGTTACCTCATCTATAAAATGGGGATTAAGATTGTGAGCCCCACGTGGGGCAACCAGATCACCTTGTATCCCCCCAGCACTTAGAACAGTGCTTTGCTCATAGTAAGCACTTAATAAATATCATCATTATTATTAAGGAAGTTACTTTTGGAAGCAGGGTTTACAAATCAATGGGCTCTACAAACCTGAGAGAAACAGAGTGCACAGTATCTAGTAATGTTTAATTTACTCCCAGGGAGAAATGTATGCACTTGGAAAATCTGGGTCAACTGACTTATACCACCTGAATATTAGCAAATATTCAAAATACATGCCATTTTCACTGTTTTCTGTTTAAAACCTGCCTTTTGCAGGATGTGGATGTACAGAGACATCCTATGGTGCAAAAGTAGTCTCTTAAAAGACTTCAGTCAATCAGCCAAGAATATTCTTTAAGTGCTGTACTAAGTGCTGGGGAGAGTTAGCAGATGCCGAATTGCCTAGAGGAAAGAGCACAGGCCTGAGAGTCTGAGCACTTGGAGTCTAATCAGTCGATCAATCAGTGGTATTTATTGATTGCTTACTGTGTGCGGAGCATTAATAATAATAATAGTATTTGTTAAGCGCTTACTATGTGCAAAGCACTGTTCTAAGCGCTGGGGAGGTTACAAGGCGATCAGGTTGTCCCACAGGGGGTTCACGGTTTTCATCCCCATTTTACAGATGAGGTAACTGAGGCCCAGAGAAGTGAAGTGACTTGCCCAAAGTCACACAGCGGACAGTTGGTGGATCTGGGATTTGAACCCATAACCTCTGACTCCAAAGTCCATGCTCTTTCCACTGAGCCACGCTACTGCCCAGGTCTAGCATTTTTCTGCTGTTGGGCAAATCACTTAACTTCCCTCTACCTCAGTTAACTCATCTGTAAAATGGGGATGAAATACCAGCTCTCTCTCTTACTTGGACTGCAATCTTCAGGTGGGATGGGCATAATGTACAATCAGATAAATATTCATTCATTCATTCATTCAATCGTATTTATTGAGCCCTTACTGTGTGCAGAGCACTGTACTAAGCGCTTGGGAAGTACAAGTTGGCAACATATAGAGATGGTCCCTACCCAACAGTGGGCTCACAGTCTAGAAGGGAGATAAATATGTATCTACCCCAGAGTCTAGTAATAATATTAATAATAATGATGGTATTTGTTAAGTGCTTACCATGTGCCAAGCACTTTTCTAAGTGCTGGGGTAGATACAAGGTCATCAGGTTGTCCCACATGGGCTCACAGTCTTAATCCCCATTTTACAGATGAGGGAACTGAGGCACAGAGAAGTTAAGTGGATTGTCCGAGGTCACGCAGCAGACAAGTGGCAGATCCAGGATTAGAACCCACATCCTCTGACTCCCAAGCCCGTGCTCTTTCCACTAAGCCATGCTAGTACAGTTCTTGGCACTTAATAAGCAAATAACAAATATCACAATTATTATTATTAGTAGTATTATTATTATTGTTGTTAGGAATGATTCCTACCCTTAAGGAGTTTACAATCTAGTCAGATTGGCATACACTAAAAAAACTACAAATAAGAGGAAGAAAGATAACTTTAATATATGTATATAAATACTCCTGGTTTGGGAAGGGATGTGTAATCAACTGTTTATTTGACTCAGAAGTGATGAAGTGGCACAAGAGATGGAAAATTGGGTGGGGAAATGAGAAATTATTCAGGGAAGGCCTTTATGAGGACATGTGATTTCAGAAGGGTCTTGAAGATGAGGAAGAGCCAGATGTAAATAACAACAACAATAATAATAATGAAGGTACTTATTAAGCGCTATGTGCCAAGCACTGTTCTAAGCACTGGGGTAGAAACAAGGTCATCAGGTTGTCCAACGTGGGGCTCACAGTCTAAATCCCCATTTTGCAGATGACGTAACTGAGGCACAGAGAAGTTTAGTGCCTTGCCCAAAGTCACACAGCTGATAAGTGGCAGAGCCAGAATTAGAACCCACAACCTCTGATTCCCAAGCCCGTGCTCTTGACACCAAGGCATGCTGCTCCTATTTAAAGGGGAAGGAGGTCCCAGGCACAAAGGAGAGTGTAGGAGAGTGTTGGAGGTAAGAGAGTCAATAATCAATCAATCAATGGTATTTATTGAGCACTTACTATGGGCAGAGCACTATACTAGGAGCTTGGGAGAGTACATTACAACAGAATTAGCCAACACACTCCTGACCATAAATGAGGTACAGTGGGTAGATTGGCTTGAGAGGAGCAAAGCATATGAGCTGCAGTGAAGTGGAAGAGGAGCAGGATTAAATAAAGAAGAGGCAGCTGACTGGATGCCTTCAAATCAATGATTAGAAATTTCTGCTTGATGCAGACAGGAATGAGAAAACCCTGGAGTTTCTTGAGGAGTGGGGAAACATGAAAAATTGTGTTTTAGAAAAATGATCTTGGCAGCCGAGTGAAGAGTGGCTGGGGAAGAGATAGGCTAGAGGCAGGTAGGTGGGGGATTGAGGTTGGAGAATAGGAGTGGGAGTGACACAGTAGTTGAGTCAAGCAGGGTATGACCAGCACTTGGACAATAATAATAATAATAATATTGGTATTTGTTAAGCACTTACTATGTGCCAAGCACTGTTCTAAGTACTGGGATTGATACGAGGTAATCAGGTTGTCCCACGTGGGACTCACAGTCTTAAACCTCATTTTACAGATGAGGCAACTGAGGCCCAGAGAAGTTAAGCAACTTGCCCAAGGTCACACAGCTGACATCGACCCCCGGCCCACGTCATCCCCCAGGGCCTGGAATGCCCTCCCTCTGCCCATCCGCCAAGCTAGCTCCCTTCCTCCCTTCAAGGCCCTACTGAGAGCTCACCTCCTCCAGGAGGCCTTCCCAGACTGAGCCCCTTCCTTCCTCTCCCCCTCGTCCCCCTCTCCATCCCCCCATCTTACCTCCTTCCCTTCCCCACAGCACCTGTATATATATATATATATATATATATATATGTATATATATATATATATATATATGTTTGTACATATTTATTACTCTATTTATTTTACTTGTGCATATCTATTCTATTTAATTTTGTTAGTATGTTTGGTTTTGTTCTCTGTCTCCCCCTTCTAGACTGTGAGCCCACAGTTGGGTAGGGACTGTTTCTATATGTTGCCAACTTGTACTTCCCAAGTGCTTAGTACAGTGCTCTGCACACAGCAAGTGCTCAATAAATACGATTGATTGATTGATTGGTGGAGCAGGGATTAGAACCCACTATCTCTGAATCCCAAGCTTGTGCTATCGCTGCTAAACCAAGATGTTTCTCCAGAAAGGCGGCAGTTTGGATGGGGAGAAAGGGGTGGATTCTGGAGCTGTGGTGACTGACACTGCGGGATTGAAAGAGAGAGAGGAGTCAAGGATAATACCAAATTTGAGAGCTAGTGGAGGGTGATGGTGTCATCATGGTGGAGGGAAAGTTAGGAGGAGGTGAGGATTGGGAAAGGAAGATGAGGAGCTCAGCTTTGGACTTCTCAGGAATAGTCCAGTGATTCTTTGCTCACCATATCTTCACTTCATTGAGAAGACTGTACCGATCCACCTTACCATCTTCTGATTTTCAATCATTTGCTGTATGTTAGACACTTCTTTGGGCTATCGAGTCACCTTTGTTTCAGAATAGCTTTCTTGGCAAAACTTTGCTTTCAAAACTTCATCCTTTGGTAGTAATAATAATATAAGAATAATAATAATAATGGCATTTATTAAGTGCTTACTACATGCAAAGCACTGTTCTAAGCACTGGGGAGCTTACAAGGTGATCAGGTTATCCCACGGGGGGCTCACAGTCTTAATCCCCATTTTATTCACTGAGGCCCAGAGAATAATAATAATGATAATGATAGCATTTATTAAGCACTGACTATGTACAAAGCACTGTTCTAAGCGCTGGGGGAGATACAAGGTGATCAGGTTGTCCCACAGGGGGCTCACAGTCTTAACCCCCATTTTACAGATGTGGTAAATGAGGCCCAGAGAAGTTAAGTGACTTGCCCAAAGTCACACAGCTGACAAGTGGCAGAGCAGGGATTTGAACCCATGCCCTCTGACTCCAAAACCCGTGCTCTTTCCACTGAGCCACTCTGCTCTCCCACTCTCAGTGGTACCACTGAGTCACTGAAAATCAGGAAGTCGAGAATCTCTAGGGCATCGCCCGACACACCTCTCTTGCATACCGCCAAAGATGTGAAGCCTACGTTGTCAATCTTTGGTACAATAAGAGGCTACATCTGGTTATAAATTCAAGCTGTTTATCTGAAGTCATGAAGAAACTAAGGACCTCCTCCTCTAGGAAGGAACAGTTGGGGTTAGTGGAAAGAGTGTGGGAGGGAGAGTCAGAGGTCCTGAGTTCTAATCCCTGCTCTGCCACTTGACTGCTGTGTGACTTTGGGCCGTAGTTAAATTCATCTGAAAAATGAGGATTATAGGCTATGAACCCCATGTGGGACATGAACTGTGTCCAACCCGATTATCTTGCATTGATACCAATGCTTAGGACAGTACCTGGTACATATTAAGTGCTTAACAAATTCCATTAAGAAAAAATTCCGATTTAGCTACTCATGTTAGAGTCGTTAATTTGTCTTGTTATGATTTGCTCATTTGAGATTTATTGTTGTCCATAAGTCATTCCTACTGTTCTATGTCCCTCTCCTCCTCTATTCAGATCATGAACTCTATAGGGGACATGAGTCATGTTTGAATTATTTACCTTGTAATTATCCTAGTGCTTAGCACAGGGAGAGCACTGTACTAAGTACTGAGGAAAAAAATTTCAGATGAGAGTTAGACATTGTCCTTAGCCTACCATGGACTCACAATCTAATAAGTATTTACTCAAATAATAAGTGTTCAGTAACTTTCATAGCTAACACTGCAAATGTTTCCTTCATCCTATTCCAGCACATTCAAATACATAAGCTCATTCTTCTATAATATTTTGCAACTTCGAAGAAACATAATTCAACTTGAAGTCAACCTGAGAGAAAAGCACTAACTATAGAGCAAAAAAAAAGCAAAACTGATGTATGCCTTCCCTACATAGATATTACATTAATGACTCATATTCACTGTAATTCCAGGTAAAGTATTTTACACAAAAGAAACCTGAGATGTAATTTTCTCTGATAGAAAAAAATGACATTCCCAGAAATGGAGAACAGAAAATGTTTTCTTTGTGTTTCAGGGGATTTAAAAACACCTGTCATTTCCTAGCAACTCAATGGTACACCAAGACTATGACTAGCACTTTCCTATCTTGAATAAAGTGAAAAGCATGTTATCATTCATGCTGGAAACTAAACAGCTAATGGTAAACTATCACAATTTTTCCACTACATATACTTTCAAAAGTCAGAAGTCAATAAGCGCAGTGGTCATTCTGACCTCTCAAAATATTGTCCCATTTTTTATGGTATTTGTTAAGCTTTTATGACTAAGTGCTGAGGTGGATGCTAGCTAATCAGGTTGGACCCAGTTTATGCCTTACATGAGGCTCACAGTCTTAATTCCCATTTCACAGGTGAGGTAACTGAGGCACAGAAAGGTTAAGTGACTTGCCCAGGATCACAAGGCAGAGAAGTGGAGTCATTCATTCATTCAATCATATTTATTGAGCGCTTACTGTGTGCAGAGCACTGTACTAAGCACTTGGGAAGTACAAATCGGCAACATATAGAGACAATCCCTACCCAAAAACAGGCTCCCAGGTCCTTTGAACTCCCAGACCACAACAAGGAAACCACATTATTTTCTACAACAAATTGGTTTTTCAAATGTATCTGTGTCTCGTTTAGGATCTCAGAGGATTATATTATAATGATATCATAACAGAGCTGCTGACATATTGTTATTTGTCCTTGGGAAAATGAAGAAAAATGGTATAGATCAGAGGAGTAGCACAGGAACTCCAGCCCTGAATCCAGCTAAAGTCTTTCATAAAGGCCCAGAGTCCTCCATTCACAAGCCAAACTGAGACCAAGTGGTCTTCAAAATAATAAAAATAAAACTGCTTAAATTAATTTGTTCATTCATTCATTCATTCATTCATATTTATTGAGCACTTACTGTGTGCAGAGCACTGCACTAAGCTCTCAGAAAGTATAATTCAGCAATAAAGAGAGACAATCCCTGCCCACACCAAGGTTACAGTCTAGAAAGGGGAAGACAGACATCACAACAAGTACACAGGCATCAATATGAATAAATAGAATTATGGCTATATACACATCAAAACAAGTAAATGGGCATCACTATAAATAGATTTGTAGATATGTACTTATATGCAAAAGTGCTGTGGGGAAGGGAGGAGGAGTAGAGCAAATAGAGTGAGCTGGGGGTGATGTGGAGGGAACGGGGTGCTAAGGAATAGGAGGGCTTAGTCTGGGAAGGCCTCTTGGAGGAGGTGAGCCTTCAATAGGGGTTTGAAGGAGACAAGCATGATTGTTTGGAGGATTTGAGGATGGAGGGTGTTCCAGGCCAGAGGTAGGATGTGGGCCAGCGGTCGATGATGGGACAGATGAGAATTTGGCACAGTGAGAAGGTTAGCACCAGAGGAGAGGAGTATATGGTCTGGGATATAGAAGAAGAGGAGGGAGGTGAGGGCAAGGTGATGTAGAGCTTGGAAGCCAATAATGAGGAATATTTGCTTGATACGGACGTTGATAGGCAACCACTAGAGATTTGAGTAATAATAATAATAATGATAGCATTTATTAAGCGCTTACTATGTGCAAAGCAATGTTCTAAGCGCTGGGGAGGTTACAAGGTGATCAGGATGTCCCACGGGGGGCTCACAGTCTTCATCCCCATCTTACAGGTGAGGGAACTGAGGCACAGAGGAGCCAAGCGACCCGCCCAAAGTCGCACAGCCGACAAGTGGCGGAGCCGGGATTTGAACCCATGACCTCTGACTCCAAAGCCCGGGATCCTTCCACTGAGCCATACTGCTTCTCATACAAGTACCACAATTATTATCATTATTATTAGTATTATCATTAATTGGGCTGCCCCTTGAATTAATTCAGTCCCAGCAGGAGGAAGGAACGGATCATCGCGCCAAGCCCATTTCACAGATGGGGAAACTGAGGCTCAAGGGATCCGAAAACCCCAGATCAGGCTAGATCAGACTCAAACTTCCCCCTGTATTGAACCTCCCCAATTGCTGCTCCTGCATATTCCCCTCGGAGCCAAGATGCCAGCAATCCCCGCTACAGTCTTCCCCACATCGCTCATTCTCGCTTGACAACTGCGGGAGACGGAGGCTGAATGTTAAGTGTCCAGTCGCACTCAGCTAAGTATCTTGTCAGATAGTTCCTTCTGCGCAACACATCTTCACTGTCAATCTGCTGAGGGTGGGACTCCTGGCAGGAGAGCCCGAGGGGAAAATCTGTGAAGGGCAGGCTCTTCAGGGCTGTATTTCTAGTGCTTTTGCCGGTGGGGACAGTGGCCATGTCGGCTCTGGGCTGGGGGCTCCTCCGGCCGGTTGGAGCCCAGGTGAGTAGGGGGGTGACATGCCCAGAACCTTTCTTTAGAAAGATAATCCAGGAAGCAGAATGACGTATGGACTGAAGTGGGAGAGACAGGAGGTTGAGAGGTTAGAAAGGAGGCCGATGAGGTAATCCAGTCGGGAAAGGATGAGTGTACTAACATGGTAGCAGTTTGGATGGAGAGGAAAGGATGGATCTTGCCGATTTTGTGAAGGTGAGGCCGGCAGGATTTGGTGACAGATTGGATGTGTGGGTTGAATGAGAGAGTGGAGTCAAGGATGACACCAAGTTTATGGGCTTGTGAGCCAGGGAGGATGGTTGTGCCGTCCACAGTGATGGGAAAGTCAGGGAGAGGACAGAGTTTGGGAAAAAAGATAAAGAGCTCTATCTTGGACATATTGAGTTTTAGGTGGTGGGAGGACATCCAAGTAGAGATGTCCTGAAGGCAGAAGGAGATGCAAGCCTGGTGGGAGGGAGAGAGAACAGGGGAGGAGATTTAGATTTGGGTGCCATCCACATAGAAATGATAGTTGAAGCTCTGGGAGTGAATGAGTTCACCAAGGGAGCGAGTGTAGATGGAAAATAGAAGAGGACCAAGAACTGACCCTTGAGGAACCCCTACAGTAAGGGGATGGGAAGGGGTGGAGGAGCCCATGAAGGAGACTGAGAATGAATGGCCAGAGAGATAAATGGAGAACCAGCAGAGGACAGAGTCAGTGAAGCCAAGGCTGAATAACGTGTTGAGGAGAAGGGGAGAGTCGACAGTGTCAAAGGCAGCTGAGAGGTTGAGGAGGATTAAGATGGAGTAGGAGCCGTTGGATTTGGCAAGAAGGAGGTCATTAGTGACCTTTGAGGGGGTGGTTTCGGTGGAGTGGAGGGGAAAAGGAGTCCAGGAGAGAGTTGGAGGAGAGGGATTCAAGGCAGCCAGTGTTGGCGACTCATTTAAATCCCAAGGGATGTAGCCACAGTCATACACAGAACTGTCTCAGTACTTATGCTGAGGGCAACAAATTTCTATGAAGAAAACTAGCATTACAAAAGAATTTCAGAGGGTCATGCCTCCTGTGGGCAAAGATGTTGGACCTCAGAACCATAAAATATTGGAATCAATCAATCAAATGTATGAGCCTTTACACACATGCAGACACAGACACACTACACACACACACACACACACACACACACACACACACACACACGGAGTCTCTGTCTCTGTCTCTCTCTCTCTCTCGTAAAAACAATCCCTGTTTCCCCGATTTTGGAAGTACAGAGTGACCTTTCATTGGTGAGCAATTAAATCTTATAGTATGAGAAAGGTTCTTCCAGCATTAACTTCGCCCACATAAAGGGAAGTGCTAACAGCAAACCTGTTAGCCCTGAACACTAGGGAATACCCAAAATCTTTTTGATACTACTCAAATTGAGTCCAGTATTCTCAGTGACTGCACATGTCAAAGGTTACATGGATACAACATTATTTTAAATATATTTAAAGACATTAGGCCATAACATTTCTACAGGAGGCACATTTTACATGAAATTCCAAAATCTTTTGGGAACATCTAACCCTCTTCTCCAGACTTTTACAAAGCTAGGATTGAATCAGTATATTGGTGGTATTTATTGAGCACTTACAGTGTGCAGAGCACCAGACTAAAAGCTAGGGAGAGCTCAGTAGTGTAGGTAGACCTGATCCCTGTCTACATGGAGCTTACAGTCTGCCAGAGAAGCTTACAGTCTTCAGGAGACTGTTCGTGAAAATGACCAATGGCTGACAGATGAAGGGCCAAAGTGAAATCAGGAAGAGACTACTGAAAGCTAAGCAGAAGGTCTACTAAAAATGAAATTTAATTTACTCACTTTGCTACTGAGTTTTAATTTGGTTTTAATGGAATTTCCATTTAAGAGGCTATCTGTGAAGCAGGGATAAATTATCTGAGCTAAGGATAGACAGACCATAGAAATGGGGGCTGATAATCTATTTTGCAGCTTTATAGTACAAATCTTTGTACTATAAATAATGATTTTAATACGGATTTTAAGGTGGAGAAAATGATCGGCTGCCAGATATGAAGTGGCAGAGAGTTCCAGACCAGAGGCAAGACATGAGAGAGGGATCTGAGGTGAGAAAGACAAGATCTACAGCGAGTAAACTGAAGTTAGAAGAGCAAAGTGAGAGTGCCGGGTTGTAGTAAGAAATCAGTGAGGTAAGATGGGAGGTTCCTCCTCTCAGGGTGGCACCTGGAGAGTTTCCAGTCCTCTACCAGTCTTGACTATGGGAAGGAGAGTCAAGCAGAGTCATGCCCATTCCATTCCTATCTTGGGCAGTGGCTAGCAAGTGGAAGGCAATCTGCTATAAGTCCAAACTACCCTGTGCTGGGTAGTAGCGAGGGCGGTGACTCAACTTTACTGTGTGGAAGGAGGCATTGGCAACCACTTCCATATTTTCACCAAGGAAACTCTATGGATACCCTATCAGAATGATTGCACATGGAGATGGGGCATTCTGGGAGAGACGTGTCCATGGAGTCCCTATGGGTCACCGATGACTCGACAGCATAGGACAAGATAAGGGGGGGAAAGTGATTCAATCAATCAATCATATTTACTGAGCACTTATTGTGGACAGACCACTGTACTAAAGATCTTTAAATCACAATAATAATGTGTACAAAGGTCTTAAAATAATAGTAACAATAATAATCATAATAATAATGATGTTTGTTAAGTGCTTACTATATGCCAGGCACTGTAGTAAGCACTGGGGTGGATACAAGCAAATCGGGTCGGACACAGTCCCTGCCCACAGGGGACTCACAGTCTTGAACTCCATTTTACAGATGCGATGACTGAGGCCCAGAGAAGTGAAGTGAGTTGCCCAAGGTCACCCAGCAGACAAGGGGAGGAACCGGAATTAAAACACATGACCTTCTGACTCCCAAAGCCGTGCGCTATCCATGCGCCACACTACTTTTCACTGCTTCTCATTGGAAGAGTACAATATAACAGAATTGGTAGACATGTTTCCTTCCCACAATGAGTTCACAGTCTAAAGAGGGACAGAGACATTAATAACAAGAAATTACAGATATTTAAATAAATGCCATAGGGCTGAGGGTGGGATGAATAAAGAGAGCAAATCCAAGTGCACAGGAGACACAGAAGGGAGCGGGAGAAGAGGAAATGAGGGGTCAGTTGGGGAAGGCCTCTTGCAGATGTGCATTTTAAGATTTTGAAAAAGGTTTGGGGAGAGTGATTGTCAGATGTGAAAAGAGAGGGTGATCTAGACTGTGAGCCCACTGTTGGGTAGGGACCGTCTCTACATGTTGCCAACTTGTACTTCCCAAGCGCATAGTACAGCTCTGCACACAGTAAGCACTCAATAAATATGATTGAATGAATGATCCAGGCCAGAGGCAGGTCATGGGCGAGGGCCTGGCAGCAGGATAGGTGAGATCGAGGTATAGTGAAGAGACTGGCATTGGAGGAGCAAAGAGTGAAGCTGGGTTATAATGGGAAAGCAAAAAGGTTAAATAGGAAGGGCACAGGTGATTGAGTGCTTTTAAAGCTGATGGTAAGGGATTTCTGTTTCACGTGGAGGTGGGTGGACAACCACTGGAGGTTCTTGAAGAGTGGGGAAAAATGGAATGAACATAGCTGTAGAAAAATGATCTAGGGAACAGAGGAAAGTATGGACTGGAGTGGAGAGAGACAGGAGGCAGGGAGGTACGTGAGGAGGCCGATGCAGTAATCATGGCAGGACAGGATAAATGCTTGGATTAATGCGGTAGCAGTTTGAATGGAGAGGGAGGGGTGGACTCTGGTGACAAGCAAAGCAAAGCCAAGAGAAGCAGCGTAGCTCAGTGGAAAGAGCACAGGCTTTGGAGTCAGAGGTTATGGGTTCAAATCCTGGCTCCGCCAATTGTCAGCTGTGTGACTTTGGGCAAGTCACTTCACTTCTCTGGGCCTCAGTTACATCATCTGTAAAATGGGGATTAAGCCTGTGAGCCCCTGTGGGACAACCTGATCACCTTGTAACCTCCCCAGTGCTTAGAACGGTGCTTTGCACATAGTAAGTGCTTAATAAATGCCATCATTATTATTATTTTATTATTATTATTATTATTGAAAGCCAGTGATGAGGAGTTTCTGTTTGATGTAGAGGTGGATGGGCAGTGGCTGAAGGTTACTGAGGAGTGAGAAGGCGAGGACTGAATGTTTTTGTGGAAAAAAGTGATCTGCGTAACAGAGTGAAGTATGGATTGGAGTGGGGAGAGAAAGGAGGTAGGGAGGTCAGCAAGGAGACTGATACAGTAATCAAAGTATGATATGATAAGTGCTTGGATTAATGGTTAGCAGTTTTGATGGAGAGGAAAAGGTAGATTTTAGTAATGCTGTGAAGGTAGAACTGAAAGAATTGGGTGACATTGAATATGAGCAGAACCCACATCTCCTTTCTTCATTTTCAATGCCTGGTTTGGAGAATGGTGATCAATGCTTCTCTTTCTAGATATTTTAGAAGGTGGTTCCTCTCTAACATAAATTAATGTTACTTAATGGCACTGAATCAACTAACAGTACAGTGGGGAGCTTTGTCCTGGATGTTTAAGATGATACAAAGAAGTTTCTACTGTTTCCCTCAAAATAAACCTTGCATTTATGTTCCCACATGCAAATAACAAAAAAAATTTAAAATTCTGCATTAAATAGAAAGCTCACAGATTCCGGGTTTTGCCACTTAATTGACCCTAAATCTTGCACATTTAAAGTTCACTTATCACTCAGGCATAATGAGATGCTACCGGAAAACAAAGCCAGCAGAAAATAGTCTCAGAGCAGCTGGGCAAGCTTCTCTTAAAAACAACATTATGTTTCAGCAATTCAGCACATTCTCCACTCATGCTGCTCCTAGAATAAGATTTGACTGTGAACTCTGCCCAGCGAAACCTCATAAGAAATCTAAATTTACACTGATAAGGAAATTAAGCAAAAACGTGATTAAGCATGAAGGGAATATAATGCAGTCTTACTGTGTGTTGAACAAGAACAATAGACCAAACTCATAAACATCATGCATTAACCGGAGACCAGTAAATAATATTTTGTATTTAAAATGACCAATGTCACAAAGGGATTATTATTATGTTGGTGAAAGATTGCCAGACTCCTCTCAAATAAATAGTTTTCTCTGATATTGTCAATCTCCTTCCCCTGAGATCTCTTACACCTTTGAACAACCAACTAGGGCTAGAGATAAAATAACTTGCTACATGTAATGCATTTCTTATTAAACAAAACTCTATGGCAGGTCACCTTCAAAACTAGAGCATTGTTTCACAACTCATAATGTTTATATCAGATTTATAATTCTTCTGAATAAACGAGCCCATTTATGGTGACATTTTCCATGGTATCTTAGAAAGCTGTTGGGTAACCTATGTCTCTAATTTCTAAAAATATTTTCCTATTTTGGATAAGAATGTGGTCACGTCAAGCATTCAAATTAGTGAGCTGAGCACTCAGAGATTATCCATTGATAGTTGACAAGGGAGAAAATATTCCTTCAGGAAAATATTTGAACTTTCCTACTCTTTAGATGCAAATTGTCTACCGTCTGACTATTTGAATAATTGATGCTTCATAAAGTAAAATCAAAAGGAGCAGGGAGAGGGCCAGGAAGAGAAATAGGAGAATTATTTCCTTGTTAGTGAAACCAATACCAAAGAGTGTCTGGGAGTAAAGAGTTTGAACCCATGTCAAAAGCAGACAGGAAGTCAAGGGGGATGAAATGAAAGTAGAACCTGCTCTACACAGAGAAGCAGTGTGATAATCATGGAAAGAGGATTTTCCTGGGAGTCACAGGAGCTGGGTTCGGATCCCAGCCCTGCCACCAGCCCCACTGCCTGACCTGGGCAAGTCACTGACCTTCTGTTTCTGAATCTCCTCATCTGTAAGATGAGAATGCAACACCTGCTTTCATTCATTCAATCATATTTACTGAGTGCTTACTGTGTGCAGAGCACTGTACTAAGCGCTTGGGAAATACAAGTTGGCAACATATAGAGACAGTCCCTACCCAACAACGGGCTCACAGGCAACCTACTCAAATTGTGGGTAGATGGTAGGACAGGAACTTAAGTCCAGTCTGATTATTTTGCATCCAACCCAGCAGATAGTCCAGTGTTTGGCACCTAACAAGTTCTTAAAAACACTCATTAATTCTTAGGAAGTAGAGCCTTGTGGGTGTTTCCCGACCATTCCAGGGGTATGGTCCCGAGTGAGACCCAATGACACCTGTCTACATGTTTTGTTTTGTTGTCTGTCTCTCTCTTCTAGACCGTGAGCCCGTTGTTGGGTAGGGACCGTCTCTAGATGTTGCCAACTTGTACTTCCCAAGTGCTTGGTACAGTGTTCTGCATACAGTAAGTGCTCAATAAATACGACTGAATGAATGAGACGAGGCGATAGAGTTGGCATTCGGTCAAGAAAAGCCTTTCTGAGCATAGAAGACACTTGATTTTGAAGCCGATAAACAAAGCAATAGCATTCATAGGTGCCAACTCTTCATGTTGAGTGCTGATGGAAGTGATTCAGGGATTTTTGGAGGGATGGGGACTGGAAAGGGGTCACTCCTCAAAGAACTAATGGATGTGGGAGTCAAAAGGTCATGGGTTCAATCCCATCTCTGCCACTTGTCTGCTGTGTGATCTTCGGCAAGTCATTTAACTTCCCTGTGCCTCAAAGTTCCCTCATCTGTAAAACAGAAATTAAGACTGCGAGCCCTAATGTGCAACAGGGATTTTGTCTAACTTGATTATCCTGTATCTACCTCAGTGCTTAGAACAGCACCTGGCACATAGTAAGCACTTCACAAACACCAGAAAAAAAAAAAAAAACAGGGCAGAGAGCCACCATTTTGGGTCTTTCCATCGCTGACTGGAAACCTTCAGATATGATCAGAGATTAGAGATGAGCAGAATAGTCCAGCTCTGAAAACTGTGGAGGCCTGAGGCCTTCACCCCCATGGAATGGGAGTATGTGGTGGTATTTACTGGGCACATACTCTGTGCAGAGCACTGGACTAAGCATTTGGGAGAGTACAATTGAAGAGGACATGAACCCTGGGGGGAGTTGGTAAATTAGAGAAGATAGGAAGGCAAAGGACAGTGTGAAGTTGAAAATAACAGTAAAAGAATGGAAGAAGCAGTAGGCATCAGAAAACAGTGCCATAGTGAGAATAAATAAACGAACATGGTATTGAAATTTTAATGCTAACCCAAATATTATTATTTGTTCCAATCAGCTGCAACTCTGGAATTTTAACCATGAAAAAGCATCCTTGGTATTTGAAAGCTTCAGATTTTTGAAATAAATGATGGGCCAATGATGTCCCAGATAGAACTGATTTTCAATGAATAAGTTTCTCCCTAGCGGGAAAACTAAGACCCTGCTTGTAAATTTAGTCTCTATGAAATCTGCAGTCACTATTTTGGATCGTTCGGGAATCATTTGGTTCCTTAAGACAGGAAATTGCTACTGTAAAAATACAGTTATCCAGAATGCATTTGATCCAAATCCATCCACACATTCATTTGCTGTTCTGGAAAATGGTGATTTTTCTAGATTTTCATTGAATCAATCCATAGTACTTATTGAGCACATCCTGCAGACCACCGTACAAAGTACATGGGAGAGTACAATAGAGATGGACGATACACTCCCTGCCCTCAAGAAGTTTTCTATCTAGTAGGGAGAGAGACACTAAAATAATTTACAAGCAGGAGAGAGCAACAGTCAATCATCAATCAATAGTCATTATTGAGTGCTTCCTGGGGGCAGAGGGTTTCATGAAGGAGTTGTATAATTTTGAACGACAACCCATTTGTCAGGTGAAGACCTTCGATCTCCTTGTTTCATCACTTCCTCCATTTTCTAAGCGGTTTAAACTCCCTTCAAAGCCCTACTGAGAGCTCACCTCCTCCAGGAGGCCTTCCCAGACTGATCCCACTCCTTCCTCTCCCCCTCCTCCCCCTCCCCATCCCCCCACCTTACCTCCTTCCCCTCCCCACAGCACCTGTATATACATATGTTTGTACATATCTATTACTCTATTGATTTATTTTATTTGTACACATTTATTCTATTTATTTTATTTTGTTAACCTGTTTTGTTTTGTTGTCTCTCTCCCCCTTCTAGACTGTGAGCCTGCTGATGGGTAAGGACCGTCTCTATATGCTGCCAACTTGTACTTCCCGAGAGCTTAGTACAGTGCTCTGCACACAGTAAGCGCTCAATAAATACGATTGAATGAATATAGTCACCAGCCTGGTGGCAAGGGGGCGGATCTGGGGAAGAGGGAAAATGGGTCATTCTAAGATTCCTGCTCCTCTCCATCCCACAGTAGCTTAGTCTTTCCTTCCCCTTCTGCAATGCTGCCACCACAAACACACATTCATACACACCACCTACCTCCTCTCTGTCCTCCAGAGTGGCAACAGCACAATACCCCAGGACTCATCCTCCACTGCTACTCTATCCTGAGGTGTGGATACCGGGGGTATGGAGAGCAGTGTCCTAGACACTGCCAGACATCATGATAGTCTCCCTAAGGAGCTGGGATGCATTGTTGTGAGGCTTGTGAGGGGGTGTAAAGCAACTGAGGAAATTTCCCAGATCCCCAATCCACCACCACCGTTTATTTCAAACAAATTAAATCAACCCCTTCAACTAGGTAGAGAATGACCAGATAGAGGTACCTGGGCATGGCTGTAATCCACTCAGATGCACTTCAGGATTCCTTCCCCAGTCATGTACCCATGCAGAAAACTTGGGAGATGCTTGGGAGAGTACAGTACAATAAAGAAGGTAGACCCAACCTCCGCCATTAGAGAAGCAGCATGGCTTAGTGGAAAGAGCACGGATTTGGAAGTCAGCGGTGATGGGTTCTAATCCTGGCCCTGCCACTTATCAGCTGTGTGACTTTGGGCAAGACTTTGGATAACTCTTCTGTGCCTCAGTTACCATCTGTAAAATGGCAATTAAGACTGTGATCCCCATGGGGATGAGCTGATTACCTTGTATCTACCCCAATGCTTAGAACTGTGCTTGGCACTGAGTAAGTGCTGAGCAAATACCATCATTATCCCTCCTTCTAGACTGTAAACCCTGTTTGGGCAGAGATTGTCTCTATTGCTGAAATGTACTTTCCAAGTACTTAATACAGTGCTCGATACACAGTAAGTGGTTAACAAATACCCCTCCCCACAGCACCTGTATATATGTATATATGTTTGTACGTATTTATTACTCGATTTATTTATTTGTGCATATTTATTCTATTTATTTTATTTTGTTAATATGTTCTGTTTTGTTCTCTGTCTCCCCCTTCTAGACTGTGAGCCCGCTGTTGGTAGAGACTGTCTCTGTATGTTGCCAACTTGTACTTCCCAAGTGCTTAGTACAGTGCTCTGCACACAGTGAGTGCTCAATAAATACGATTGAATGAATGAAATGAATAAATAAATACGACTGAATGAATGAAAGGAGCTTACAGTCTACTGGACAGAGTTTAAAGATATGTGCTTCCAAGGGGCAGGAGAAGGGAGGAGAGAGAACCCAAGTGCTTAGGTGACATTTATTCCATGACCTGTAAATAAAATCACACCCTAAGTTAAATTATAATGTACTATTGTCAGTATTTGGATCTTGTAGACTTTATTTGGAAATAGAGGGTTATTTATGCCATCGCTGCGTCCTTCCAGGACAGTACATATTCCTACCAAACAATTTTCATTTACCCTGTAGTAGCTTGTTTTGTTGTCTGTCTCCCCCTTCTAGACTGCGAGCCCATTGTTGGGTAGGGACCGTCTCTATATGGTGCTGGCTTGTACTTCCCAAGTGCTTAGTACAGTGCTCTGCACACAGTAAGCGCTCAATAAATACGATTGAATGAATGAATGAATTAAAGTAGCTGACGCTTTCATGTTTTTTAATCTGTATTTTTACGTATGCCCACCCCCATGGTGTGTGGAAGTTTAGAACTACCAGACAAGCATAGCTGGTCTAGAAATGTGCAGCAGAGTTTCCTGCATAAGCATGCATGCTACTGATGCTCATCTACTTGTTTTGATTTGTTTTGTTGTCTGTCCCCCTTCAAGACTGAGCCCATTGTTGGGTAGGGCTTGTCTCTGCTTGTCCCGAATTGTACTTCCCAAGTGCTTAGTACAGTGCTCTCCACATAGTAAGCACTCAATAAATATGATTGAAAGAATATATTGCAACTAGGCAGTCACTCACTAAATGGCCCCTTCCTGTCCTGAAAGAGAGAATGGCATTCCCATGGGAGCCTGCTTTAAGCTCGTAGAAGCAGCATGGTTTAATGGAAAAAAACACGGGCTTGTGGAGTCAGAGGTCATGGGTTCTAATCCCGGCTCTGCTATTTGTCTGCTGTGTGACCTTGGGCAAGTCACTTAACTTCTCTGTGCCTCACTTACCTCATCTGTAAAATGGGGATTGAGACTGTGAGCCCCACGTGGGACAACCTGATTACCTTGTATCTACCGCAGTGCTTAGAATAGTGCTTGGCATATAGTAAATGTTTAACAAATACCATAATTATTAATTATTATTATTATTAAAAGCAAGACTGAATTGGCCAATTCCTGATAATCTGGCAGGTTTTCTAGTTCTGTTTTAACTTTCCCATAACTTAAACACACAACTGTGTTCTTCTCCAACTCGCATTCACCTTTGGCCTTGGCCCAAGAATAAATCTCTTCAGCCCCATGGTGCAGCATTCAGAAAATTAGGAATAAATGGGAACACAGTAGGAAGGACTAAGCATTGAACCTTAATGGAAATAGTTTCTATTAGAAACAGTCGGTGCAAAGATACACTGGGTTAAAAATGCAGTTTTCACCAGCATCCTCCTTGCTGAATGATTATCAAGCAAGTAGAGTCTGGACATTTCTGTCCTTAAATATGCAAGTGTGATATGGAAATGAATGATCTTACCATTAACACTTTCTATTATACCAGCAACCTATTACACAACTTGCCATGGTAGTTTCAGAAGTGCCCATGGAACCAATTAACGGTGAATTATTTATATTAACAGCTGCTGTGTTGTGTATCCCAGCTGTTATTTCACACTCAGGCATCCTGGATTTTTCCATTTTGCCCTAGGTCTACATAAGTGGCTGATTTTGTCATGAAAATTAAACAGAATTATTTCTGCTGTTCTGTATATGAAAACGACGCTACACAGAGTGTCACTCAGCAGGCTGTGCAATGGAGACCCGAGATGTCAATAATCTTTCAGTCTCTGCATTTTTTTAAGTAATTGTTGTCTTAAATCTGGAAGTGGAGGTGTATCTTCCTGAAAACCTTCAAAATAGAGAACTACAAGTCCAAAAAGATCCTAGCAAATAAAAAGCACCAAACAAGTATCAACATGGGATTGTGCTGATGCGTTTTACAGTGTTCTATGCTTGAAATTCTAGTCACTTAAGTATGTTTGGATCTCCAAAATATGTAAACAAAATCTATTTAAGTGGTAACATTTTCAAACAGAATCAGAGTTTATTTACTGTCTCTAAGAAAATTATTTATAATTATGGACTTTGAGCCCTGTGTGGGTAAGAGCCTGTGTTCTATTTACTCACCTTGTGTCAACCCCAGAGACTTATACAATGCTTAGAACACATTAAGTGCTTAACAAACAGTTATCATTGTTTGTTAAGTCTCCAAATACTTTTGGAGACTCAACAGGCAAAGCGAATTGCATTGCATCTGTTAAAATAAAGAGAAGGTTGACCTGACTAGTTTAGTTTAGCCTCCTCCCACACTAAACACTCTGTGGATGAACTATTAAGAAGTTTGTTGAGAATGCTCCACTAAAGTTCAGAAATGACCTAAAATTTTAAAATAAACTTTAGTAGAGACTCCACGTGTCCGGCTAAATGATTGTGGGGATCTGGGGATTACTTTCTAGATAGTGCCCTGTAGCTCAGAAAGGGAAAAGTACCCAAGGCTGTAAAACTCTGAAGACTCTTCTGAGGCATCCAAACGTTCTTGCAAGTGTCTTTGGGGATAATTTTGGCCAGTTGAAGGAGTTGACTCCTAAAATCTCCACACTTCTCTTTGATACTTCTCTTTTAATTACATTACAGAGTCACTGGGGATTTGAGCTTACCATCTGAAGCGGTGGCTAAAATTCTAAATCCGCATTTTTGATCACAGACCAAATTTTCCTTCCAGAATCAAGTGCAGGCCAGGGTTTATCATGATATTTATAAAATCACAAGATTCTCACTGGGAAAGTGCCCTAACTCTTCCTGTCACTCTGCCTCCTATCATTTCCAATTTGATTGCTCAGATGCACACGCAGCTGTGTTGTAACCCAATTTCCACCCCGAATTATATTTGAACTTGCAATAATTCCCTCAACTATCTGATAATAAGGGGAGTAGGATCAGGTGGATTGACAAACAAGAATGGAATAATGTAGGGCTATGACCACTGGAAATTATACTTCATCAAAACTGACTCCTTTTGTCTGAATTAGTTGTAGATAAGCAAAAAATATCCTAAACCATATAAAATCATTTTCTCAACCCATGTGACTTCAACTCGAGCAGGGGCTGGCTGTCTCAGTCCAGAGGTTTGAAACATGGTGTTTGTCTTTCTTTCCACAGAATCAGACAAATCCCACTCAGGAAGTGCTGATGTTCTTAATATAACATTATTTTGCCTTCTCTGAGAAGCTCAATGCAAAGCAGTATGGCTTAATGGATGGAGCACAAGCTTGGGAGTCAGGGGACCTGAGTTCTAATTTCAGCTCCCCCACCTGACTGCTTTGTGACCTTGGGCAAGTCACTTAACTTCTCTGTGCCTCAGTTACCTCATCTGTAAAAACGGGGATTAAGACTGTGAGCCCCATATAGAACAGGAAATGTTTCTAACCCAATTTGCTTGTATCCACCCCCGCACTTAATAATGGTATTTGTTAAGCACTTATTATGTTCCAAGCACTGCTCTAAATGTTGGGGTAGCTATAAGGTAATCAGGTTGTCCCACATGGGGCTGACAGTCTTAATCCCCATTTTACAGTTGAGGTAACTGAGGCAGAGAAGTTAAGTGACTTGCCCAAAGTCACACAGCTGATAAGTGGAGGAGCCAGGATTAGAACCCATGACATCTGACTCCCAAGCCTCTTTCCACTAAGCCACGCTGCTTAATACAGCTCTGCACATAGTAACAGCTTAACAAATGCCACAATTACTTTTATCATTATTTTTATCATTATCATTATTGTTATTGTTACTAAGCTCTGAAAATGGCCAAGGAATTATCATTTGAGTTGGGGACAATGATGCCCCTATGACTCTGTTAGAATGGGAAAAGGGATTAAAGGTTCAAAGTGCCAAACTCTATTTGTGACAGGAAGGATGGGGGCTGTGAAAGAGGGATTGGCCACGAGGTGAGTATTTCATAGAGAAAAGAAGTCACCAGAATTGTGATCCCCAAAAATAGCTCTCAGCAAGATTCTGGTAGAAAGGTAGAAAACAATGACAATAATTCAGAGAAGAGCAGTAGACATCTTCATCTTAACCCTCAAATTTCAGGGGTTGAGCTTGGAAGAGTCCGGTCTGGAAACAACACAAGGCAGGGATTTTCTACCAAATGTATTTTTCTCTCCTAAGCTCTTAGCACAGTAAGCATTCAGTGAATGCTATCGATTGAATGAGTCAGGATATTGGAGGTGTTAGTCTAAAAACAAAATAGTTGTAAGGTTTTCAAAGCTATGATTCATTCTAAGAGCTACTTACTAACCTTATTTACTTTAACAAAAAAAAAAAACCTATGCATAGCATATCCCTTAGGGCTAAAAAAAATTATTTCCTTGCCAATTTTTCACTGACATAATATAGTATTATTTCTGCCTTCAGATTTCACCTTCAGATCCTTTAACTCCAGAGAAAATGAATACAAATCTCAAATGTCTTAATCTCTTTTATATTTAGTATTAGCAACATGGCTTAGTAGTAACAGCACGGACTTGGGAGTCAAAGGACATGGGTTCTAAACCAACCTCCGCCACTTGTCTGCTGTGTGATCTTGGGCAAGTCACTTAACTTCTCTGTGCCTCAGTTACCTCATCTCTAAAATGGAAGTTAAACATGTAAGCCCCACGTGGGACAACCCTGTATCTACCCCAGGGCTTAGAACAGTGCTTGGCACATAGTAAGCACTGGACAAATACCATAATTATTATGATATTGCATTCTGCATACAGTAAGCCCTCAATAAATACCCATCAATGGTAATTAATCGGGCACTTAGTAGGAGCAGAGTACAGGGAACTACGGATTGATATATAACTGTCTTTGTTCAAAGATGTCACTGATGAGAGTGAGATTGTATCTGAGTTGGAACTGTTGTGAAGCAGTCACTAGCACTGCTTAGGGTCTGCTTAGGCTAAAATTTCAAAGCGCCCAACCAAAATTGAAAGTGTCACTTGTATGAAAAAGAGACTCAGGAGGGTCTCTTACAGCCTTTCATGTTGCCTAAAGAATGAGAAAGGTTAGCAACTTTTTCTCCGCTTCAGAGGAGCCCAAGGTATGAAGCCAGCTCAGTTCTTGCACCCAATCCCTTTGAAAATACAGTAGGACCCTTTTGCTAACCCCTTCCCCCTGGGATGAATCTTAAGGACTTGAAGCCTCGAGGGGGTAGTCAAAAGAGCATTTCTGTCTCTCCCTTGTCAAGAGAACAGAAGGGGTGGCCTATGGTTCATGGCCTTTAGTTTAGGTTGGTGAAAGAGGAAATGTGTGTCCTACCACCTGTTGGATATGCATTTGACTTGTTTTTGCAGTAGTGGTGATGACTTGTGAAGTCTCTCGACCAGACCCCACTGTGCACAGCAGATCTCATTATGAGATGGCTGGAAAAGAGGGCAGACACATTCCCTTTCCTCTAGTCTTAAAGCTCTCGCTAAACTGTAAGCTCGTTGTGGCAGGGAATGTGTCTTTTCGTGTTATATTGTACTCTCCCAAGTGCTTAGTACAGAGCTCTGCTCACAGTAAGCGCTCAATATATATGATTGACTGATGGACTTCCCACAACAAGTTGAACATTCCAGCTGGGCACGCTCCCTCCCTAGGAGCTGGGACAGAGTTACTTTGGATTATCAGAGGCCCAGACTGGTAGACTGTGTTGTGGACAGCCCAGCCCACACACTCCACTCCTCTGCCACTAACCTCCTCACAGTGCCTCGTTTTCGCCTGCCCCGCGGTCGGCCCCTGGCCCACGTCCTACCTCTGGCCAAGAATGCCCTCCCTCCTCACATCTGCCAAACTACCTCACTTCCCCCCTCGAAAGCCCTACTGAAAGCTCACCTCCTCCAGGAGGCCTTCCCAGAGTGAGCCCCCCTTTTCCTCTGCTCCTCCTCCCCTCTCCATCACCCCTACTCCCTCCTTCTGCTCTACCCCCCACCCCACAGAACTTGTATATACATGCACATATTTATTATTCTATTTATTTTAATGATGAGTATCTATCTATAATTATATTAATTTATTTTGATGCTATTGATGCCTGTCTACTTGTTTAGTTTTGCTGTCTCCCCCCTTCTAGACTGTGAGCCCGTTGTTGGGTAGGGATTGTCTCTATCAGTTGCCCAATTGTGCTTTTCAAGCACTTAGTATGGTGCTCTCTGCACACAGTAAATGCTCAATAAATACAACTGAATGAATGAATGAATGGATGAGGCAGTAGCCAGTACAGCAGTAATAATAATGATAATAATGGCATTTATTAAATGCTTACTATGTGCAAAGCACTGTTCTAAGCACTGGGGAGGTTACAAGGTGATCAGGTTGTCCCATGGGGGGCTCACAGTCTTAATCCCCATTTTACAGATGAGGGAACTGAGGCCCAGAGAAGTAAAGTGACTTGCCCAAAGTCACACAGCTGACAATTGGCAGAGCTGGGATTTGAACTCATAACCTCTGGCTCCAAAGCCTGTGCTCTTTAATACTAATAATAATGGTGGCATTTATTAGGCGCGTACTATGTGCAAAGCACTGTTCTAAGCACTGGGGAGGTTACAAGGTGATCAAGTTGTCCCGCAGGGGGCTCACAGTCTTAAACCCCATTTTACAGATGAGGGAACTGAGGCCCAGAGAAGTTAAGTGACTTGCCCAAAGTCACACAACTGACAATTGGTGGAGCCAGGATTTGAACCCATGACCTCTGACTCCAAAGCCCGGGCTCTTTCCACTGAGCCACGCTGCTTCTCAGCAGCAGCAGCTTTCCACCCCCAGCCAGGAGAGCCCCGGAGTCAGTGGCCCAGACAGATTTTAGATTCATTCATTCATTCAATCATAATTATTGAGTGCTAACTGTGTGCAGAGCACTGTACTAAGAGCTTGGGAAGTACAAGTTGGCAACATATAAAGATGGTCCCTACCAAACAGGCTCACAGTCTAGAAGGGGGAGACAGACAACAAAACAAAACATATTAACAAAATAAAATAAATAGAATAGTAAATATGTACAAGTAAAAATTGCCAGGCACTGTTCTAAGTGCTGGGGTAGATACAAGGTAATCAGGATGGACACGGTAAATGAAAATGTACACCACAGACCCAATCCCCACGGTGAGGGTCGGCTCCCGGGAAGAGTTCTCCTAGCAGGGTATCCCCAAACAGACTCTGCCCCCCATCTCTGCCACAGCACCATGCCCTGTTGCAGACAAATCTCTCCTGGTGATTTTGTAAGTTAAACTATGAAAACGATCAATCGGAAATGGATATGAACCGCTTGTTTATCAGATCATCTGAATAATTTCCCCTAATTAATAATAATTATAATAACAATAATGGCGTTTATTAAGCGCTTACTATGTGCAAAGCACTGTTCTAAGTGCTGGGGAGTTTACAAGGTGTGCAGGTTGTCCCACGGGGGTTCACAGTCTTAATCCCCATTTTACAGATGAGGGAACTGAGGCCCAGAAAAGTGAAGTGACTTGCCCAAAGTCACACAGTTGACAATTGGCCGAGCTGGGATTTCAATCCATGACCTCTGACTCCAAAGCCCGGGCTCTTTCCACCGAGCCACACTGCTTCTTTCTTAATTAACAAGTTGTAGCACAAAGTGCACCAAACCATTGTGGAACCATTAAATGTCCAAGTAGTTCTTGAACCCTGGGCTCCAGTAGACTAGAAAAAAGGATGTCCAGGACTTTTCAGAGGCACAATAGCCCACACATTTATTGTGTTACTCTACATTTCCCTCAAGAGTTTTGTGACAAACGCTACTTGAGCATTATTCTTTCCACAGGCAGAAAATTAGGCTCTTTAAAACAAAATATGTCTTTAAAAAAACTTCACACCAGTTGCTTTCCATCACATGTACAGATTATCCTATCTCTCAGCCAGTTTTGCTGAACAAGCAGGAGAAAATCCATACTGTCATACTGCCAACCATAAACAGCAGATAATGAGGAGAAAAGTGTTAACATAAAGACTCCGGTACTTAACATAATAAGGAATGATTTTGAAGCGGATTCTAAATTTCTTAAAAATAAATGAACCGATCTTTTATCTTCTAACTATAAAGGAGAAGACTATATTGCAAAGTAATCAAGGATATTTTTCACATAATACAGAGCAATGAATCCCCTAGCAACCACACAATATTTTAACCACAAAAGAGGTTACAAAATTGGCACTGATGCTTTTGGAGTAGCTATAAGCAGGGCTGTCAAAACTGAGAAGAACAGGAGGATTGTTGGACAGGAAGGTGGAAGCCAGTGGAATTCTGCTAATTCTTGGATGTCCCACCAACACCTCAAACTTAAAATGCACAAAACAAAACTAATCTTCCCTCCCAAACCTGTACTTCCTATGACTTTCTCATCACTGTCAACACCACCACCCTTCCTGTCTCACACGCCCATAACCTAGGCATTACCCTCGACTCAACTCTGTCATTCAACCCAAATAATAATAATAATAATAATGGCATTTATTAAGTGCTTACTATGTGCAAAACACTGTTCTGAGCGCTGGGGAGGTTACAAGGTGATCAGGTTGTCCCACCAGGGGCTCACAGTCTTAATCCCCATTTTACAGATGAGGTCACTGAGGCCCAGAGAAGTGAAGTGACTTTCATTCATTCATTCATTCATTGTCATATTTATTGAGCCCTTACTGTGTGCAGAGCACTGTACTAAGCGCTTGGGAAGCACAAGGCAACATCTAGAGACAGTATCTAGATGTTGCCGTGCTCTTTCCACTGAGCCACGCTGCTTCCACATAGTCCGACACCAAATTATACCACTTTTACCTTCACAACATCTCTAGACTTGTCCTTTCTTCCCTAGGCTGATCCTTGTCTCGTCTTATGCTGTCGAGTCAATTCCAACCCATAGTGTCACCACGGACACATCTCTCCCAGAAATTCCTGCTCTCCATCTGCAAACTAGTATAGCCATAGTGTTTTCTGGTAAAAGATGATGCTAGCGTTTACCATATCTTACCTTAACTAAGGCATCAACCTCCTCACTGACCTCAGTGTCCCCATCTCTCCCCTCTCCAGTCCATATTTCCCTCTACTGCCTGGATTATCTTTCTAAAAAGAGTTCAGTCCAGACCCCCCGCAACTTCTTCAAAACTTCCAATGGTTGTCATCCCCCTCCGCAACAAACAGAAACCCTCTTCAGATGGCTTTAAGGCAATCAGCTCTCCACCTCTACCTTACCTCAATCAATCAATCAATCAATCGTATTTATTGAGTGCTCACTATGTGCAGAGCACTGTACTAAGCGCTTGGGAAGTACAAATTGGCAACACATAGAGACAGTCCCTACCCAACATTGGGCTCACAGTCTAAAAGGGGGAGACAGAGAACAGAACCAAACATACTAACAAAATAAAATAAATAGGATAGAAATGTACAAGTAAAATAAATAAATAGAGTAATAAATATGTACAACCATATATACATATATACAGGTGCTGTGGGGAAGGGAAGGAGGTAAGATGGGGGGATGGAGAGGGGGACGAGGGGGAGAGGAAGGAAGGGGCTCAGTCTGGGAAGGCCTCCTGAAGGAGGTGAGCTCTCAGCAGGGCCTTGAAGGGAGGAACTGATCTTGCCCGCTGTTGGGTAGGAACCGTCTCTATATGGTGCCAACTTGTACCTCCCAAGTGCTTAGTACGGTGATCTGCACACAGTAAGCGCTCAATAAATATGATTGAATGAATGAATCTCCTACTAGTCAGTCAGTTGTAATTACTGAGTGTATACTGTGTACAGTGCACTGTACTAAGTGCTTGGGAGAGTAATAGTAATAAAAATGATCGTATTTGTTAAGTGCTTACTATGTGCAAAGCACTGTTCTAAGCACTGGGGTAGATGCAAGGTAATCAGGTTGTCCCACGTGGGGCTCACAGTCTTAATCCCCATTTTACAAGTGAGAGAACTGAGGCACAGAGAATTTAAGTGACTTGCCCAAAGTCACACAGCTGATAATCCTGATAAACAGGTGAGAGTCACCTGTCTCTCCCCACTTCAGTCCATACTTCATGCTGCTGCCCAGATCGTCTTTGTGCAGAAACGCTCTGGGCATGTTACTCCCCTCCTCAAAAATCTCAAGTGGTTATCAATCAACCTACGCATCAGGCAAAAAAACTCCTCACCCTGGGCTTCAAGGCTGTCCATCACCTCGCCCCCTCCTACCTCACCTCCCTTCGTTCCTTCTCCAGCCCAGCCCGCACCCTCCGCTCCTCCGCCGCTAATCTCCTCACTGGGCCTCGTTCTCACCTGTCCCGCCATCGACCCCGGCCCACGTCATCCCCTGGGCCTGGAATGCCCTCCCTCCGCACATCCGCCAAGCTAGCTCCTTCCTCCCTTCAAAGCCCTACTGAGAGCTCACTTCCTCCTGGAGGCCTTCCCACACTGAGCACCCTCCTTCCTCTCGCCCTCTTCCCCCTCCCCATCCCCCCCTTACATCCTTCCCCTCCCCACAGCACCTGTATATATTTATATATGTTTGTACGTATTGATTACTCTATTCATTTATTTTATTTGTACATATTTATTCTATTTATTTTATTTTGTTAATATGTTTTGTTCTCTGTCTCCCCCTTCTAGACTGTGAGCCCGCTGTTCGGTAGGGACCGTCTCTATATGTTGTCAACTTGTACTTCCCAAGCGCTTAGTACAGTGCCCTGCACACAGTAAGCGCTCAATAAATATGACTGAATGAACGAATGAATGATAAGTGACGGAGCCAGGATTAAACTCATGATCTCTGACTCTTAAGGCTGTGCTCTTTCCACTAAGCCACACTGCTTCTCACAATATAATGCAATATAAGACACATTCTACAGCCCAACTGACACACTTTGCTCGTCTTCCATTAACCTCTTCTCTGTACCTCATCACTGAGCCTTTGCCCAGATCTGGCCTGGATATCCCTCCCTCTTCATCTTGAATAGACCACCACTCTCCCCACCTTCAGATTCTCCCAAAATTGCATCTCCTCTAGAGGCCTTCTTAGACTACGTTCCTCCTAACCACCCTCCTTTCTGCATCGACTACGCATGTGGCTGTGTACCCCTTAAGCACTTCGATACAACTCTCAAACCCACTACACTTATGTAAAAATCCCTATACTCTACTATTTCCTTTATCCCTAAACTATTTCAATGTCTATCTCTCCCTCTAGACTTTAAGCTCCTTGTGGTCAGGAATCGCTTCTATGAACTCTGCTGTATTATATCTTCCCAAGTGCTTAGTACCATGTTCTGCACTCAGTAAACACTAAATAAATTCAATCGTATTTATTGAGCGCTTACTGTGTGCAGAGCACTGTACTAAGCACTTGGAAAGTACAAGATGGCAATACATAGAGATGGTCCCTACCCAACAGTGGGCTTACAGTCTAGAAGACTGTGAATAAAAGAAGAATTTAAGAAGAATAAATACCACTGATAGAGTGATTGATTAGGAAGCAGATGGAGCAGAGATAAGACTTTTAGCTCAGTTATTTCTGGAGGAAAATTAAGGCAGGAAACAGTCATCTCGAGAGCCCAAATACTGAAACAGATCAACATCATAGCACACTCCAAATTTTTATAAGTATAAGAATAATAATAGCCTAATTTTAAATGGTATCTGTTAAGCATTTACTCCATTCATTTATTCAATCATATTTATTGAGCGCTTACTGTGTGCAGAGCACTGTACTAAGCACTTGGAAAGTGCAATTCAGCAACAAAGATTGACAATCCCTGCCCACAGTGGGCTCACAGTCAAGAAGGGGGGAGACAGACATCAAAACAAGTAAAGAGGCATCATTAGCATCAATATAAGTAAATAGAATTAGTTATATACACACGTATCAGAACAAATTCAGGCATTAATATAAATAAATAGAATTATAGATATATATATATACACACAAGTGCTGTGGGGTGGAGGGGAGAGCAAAGGGGGTGAGTCGAGGTGAGGTGGTGGGGAGGGGGTGCTGAGGAAAAGGGGGTTTAGTCTCCTCGAAGGAGATGAGCATTCAGTAGGGCTTTGAAGGGAGGAAGAGTGATCGTCTGTAGGATTTGAGGAGGGAAGGCATTCCAGGCCAGAGGTAGGACGTGGACCAGGGGTCAACAGCAGGACAGGTGAGAATGAGGCACAGTGAGAAGGTTAACACCATAATTTGCTATAAGACTATATTTACTATATGCCAGGTCCTGTTCTAAGCACTGGGGTAGATCCTAACTAACCAGGCTGGACACATTCCCTGTCCCACATGGGCCTCACAGTCTTAATCCCCATTTTACAGATGGGGAAGCTGAGGCACAGAGAAGTTAAATGAGTTGCCCAAGTTCACACAGCAGACAAGTGATGGGACTAGGATGAATTAATTTAACTAAATAAATTTCTCTTCAATCCAGAAAACTCCTAGACTCTCTCAACTTCATTCCTCTGCATTTAGTGATGGAATGAATTTGTAGAGTTTGGACTTAGTTCCTAATTGGATGGAGTGAGTCAACACAAAGAGAGGCCAGACTGGCACAGTGAAATATCTTATTAAACTATTCATTTAGATCTCCATTGTTTTCTGAAACACACAAATTATATATTACCAACCAAATAAACACTTAGAAAAGAGGATTATTTGAAGTCTAACATTTTGCCTGGTTATCAATAATCTTCAGGTGGTCATATTTCCCCTTCCTTAACTCATATTACAGCTCCATCTTAACCACACTTGGGAGAACCAATGAAAGAGCATGCCACCCACATTTTATATAGTTCATGGCTACGAGGCATGTACTGAAATCAGCATGGGTGAGTGGAAAGAGTAAGAGCCTGGAAGTCAAAGAATGGGGGTTTTAACCTGGCTCTGCTACAGGTCTGCTGTGTGACCTTGGACCAGTCACTTGACTTTTCTGGGACTCAGTTACCTCATCTGTAAAATGGGGATTAAGACTGTGAGCCCCATGTAGATCAGGAACTGTGTCCGATCTGATTACCGTGTATCCACCCTGGTGTTTAGAATCGTGTTTGTCACATAGTAAGCACTTAACAAATACCATCATCATTATTACTGTTGTTTTTAAGACAATTGCTTAGGAGCTATGGTATTCATAGTAATTTATAGCAAACAGAAAGTACAATTTGATTAAAACTGTCTATAAAAGATATGCATTGGGTACAAACACATCCAGCATCTGGAATGTGGAGTCAGTTTGATGATTGTCCCAAGTGCTTAGTACAGTGCTCTGCACAAGTGCTCAATAAATACAATTGAATGAATGAATGATTGGCATGTCAGTAACTCATGCAAATTTTGGTATTTACAACTGGAAAAAATGATGATCATTTTTTTATCACTTTTGGGGAACAAAAGGAAAATCAAAAAGAAAATATTTTATCATATCCTAAAACATGTATGGGTTACTGTGAAGACCTGAATGATGACTTACCATAATATACGGTGTTAATATCCACTGAACAGTAACATTTATAAACCATTCATCAATCTCGGAAGCAACAGCGATTTTGATGAAGTGGGCAAGCACACTGTAAAAGATGAAAGATGCACTTGAACTTCTGTCTCTATATTCATTTTTTTTTCCAGACACAGGAGCAGCTAAGCCTCTGTCTTCACAGATGATGTTAATGCTTCTTCTTGGTCAACAGATAAATTATAAACTGACTAAAGTAACTAACTTTTTTTTATTCCCAAAAATCAGTACAAATGGGGATGAGGGCAGCTCACCAATCACTACAACCACGAAAGACCATGATTACATTCATTTTTGGAGGGAAGTGTTTCATCAAATTGGGCTGTGTAATAAGCCATGAATTAAGGTTTTGAAAGCAGAGCTGAGCACATGGCTTCATCCATACCACAAAAATTTCTGGCATTAATCCCCAACACCTATCATGTATCATTTTTCCAGGTATATCAACAACGAGAACACCCAAGGCTTTATAATAGTAAGGACTGGAATTATGACAACAGCAACAATGAGGGTTTCAATAGGTTTTCTTTTTTCAAACTTTCGTATACATTGTCTCACTTTATTCTCAGATCATTTTTTATTAAATAGGATGTCAGCAAAACAAATATATAAAGAAGAAACTTCATTAAAGCTTAAACAAGTTCGATCAAACCTGCACAATTTAAAGTACTATTAGTTCAGTTGGTGATTATTCCTTTTTATTCCCTACAATGGAATTACTACCCCAGGTTCCACTAGTTAACATTTCAATTTATCTTTTTCAATTGTATTAATCAGTTTTCACTATTTTACCTGTGCTGTCCATATAGTTTCCATAATTCCCTACATTCCTGCTCTCCCAAAATGTTCAAATCTTTTTATTACCATTACCTCTCCTACATACCCTGTGAGCCCAATGTTGGGTAGGGACCATCTCCATGTGTTGTCAACTTGTACTTCCCAAGGGCTTACTATAGTGCTCTGCACACAGTAAGCGCTCAATAAATACAACTGATTGATTGATTGATACCCATCAAAATTCACTTTATGTCAAAGTCCCAAAGATTTTATTGTAAAGGCCCTTGTTCTTTCTTTTTGATCTCTTATCCCCTGCTATAATATTTACTGAGCACTTTATGTGTGCAAAGCACTGTGCCAAGTGCCTGGGAGAGTGCACAGCCCAGCCCGCACACTCTGCTCCTTTAGCACTAGTTTGCTCACTGCCCCATCTCCTCTATCTTGTTGCTGAACACTTTCCCACATCTTCCCTTTGGCCTGGGACTCCCTCCCACTCCATATACACCACAGCACCATTTTCCCCACCTTCAAAACCTTATTCAGGAGGAGATGTGACTCCAAGGGACAGTGCGGAAAAGCAGCATGGAAAAAGCATTGACTTGAAAATCAGAGGACCTGGGTTCTCATCCAGGTCTGCCACTTGTTTGCTGGGTGACTTTGGGCAAGTCCACTTAACTTCTCTAGACCTCAGTTTCCTCGGCTGTAAAATGAGGAGTCAATACCTGTTTTCCCCCGTATTAGACTGTGAGCCCCAAGCAGGAGAGGGACTCTGTCTGACCTCATTAATTTGTATCTACCTCAGGGCTCAGAACAGTGCTTGACACATAGTAAGCACTTAATTAATAGCATAAAAAGAGGACTTCCCCAATTAAGCCTCTTTTCCCCAAATCTCTCTCTTTCATTTGAGTCATCAGTGCACTTGCATCTGTCCCATATGGGCATTTCACATTCACCCAACCCTCAGACTCTTGGCACTTATATACATAACCATAAATTATTTATTTTTGTTTATCTCTGTCTCCCCTCTAGACTGTAACTCATGGTGGGCAGGGAACTTCTCTACCAACTCTGCTGTGTTGTACTCTCCCAAGCACTTAGTTCAGTCCTTTACACACAGAATAAGCTCAATAAATACCATGGATTGAGAGTATAATGGAATAGAGCTGGTGGACATGATCCCTGACCACGGGGAGCATGTAGTCTAGTGGGGGAGATGGATATCAAAAGAAATTACAGATAGGAGAAAAGGCAGGGTGTAAGGACTTGTATTTAAGTTCTGTGGAGCTGAGTTGGGGGGTGATTATCAAAGTTTTAAGAGGAACAGAGAAGCAGTGTGGCCTAGAGGATAGAACACAGGCCCGGGACACAGAAGGACTTAGGTTCTAAACTTATTTCTACCACTTGTCTTCATTGTGACCTTCGGCAAGTCACATCACTACTGTGTGCCTCAGTTACCTCATCAAAATGGGGAATAATACTGTGAGTCCCATGTGGGACTTGGGTTGTGTCCAACCTGATTAGCTTGTACCCAGCCCAGCTTAATACAGTGCTGGCACATAGCAAGCATTTAAGAAATACATAAAACTGACCCAAGAGCATAAGTATATATTTGCATGTCTGTAAGCCTCAGTTTCCTCAGCTGTAAAATGGTAATAATGACACCTGCCTATCCGACAAAAATATTAAAATAATAAAATGATATAAGTGAATACACTTTGGAAAAATGAAAAAGTGCTATACGTGGTAATATTATTTGTGACATTTGTGACTTCCTTACAGATCCTGGTGAGATAGGGAGGAACAGTGATTAATTATTTCTATTTTCCAGCTGGAGAAATGTACGTTTAAATCTTTTGCTCCTGATACTTCTGAGAGTAAAGAGAGTATTGCCTTCCTACTAAATTCTGCACCTTAGCTCTGAGCCAAAAAAGAGAACAGAGACTCCAACCTTGCAGTGGATAAGCAAATAAGAAGAAGAAGTGGAGATATTTCCTCGATATTCACAATAGCCTAAACCTATACGAGCACAAAGAAATTTCAGAGCATGTTGGAAGTCACATAGGCTAAAATCCCTTGGGAATCCCTTGCATCACCATAGATTCATTCTAATCACCTAAATGGCAGAGAAGGATTCCCTGTCAGCAATGTATAAATTATTACAGACAGCACCCAGAGGAAATTCATGCCCAGGTTGAGTTGAGAGCCTTCCACTAATTATGCTGAAAGATCCATCTCATACATATGCATGATTTCCATTTATTAAAAGCAAATTATAAATACTGAATATTGCGATCCTCCTAGCCAAGATAGGCCTGCATCTTTTCCATCCCAAGGGTCATCACAGACTGAGGCCAGAGTTCAAGAGGATAATTAAAGTAATTATATAGACAATGAAGGCAGAAGCTCACTTCCAGGATGTGGCGGTTGAATTTTCCCACAGATTCAAAAGTGTTTGGCATATAGATTCAGCCTGTAATTCAGGTCATGGAAGGATCAGTCGTGTGAATCTACCAAATAATTTATTCTTACATAGCTTGCCTGTGGCTATGAAGGTCTAAACTGGATCTCCTTCTAGGGGAAGTATAGAAGCTGCATTTCTCAACTCATCAGACCTCAGCCCTTCCCACCTTTATTATTATTATTACCAAATGCCATCGAGTCATTTCTGATCCTTAGCAACTCTATAGATATGCTTTCTCCAGAACGTTCAATCTTCTGCCATAATCCATGATTAATTCCAACTTTAATCCACTTCCAAAATCCCATCTCCTCTGGCAATCAATCAGTAATCAATCATTACATATCTATTCTATTTATTTTATTTTGTTAGTATGTTTGGTTTTGTTCTCTGTCTCCCCCTTTTAGACTGTGAGCCCACTGTTGGGTAGGGACTGTCTCTATATGTTGCCAATTGTACTTCCCAAGCACTTAGTACAGTGCTCTGCACATAGTAAGCGCTCAATAAATACGATTGATGATGATGATGATGATGATGGTATTTACTGAGTGTTTACCTTTTCACAGCACTGTACTAAGCCCTTGGGAGAGTACGATGCAAGGGAGATGATAGACCCATTCCCTCCAGCAAGTCCTTCCGAATTAATTTCCAACATCCAAAGTCATGGCAACAGAACCGTCACTTCGAGCGCTTATGCATTTATTTATACCGATACTAAAAACTCACATAAATATTGAAACATGCATTTGATCATTCATCTTGACTGATTCAAATATTTCAAGGTATGTTCTTTGTACTTCGTAGCTGATCTTTGTTCTTTCTATGGCTCCCACCATTTGTAATTTTTTACGGTATTGAGAAGCAGCGTGGCTTAAATGGAAAGAGCCAGTTCTTGGGAGTCAGAGGTCGTGGGTTCTAATTCCGGCTCCTCCATTTATCAGTTGTGTGACTTTGGGCAAGTCTCAGAAGCAGCGTAGCTCAGTGGAAAGAGCATGGGTTTTGGAGTTAGAGGTCATGGGTTCAAACCCCAGCTCTGCCAATTGTCAGCTATGTGACTTTGGGCAAGTCACTTAACTTCTCTGTGCCTCAGTTACCTCATCTGTAAAATGGGGATTAAGACTGTGAGCCCCCTGTGGGACAACCTGATCACCTTGTAACCTCCCCAGCACTTAGAACAGTGCTTTGCACATAGTAAGAGCTTAATAAATGTCATCATTATTATCATTATTCTCTGTGCCTCAGTTACTTCATCTGTAAAATGGGGATTAAAACTGTGAACCCCAAGTGGGACAACCTCATTACCTTGTATCAACCCCAGCGCTTAGAACAGTGCTTTGGACATAGTAGGTGCTTAACAAATACTATAATTATTATTATAATAATTATTATAATTAAGCTTATTATTAAGCTTATTATTAAACGCTTACTACGGGCCGGGACTGTGCTAACTGCTGGGGAAGATATAAGCTAATCAGGTTGGAAAGCAGTAGTGGCATAGAGAAGTAGCGTGGCTCAGTGGAAAGAACACGGGCTCAAGAGTCAGAGGTCATGGGTTCAAATCCCGGCTCTGCCAATTGTCAGCTATGTGACGCTGGGCAAGTCACTTCACTTCTCTGTGCCTCAGTTGCCTCATCTGTAAAATGGGGATTAAGACTGTGAGCCCCCCCGGGGCAAACTGATCACCTTGTAACCTCCTCAGCGCTTAGAACAGTGCTTTGCACATAGTAAGTGCTTAATAAATGCCATCATTATTATTAGTAGTAGTACTAGTAATAGCATTTAGCAAGTGTTTACTGTCTGCAGAGCTTTATACTAAGCGTTAGGAAAGAGTACCCAGATGGGAATTAGAAACAGACTCTGTCTCTCGAGCAACTCACAATCTCTGAAAAGAGGTGGAGGGGAAGGCGGAAGACAGACACATCAGGAGCAATGAAACAACAGAACATTAGAAGAGAAGAAAATAAGTTCAAATACACAATATAAAAAATAAAAACACAAGTCAGTAGGGAATTGTACATGGAAGAACTGCATTTTAGCCTCCTCGCAATTCAGATTCATGGGGTATCCAGAGCTACAGTGTCAGCTACAGCAGCCATTAGCCTTCACCAGGTTATGTGAGGCCTCATGCTGCAGGTGCTGTTCTCTTTTTTGCTAGGGGTGGTAGAAAGCAGGAGGGCATAGGGGCTCTTTGATTTTGCAGGGAGCTGATGTCAGCCCTGGGTGGCAAGAGGGAAGGCAGTTTGCGAAGTTGTGATAGCGGCGGGCCAGGAAACCTCAGTGGCGATTTTATAGCCGGTCTGGTGTGCACAGAGCATTCCACAGGCAGACAGTTCACTTGGTTCACAGAGAAGCATGGCTCAGTGGAAAGAGCCCTGGCTTTGAAGTCAGAGGTCATGGGTTCAAATTCCAGCTCCGCCAATTATCAACTGTGTGACTTTGGGCAAGTCACTTCACTTCTCTGGGCCTCAGTAACCTCATCTGGAAAATGGGGATAAAGACTGCGAGCCCCACGTGGGACAACCTGATCACCTTATAACCTCCCTAGTGCTTAGAACAGTGCTTTGCACATAGTAAGTGCTTAATAAATGCTATTATTATTATTATTATTGGCCATGGTGGAGGGGACTTGAAAAACCCAGAAATGTGGGGTGAGGCTGCAGTTACTAGATATTTTACTCGGGGCCAGTGAAGGCCGAAGAAATAGCTACACACTTGACGATATTTTTATGTCTGTCTCCCCATTAGTCAGGAAGATCCTTGTGGGAAAGGAAAACGTATTGTGTTTTTGTTGAACTTTCCCCAGGTGCTTAGACATTCCAGGTGTTTATTGCACTATTCATTCATTCAATCATATTTATTGAGCGCTTACTGTGTGCAGAGCACTGTACTAAGCGCTTGGGAAGTACAAGTTGGGAACATATAGAGATGGTCCCTACTCAACAGCGGGCTCACAGTCTAGAAAGGGGAGATGGTAGATGGTACCATTATCACCACCTCTACTGCTATTCAGCATTGCTCGACTGACCTGAGAAGTTGCTGGCATCTGGCTTGTAATCAGAATCCATGTCCTTTATCCTCACATACATATTTGTATTTTATTTTACTGTCTGTCTCCCCTTCTAGACTTCGCAGTCCTCATGGGCAGGGAACGCATGTACCAACTCTACAGTATTGTACTTTTCCAAACATTCAGTTCAGTGCTTTGCACACAGTAAGCACCCAATAAATACCATCGATTGATTGATTTACTACAGAGCCATTTTTCCAGTACACTTTATTCCCCCAGATTTGGGTGTTTCAACTCAAACTAAGGCTATTTCTAAACAGGCAACGTAAAGTTTATTTGCTGAAACAAATTTAAGAAAAGATACAGTAGTAATCTGAATTTAGTGGGTGCTTAATAAATACTGTTGTCTGACTGATTGATGGGACTTTCCATCCCAATAAAACTCTTAATGAGTTTTAACATGCAGTTGGGGGCTGCAAACATCAATAATTAGCCATTGACACTACCTATTAATGAAATAGTTTTGGCATTTATCACATAAAGAACCCTTCCGGATATTCCCATATAGATTTACAACATTCATCAGCCCGCTAATAAACTGGAACAGGCAGTTTCATGTTCAATGATGATTTAGAGTCTTACATTTGAATTTTGCTGGTCATAGGGGTTGGCCAGTTATAATCAACTGAAGGAACGGATGCAGCTTTTGGGACCAAATTTGGCCCATCTCCGTGGAAGAATATTAGTCACAAAGCCAGCTTATTCTCCATTAACTTTATGAATAATCCATCATGTTTGTGCTCTTCCAGAAACTCTGCTCCTTTCTGCCAATGGAACCTCAGGCTGTGGGACTGCAAATGACAGCAAATGCTAGAGTACTCTCCATGGGCCAAAACTGTCAGCCAGCAGAATCAGTGGGAAGCAATCGATACTGGTTCTTTTAGGCCATTTGGGCTTTCAGGGTGGTCTCTGGAAGTCTGATCCATTAAGAATTTCCACTTCTAAAACAGGTCAATAAAGAGCACTCTCTGAGGAGTAAATGAAACACTGAACTTGAGGAGAAGTCGCTCTGTGTTCTGCACATTGTAAGCATTCAATAAATAGCACTCATTGATTGGTATCTATTGACAGAAAAACAGTGTGGCCTAGAGGATAGAGAACAGGATTGGAAGCCAAATGGACTTGGGTTCTAATCCTGACTCCATCACTTGTCTGTTGCGTGACCTTGGGCATGTCACTTCACTTCTCTGTTCCTCAGTTACCTCATCTGTAAAGTGAGGAATAAGACTGTGAGTCCCATGGGGGCCATTGACTGTGTCCAATCTACCCAGCACTTAATACAGCGCCTGGCATATATGGACAGGGAACATGTCTTCCAATTCTACTGTACTTCACTCTCCCAAGCACTTAGTAATAATAATAATAATGATGATGGTATTTGTTAAGAGTTTACTATGTGCCAAGCACTGTTCTATGTGTTGTGGTATTTACAAGGTTATCAGGTTGTCCCATGTGGGGTTCACAGTCTTAGCACCCATTTTATAGATGAGGTAACTGAGGCACAGAGAAGTTAAGTGACTTGCTCAAAGTCACAAAGCTGACAAGTGGCAGAGCTGGGATTCAAACCCACGCTCTAATAATAATAATAATAATAATGATGACATTTATTAAGCACTTGTGAGGTGCAAAGCACTGTTCTAAGTGCTGGGGGGATACAAGGTGATCAGGTTGTCCCACGGAGGGCTCACAGTCTTAATCCCCATTTTACAGATGATGGAAATGAGGCTCAGAGAAGTTAAGTGACTTGCCCACAGTCACACAGCTGACAATTGGCAGAGTCAGGATTTGAGCCACGCTGACTCCCAAGCCTGCGTTCTTTCCACTAAGCCATGCTAGACTATAAACTCCTTCTAGACTTTATGCTCATGGGCAGAGAATGTATCTGTTTATTGTTGAATTGTACTCTCCCAAGTGACTGGCATTTTGCACACAGTAAGTACTCAATAAGTATGATTGAATGAATTCTTAGTGGGGTGCTCAATAAATACCATTGATTGATATAGTAAACACTTAATAAATATCATTAAAAGAAATCAGGTACCAGGGTCACAAGTTAAGCAGAAATGATCCTCTGAAAGAACTGTGAATCAAGGCAGTGATTCTTCTGCTGAAGGATAGAGAAAAGGCAGAGCTGGGCGAAATTGCAAGGACGTTTTTATCACCACATGACATGCTATCTGCTTAACATCTGCCCACTGTTTTTTTTTTTTCTCTCATCTTACCAATTAATTGGATGCATACATCACAGAAGAATCTAAGCATTTGACTCCAATACTCAAAACTTCTTCAAAATTCAGGGCAAGGAGCGTATGGAAATTGCTACCACAAGAAGCTTTTGCGATAATAAGAATCAAAATCAGCACAGTGAGATATTGAAATAAGTGCCACTATGGGTTATTTTGAATCAGGCCATAATGTGATTGAAATTCAATCATCATTTTGAAAGATCAAGTAGGCTTCAAGATCATGAATTTGGAACATAAGTTTTAAGAAATGAATATGTTGTGATCATAAACTCTTAGTAATTTTGCTGTCCCAATACTTGTATCCACTACCAAGAACTCTCAGGCTAGGTTAATAAATATTGTATTTACTTTGGTTCTGCAGCACGTTTCTAACTAGATTTCTCAGTCAATCCTGATTGCAAGGGTAATCTCTCTGCACTGCTATTTCATGATCCACAATTAACCCAGCTAAAGAGAATGCCTCGCACTCCCTTTAAAATAAAAACACCCACTTTTCCAACCTGATTTTAATAGGGTTCATTCTGGCATAATGAGGTTGAAATCTACCAAAATACTTTTCAAGATGACTCGATTCTTCTCAACATCCCTCCTTCAAGACACATGTATCTGTGGCTTGTCGGATGCATAAGGTTTAATTGAAGAGTATCCCATGAATAAAAAAAAAGGTAACTTGGAAATTACATTCCAAGAAGTGCCATCTCTAGGTGGAAAAAGACTTACAATTATTCAGATATACAGGCACCCAGAGGCATAAGAAATATTAGATAGGAATACTGGTCCAATAAGTTGTAACACTTACGGCTGAAAGGACTCAGTTTGAATTTATCTGGACCAATTTGAGTTACAAAGGGTAAACAAAAGAGGATGGTCAAGTCTTAGATGACAAAAGGAAAGTGTTTTAGACAATTTTTCAAATCTACACATCAATCCAGTTTCTATCTAAATTGAGTTCTCATGCCTCTTCCGAAATTACATGTTGTCCCACTTTTCACCATCTGATTCCTAGCTTGCTAAACAAGGATATTTATTCATTTCATACACAAAATTTCTAGAACTACTGTGAAGCAGCAGTTTGGGAGTGACTTTTCTTGCTCCAAATCCCAGCTTCATTCCCAGAACCTTCTGATCTCCCTCCTTACTAACCATCATGCTTAGATTTGGGGTAAGAATTGGTGTTCCATTGTACTGTCGACAGTCATTGAGTTTCTTCTGAGAAAGGTTTATACTTAAATAGCAGCTCTAAAGTCCTTCTGATATCAGCTAATCCTATTTGCTAATCCTACGGTGAATAGTCGTTAGGATAGGCAACTTAGGGTAATAGGATGTAGTAATTCTCTGGTAGAAGATATAGCACTGTGTATTACACATTTTGTAAATTCAAACCGATTTAGCTATAAATTATACCTTTTGTTCTCTTTCTCAAATTAATTCAACAAATACTTAATAAGAATGGATGCCTTTATATAATATTCGGCTGCTGTTCCAAGAGTACTGGCAGTACAGAAAACAAGTTAAATACTTGGGCTGAATTATGAATTCAACACAAAGTTTCATTTGTAACTTTATAGGGAATACCTATTGCCACAAACCTGGAATTCCCTTTCTGAAAAAAAAAAAACAAACGAGAACTAAAGGTAAAGGAGGGATCTCTTAGAAGCTCTCTCTCTACCCATAAAATGGGCATTTCTGTACTATAAAAACACACACAAAATAATAATAATGTTGGTATTTGTTAAGCGCTTACTATGTGCCAAGGACTGTTCTAAGCGCTGGGTAGGTAAAGGTAATCAGGTTGCCCACGTGGGGCTCACAGTCTTCATTCCCATTTTACAGACGAGGGAACTGAGGCCCAGAGAAGTGAAGTGACTTGCCCAAAGTCACACAGCTGAAAAGTGGCAGAGCCAGGATTTGAACCGATGACCTCTGACTCCAAAGCCCGGGCTCTTTCCACTGAGCCACGCTGCTTCTCTATATAATGCTTAGGGGTGGTATAGGCCCAGCTCCATGCAGACAGGCTGTTATATAAATGTAATTTTTATTGGACTAGTGTTACCCCTACCTAGAATTAAAGTCTGGTGGGTCAATTCAAAGTTACTTCCTAATCATCTCTGAGAAAATCCTTTGAAAACAAGAATAAAAATAGATTGGGTGCAAATTTTCTTTGTTCTTCAGTACTCAAGGCCACTAGACTACCAAAGAGCATCTGAGATACACAATGAAAGTCCTTGGTGGCCCCTTGAATTTATAGGGCATTTTTCTCCCAAAGAACTCTGCTTTTCAGGTTTATGCTCTCAGTGACCTTGGGGGGCAGGTAGGGGATGTGAATTATTAGCTTAAATTCACAGAGAAATTGCACCTCAGGGAGGTTATATGCTGGGTCCAAGGTCACCTAGGTAATGGCACAGCTGGACTATTGCCTGAGTTTCCAGACTCCAGTGCCGGGCTCTGTCCAGGGGTTAAATTGCCTTCCCTTGAATGATAACAGTCTTGACCAGATTGTGCCTCTGAAATGTGGTGGGATACTGTAGTAATTTCTGCACTTTTACATAAACTACTTGAACTTGAACATCTTTCATTTGGCTTTATCAATGGTCCCTTGTTTGAGAAGAGAAAAACTAGAATAGGAAAGGTCCCTGAATTTAATTCATCTCCACCAGAGCTGCTCTTAAACTATTCCATTAGGAATCAAGAAGGTCAATCTCTGCTTGGGTTCCAAGCTGGGATTTTTTCTGTGAACATCATCATTAACCAGATAATTCAAGTTCTACTATCTTGGGAGCAATTTATTCCATTGAAGAAACAGTAATTAAGTAGAGGGCAATAGAGATACTTTTGTTCTCTGGGACTTGACTTTGCTGAGGGCAAGAAGTGAATTGCATAATTTGACTGGCGCTTAGTACAGTGCTCTGCACATAGTAAGCGCTCAATAAATACGATTGATGATGATGACTAAACAGGCAGATTAGGACACTGCATGTTAGTTAAGGTCAAATTTCCATTGTGTGCACTCTCCTCCGATTTCTCCAGGCTTTTTCTTTGACCTAGCCTCCTGAAGATACCAGAGAGCCAAGACCTAAAATATCCATGGGTTAAGAGGAATATAGCCAACTAATTGCATCTCCTTAAAGAGGCAAATGAATGGGAAAATACTGTCTCTATTTTTACCTAATCTGATTTACTTCCATCTAACATCCAACACCGACACAGTACCCAAACAAAATCCTAGTTATATGGTTATTTGGGACACTTCAGGATTGTGAATAAATTTTGCCTTATAAACTAGCTTGGTTCTTTGGATTTGTCCCCCAGCATTTGAAATCTACGATGATGATGATGACAGTGATGATGTTGATGATAACAATAATAATAATAATTTAAAAGAATTTGTAAAGTGATTACTACAGTGCCAAACACTGTAAATGAGCTCTGAGATAGATGCAAGATCAGATTCATTTATTCAATTGTATTTATTGAGCACTTACTGTGTGCAGAGCTCTGTACTAAGCACTTGGAAAGTACAATTGGGCATCAGATAGAGACAATCCCTACCCAACAATGGGCTCATATGAGACACAGTCCCTGTGGGACTCGCCGTTTAATGGTGAGGGAGAACAAGGTAGTTAATCCTATTTTACTTCTCTGAGGCACAACAAAGTTAAGTGATTTATCCAAGGTTATACAGCAGGCAAGTGGCAGAGGAGGAATTAGAACAGAAGTCCTCCGATTCCCAGACCTATGCTCATTCCACTGAAATTACAGCAAAATAATATTCCAGAAGCATTGAGAGAAAAGTCTTCCCGGGTAGAGATGCACACTCCTAATTCTTCTGTGCCTTACAATTCAGATTTTAAAATGTGTTTCATGTATCACAAATCAAGAGTCTGACTATCTATAGGCCTCTCAGAACTGTCCATGGTTTCAATTAGAACTAACTGAATTTCATGGTCAAATTCAAGTAATGTATAAATCATAATGTGTACGTATAAAACAAAAACATGAATCCCTTGGTAGTCAAATAAAATGAAATGTAGCAAAACAGCCTTATGCAACCGGGATGATAATATTTAATCGCCTAAATTCCAATGTGCCATTGCATATGGTATTCACTGAGACAATTACACAAAGACAATCAGAAAAAATGCCTATGCCTGCTCCAGAAATTAGAATTCAAATTTTGTCCTTTAAAACACCCAGTAAAGGAGAAGTTTTTTTTCTCCTAAATTAACATTCCAGTGTTCCATGAAATGATTCCCCTATCTGTTTCCTTTCATTCACACAAAGGGAAATCCCCAGGGTGATCAATTCAATCACTACTCTATTAGAAATCCACAACCTATAAAGCTGACCTACCACTGCCGCCGTTTCTCAGCTCCCTGTATCTTAAAAACTAATAATATATCCTTAGACTTAAATTGATTTGAGAGCTGGGTTATTAACATACAATGCACAAAGACTGATAATTAAGAAAATCACAAACAGTTGTTCACTACAAACTCAATAATAATGTCTTCCAGCTGGACAGGAAAAATGTAGCATGTTGCTTTTTTGTCTATTAAATTTAATACGGGCATTCAGATTACAGGCTTATAAAACCTTAATTGACTTTACAGATGAATCTGGCTGCCAATGACAGATCCATTCAATTATAATATCAGTTTGGTCATTGATTGTTCCCAGCATCTGGTGAACGATTATACTTGATCAGCCACTGAATGCACCTTAAGGGAACGTAAATGGATGGCATCTTCATCCTCTTCGTTATCTCCGTTTGTAAAATGAGAAGTGGCACAGGAGAACAGATGAACACGGCTTCCTTTTTGCCTTTTACTTCTAATTTGACTTCTCTTTCTGACCTTTATATTATGATTTAAAATCATCTCAAAATGTATCTGTGATAGGAGAGCTCAGAAGTCTGCTCTTCCACACTTTTGTTGTGGATCACAAAGGGGCTTCACTCAAGATCATTTCCCTTTGTGATTTTCACTGCTGAGTAGGAAAAGACATCCAGTAAGTGGTTTTAAGGAAGATCTCTTAATAAAAATCACGGCAGTACAAATTCAAATTTTTCAGGAGCAAGTGTAATCCATTCACTAAGTAAATATCCTGGGCTGCCCTGATTTTCCTATTTCTCCTACTGTGCTGGTCCTTTATACTGGCAGAACATGAGGGAAACAATAAGATGGCCTCCATGTAAGGTGTGTGTGTATGTGAAATACGTATATACACACCTATTTCTATGTGCAACACACAACTATGTATATATCGCAGAGCTGGGCTGTCAATCATTGGTATTTATGGAGCACCTAGTGTGTGCTGAGCACTGTCCTAAGCACTTGGGAGAATACAATAGAATTGTTAGACACATTCCCTGCCCACAAAGAGCTTACAGTCTACAGGGGAAGATGGACATTAAAATAAATTATGGATATATAAATAAGTCCTATGGGGCTGAACGCTAGGTGTATATACTTAAAGGATACAGGTCCAAATTGATAGAGAATGCAGAAAGGAGAGAAAGTAGGGGAAATGAGGGCTTAGTCAGAGAAGGCCTCTTAGAGGGGATCTAATTTCAATAAGATTTTGAAGGTGGGAAAAGTGTGATATGAGAATAGTAATAATAATAATGGCATTTGTTAAGCACTTACTATGTGCAAAGCACTGTTCTAAGCGCTGGGGGGATACAAGGTGATCAGGTTGTCCCACATGGGGCTCACAGTCTTAATCCCCATTTTACAGATGAGGGAACTGAGGCACAGAGAAGTGAAGTGACTTGCCCAAAGTCACACAGCTGACAAGTGTTGGAGCCGGGATTTGAACCCATGACCTCTGACTCCAAAGCCCATGATCTTTCCACTGAGCCATGCTGCTTCACAGCATGTCTGATGTGTGACTTCGGGCAAGTCACTTAACTTCTCTGAGCCTCAGTTCCCTCATCTGTAAAATGGGGATGAAGACTGTGAGCCCCACGTGGGACAACCTGATCACCTTGTATCCCCCCAGCGCTTAGAACAGTGCTTTGTACATAGTAAGCACTTAACAAATACCATCATCATCATCATATGAAGGGGGAGGAAGTTCTAAGTCAGAGGGAGGATATAGGAAAGAAGTCAGCAACCAGGTAGATGAGAATGAGGTGCTGTGAGGGGGTTGAGGGGTTGATGTCGGAGGAAGCAGGGATTTTCTCTCTTTATTGTTGTACAGTACTTTCCAAGTGCTTAGTACAGTGTTCTGCAAGCAGTAAGCGTTCGATAAATATGACTGACTGAATGAATGAATGAATGAATGAATGAATGAATGAATGAATGAGGAGCTAAATGTGCAGGCTGGATTCTAGTAGGAAATTAGCGAGGTAAGGTAAAGGGGGCAAGTTGATTGAGTGCTTTAAAGTCAGTAGTAAGGAATTTATGTTTGATGCTGTTAGATGCTCAGTGGAAAGAGCATGCACTTTGGAGTCTGAGGTCATGGGTTCAAATCCCGGCTCCGCCACTTGTCAGCTGTGTGACTTTGGGCAAGTCACTTAACTTCTCTGTGCCTCAGTTAACTCATCTGTAAAATGGGAATTAAGACTGAGCCCCCCGTGGGACAACCTGATCACCCTGTAACCTCCCCAGCACTTAGAACAGTGCTTTGCACACAGTAAGTGCTTAATAAACGTTGCTTTGCACACAGTAAGTGCTTAATAAATGTCATCATTATTATTATTATGCTGAGATGGATGGGCAACAACTGGAGGTTCTTGAGGAATAGGGAGGTATATACTGAATAATGTTATAGAAAAATGATCAGGGCCAGCACAGTAAAGTATGGACTGGAGTGGGGAAGAGACAGAAGACATAGGTGAATGAGGAGATTGATGCAGTTGTCAAAGGTTGTCCTGGAGTCAGCAGGATAAAACACTTTTCAAAGAGCCAACCCACTTCCACAGATTACATCTAAAATTTTTAAGCACAATTGGTCCAAATTGTCACCAGAGAAACAGCAGAAGCATATCCTTCCTATTGATAGCTGACTAATGAATCCGATGCCATTAATGTCAGTAAGACCCAAAAGGAAATCTGTAAAATTCCTTCACCTTCTAAAAATTTACTCCAAATACAGTTACTGAGCTAGAAATAAAGTCTAAAATTCAATGAATTCCAGGTTGCACTGGAATTTATGTCCAGATTTAAAGGCATAGGTGCTTAATAGGGACTACGGCTGGAGACAAATTCTAAAGAATGCGTTTCATTGGCCTTAATAGGTGGTTAGTTTATACACATGCATCACTTCTCCCAGAGGTGAATTTTTCAGTTAGGCAGCTCCATTTCAGCCACCATTTCACCTTGGAAAAGGCCAAAGGCAGTTGAAAAGCTCTCACTTATTTAAGGAGGCACATAACATTGTTTCAACTCTGTACCACTTGCTGTGTGGCTCCGTTGTCTTATGCTGTAGGGACATTTCCAAAGCATTGGGACACCATAGACACATCTCTTCCCAAATGCCTCGTTCTCCATCTGTAATTATTCTGGTAATGTATCCAGGAGTTTTCTTGGTAAAAATGCAAAAGTGGTTTAATACTGCCGCCTTCCACGCAGAAAACTTGAGACTCCACCCTCAACTCTCTCCCATGTTCCTGCTGCCCAGCATGGGTGAGTTTTGACTTATAGCAGATTGTTTTCCACTCAGAAGCCAAGCTGGCCAAGCTAGAAATGGAATGGGAAGGACTCTACTTGACTCTCCCTCCTGTAGCCAAGACTGGTAGAGTACTGGAAACTCTCTAGTTGTGACTTGAGGTGGGTGGCTCTGTTAGATAAAGCCAAGTTCAGTCCTTTCCAGATTCAAGACCAAGTAAGTTAGACATGGGGAGAGGAGTGATGGGAGAACATCAGGTTTTTTCAGAGAGTAACTGCAACTTGTCATAACTTGCAGTCCACTTTCAGGATGCCCACTAGAAGAAGCATGCTCCAAGATTTGCTGTTTGCCTCCACAGAAATTAACTTGCTTTTATCAAGGCAAACCACGATGGACTTTCTAGTTACCAAGCCCCTGTCCTTGTCTTTGTGTTTTTTTTAAAACCATATTTGTTAAGTGCTTACTGTGTGCCAGACACTCTTCTAAGCATGGGGGTAGATACAAGATTATCAGGTAGACGACAGTCCCTGTCCCACATGGGGCTCACAGTCGTAATCCCCATTTTATAGATGAGGTAACTGAGGCACAGAGAAGCTAAATGACTTGTCTAAAGTCACACAGCAGACAAGTGGCAGAGCAGGGATTAGAATCCAGGTCCTTTTGACCTCCAACCCTATGCTCTATCCGTTCAGCTACACTGCTTCTCCAGCATTTTAAAGACTGAAATCTTGAATGGTTAAGAATGTGAGCCCACTGTTGGGTAGGGACTGTCTCTATATGTTGCCAACTTGTACTTCCCAAGCGCTTAGTACAGTGCTCTGCACAAAGTGCTCAATAAATACAATTGATTGATTGATAGGTGGCAGCCACCTGGGTATTTTTACATTGTAAAGCTCCTGATGAGGACTGAGATTATATCTACTAACTCTTTTGTATTCACCCAAGTTAGTAAGGTGAAGCAGAAAGAGCCCGGGCTTTGGAGTCAGATGTCATGGGTTCAAATCCCGGCTCTGCCACTTTCATTCATTCATTCAATCGTATTTATTGAGTACTTACTGTGTGCAGAGCACTGTACTAAGTGCTTGGGAAGTATAAGTTGGACACTTGTCAGCTGGGTGACTGGGCAAGTTACTTAACTTCTCTGTGCCTCAGTTCACTCATCTGTAAAATGGGGATTAAAATTGTGAGTCACCCCATGGACAACTTGATCGCCTTTAACCCCCCCCCCCCCAGGGCTTTGAACAGTGCTTTGCACATAGTAAGCACTTAATAAATGCCATTACTATTATTAAGGTGCTCTGCACAGAGTAAGTGCTCAGTAAATACTGATTGATTTCAAACCTCCATGGTGGTTTTCAAGTTTAAACATGACCTGAAAATGTGACTAAGCCATGCTGCAGAAAATCAGCATCACTTAGTGGAAAGAGCATGGGCTTGGGAGTTAGAGGAGCAGCGTTCTAATCCTGGTCCCACCACTTGTCTGCTGTGTGACTTTAGGCAAGTCACTTCACTTCTCCATGCCCCAGGGACCTTATCTGTAAAATGGGGATTAAATCTCTGAGCACCATGTGATTGCCTTGTATCTACTCTAGCCTTAGTACAGTGTCTGGCATGTAATAAGTGCTTAAATAAACCCTCCCAAAACAAAAGTAATATGAGGACTCATAATTAATCAATAGTATTTACTGAGCACTTTCTGTTTGCAGAACATTGAACTAAGTGATTAGGAAAGTACAATAGAGTTGGGTTAGTCATCTCTGGAAGCCCCATAACCTGTACCTCATTTTCTCAAACAAAAAAACAACAAAATGAAACAAAAAACCACAGATGTATCCCAACAGAATAGAACCCTGCAAGGGTCAAGTCTATTGCAAGACCTTAATTGTCTTAGATCTCTTTTGTAAAATGAGACAACTCTGCATCTTCTTCAGCAAGTTCCTTGAATCTACTCCAGCACTTAATACAATGCCTGACATCAAGTAAGCATTTTACAAATAACATTAAAAAAAAGAATCCAATCGAGACATTAGGACTATGAGTCAAAGAGAGCCTCGTTCTAATTCTGGCTCTGATGTTTGCTGGTTTAGTCATCTTGGATAAGTCACTTAACTCCTTTGTGCTTCAGTTTCCTCCATTGTAATATGGCGAATGAATACCTCTTTCTTTCTCCCCCTTAATCTGTGAGCCTAATTTGGAACAGGGACCATGTTTGACCTGATTATCTTATATCTACCACATCAATCAGTACACTGCTTGGCATACAGTGAGTGCTTAACAAATAGCACAGTAATACCTCTTATTATAATTATCCTATTTGTGAGGAGCAAAGCAGGAAGCTTAGAAAGATATATGGGGTGGAAGAAGGCAAGAAGCAGGCCCTTTTCAAACTGAGATATTTTTCTACTTCATTTTACTATGAGAACTCATTGCTCATCTTTGAAACAGCATCATGAATTTTCTTAATGTCCCAGAGTAAATTAGGTAAATTAGGAAATCAGAGTGAATATACTTTTCTTGATACTTTTCAGCTCTCATCATGATTTTCCATCATCCTCCAGGACAATTGGAAAGCTTGTTTACCCTGACTAGTCAAAGACCTAAATTGTTCTCTTAAGATAGCAAAACTATGAAAGTGACATTTTTTCACCTAAGGAGAAAAAACTCCAAATGAACCAAAACTCTACAAGGTCATTTTACAGGCATGTTTCCATGATCCTCTTCACTTTTCTCAAGTACCTAAAAACCTATGTTGGAATTATGTACACAATATTTTATAGCATCTTATTTCCCCTTTAAAAAAATTTGTTGAGAAACAATTGGGGTTTATATCAATGGGCTCAACTAAAATTTTTATTAGCATTTGTTAAGCACTTGTATGTCAAGCACTGTTCTAATAGCTGGGGTAGATACAAGTAAGTTGGGTTGGACATAGTCTCTGTCCCACAAGGGGCTCACAGTCTAAGCAGAAGGGAGAATACCTATTGAATCCTTATTTTACAGTTGAGGAAACTGAGGTACAGAGAAACTGAGTTGCCAAATGTCACAAAGTAGGTAAACAGCAGAGTTGGGATTAGAACCCAGATCCTCTGACTCCTGGCCTCGCTCTACTCACTAGGCAACACTTTCGATAGAGGAAAAATTTTGTCCATTAACACTCTAAATTGCAGAAATATGCTTCCCCTGATGCACTTGTGAAACTCATAACCCCCCAAGAATACTGCATGATTTCTTAGGATGAGTTCTCATAGATTTCTATCATGAAACTTCATCAGATATGGATTGGGTTTTCTGAGTAACTGTATGCTTGGAAAAAAGATGTATACCAGAGAAAGTAAGCCTCCAAGTAAAACTCCCTGAAAGAAAACTCTTCCTGGTGTTTTGCTTTCGCTTGAGATATCTTAGGGAATTCTAGACTATGAACCCATTGTTGGGTAGGGATTGTCTGTATCTACCTATTGTTGCCACATTTGCTTCTCGGCCCAATGGAAAGAGCCTGGGCTTGGGAATCAGAGGTTGTGGGTTCTAATCCTGGCTCTCCCACTTGTCAGCTGTGTGACCTTGGGAAGTCACTTCACTTCTCTGGGCCTCAGTGACCTCATCTGTAAAATAGGGATAAGACTTTGAGCCACACATGGGACAACCTGACTACCTTGTACCCCCGCCCCCAGAGCTTAGAACAGTGCTTGGCATATAATAAGCGCTTAATGAAGGCCATCATTATTATTATTAGTGGAAAGAGCATGGGCCTGGAAATCAGGAGACCTGAATTCCCACCTTGGCTCTGTCATTGACCTATTCTGTGATCTTGGGCAAATGACAACTGCTCTGTGCCTCATTTTCCTCATCCATAAAATGATGATTAAATACTGTCTTCTTTCCCTGTTTTAGACTGTGGGCTCCCTGTGGGACAGGGACTGTTCTGACCTAATTATATTGTGTCTACCCCAGTGCTTAGCATAGAGCTAAGCACTTAAGGGCTTTCAGTAAGTACTTAAGTATCAAAATTATTTGTAATTATTACCATTATTAGGAATGCTCAGCTGCCTTGGTAAAGGTGCAGGGGAAGGGGCTCATGGAAGAGATTCAATTCTGAGGGTTGGCAATGCAAGACAGAGAGAAAGCAACAAGATAGGTTTCAAGGAGAAGGCAGCATTGAAGGAGTGGTCCTTTGTATCCATGGAAGGCTAGATATAAAGAAATACTGGAGAGGTGCAATACCTTAGTATCAGCAAGCAATAACTTGCTTCTATAAGTCACAGATTTTCTAAGTAGTGGTAGGCGAGTTAAGTATACTTGAGCAAGATACTTTAAAATTCGCACTTGAATGTGTGTGTGCGTTTGTGTGTATAGAGATACGGAAGCCAAAGGCAAATTTTTTCTTTCTAGCTGTGTTGCCCTAAGAAGACCTCAAGATTTTTCTAGGACATGTAATTGGCAAAGAAGTTAGATGCACTCAGTGGAAAACCACCAGGTCAAGAGTATTGAAAGAACTGGACCATCGCTTACATCCCATCGACCGGAAAAGAAGAGACTAGAGAGAGAGACTCAGGTGAATTTCCTGACTTAGCTGCCTAAAGAAGACACTAGAGAGAGAGAGAGGGAAACTCAGGTGAATTTCCTGACTTAGCTGCCTAGAAAGAAAACAAGAATCCTATGTGTGGGCTTTCTCATTCCCTCTAGATCAAATAGGCAGTAACATTCCATCTGCTGTTCTTGCTCAAAGTAACAGAGTAGGTGGGAAGGAGAGAGGAGGGCTGGGAGCTGGATGACATACATTTGACAAACCTTATTCTAGGAAGGCAAAATGGGTTTGAGTGTGTGTGCCTATAGATAAGTACTTATATGTGTTCATATATAAAAGTATGTGTGTTGTGTGAGATGGCGATGGAAGAGACATCTGTGCAGTATAGAGAACATGTCCAGGGCCCAGGAAGGGATCTTCAAAAACAAGCGAGTCCGAGAACGGGGAGATGTGGATTTCGAGGGAGGGAGGTTGTCCTCCTACTCTGCAACCCGAGTCCAGTGATAATGAGAAAGTCAGGTGTTGTAGGCAAGAGGCCCAACAGATGGTGAAGCCTACTATTAAAATCCCAGCCAGAACCATCCTCACTTCCATATGCTGAATGAGAAGTTGGCCAGCACGTTGTGTGAACACAGCACTCAAAACCCTACTCCCTTGGAAAAGCCAAGAAATGGGGTGGGAGGGAGGTGGGAATTCACAGCTGTAAAGGGGTTCAACTCCTGTGGAGAATTATTTCCCTATCTAGGAGTCACTGCAGATGTTCAAATCTTCAGGGATTCTGCATTTGAAGGAAAGTGTGATGAAATCCCCCTCTCAGGATCACACGTGGAAAGTTTCCAATACTTTACCAGTCTCGGCTATGGGAGGGAGAGTCAAGCAGAGGCCTACCCATTCCGTTCCTAACTTGGGCGGTGGTTAGCAAGGGGAAGGCAATCTGTTACTAGTCAAAACTCCCCTGTGCTGGGCAGGAGTAGCATGAGAGAGTCGAGGGCAGAGACTCAGGTTAACTGCACAGAGGAATGAAAGGGTAAACCACTTCCGTATTTATACCGGAACGATGGCAGATGGAGGTGGTGTGTTCTGGGAGAGATGTGTCCATAGAGTCGCTATGGGCCAGAGATGACTCAACGGCATAAGACAAGACAAGGAGTCTTGTGTCTCCTTAACTAGGCCAGAAGGGCACCAAGCCTTTATTAATGGAGTGTTTTAGAAGATCTGTTGCAAACTTAGTTGCAGTTGTTCAGCTTTTGCAGAATTGCTTATCTATCCTTCTTCTAAATTGGCAGCAGGGTAGACCTCAGACATCAGGGAATGAGGTAACAGGCACAGGATGCCACAGCACAGGCGGCGGCAGCCGGGGGGCAGGGCTGGTGTTTGGGTGCAGCAGGGGAGATTTGGGCTCAGTGTCAGAGTGGGCCTGGGGTGTGGGAAAAAAGCCAAAGGGGAAAGAGGAGGCTGGGTGGCCATGGTGCATGAGGCCAACAATTAAGGAAGAAATAAGATAAGGAAGGATAAATAAGGAAGATAAAGATAAATAAGATAAAGATAAATAAGGAAGAAATAATCTCCCATCCTCCTGTCTCTCCCCACTTCAATCCATACTTCACGCCGCTGCCCAGATCATCTTTGTGCAGAAACGCAAACGCTCTGGGCATGTTACTCCCCTCCTCAAAAATCTCCGGTGGTTACCAATCAACCTACGCATCAGGCAAAAACTCCTCACTCCCGGCTTCAAGGCTGTCCATCACCTCTCCCCCTCCTACCTCAGCTCCCTTCTCTCCTTCTCCAGCCCAGCCCACACCCTCTGCTCCTCTGCCGCTAATCTCACTGGACCTCATTCTCGCCTGTTCCACCATCGACCGCCGGCCCACATCATCACCCTGGCCTGGAATGCCCTCCCTCTGCACATCTGGCAAGCTAGCTCTCTTCCTCCCTTCAAAGCCCTACTGAGAGCTCACCTCTTCCAGGAGGCCTTCCCACACTGAGCCCCCTCCTTCCTCTTCCCGTTCTCCCCCTTCCCATCCCCCCCGCCTTACCTCCTTCCCCTCCCCACAGCACCTGTATATATGTATATATGTTTGTATGTATTTATTACTCTATTTATTTTATTTGTACATATTTATTCTATTTATTTTATTTTGTTAATATGTTTTGTTTTGTTCTCTGTCTCCCCCTTCTAGACTGTGAGCCCACTGTTGGGTAGGGACCGTCTCTATATGTCGCCAACTTGTACTTCCCAAGTGCTTAGTATAGTGCTCTGCACACAGTAAGCACTCAATAAATACGATTGAATGAAAGAATGAATGAATGAACTGTCAGCTGTGTGATTTTGGGCAAGTCACTTAACTTCTCTGTGCCTCAGTTACCTCATCTGAAAAATGGGGATTAAAAATTGTGAGCCCCCCGTGGGACAACCTGATCACCTTGTAACCTGATCAAGGGCTTAGTACAGTGCTCTGCACACAGTAAGCGCTCAATAAATACGATTGATGATGATGTAACCTCCCCAGCACTTAGAACCGTGCTATGCACATAGTAAGTGCTTAACAAGTACCATTATTATTATTATTATTGTTATTTATGTTGATGTCTGCCTCCCACCCCTCTAGATGGTAAGCTCACTGTGGGCAGGAAATGTCACTATTTATTGTTGGGCTGTACTTTCCCAAGTGCTTAGTCAGTGCTCTGCACACAGTCAGCACTCAATAAATATTGAAATGAATGAACACAACAATATAACAGACACATTCCCTGCTCACAACAAGCTTACAGTCTAGTGGGAGAAGTACACACTGATATAAATAAATTACAGATATGTACATATTTTTGTGTACATAAAAGAAAATAATTTTATAAGTACTGGTAATCTTATTTTTCTTTACTTCATACCATATAGGTAATAGCCATTAACTAAATAATTCTGATGGGAGCAACTGCCAACATGAAAACATTTTTTTTCCCTTGGGTAGAAGCTCTGCAATCTACGAGAAAATTTTAAGAGGTCAGCAGAACACTACAGCTATTCCACAGAAAATCCAAAACATGGAATCAGGATAAACTCTACAGGCAGTTGAACCAACCCCAAAGTATCTCCTGGATGGGATTTGGATCGAAAAACATTTTCACGCTTCAGGTTCTCCCTTTTCTCTTCCCTTTCCAGCCCCTCCACCGAGTTGCTACGGGCTCAAATGATGTCAACTGCCTATAAACTATGGACTGAGCTGTTTTTCTTACATCAATCAATCAATCGTATATATTGAGCACTTACTGTGTGCAGAGCACAGTACTAAGCACTTGGGAAGTACAAGTTGGCAACATATAGAGACAGTCCCTACCCAACAGTGGACTCACAGTCTAAAAGGGGGAGACAGAGAACAAAACCAAACATACAAGCAAAATAAAATAAATAGAATAAATAGAATAGATATGTACAAGTAAAATAAATAAATAGAGCAAATCACTTAACTCCTCTATGCCTCAGTGACCTCATCTATAAAATGGGGATTAACTCCGTGAGCCCCATTTGGAACAGGGAATGTGTCCACTCTGATTATCTTGTATCTACCTCAGCGCTTATCAAATACCATAAAAAAAGGGAACTGAGAGAGTATTATAATCTGGTGACTTCATGGACCGCAGCTGAACTCAACTTGGCACACTGTAAGAAAAGGAATGAAATCCCCATTTTACAGTTGAGGGAATGGAGTTACAGTGAAGCAAATGACTTACATTTCAATCATCATGACACAGTCCCCTTACGATGGCACCTATCATAAAAATGTGAGGCCAACTCTGTGAATTTCACTAAACGTTGGTGGGAAAATATTTAACTGAGGGGGAATTGAGGAAAAAAGTTGGCATTGGTTTATGGCAAAAAAAAAGAGAGACCCCAGAAGTGTGTTAAATATAGGAGAACAAACATAAGGAAGAGCAAAACCTCTGAATGTCATGAAACTCAGGTGTTGGGACTTGGGGAGATGATCCTGAGAACAATTTTATGAGCCTCACAGCCACTATCATTGTCTACCTCTGTAGCCATCTTATCTGCCTTTGTGAGACAATAAGCACTGACCCTGACAGGGACATAGGAAGTATTTCTTTACCTAAAAGAAGTATCTCAGCCCAGTGCAAAGAGCACTATGCTGGGAGTCAGAGAACTGGGCTCTAATCCCAGCTCTGCCATTAATCTGCTTTGTGATTTATGGCAACATGGCTCAGTGGAAAGAACAATGGCTTGGGAGTCAGAGGACCTGGATTCACCACATACTTGCTGTGTGACCTTAGGCAAGATACCTAAATTCTCTGTGCCTCAGTTACCTCAATTGTACAATGGGGATGAAGACTGTGAGTATCTTGTATCCACCCCAGAACTTAGAACAATGCCTGGCACATAGTAAGTGCTTAACGAATAGCATACTTGTTATTATTTATTCATTTCTTGGTGTCTCAGTTTCCTCATCTGTAAAATAGAAATTAAGCTCCTTCTTACTTTGTGAGCCCCATGTGGAAGAGGGACTGCATCTGTCCTGATCCCTTGTATCTCCCGGAAAACTGAGAACGGTGTCTGGCACAGAGTAAGCACTAAAATATTTTTTTATTGCCACAGTCTTCTTTAAATTGAGTATGTAAAGCAAGGCAGAATACAAACCCAAGCCAGCTACCACAAGAGTAGAGGAGGAGGTGTTTCCCAATGAGAACAGGGGAACAACGGTGATTATTATTGACTGGAGTGAAGTATGGGCTCCATTCAATTTTCTCTTCCAACATTACTTTAATGAACAGAAACACTGTCAAGTAGACAAGTGAAAAATTACAAAGTGAAATGCACACAGACAGACCTAATTACAATATTAATTGCCGTTTTATGTGCCTGTTGAATAGGCACAGGGAGATGCAATGGTTCTTTGTTTTCTAGAAAACTACACTAGGAGCTCTTAAAGAACCAAGATTTTGCACATTATCTCAATTCAAAATTTTATGGGGATATTTTCTCTATTGACTGTTGCAGTGATTAAACATTTCCAGAAGAGTCATTGCTTTTTACCACAAATGTTAGCCCTTCTCTTTTGTTGAAAATGTTATCACATCAACTACAACTGAATGAATCTTTCTCTAAGTGACATCCATAAAACTAACCCAAATATTTTAACTTCATAATGTTGATTTTTCATTGTTCATAATAGATGTGCTGTCAGGTTAAATGACTGTACTACATTTGTGCATCAATTATATGTTTTCATTGAATATTTATCATGTGCAGAGTATTCTGAGCACTTGGGGGAGGACAACAGAGCTGGTAAATATTTTCCCTGTCCACAAGGAGTTTAATAACAATAATAATAATAATGGTATTTGTTAAGCACTTACTATGTGCAAAGCACTGTTCTAAGCACTGGGGAGGTTACATCATCATCATCATCAATCGTATTTATTGAGCGCTTACTGTGTGCAGAGCACTGTACCAAGCGCTTGGGAAGTACAAGTTGGCAACATATAGAGATAGTCCCTACCCAACTGTGGGCTCACAGTCTAAAACAAGGTGATCAGGTTGTCCCACGGGGGGTTCACAGTCTTAATCCCCATTTTACAGATGAGGTAACTGAGGCACAGAGAAGTGAAGTGACTTGACCAAAGTCACACAGCTGACAGTTGGTGGAGCTGAGATGTGAACCCATGACCTCTGACTCCAAAGCTCGGGCTCTTTCCACTGAGCCAAGCAGTTTACAGTCTAGAGGGGGAGAAGGACATTAAAATAAATAAATGAATGGTGTGTACATAAGTGCTAAGAGATGGAGGGTGGAGTGACTATCAAGTGATGAAAGGGTACACATCTAAGTGCAAAGGTGATGCAGAAAGAAGAAGGACTGGAGGGAAAGTGCTTAATGAGGGAAGGCCTCTTGAAGGAGATGGGATTTGAATAAGACTTTGAAGGTGGGGAGGCTGGGGGCTTGTTTAATATGGATGGAGAGTCAGTTCCAGGCCAGAGGGCAGGGGGTCAGTGGTGAGATAGACAAGAAGCAGCATGACTCAGTGGAAAGAGCCTGGGCTTGGGAATCAGAGGTCATGAGTTCAAATCCCGGCTCCATCAATTGTCAGCTGTGTGACTTTGGGCAAGTCACTTAACTTCTCTGAGCCTCAGTTACCTCATCTGTAAAATGAGGATTAAGACTGTGAGCCCCCCATGGGACAACCTTTTTTTTAGAGAAGCAGTGTGGCTCACTGGAAAGAGCACGGGCTTTGGAGTCAGAGGTCATGGGTTCGAATCCTGACTCCACCACACGTGTGCTGTGTGACCTTGGGCAAGTCACTTAACTTCTCTGAGCCTCACTTACCTCATCTGTAAAATGGGGATTAAGACTGTGAGCCCCATGTGGGACAAGTTGATCACTTTGTATCCCCCCCAGTGCTTAGAACAGTGCTCTGCACATAGTAAGTGCTTAACAAATGCTATTATTATTATTATTATTATTATTATTATTATTATTATTATTATGAGGTACGGTGAATAAATTGGTCTTAGAGGAGAAAAGTTTGCAGACTAGGTTGCAATAATAATAATAATAATAATAATGGCATTTAAGTGCTTACTATGTGCAAAGCACTGTTCTAAGCACTGGGGGGATAAAAGGTGATCAGGTTGTCCCACATGGGGCTCACAGTCTTAATCCCCATTTTACAGATGAGGTAACTGAGGCACAGAGAAGTTAAGCAACTTGCCCAAAGTCACACAGCTGACAATTGGCGAAGCCAGGATTTGAACCTGTGACCTCTGACTCCAAAGCCCGGGCCCTTCCCACTGAGCCATGCTGCTTCTCTGTAGTAACTTCTCTGTATTTCCTTTTTCTTGTAGTAGGAAGCAAACGAAGAGGGGGAGCGCTGATTGAATGCTCTCAAGTCAACGGTAAGGAGTTTTTGATGCAGCCGGGAATGGGCAACCATTTCAAGTCCTTGAGGATGGGGGAGATGGAATGTTTTGGGGAATTTTTTGGTAGGAAAATGATCTAGGCAGCAGAGTGACATACGGACTAGAATAGGGAGCGACAGCAGGCAGAGAGGTCAGTGAGGAGGCTGATGCAGTAGTTAAGGTGGGATAGGATAAGTGTTTGGATAGATGTGGGAGCCATTTGGATAGAGAGGAAAGAGCAGATTTTAGCAATGTATGACAGTTGAACTGACAGGATTTGGCAACAGATGGAATATGTGGTTGAATGAGTGAGATAAGTCGAGGATAATGCCAAGTTTACAGGCTTGTGAGACAGAATGGTAGTGCTGTCTACAGTGATGGGAAAGTCAGAGGGTGTACAGGGTTTGAGTGGAAAGATGAGTTCTGTTTTGGACATGTTTAGTTTGTGATGTCAGCAGGACACAAAAGGAGAGATGTCCTGAAGGAAGGAGGAAGTATGAGGTGGCAGAGAAGAGAGAATGTAGTTGAAGCCATTGAAGCTATGTGTTTTCCATACACGTTTGAGAAAGAACGCAATTAGGGAATGTTCTTCTGGCAACATGAACCTGTATGGGCACATACTCCGTGCCAAGCACTGTACTAAGGGCTGAGGTAGCTACAAGGTAATCAGGTTGGACACAGTCCTTATCCCACATGATGCTCAAAATCTAAGTAGGATTCATTCATTCAATTGCATTTATTGAGCCCTTACTGTGTGCAGAGCACAGTACTAAGTGCTTGGGAAGTACAAGTTGGCAACATAATAATAATAATAAGATTAGTAGTAGGATGCCACATTAATGAAGAAACTGCTTGATCACACAGTCCCAGAACTGGAACAGGTGAGTTCTACCACATTACATGTCCTTAACATGAATTTGGCATGAATGCAACCGTCACATCAGAGAAAAACTGGATGGAATAATGATGATGATGATGATAGCTGTGGTATTTGTTAAACATTTACTATGTGCCAACCACTGTACTAAGTGCTGGGGTAGATATAAAATAATTGGTCAAAACACAGTCACTGTCCCACAAGGGGCTCACAGTCAATCTCCATTTTACAGATGAGGTAACTGAGGCACAGAAAAGCGAAGTGACCTTCCCAAGGTCACACAGCAAACAAGTGGTAGAGTCAGCATTAGAACCCGGGTCCCTCTGGCTCACAGACCTGTGCTCTTTCCACTACGCCACGGGAATTGTCAATTTTCCTTTACTGATAATTAAAAATATTGTCAAGGGATCCAACTGGAAAATTTTAATTGAAACTATTTTAGAAAATCTGTTCATTTAGGATGTGTTAGTCTAGCTACTTTGGCTTTCTCCCAAAAGTGGGTGCAATGAAAAGTCAGTACAAAACCTCTTACTCCTTAACAAAAAATGGATCACATCAAAAATTAGGAGGGAAATTTGCAATGTGAAATTTGAAATTCTACCAAGGTAGGTGTTAAAGATAGTTAAGAAAACATCCTTTAAAATTGAGAAAAGGTCTTGCAAGAGAACCATGGTCATTTTTCTACCACAGAGAGAGCTCTGAAACTGAACCTGATGTAAAAGTTGGTACAGTAAGACAGATGATTTCTTTGCTATGTATGAGCCACATAATGATAAATTGAGTTTACCAATGCAGAAAGGTGCTCTCAGCCTGCACGTCGAGGACCAATAAAAATGTAAATGAAAACCTTAGTTGAAAATCAGTATGATTCTTCATTTCTACTCTTCAAGTACAGTGTGTTGGTTTGCAAGAAAAGCCAATGAGAATTATCACCTCAAGAGACGGTGAGGGGTAGTGGAGAGAAGGGAAGTTTCCTCACAGAGAGGTTAAGAAGTCCGGCACTGGAATTCTCCAGAAAACTCATATTTCCCCTTAAGACTTTCTTACTCCTTGCTCCTCCCAAAATCCCAACCTGCCCCAGGAAATGGGCTCTCCCTTTCAGCCCCAAGTGAAAAGGAGAAAAATTCCTAAAGACGGTTTCTGTTTACCATGGTCTTTCCACTAGTCCACATGCCTAGGAGTCAGAGGACCTGGGTTCTATTCCTGATGCCATTTACTGTCATGTGACCCTGGGCAAGTCACTTAATTTATCTGTGCCTCAGTTCCCTCATCTTCAAAATCATCATCATCATCATCAATCGTATCTATTGAGCACTTACAATGTGCAGAGCACTGTACTAAGCGCTTGGGAAGTACAAATTGGCAACATATAGAGACAGTCCCTACCCAACAGTGGGCTCACAGTCTAAAAGGGGGAGACAGAGAGCAAAACCAAACATACTAACAAAATAAAATAAATAGAATAGCTATGTACAAGTAAAATAAATAAATAGAGTAATAAATATGTATAAACATATATACATAATATGGGGATTCAAATACCTGTTCTCCCTCCTACTTGGATTGTGAGCCCACTGTAGGGCCTGCTTTTCTCGTATCTACCCCAGCGCTTAGTAAAAAGCTTCACTTCTCTGCGCCTCAGTTACCTCATCAGTAAAATGGGGATTGAGACTGTAAGCCCAACATGGGACAGAAACTGTGTCCACCCCAATTTGCTTATATTCACCCCAGTGCTTAGAACAGTGCCTGGCACATAGAAAGTGCTTAACAAATACCATTATTATTATTACTATTGGCATAGTAAGCATTTAACAAATGCCAAAATTATTATCATTGTTATTCCTTTCCATGCAGGAGGTAGTGTGGGATTTTCCTCCAAACTCACTTTAGAGAAGCAGCAACAGAAAGAGCACAGGAGTCAGAGGACCTAATCCTGGCTCGGCCAATTCATTCATTCAATTGTATTTATTGAGCGCTTACTGTGTGCAGAACACCGTACTAAATGCTTGGAAAGTACAATTCAGCAACAGAGACGGTCCTTACCCAACAACGGGCAATTGCCTGCAGTGTGACTTTGAGTACGTCACTTAACTTCTTTGTGCCTCAGTTACCTCATCTGTAAAATGGGGATTAAGACTGTGAGCCCCATGTGGGACATGGACTGTGTCCAACTGATTATCTTGTATCTTCACCAGCGCTTAGTATATTACTTGAAACATAGTAAGTGTTCAAACACATACAAATTAAAAACAAACTCACTTAGAACTCTCCCATGACCCAGGATTTCACTTGGTCCCATACTCCAAACTGGTACTATTTCCACTAGATTGTTTTGTTGTTGGTGGTGGTGTTTTTATGGTATTTGTATTTTTCTGCTATGGTATTTCAGGGTATTTGTCCTCATGGAGGTCAGGGATCAGTGCCTAGCAAATCCTCTACATTAAAATTTCCTAGGTGCTCAGTACAGTGTTCTACACGTAGTAAGCACTCAAATATCACTGATTGATTGATTGACTGACTTATGACTGGTAACCTATGTAGAGGCCTCTAGGCAGTAGAGTTGTCATCTATTTTGAATTTAGACTTGTTCCTTTATTTTTTTGATACAGACTTGGGGAAAATTTAAAAGAAAACCCCAAAGCTTGTTTTTTATGAAATACCTGAAAGTTTGGGTGAAAATAAAACTTTTTTCTAATTTCTTAACCTCTAAAATAAAGTTCTAGTTAATATTTTGGGTGAATACGTACCCACATTCCTACGTATCCACAGACGCAGGAATTCTTTAGAAATAAAGTCCTATATTCCTGTGTTTGCTACCTGGAAACAATGACTTGCAAAAAGTGAATGCTCTACACACGGTAAAGGTATAATAAATATCACTGATTGATTGATGTTCATTTTTAGCCTTCCAGAAGAAAATTAAGTCAGGCACCACGTAACTGAATTTTCCTTCTGTTCTGGCAACCTCTGTTTGCTTTCTGTCCTGTTCCTCTGCTTTTTATTTGTTTACAGGGCTCAATCTGTTCAACACAAGAAACATGGTGAACTTTAATGTCAGCACCATTGTGATGGAAGGTTGAGGGAAAATGAAAACCTTAAAATGACAAGGGAAGCAACGTGCGGCCTAGAGGAAAAAGCACAAACCTTAGAATCAAAGGACCTCGGTTCTAATCCTGGTTCCACTACTTGCCTGCCCTTTGACCGTGGGCAAGTCACTTAACTCCTCTATGCCTCAGTTTCCTCAGCTATAAAATGAGGATTTGATTCCTGTACTCCCTCCTCCTCAGACTGAGTGTCCCATTTGGAACAGGGACTGCGTTCAACCAGATTATCTTCTTTCTACCCCAGTACTTGGCACATAGTAAGTGCTTAAAAAACACTATTTTTATTATTAGTATTATCATCATTATTATTAGACTCCCCTGTGAATACCTGTTTTCCACGTTCCTTGAAACAGCAGCTGCCCAAAGGTAAGGCAGTAACATCATTGGAAAAATTGCTTTTTGAGTCCAGAGTCTAATAGTTTAATATTTCAGGGTCAAGGCAACTAAACCATTTATGCACCCTCTGGACACTGGAGGGGATAGGAGGAGCATGGCAGATAAAACTGAGGTCGTTTCTTGTATGCTAATGGATGTGACCCTTTGACATTTTGTTGTACAACAGACTGCTTTAATGAGTGCGTGAGACAATGTTCATTTTAAACCAAATCGTATTCCCTAGAGATTCAGGCTACTCAGCCAAAATTGTAAATCTGTTTCAAAGACAATTAGTTTAAAAATATTTTGAGGGTGCTTCCCTGCACTGAATCTGTAACTGCCTGAATTATTTCTATTGCCCTGGATAAAGGCGACCTCTTGTTTGTTACCTTCCATGATGCGAGTGTTTTTCTGTCCAATTAATCTAGCTAAGTTTTTTCTTTTTAATTGAAGTGACGGCTTTCATAAATATTCATCAGCCACAAATAAATGCCCCAGGTTGGGGGCATGCCGCATGAAGGAAGAGCACTAATGTTTTTTCCCCTCACACTGCTCGTGCTCTGATTTATCACTCCCGTCATTACCTTTTAGGTTCCCATTCTTCATGTCGTCTTCCTTATTTGGCACTCAGATCAAGTGTATTGCCTGGGTTGGAGATACCAGCTGAGAACCTCTGCCTCCCCCAGCCCTTCGATGAGAGGGTTTGGGAAAGACCATCTCTGGTCAGAGCAGGTATCATGATTCAAACTACATACACGTTAAAAGACGGCTTTAAGCAGCCACAACCCTCCTAACCATTCAGCTCCCTGAAGCTTATCCAGCCTGCATTTTTCTTTTTCACTCTTCATCCCTCTCTCTCTCACACAGATCAGATTAATGATGACTCCAGTTTAGTCATGGAGGGTGGAAATTTGCCCTTTCATTTTAAACTGCTAAATCTATTTCAGAACAACTCTAGTTCTGAAAAACTCTAATGCTGAAAAACTCTAGAACCAAACCATGTTTCCCTGGGTGAATCATCTTTAACACAAATTGTTAGCTTCACCGCACACGGGTGCCCTTATTATTAGACAATGAGCAACCTGTCATTGTTCTGCCTCACCTGTAAGTAGTTAGAATAGAAGGGAATGAATGTTGATCGCCTGTTAATGTGAAGGCTACAAGTCTATCTTCCTCTCTAGCCTTGTAGCTTGTCTCACCCTGAGGGAAGAGTGTGGATATGCTACTGTCCTCATTTATGACATTTTAGGACTTGTATTTTGGCAGATTCTGGGGACCCTGTCCAGCTCCTAATTCTTGTTCATACACAGGCGATGCTTCAGAGAACAAAATAATTGGAAAAGGTAATCGGAATATAGTTGAAGCGGTCAATTAAAGAGCTGTTGGTTTCTTGAGAATCAGTCATCCAGTTGGTAATAACAGAAGAAGCCTGAGTTCCTCCTTTGATTACTTGGAAGGAGAAGCAAAACAGTAGGCACTGGTTGAGAGATAAATATGAACTTAATTGATATCAGCTGCTTGAAAGTTGAAATGATTTGTAATGAGGATGCTTTGTCTTGGTTCAGATTTTCCTTAAGAGAATGTGAACATGAAATCAATAATGTTTACAGAGGCATTCTAATGGGTAAAGTGGTTTCACTGTCCAGTACATCTTTCTGAAGTCTGGTGTGGTTAATAGCACAATATCCCAAGTTACTAAAGGGACCCATAAAGGACAGCTGAATAAAATAATGATTTCCTCACTCTGTCTTCTGTCAAATACACTTTCTGAGAAGCTAGGCAGACCTAATACATTTCTTTCCTTTCATCCTCCTAGGAGCCCTATATAGCTTAAGGGTCAAAACCAAACTTCACCAATTCCACAGTAGAGGAAATTAAGCTGCAACTAAGGGGATCATCTTTAACATTCCCGCAGTGAAACCACAGCTTTGGCTTCAACTCTCTGCAAAGACAAGGCATTTAAATGTGCTTTCAGGGAAATCAGCGCTTGTCTGTCAGTGTGCAATAATCACCTTTCAGGACATTAAAATGGAAATTGTATAGCAGCCAAGAAAATGAAACCGTGATACGATGGAGCTTGTCAGCTAGAAATCTGATTTCTAAACATATACATGTTTCATGTCTCCTTAAATTAAATCGTTTGGTGGAAACTATTTAGCTGTTATACAAAATGGTCTAAGACTTCAATAAGACAATAAAAATGATTTTTTTTTCTCGCTCACATGGTTAGGTACAAAGTTTGTCATAATGTTCTGTCAAAGATAAGTGATTATTATTATTAGGACCAAACATGCAACTCTTTAGGGGAGTTTGCAGTTTTGAAATAAGCACAGTTCAACGTGCCACAGTGGATTTCAATATACAAGCAACAGCTAATGAGAAGAAGCATGAACTAGTGGAGAGCACCTTCCTTCCTCTCCCCCTCATCCCTCTCTCCATCTTCCCCACCTTTCCTCCTTCCCTTCCCCACAGCACCTTTATATATGTATATATGTTTGTACATATTTATTACTCTATTTATTTATTTATTTATCTTACTTGTAAATATCTATTCTATTTATTTTATTTTGTTAGTATGTTTGGTTTTGTTCTCTGTCTTCCCCTTCTAGACTGTGAGCCCGCTGTTGGGTAGGGACTGTCTCTATGTCTTGCCGACTTGTATTTCCCAAACGCTTGGTACAGTGCTCTGCACACAGTAAGCGCTCAATAAATATGATTGATTGATTGGAGAGAGCACGGGCATGGTAGAAAGATTTAGGTTCTAATCCCATTGCTTGCTGTGTGACCTTGGGCAAGTCACTTTACTTCTCTGTGCCTCAGTTTCTTCAACTGTAAAATGGAGATAACTGTTCATTCATTCGTTCAATTGTATTTATTGAGTGCTTACTGTGTGCAGAGCACTGTACTAAGTGTTTGGGAAGTACAAATGGGCAACATATAGAGACCATCCCTACTCAACAATGGGCTCACAGTCTAGAAGGGGGAGACAAGTAACAAAACAAAACAAATAGGCAGGTGTTCTCCCTCCTACTTAATCTGTGAGCCCCATGTGGGACCGGGACTCTGTCTGACCTAATTTGCACCTACACCAGTGCTTAGAACAGTGTTTGACACATAGTAAGTGCTTAACAAATACCAAAAAAAAGCCTATAGTAATCATCAGGAATCAGATACTGTGATTAAGATGAGATTCATGGTACATATTCACTTTATCACCAAATCCTGTAACATCTCCAAAATCTGCCCTTTCTGCTACACCTGAACTATTACTATATAATGATCCAAGCACTTATCCTATCCCACCTTGAGTCAGTAGTCAAGGTGACTACTGACTCTTCCTCCTTGCTGATCTCCCTGCCTCCTCTCTCTCCACGCTACAGTCCACACTCCACTCTGCTGCCCAGATCATTTTTCTAAAAATGCGTTCAACTCATGAGTCCCCACTCCTCTAAAACTGCCAGTGGTTGCCCAAACACATCCTCAAACAGAAACTCTTTACCATCAGCTTTAAAGCACTCAATCAGCTTGCCCCCTTCTACCTTTCCCCTCTAATTTCCTACTACAAGCCAGCCGGCATATTCACTCTGGCTGGTTCTCATCTATCTCATCACTGACTCCTTGCCCACATCCTACCTCTCCCTCCATATACACCAGATCACCACTCTCCCCACCTTCAAAACCTCATTAAGGTCACATCACCTCCAAGAGGCCTACTGAGATTGCATCCTCTTTTCCCCAACTCCCTCTCCCTTCTGTTTCATTTTTGTGCTTGGATAAATGCCCTTTGGCTATTTGGTATTCTCCCCACCCTCAGCTCCATGGCAATTCCATACATATCTGCAAATTACTTATTTATATATGTCTGTCTCACCCTCTTGACTGTAAGCTCACTGTGGGCAGGGAATGTGTCTACCAACTCTGTCACACTGTACTCTCCCAAGTACTCAGTACAGTGCTTTGAACACAGTAAGCACTTAGTAAATGCCAATGATTGATTGACAGATCCACACCATTGATTTTAATAACAATAATGATGGTATTTGTTAAGTGCTTACTATGTGCAAAGCACTGTTCTAAGCGCTGGGGAAGTCTGACAAGCTAGCTCTCTTCCTCCCTTCAAAGCCCTACTGAGAGCTCACCTCCTCCAGGAGGCCTTCCCAGACTGAACCCCCTCCTCCCCCTCCCCACCCCCCCACCTTACCTCCTTCCCCTCCCCACAGCACCTGTATATACTTATATATGTTTGTATGTATTTATTACTCTATTCATTTTACTTGTACATATTTATTCTATTAATTTTATTTTGTTAATATGTTTTGTTCTGTTGTCTGTCTCCCCCTTCTAGACTGTGAACCCGCTGTTGGGTAGGGACCATCTCTATATGTTGCCAACTTGTACTTCCCAAGCGCTTAGTACAGTGCTCTGCACACAGTAAGTGCTCAATAAATACAATTGAATGAATGAATGAATCAGGTTGTCCCATGGGGGGCTTACAGTTTTAATCCCCATTTTCTAGATGAAGGGACTGAGGCACAGAGAAATTAAGTGACTTGCCCAAAGTCCCACAGCTGACAGTTGACGGAGCCAGGATTTGAACCCATGACCTCTGACTCCAAAGCCCGTGCCCTTTCCACTGTGCCACACTGTTTTAAATCATTCAATCACCTTGTCCCCTACTATCTTACCTGATTTCCTATTATAACCCAGCATGCTCACTTTGCTCCTCTAAAGCCAACTTAGTCACTGTACCTCGATCTCATCTAACTTGCCACTAACCCCTTACCCGCATCCTGCCTCTGGCCTGGAATGCCCTTCAGCCACATATCTGACAGTGAGCCCACTGTTGAGTAGGGACTGTCTCTATATGTTGCCAATTTGTACTTCCCAAGCACTTAGTACAGTGCTCTGCACATAGTAAGCGCTCAATAAATACGATTGATGATGATGACAGACCGTCATTTTCCCCACCTTCAAAGCCTTACAGAAATCACAGCTCCTCCAAGAGGTCTTCCCCACCTAAGCCCTCATCTGCCTTATTTCCCCTCTCTTCTGTGTCAACATTTCATTTGGATTTGTCCCTTTTATTCACCCCACAGCACTTACACACTTATCCATAATTTATCTTATTGTCTGTCTTCCCTTCTAGACTGGAAGCTCCTTTTTGGGTAGGGAATGTGTCTACCAATTCTGTTATACTGTACTCTCCCAAGAGTGTTTAAGAGTGTTAATACAGTTCTCTGCACAATGTATGTGCACAACCAATACCACTCATTACCATTTTTTGGATTGGTACAGGATGTGAATACACTTCATTATTCATTACTATGTGTATTACACTTCATTACTATGTGCTCTGCACATAGTAAGCGCTCAATAAATACGATTGATGATTATCTGTTCTGGGTCTAGAATGTAAGCTCGTTGTGGGCAGGGAATGTGTATGCTATATTGCTCTGTTGTACTCTCCCAAGCACTTATACAGTGCTCTTCACATAGTAAGTGCTCCCTTCTAGACTGTGAGCCCACTGTTGGGTAGGGACCGTCTCTATATGTTGCCAACTTGCACTTCCCAAGTGCTTAGTACAGTGCTCTGCAAACAGTAAGCGCTCAATAAATACAATTGAATGAATGAATGAATGCTCAATAAATACAACTGATTGATTGATTGTGGGTCTGCGTTTTCTTTCTTTTTCCCCCACCCCCTTGCCTCAGGAGAATTTTTTCCCCCTGTAAACTGGCAAATAGACCTGTGGATTGATTACATTCAGACCCAACTGCAATTAGAAATCACTTACTCATGTTACAGAGCTGTTTTCAACAAACACCTAAAGTAGCTCCCATTTTACTTATACCAATTTCTTACATGTGATAACCTTCGTTCATTCATTCAATCGTATTTATTGAGCCCTTACTTCATGCAGAGCACTGTACTAAGCGCTTGGGAAGTACAAATCGGCAACAGAGATGGTCCCTACCCAACAACAGACTCACAGTCTAGAGGGGGGAAACAGACAACAAAACAAGTAGACAGGTGTCAATACTATCAGAATAAATAGAATTATATCTAGATACACATCATTAATAAAATTAAATATGTAAAAATAAAATAAATGGAGTAATGAATATGTAGAACTATATACAAGTTCTGTGGGGAGGGGAATGGGTTGCGGGGGCGATGGGGAGGGGAGAAGGAGGAGAGGCAGTAAAGGGGGGCTCAGTCTTAACCACAGGTACTATACTGCACATTTACAGTGCCTTTCCCTGGGGTACAGCAGTACAGAGGAAACTCTGAGCAGTCCCCACTCTTGGTATAGGCTTAATTAATGCATTCCCCTGGCTTTTTATTTGCCCTCAGCATATTTACAATTAGCTGTGTCTGGCTCTTATCCTTCCCAGTTGGAAGTACTGGGAAAATTAATAATGGCAATCATGAATCCATTATTTAATGTTTATTTACCTCTCTCAAGTGTTGTGGGAGCAATTACAGTCTCCCAATAATTAATCAAATGGTTAATTATAGAAAACAGCGTATTCATATATAAGGCATAAAATGATTACCATCTGGGGGACAATTAGCGTTAAAATTTCTAGTCCATTCAGACTTTTCAATTTCCCCAAGATGGGATAAAAGTTTACATTTTAACATCGAATTAAGTGAAATTGATACACCTAAAAATGAGTGATTTCGCCCCAGAACAAAGGTGAAACAGAAGTCAGGCCTGAGCACCACTCTGCCAATACAGTTGAGATCCAAGCATCCCCCATGTGGCAAAATCTGCATTAGGAAAGTTCAAGTTAATTTTTTTTAAATCATGCAATGCTTGCAAATTTCCCCATGGACCTACCTAATGAAACAATAATAATAATAATAATAATACTCACTATTGCTATTATTATGGTATTTGTTAAGTGCTTACATATGTCAGGCACTGTTCTAAGTGCTGGGGTAGGTATAAGTTAATCAGGTAGGACACAGTCCCTATCTCATCTGGGGCTCTCAGTCTATGTAACATGGAGACCAGGTATCGAATCCCCATTTTACAGTTGAGGAAACTGAGGCAAAGAGTTGTTAAGTGCTTTATCCAGGATCACACAGCAGGCAAATGGCAGAACAGTAGATCCTTTGACTCCCAAGCCCGTGCTCTTTCCACTAGGCCACACTGTTACCTTGTTAGCAAATGATAGGAGCACAATTCACCACGGAAGAATGAAAAGCATTAGTTTGATGACGTGCAGACAGTTTGTTCTTCCCAAACAATATTAATAGAAGGCGTCCTTTCATTTGGTTACACGTAAAGCTGAGAGCGCTAGCTCCATTTTAAACATGTGGATTCCATCTTTCTTTTTTCTTGCTTTTTATTAGATATTTGTTTTTCCCCTGGAGGAAATAGTGCTCTTTTTCATCTTAACAGAGACACTGTAACTGCACTCTGGAGTATTCCTTTATGAAAAACTAGGAGGTTAAAAAAAAGCTGGGTGCGGCTGAAGGAAGATCTGGGCTCTTGCTGAAAATGTCACACAACCACACTGAAGAGCTTCAGTTTGAGGGATGAGCCCATTGCTACTAGTTTTTGTGGTGAATTGGCAAGGCACTGGTTTGGGTTGAATTGTATTCTCACCAAGTGGCTTCTGAGGCTGGAACTGTGAGCCCATTGTTGGGTAGGGACCGTCTCCATATGTCGCCAACTTGTTCTACCCAAGCGCTTAGTACAGTGCTCTGCACACAGTGAGGTCTCCGTTTTTTTTATTTCTGAGGTTATTGACTTCCGTTGGAAAGTGGATGACTGAAATTTGTCTAAGCAGAAACTCTCCATTAAATTCAGAGAACACCCCCCCCCCCACAACTTTCAAAAAGGTGTTTCTATCAAGTGAGGAGAAAAGATTATCAGTAAATGAAGTTTGTATCTCCCTAATTAGGTTTTAGTGTGACTCAAATTAGATAAAAATCAATGGCTCCTTCTGTGGGTGTCCTTCTTCCCTCTGAATCCTCCAAACTATCAATGGGATCAGCCCTCTCCTCTGCTGCTGCTGCTACTATCCCCATTGTTACATTTCAAAGACTCCAGAGACCCTCTCTCTCAACCTCCCTTGAGAATTTACCCTGGGGTTCTGAAGTCCCAGCCGCTGGGCTTGCCTTTAATAATAATAATAATGATGGCATTCATTAAGCGCTTACTATGTGCAAAGCACTGGTCTAAGCACTGGGGAGGTTGCAAAGTGATCAGGTTGTCCCACGGACAGCTCACAGTCTGCATCTCCATTTTACAGACGAGGTAACTGAGGCCCAGCGAAGTGAAGTGACTAGCCCAAAGTCACACAGCTGGCAAGTGGGGGGGCCGGGATTTGAACCCATGAACTCTTACTCTCAAGCCTGGGCTCTTTCCACTGAGCCACGCTGTTTCTCTACTTCTTCTGCTTCTTGACGTACGCTGCTTCTTGACGTACTTTTCAAACATTGTTAGTTTAGAAAAATAATGATAAAGATAAATATAACTGTGGTATTTGTGAAGTGCTTACTATGTGCTAGGCATTGTACTAAGCACTGGGGTAGATACAAGGTAATCGGATTGGACACAGTCCATGTCCCACAGAAGGCTCTCAGTCTTAATCCCCATTTTACAGATGAGGTGACTGAGGCCCAGAGAAGTAAAGTGACTTGCCCAAGGTCATAGAACTGACAGGTGGTGGAGCTGGGAATAGAACCCAGGTCCTTCTGACTCATAGGCCTGTGCTCTATCCCCTAAACTACCCTGCTTCTTCAATGAACTGCTCTTTAAAAAAAAAAATATCATCTTTGGCATGCTTTCTCCACATCCTCAAGCTTTAGTGATCACAAGTTGCTAATGACTCACTAGATTTAATCATTTCTTTTGATATTATTGCCTATTTGTATTTTTCCCCCTCCTTGGTATGTATTTTCCCCGTTTTCTATTTTAATCTCTTCTATAGAAAGGTAATACATTAATTAATAACCCTTCCATGAATGCTGCTGCTTTCATTTCAGTCTCCCATTCTGGAGAATGGTCACTTGGCCAGACAAAGGGGCAGCTGAATGATGCCCAGCCTATTATTCTTCCAGTCGATGGCAACTGAAAGAGCTTGTTATCTGAAGGGGCAGTGGGTCCCCGTAGCAGAGTGGCAAAAATTAGGTCGACCACTTTGCGTTTACGATCAAATGGATCATTAAGCAGCTAAAATGCATTCTAAAATAGTGGACTGTCAAAGCCATCATTATATCCTTCCCTTCCCTTGTCAGAGACAATTATGCTCCATTCCACTTTACTCCTAGCTGGAGCCAGCATCCACGTGTGATAATAGACAAGATTGGCACTGTTCAATGAATAAGAAAAAGGCCTCCTGAAGCATTAAAGAACAAAGAGGAAGTAGCAGTAATGCAAGTGATTGCACTTATAGCATGTATTCTGAAAAATCCCGGGAAGCAGCGTGGCCTGGTGGAAACAGCTTGTGCTGGGAGTCAGAGGACCTGCTCTGTTGCCTGTCTGCTGCGGGACCTTGGACAGGTCATTTAACTTCCCTGTGTTTCAGTTACCTCATCTTTGAAATGGGGATTTAGACTGTAAGCCTCATGAGGGACACAGATTGAGTCCAACTGATTACCTTGTATCTGCCCCAGGACTTAGTACAGTGTCTGGCACATGGTAAGCACTTAACAAATGCCATTAAAAAAAAAAAAAAATCATGATATTCACCCAGGTGTGCATTGGTGAAAACTCCCTGTTTTTCATTCCACAGGGGTGCTATCACTGGAGTGGCACAATAATAATAAAAATAATGGCATTTATTAAGCACTTACTATGTGCAAAGCACTGTCCTAAGCGCTGGAGAGGTTAGAGAAGCAGCGTGGCTCAGTGGAAAGAGCCCGGGCTTTGGAGTCAGAGGTCATGGGTTCAAACCCCGGCTCTGCCAATTGTCAGCTGTGTGACTTTGGGCAAGTCACTTAACTTCTCTGTGCCTCAGTTACCCTATCTGTAAAATGGGGATTAAGACTGTGAGCCTCACGTGGGACAACCTGATCAACTTGTATCTACCCCAGCGCTTAGAACAGTGCTTTGCACATAGTAAGTGCTTAACAAATACCAACATTATTATTATTATTAAGGTGATCAGGTTGTCCCACGGGGGGCTCACAGGCTTAATCCCCATTTTACAGATGAGGTCACTGAGGCACAGAGAAGTTAAGTGACTTGCCCAAAGTCACACAGTTGACAATTGGCGGAGCTGGGATGGGCATGCTTGCTTTTTTAAAAGCACTTTTTCGATGGAATAGTCCTTCTTCCCTAAATCAGAACAAGGCAAATTCAAACTTGGGTGCCAGTTCAGCAGCACTGCAAACCTCTAATCCTGCTTTTAAGTTTGCTCTAGGTACCATGATTCTCAGTGTCTCTCTGACTGACAGCTTGGATTTCAGAGTCAGAAGGGCCTGGGCGTCAGAAGGAACTGGGTTCTAATCCCGGCTTTGCCATGGGTCAGCTGTATGACGTTGGCACAGTCACTTCACTTCTCTGTGCCTCAGTTACCTCATCTGTAAAATGGGGATTGAGATTGTGAGACAAATACAAGAACTGTATCCAACCGGATATGCTTCAAATTCCAGCTCCGCCACTTGCCAGATGTGTGACTTTGGGCAAGTCACTTCACTTCTCTGGGCCTCATTCATTCATTCAATCATATTTATTGAGCGCTTACTGTGTGCAGAGCACTGTACTAAGACCTTGGGAAGTACAAGTGTGCAACATATAGAGATGGGCCCTACCCAACAGCAGGTTCACAGTCTAGACATTGTTTGACCAATTCAGATGGGTCCAGTGAGTTTCACAGATGTACTAACTGCCCTGCAAACCACAGGTCATCCACTGTCTCTTCTCAACTCACCATCTTCTCTTGAATGCCTCAGTTACCTAATCTGGAAACTGGGGATTAAGACTGTGAGCCTCCCATGGGACAACCTGATCACCTTGTGACCTCCCCAGTGCTTAGAACAGTGCTTTGCACATAGTAAGCGCTAAATAAATGCCATCATTATTATTATTATTATTCTCTGGGACTCAGTTACCTCACCTGTAAAATGGGGATTAAGACTGTGAACCCCACGTGAGACAACCTGATCATCTTGTAACCTTCCCAGCGCTTAGAACAGAGCTTTGCACATAGTAAGCACTTAATAAATGCCATCATTATTATTATTATTATTATTATTGTTCTCTGGGCCTCAGTTACCTCATCTGTAAAATGTGGATTAAGACTGTGAGCCCCACGTGAGACAACCTGATCACCTTGTAACCTCCCCAGCACTTAGAACAGTGCTTTGCACATAGTAAGCACTAAATAAATGTCATCATTATTACCTAACCCAGCGCTTAGTACAGTGAATGCCTGGCACATAGTAAGTGCTTAAATACCACAGTTATCATTATTATTGTTATAATAGCAGACTCATCAATGCCACCTACATATAATACTTATCATCATCAAGTAGCAAGACAGCTTGCAGTTATGTGATGAAACAGCCAAATGGCCAGTTGAGGCAATGCTGGATATATTAATAATAATGATGTTATTTATTAAGTGCTTACTATGTGCAAAGCACTGTTCTAAGTGCCGGGGGGAATATAAGCACCTGTATATATTCGTACAGATTTATTACTCTATTTATTTTACTTGTACATATTTGCTATTCTATTTATTTTGTTAATGATGTGCATTATAGCTATAATTCTATTTGTTCTGATGATTTTGACACCTGTCTGCATGTTTTGTTTTGTTGTCTGTCTCCCCCTTCTAGACTGTGAGCCCGTTGTTGGGTAGGGACCATCTCTATTGCTAACTTGTACTTCCCAAGTGCTTAGTACAGTGCTCTGCACACAGTAAGTGCTCAATAAATATGATTGAATGAATGAATGAATATAAGGCGATAAGGTTGTCCCACTTGGGGTTTACAGTCAATCCCCATTTTACAGATGAGGTAACTGAGGCCCAGAGAAGTTAAGTGCCCAAAGTCACACAGCTGACAAGCGGCAGAGCCCCCTCTCCATCCCCCCATCTTACCTCCTTCCCTTCCCCACAGCACCTGTATATATGTATATATGTTTGTACATATTTTTTACTCTATTTATTTATTTATTTATTTTATTTGTACATATCTATTCTATTTATTTTATTTTGTTAGTATGTTTGGTTTTGTTCTCTGTCTCCCCCTTTTACACTGTGAGCCCACTGTTGGGTAGGGACTGCCTCTATATGTTGCCAATTTGTACTTCCCAAGCGCTTAGTACAGTGCTCTGCACATAGTAAGTGCTCAATAAATACGATTGATGATGATGATGATGATTAGAACCCATGACTTCTGACTCCCAAGCCCGGGCTCTTTCCACTGAGCCACGCTGCTTCTCTTACATCCTTATATTACATCCTAAACTAGTCCTCTGTAAACTTGATCTAGGCAGGGATCATGTCTGCTAATTCTGTAGTATTGTGCCCTTCAACATGCTTAATACATTGCCCTGCACATAGTAAACACCCAAACGATACCATCGATCGGACAGGTAAGGAGAATGGCGCAAGGAAACAACAGCTCCAATAAGGAGACATATCTGGAACTACTGAGAAACAACAGTAAAAACAGATCAGCCTGGTATGCCACATTCAGAGAGAGCCTAACTGAGCTGCAGCAGAGACTTTGAGAAGACTGGGACACCAGGAAAGGAAAATGGAAACAGGTACTCCTATCCAAGCAACATCTCGGCCCTTGCTTGATCAATCAATCAGTGGTATTCATTGAGTGCTTACTGAATGCCGAGCACTGTACTAACAGCTCAACTAATTCTAATCCAAACTCCATTGGTCTTTCTCCGGTCAGATGGGCAAGACTCAGTAGCCCAGAATAGACAAGACTAATTTGATGTGGAAGGCCAAAACATTTGGATATTGTGGATATTCCCTTGTTTTATTCCCCAATCAAATCACCTCTAGATTTTCAGGATTTTCCTAGAAGGGTAAAGGCATTATGAGGAATCACTGGAATCTGCAATGACATTTAAAATACCAAATGCAAAATACCAAATACCAAAAACAATAAAAGGAGAAGAAGCATGGCTTAGTGGAAAGAGAACGGGCTTGGGAGCCTGCGGTTGTGGGTTCTAATCCCCGCTCCGCCACATCAGCTGTGTGACTTTGGGCAAGTCACTTTGCTTCCCTGTGCCTCAGTTACCTCATCTGTAACATGGGGATTAAGACCGTGAGCTTCACATGGGACAACCTGATAACCTTGTATCTACTTCAGCATTTAGAACAGTGCTTGGCATATAGTAAGCGCTTAACAAATACCATTATTATTATTATTACACTGAAATTCTTTCATCATCTGTCTCTCCACTCCCACCTCGGATGGTTATCCACAACCCCCCCAAAACCAGTGGTTTTGCTGAAGTAGATCTATACCTTCTTCTGATTTATGTCTTAAAGCAGAATAGAATTTTGGCAGTGTTAGAGTCGATCAACAGCATTTAATGAGCAGCCGTGTGGACAGCACCTACTAAGTGTTGACAGAGTAAAATAGTAATAGTGGACCTGATCCCTGCCTTTAAGGTGCTTACAGTCTATTCAAATAGTAAAGTGATTTAACAATATATTCTTTTGAAGATCTGCTCATCTTTTGTCCAGGGTTTAAACTACTTTCAGCTCTTCTTACCCATCTCCCTTTATTTGCTTCTTTTACTGCTTTCTTTTCATTCCCCAGATTTCAACTCCTTAAAGAAAAATTTGGCCATTCCAATGTTTTCTTTACACCATCTTTGGTTTTTGGAGGAAAATCAATCAATCATATTTATTGAGCGCTTACTGTGTGCAGAGCACCGAACTAAGTGCTTGGGAAGTACAAGTTGGCAACATATAGAGACAGTCCCTACCCAACAGTGGAAAAGTATTATGTAATCTAATAAGTAAGTCCAATACAGGTATTTCTTCTTTTGGTTCCCAGTTGAAGATAATTTTCAGTCTACAGGAACTTTATATCTTGGTTTCAAACCCTGGAGGAATGTGGTTTCAAATGCAATGCCTGAAAGACTTCATTGTGGCTCCCTAATAAGATAGTAAAATATGTAGAGAAGCTCTCGGAGAGTGAATACTAAATAGGCTTTGTGGACCTCGACAGATTCTTAATTATCTTTATTTAAATTGAAATTTGTTTTTGATTAAAATCTGTTTGAAAAGCCTTTGATACTAGTGATGAAATGTATTAAATTTCAAAGAAAACCGTAGTCTTGTGTACTGAATTACTATGAAGGTAAGAAAGAAATTGAATTACAAATATGTGCAGGTCTTCATGGGGCAGACCAGATGGGAGAATGAAAAAACCGTTTCCCACTGACCACGATCCTAACAGTGCCAATGATGCCTACGTGAGTAGGTATCCCTCTAGGGAAGCAGCGTGGCTCTGTGGAGAGAGCCTGGGCTTTGGAGTCAGAGGTCATGGGTTCAAATCCCGGCTCCGCCACTGGTCAGCTGTGTGACTTTGGGCAAGTCACTTCACTTCTGTGGGCCTCAGTTACCTCATCTGTAAAATGGGGATTAAGACTGTGAGCCCTCCACGGGACAACCTGATCACCTTGTAACTTCCCCAGCGCTTAGAACAGTGCTTTGCACATAGTAAGCGCTTAATAAATGCCCAAATTGTTATTGTTAGGTAGCGAGCTTCCGGTCCAGCAGAAAGGCTTAGAGGATACAGCACAGGTTTGGAAGTCGGAAAGACCTGGATTCTAACTCCAGCTCTGCAACTTACCTGCTGTGTGACCTTGGGTAAGTCACTTCACTTCCCTGTGTCTCAGTTTCCTCATCTGTAAAATGGAGATTAAGACTGTGAGCCCCATGTGGGACAGGGACTCTGTCCAACTTGATTTGCTTGTATCCACCCCAGTGCTTAGAAACAACAGTACAACTAGGCACATAGTAGGTACTTAATAAGTACCACAATTATAAATCATTATTATTATTATTGTCTTCATAGAAGGACTGAGAATCTCAACCCATGCATGTTCCCAACTAGAATTTGAGTCGGCCCAAAGGACAGCTCCTGTCCTGTCTCACTTCCCTGTCTGCTTGTCTGTCAAGTCCTTGCAGGGTGCCTTTAAGGTGGCAGGAGGATGGGAGACAAAACTGAGGCAGATGTGGAAAAGTGTGAAATTATGAAAGGCAGGCTGCCTAACCCCTGGCTCACATTCTCCCTGAGAAACACATATACATCCAGTGCTTAAAATAGTGCCGGATACACATAGTAAGCATCTAACAAATACCATTATTATTAGTATATGTCCTGGCTAACTGACATGTTACACATGAAACAGAATAATAATGTTGGTATTTGTTAAGCGCTTACTATGTGCAAAGCACTGTTCTAATCGCTGGGGCAGATACAAGGTAATCAGGTTGTCCCACAAGGGGCTCACAGCCTTCATCCCCATTTCACAGATGAGGGAACTAAGGTACAGAGAAGTGAGGTGACTCGCCCAAAGTCACACAGCTGACAAGTGGCGGAGACGGGATTTGAACCCACGGCCTCTGACTCCAAAGCCCGTGCTCTTTCCACTGAGCCACGCTGCTTCCCCAGCACGGCCTAATGGATAGAGCATGAGCCTAGGAGTCACAAGGTCACAGGTTCTAATCCCACTCTGCCTCTTGACTGCTGAGTGACCTTGGGAAAGCCACTTAACTTCTCTTTGCCTCGGTTCCCCCATCTGTAAAATGGGGATTAGGACTGTGAGCCTTACATGGAACAGGGACTGTGTCCAACCTGATTATCTTGTATCTGCCCCAGTGTTTAGAACAGTGCCTGGCACATAGTAAGCACTGAACAAATACCATAATAATAATAATAACAACTTCCTCCATTTTCATTTCCTGCAGACCACCACTCAAACCATCTTCAAAGCCATACTAAAATCGCATCTCTTCCAGGAAGCCTTCCCTGAACAACTTCACAGCTCTCTACTTTATTCTGCATCCCTTCTGCATCACCTAGGCACTGGGTTAATCATCCTCACAACACTTATATACACACCCTTATACTCTGTTCCTTAATAATAATAATAATAATGATGATGGTATTTAAGCACTTACTATGTGCAAAGCCCTGTTCTAAGCACTTGGGAGGTTACAAGGTGATCAGGTTGTCCCACGGGGGGCTCACAGTTTTAATCCCCATTTTACAGCTGATGTAACTGAGGCACAGAGAAGTTAAGTGACTTGCCCAAAGTTACACAGCTGACAGTTGGCAGAGCCGGGATTTGAACCCATGACCTCTGACTCCAAAGCCCGTGCTCTTTCCACTTAGCCACGCTGCTTCTCTATCTTTCTCCTATCCTTCTATCCTTCTCCTATCAATCAACTGTTTACTGAGTGCTTACTGTGTGCAGAACCTTGTACTAAGCTCTTGGGAGAGTATAATATGACAGACTTGCTAGATGTGTTCCCTGCTCACAACGAGCCTGTAAAATATTTCAATCTATCTCCTGCACTAGATTGTAAAGCACGTTGAAGGCAGGGAGCATATCTAGCAACTCTGTTGTACTCAGCCAGGCATTTAGTACAGTGCTTTGCAATCAATTAATCAATCATATTTATTGAGTGCTTATTGTGTGCAGAGCACTATACTAAGTGCTTGGGAAGTACAAGTTGGCAACATATAGAGACAGTCCCTACCCAACAGTGGGTTCACAGTCTAGAAGGGGGAGACAGAGAACAAAACCAAACATATTAACAAAATAAAATAAATAGAATAGGTATGTACAAGTAAAATAAATAGAGTAATAAATATGCACAAACATGTATACATATATACAGGTGCTGTGGGTAAGGGAAGGAGGTAAGATGGGGGAATGGAGAGGGGAATGAGGGGGAGAGGAAGGAGGGGACTGTCTGGGAAGGCCTATTATTTGCACATAATAAGCACTCAATAAATACCTTTGGGAGAACAAGAGCAAAAGTATTAGTAGTAATCTTTATTAAGCACTGTGTACAAAATACTGTATTAAGAATTGGAAAAAAGTAGACAGATTAAAAATATACAGGATTCTTGAATCTCAAAAAGGGCTCACAATCTAAAAATAAGATATATTGGTGAGAGATACACTCATAAGATGAAACAACAAACAGAAAATGACATGCCAGGAAAAAAAAAAGAGAAGAATAATTACCCTAGGAGTTTCAGTCTCATGTTCCTGGCCACCCCGGCAGAGGCATTCAGTGTCCAACAGTCCCAATGGCCACTGCCAAAAGAATGCCAACCCCCACATTTGAAAAATTACAGAAGGCACACTGCAGGTTTATCTGCAGCCTGCCATCACAGAGAGAGCAGGTTGGGGGCTTAATTGTAAGGGGAATATAATTGCCACAGAGAGTCTTCAGGATAGAAAACTGGTGGCATCAAAAATAGTGAGCTTGGTGTTATAGGTTAACAAGCATCGAATTCCGTTGATAATGAGGGGAGGCAAATGATGTTAATGAAGAGCTTAATCAAGGTCAAAGCTGGAACTAAAACCCATAATTCCCCCCTCTAAGTCGATTACTTTTTCCACATACTCCCTCTGCAACTATGTGGGCTTTTTGGTTTGTTTTTTGCAAAAGGTCAGTTTTTCTAAATGACAAAATCTAATGTTGATGAATGGGATGAACAGGGAAGCATTGAAGTCCATCTGCCCATTCCCATGTTGACTAGCTTAATCATCACCTGGCTGTTCACAGGCATTGTTAGGTCAATTGTTCACCCAAACCACATGGCTCTCTTTTAGGTCTAGCAAAAGCTACTGGTTTAAAATACGGTCATCTTTTACTGGTCCTTCACTTCACCATAAACAATTATTCCACAAGAAACAGGGTTTTAAGTGGAAACCTGAATTGAGCATGTTTAGACTCAGGACCACATTTATCCCTCTAAGTGAGCAAAGTAAGTTGAATGTGTCTGTTATATTGTACTTTCCCAAGGGCTTAGTACAGTGCTCTGCACACAGTAAGCACTCAATAAATACGACTGACTCAGTGACTGACCAGCATTTTTGTTTGTCTTCAGGATTTTTTAATGGTTCAGATGCTTAACTCTATCATCAAACCTGTGTCCCTCCACCTCTCCATCTCTTTCCCATAATGATCTGGCCACATACCTAATTGAGAAAATTGAAACCATCAGGCATTATCTCCCTAATATCTCCCATCCTCCTCTGCTGCCCATCCTTCTTCCTGCCCCTTGTTCCACTCTTCCACCCTTCCCAGTAGTAGTAGTATCTCAAGAGGCGATCACCCACCTCTTCTCAAAAATCAACACCATCCTTTTGTGCCTTATCAAAACACTTGCCCCCCACTTCATTCTTCCCCTCCTGACTGCCATCTTTGACCGTTTACTTTCCAATAGCCTCTTCCCCATGGCTTTAAAACATCCTCATGCATCCCTTATTATAAAAAAAAACCCTCTCTTGACCCTTTGGCTCCCTCCAGTTATCTCCCCATCCCACACGTCTCAATGAAAAGAGGACAGGTTTGGGAGTCAGAGGTCATGGGTTCGAATCCCCACTCCACCAATTGTCAGTTGTGTGACTTTGGGCAAGTCACTTAACTCTCCGTGCCTCAGTTACCTCATCTGCAAAATGGGGATTAAGACTGTTAGTCCCATGTAGGACAACCTGATTACCTTCCCCAGCGCTTAGAACAATGCTTTGCACATAGCACTTAACAAATGTCATTATTATTATTATTATTATTATTATTATTATGTCAGCATGGCTCAGTGGAAAGAGCACAGACTTTGGAGTCAGAGGTCATGGGTTCAAATCCCAGCTCCGCCACTTGTCAGCTGTATGACTTTGGGAGAGTCACTTAATTTCTCTGTGCCTCAGTTACCTCATCTGTAAAATGAGGATGAAGACTGTAAGTCCCCTGTGGGACAACCTGATCACCTGGTAACCTCCCCAGGGCTTAGAACAGTGTTTTGCACATAGTAAGCACTTAACAAATGCCATTATTATTATTATTATTACACCCACTACCTCCATTTTCTCTCCTCCAATTCTTTCCTTGACCACCTCCAATCTGGCTTCCAACCCCCTTAAACTCCATGGAATCTGCCCTAAATTCACCAATATCATTCTTCTTGCCAAACCCAATGGCTCCTATTCCAGCCTCATCATCCTCAACCTTTCAGCTGCTTTCTTACACTGGACCACAGTGAAGGAGTTTTAATAATAATACTAACAGTATTTGTTAAGAGCTTACTATGTGCCAAGCACTGCTCTAAGCTCTGGGATAGATACAAGGTAATCAAGTTGTCCCACGTGGGGCTCACAGTCTTACTCCCCATTTTACAAACGAGGTCACTGAGGCACAGAGAAGTTAAGCGGCTTGCCCAAGGTCACACAGCAGACAAGTGGTGGAGCCGGAATTAGAAACCACATCTTCTGACTCTCAAGTCAGTGCTCTTGCCACTAAGCCATGCCGCTCATCCCAGCCCCCTTGCTTTCCTTTCTTTTTTAATTCCATCTCAGTGACAGTCAGGATGTAGTGTCTGCTGAGGACTGGGGTTCTTGGAAAATAAGTTTGGCTGCTAGTATTTCCAAGATACCAGGGAGCTCATCTTATGGTATGGTCCCAAGTAGGTGGCCCAAGCCACAGCCCCCTTTGCTCCAGGGATAAAGTGGTCCCATTCAGAATAGTCAGCCAGCCCACACAGCCGGATTTAAAACACACATAAGTAATATTATCCAATATAGATATTGCTCCAAACATAAACTGGCCACAGGATTTGTTTAACTTAAGATGCACTTTTCATTACTGCATAAGAATGTCAGCGGAGAATACTTTTGTCCAACTCTAAGGAAACACGGATAATAATAAAAATCTAAATGCAGTCCACTAATACTTAGCTTGACCCTACCTTAGATTTAATGAGAGGGCCAGAGCAAAGTCTGTGTTGCAAGCAATAACAATAATAATGATGGCATTTGTTAAGCGCTATGTGCAGAGCACTGTTCTAAGCGCTGGGGGAGATACAAGGTGATCAGGTTGTCCCACGTGGGGCTCACAGTCTTCATTCCCATTTTACAGATGAGGTAACTGAGGCTCAGAGAAGTTAAGTGCCTTGCCCAAGGTCACACAGCAGACATGTGGTGGAGCTGGGATTCGAACCCATGACCTCTGACTCCAAAGTCCGGGCTCTTTCCCCGAGCCAAGCAATCAGAGGGAATCAATCAGTCACATTTGTTGAGCACTTACTATGTCCTAACAGCTTGGGAGAGTACAGTACAACAGAATTAACAAACTAAGTTCCCTGCCCCTAACAAGCTTACAGTCTAGAGACAATAATATGAATAAAAACTAATTTATAATATATAATTTAAAGATCTGTATGTAACTGCTGTGGGGTTGGAGGAAGGGCAAATAGCTAATGTCCAAAGGTCACAGATCCAAGTGCATGGACAATACAGAAGGGAGAGCAAGCCAGGGAAAAAAGGGCTTAATCAGGGAAGGCCTCTTGGAGAAGATGTGGCCTTAGTGATACTTTGAAGGTGGACAGATGGGTGGTCTGGCACATCTGGAGGGGGAGGGAGTTCCAAGTTAGGGGGAGGATATCAGAGTGGTTCAGTGGAAAGAGCCTGGGCTTTGGAGTCAGAGGTCATGGGTTCAAATCCCAGCTGCACCACTTGTCAGCTGTGTGACTTTGGGCAACTCACTTAACTTCTCTGTGCCTCAGTGACCTCATCAGTAAAATGGGGATTAAGACTGTGAGCCCACCGTGGGAGAACCTGATCACCTTGTAACCTCCCCAGCACTTAGAACGGTGCTTTGCACATAGTAAGTGCTTAATAAATGCCATCATTATTATGTGGGAAAGGGTGGGTACTCTCAGATGGTGGGAGAAGACAGGGAGGAGAAGAATAGGGACAGGAAATACTGTAAGGGAAAAGAAAAACAGAAGCTGGCCAGAGCAAGTTAAGAACTGTCCATTGTTCTCAGTGCTCAAGTGAACTGTCCAGGAGTTGGAGCATTATGGAGTTTTTAACATACAAATGAAACAGGGTCTTTTTCAAGGGCTAAAATATCATGAGTAAAAGCAAATACAATTGTGAGTCCTGCTGAATTCTTACTAAATGACTTTGACTAGGAGTGTTGTAATTAAAATAGGCTAGAAGAAATTTGAAGAAAATATAATAGACCATTTTGCGGGGGGGGGTTAGTTTGTTTTCTAGAAACCCAGAAAAATGAAGTGTAGGATTAGACAGCAAGGTCATCCTCTAGACTGTAAACTCGTTGAGGGCAGAGAATGTGTCTGCCAACTGTTGTTTGTAATAATAATAATAATAATGATGACATTTATTAAGCGCTTACTATGTGCAAAGCACTGTTCTAAGTGCTGGGGAGGTTACAAGGTGATCAGGTTGTCCCACGGGGGGGCTCACAGTCTTAATCCCTATTTTACAGACGAGGTAACTGAGGCACAGAGAAGTGAAGTGACTTGCCCAAAGTCACACAGCTGACAAGTGGCGGAGCTAGGATTTCAACCCATGACTTCTGACTCCAAGTCCCGTGCTCCTTCCACTGAGCCACGCTGCTTCATTGTACTCTCTCAAGAGTTTAGAACAGGGTTCTAGAAGTAGCAAGCACACAATAAATGCAATGAATTGATTCGATTCATTGGACCTAGTGGAATCTTTCTATTTATTATTATCTGCCTCACAGCCTTGGCCACTCTGAAACCTTTGTGTTGTGCAAGAGAGGCAGTAAATGTTTGATGTATCTGTCTTTTATAAAGTCAATGCAAAGATTCAATGTTATCTATCTTCCAAAGAAAACTGATATCCTTCCTCAAAGAAAGAATTTTGAAGCCTTTTAACAATCAACTAAAGAGAGTATACTGCAGAACAAAGGCTTTCAGTTCAAAAGTTACTGTGCTGAGTTCCCATATACAGATGCTAAATGTTCCATTTAAGCGCTCCCAGGAAATCAACAAATCAGTGGTATTTATTACTTCCTTTTTTAATGGTATTTGTTAAGTGCATACTATGTGCCAGGCACTGTGCTAAGCACTTGGGGTAGATATGAGATAATCAAGTTGGACACAGTACAATGCACTGTTCTAAATAATAATAATATTAGTGGCATTTGTTAAGCACTTACTATGTGTAAAGCACTGTTCTAAGCGCTGAGGGGGGATACAAGGTGATCATGTTGCCCCACGTGGGGCTCACAGTCTTAATCCCCATTTTACAAATGAGGTAACTGAGGCTCAGAGAAGTTAAGTGACTTGCCTAAGGTCACACAGCTGATAAGTGTCAGCTAAATGCGTGGGAGAGTACAATAGAGCTATTTGACAAGATTCCTGCCCTTAAGGAGCTTACACTTTACTAGGGGAGACAGACAAAATAATTTATTGGTAGGGGAAGGAACAGAGTATACATTTATGTACATCAGTGCAGTAAGGTTGAAGTGGTTTTCCAAGTATTTAGCAGGTATGGACTTACATGCATATAGGTGATATGGGAAAAAGAATAGGGTGGGGAGATGAGAGATTAGTCATTCATTCATTCAATTGTATTTATTGAGTGCTTACTGTGTGCAGAGCACTGTACTAAGAGCTTGGGAAGAACAAGTCGGCAACATATAGAGAAGGTCCCTACTCAACAACGGGCTCACAGTCTAGAAAAGCAGAGTGGCTCAGTGGAAAGAGTACAGGCTTTGGAGTCAGAGGTCATGGGTTCAAATCCTTACTCCACCAATTGTCAGCTCTGTGACTTTGGGCAAGTCACATCACTTCTCTAGGCCTCAGTTACCTCATCTGTAAAATGGGGATTAAGATTATGATCCCCCCGTGGGACAACCATGTGCCAAGCTAGCTCTCTTCCTCCCTTCAAAGCCCTACTGAAAGCTCACCTCCTCCAGGAGGCCTTCCCACACTGAGCCCCCTTTTTCCTCTCCTCCTCATCCCCCCGCCCTACTTCCTTCCCCTCCCCACAGCACCTGTATATGTTTGTCCAGATTCAATTACTCTATTTATTTTACTTGTACATATTTACTAGTCTATTTATTTTGTTAATGATGTGCATCTAGCTGTATTTCTATTTATTGTGATGACTTGACACCTGTCCACATGTTCTGTTTTGTTGTCTGTCTCCCCCTTCTAGACTGTGAGCCCGTTGTTGGGTAGGGACCATCTCTATATGTTGCCAACGTGGACTTCCCAAGCGCTTAGTACAGTGCTCTGCACACAGAAAGCACTCAATATGATTGAATGAATGAATGAATGACAACCTGATCACGTTGTAACCTCCCCAGCACTTAGAACAGTGCTTTGCGCATAGTAAGCGCTTAACAAATGCCATCATCATTATTATAATTATTAATAGAAAGGGGAGACAGACAACAAAACAAAACACGTAGTCATAGATAGTTCTCTTTAAATACCACATATTGATGATGATGATGATGACAGAAAACTGTGTAACACTTCCACCCCACATCCTCCCAGTCAAACCCAGCTCCAGAGATGACTTAGTGCATCCATCTTGTGCCCAGCAGTGAAGTTGACTAATCTCTCCTCTCCATACCTTCTCTCCTTACTGCTCACTCCTTAAACACTTGGCTACTCCCCATACTTCTCTCTCCTCATAGTATTTCTGTACATATTTTTATATTCAGTTTCTTCCTCGATCTTTAATGTATTTTTGTTTGTCTCCCCTTTGGACTGTCGGCTCCTTGAGAGCAGGGTTCATGTCTATTCATTCTACAACACTATCCCCAGCATTTAGTGGGGGGTCTTTGTTTCCATCCTCTCTCACCCTCTCTCTCTCCCCTCACCATCCCAGTGAGCAGGGTTGGAATTACTTTCCCCTGATGAGGAACAGGTGAAAGTAAGTGAGGACATGTAAGCTCCTTAAGGGCAGGAACATGTCCACTAATTCTGTTATATTGTATTCTCCCGAGCCCTTAGTTCAGTGTTTGGAAACATGGTAAGCACTCAGTGAATACCACTGATTGATTGATACAAACAGAGCTGGTTGCAAGAACTGCAGACCAAAAGCCTTCCTCACTTCCCTCAGGGCAGAAGCTGAGACAAAAATCTACAAGAGGAAAAATAATAAAAATAATAATAATAATAATAGTATTTGTTAAGCACTTACTATGTGCCAAAAATGTTCTAAGCACTGGAGTAATAATAATAATAATAATGGCATTTATTAAGCACTTAATAATAATGGCATTTATTAAGCACTTACTACATGCAAAGCACTGTTCTAAGCACTGGGGAGGTTACAAGGTGATCAGATTGTCCCACAGGAGCTCACAGTCTTAATCCCCATTTCACAGATGAGGGAACTGAGGCTCAGAGAAGTTAAGTGACTTGCCTAAAGTCACACAGCTGACAATTGGCGGAGCCAGGATTCAAACACATGTCCTCTGACTCCAAAGCCCAGGCTCCTTCCACCGAGCCATCAGGTTGTCCCATGTGGGGCTCACAGTTCTAATCCCCATTTTACAGATGAGGTCACTGAGGCACAGAGAAGCTAAGTGACTTGTCCAAAGTCACACAGCTGACAAGTAGCTAAGTTGGAATTAGAACCCATGACCTCTGACTCTGAAGCCCGTGCTCTTTCCACTAAACCACACTGCTTGCCCACGGATCCTTATTCCCAACTGATACAAAGAGAAAATGAAACCCAGAGAGGGTAAATAATTACCCACAGCCACACAATTTCAGGACTAGGACTACTAAGAACCTCTGGTTCAGGCCACTGGCTGCTTCTGCTGGCAGAGTCTGTTTTGGTTTCAATCAGTGGTATTTATTGAGCACCCACTGTGTGCCAAGCAGTGTATTAAGTGCTTAGGAGAATACAATAAAAGAGATGATAGACATGTTCCCTGCCCACCAGGAGATTGAAGTCCAGAGGTTTCTGCTTGTTCCCCCTCCAAGGTGGTTCAAACTGAGCAAGCCCAGTTCTGAATCCTGCCGTTGCCTCACAGTCCTGCATCCTATTACTTTGGAAGGTTCCCCCTCCGGAGAAGAGTCCTGTATAGTCTCCCTTATCCTTTTCTAAAACCAAATGATAACTGTGGTATTTTTCAAACATCAACTACATGCCAAGCCCTGCTCAAGTGCTGGGAAAAATACAACATTGTCAAGTGGGACCCAGTTCCTGTCCAAGTCTAAGTGAAAGGGGGAGCGGGTACTGAATCCTCATTTCACAGATGTAGAAACTGAGGCATAGAAAAGTTAAGTGTTCTGCCCAAGACAGAAGGCAAGTGGTAGAGCCAGGATTAGAACTCAGACCTATACACTTTCCATTAGGCCATGTTGTTTCTCACCAAAGAAGGTGTGCAATGGAAATGGACCACAGGCCGGGCATCTTTCATTAGGGATGCCACTCCCAAGGTAAACAAAGACTTTGGTCAAAATTTCTCTCACTGTATGCTTCCTAAAACATAAGACTGAACCCCACTTTTTCCTCTCCTCCTCCCCTCCCCATCACCCCCTCCCTCCCTCTGCCTTACCCCCTTCCCCTCCTGTATACATTTCTACATATTTATTACTCTATTTTATTTGTACATATTTATTATTCTATTTCATTAATGATATGTATATAGCTATAATTCTATTTATTCTGATGGTATTGCCACCTGTCTAATTCATTCATTCAATCATATTTATTGAGCACTTACTGTGTGCAGAGCACTGTATTAAGCACTTGGGAAGAACAAGTTGGCAACATATAGAGATGGTCCCTACCCAACAACAGTCTTCTAGACTGTGAGCCCACTGTTGGGTAGGGACTGTCTCCATATGTTGCCAACTTGTACTTCCCAAGTGCTTACTACAGTGCTCTGCACATAGTAAGCGCTCAATAAATATTGAATGAATGAATGAATGAACGGGCTCACGGTCTAGAAGGGGGAGACAGACAACCAAACAAAACATGTGGACAGGTGTCAAGTCATTAGAAGAAATAGAAATAAAGCTAGATGTACATCATTAACAAATAAATAGAATAGTAAATATGTACAAGTAAAATAGAATAATAAATCTGTACAAACATATATACAGGTGCTGCTTGTTTTGTTTTGTTGTCTGTCTCCCCCTTCTAGACTGTGAGCCCGTTGTTGGGTAGGGACCATCTCTATATGTTGCCGATTTGTACTTCCCAAGCGCTTAGTACAGTGCTCTGCACACAGTAAGTGCTCAATAAATCTGAATGAATGAATGAATAAAACAGATATATAGTTCGTTTAGTCCGCTGTTTGGTAGGAGGTAAAAATCACCCAGTCATCCTTTTTGCTGAGTCTTTTGCTGGCATAGCACTAGCATAAATGTCAAATTCTATACATTATAATAATAAACCCCATGAAACTGCCATTAATATACATCTCATAAACCCATGCCACTTTTTCTGCATAGTTTGCTAGAATATAAAGAATGCCTTGCCACTCTACTCAGGGTTGAATGTACAAGGACAGGAACATGAACAATAGAGAAAATTTGATTATAAACATCTTCCCCAAACAGTGCGCAGTCAGCTCTACCTATTGTCATCCTGAGGAACCAACAATGCACCATTAAACCACCACTCTAATATGCACAAACAGTCATGCTTCATATTTCAAAAAGAGTTTCCAGGAATCACTGGTAAATACACCAGTCCCTATTCAGGAACTGCAAGGTTGGCTGCTGGAACCAGAGGGATTTCAGCCTGCAGGTTCAGCCTGATGTGATTTCAAAATGGAATGAGTTTACACATCGGTTTTCCTGCCGCTAAATCAAAGTATCCATCTTGTCCTGAATCAACGTTGGCTTTTGGCCACCTGGTCGAAGCAGGGCTCTGAATCAGAAGCCTCAATTTTGTGGGGATGATAATTCGAAGGTACGAAAAAATATGCAGGTTGAGTAAACACCTAATTAGAGGTACATTGTCAGCAGTCAATCTAGAAATTTTGGCCCCTGCAGAGCCCAAACTACTAATTTTTTGGCATAAATATCCCTGTCTTTAAAACACACATTTTTTTCCAATATATATAAGGCAAATCTACACTGGCTTCTCCACAACATTTAGTCACGAGAGCTATTTTATGCGCATGCTATAAATGTCATCAAATATTATGCCTATGACCCACTGAGGATTCATCAGACATTTTTAAATCCTATCTGATCAACAACTTTTCACAAAATCTGAATTACGTTGTTCAGGCCTTAAACTTTTCTCAGTGTCATGAATTTGTAAAGTAAGCTTAAGAGCTTTTTTTCCTAGGCAGTAGTCACAGAGATTAAAATGGGGTCAGGTTCAACAGTGGACCTTCGTTTTCAGTTGTCTTGATTATTCAGTACTTGGAGAAGATTACATTTTCCACCCTTTGGGCTAGATCGTAAAGTATTTTCAGAGTGAGAGAGGGACTGTGTCCAACCTAGTACAGTGCTCTGCAAATGATCACTTACTGAGTGCTTATTGTGCACAGAGCACTGTACTAAGTGCTTAGAAGGGTACAATATAACAGTGTTAGTAGACAAGTTTCCTGCCCACAAGGAGTTTACAAGGTGGCTTTGAATTAAGGCTTTGAAGGAGAAAAGTGGGCAGAGTGATTGTTGGATTTGAGTTCGGGGCCAAAGGCAGGATGTGGGCAAGGGGCTGGAGGCAAAAATAGATGAGATTGAGGCACAGTGAGTAGATTTACATTACAGTGAAGTGTGTGGGCTGGGTTATAGTAGAAAATCAGAGAGCTGATTGCTTATAGCTGATGGAAAGGAGTCTCAGTTTCAGGCAGATTTGGATGGACAACCACTGGAGGGTCTTTAGGAGTAGGGAAACATAAACAGAACGGTTTTGTAGAAAAATGACTCGGGCAGCAGAGTGGCGTATGGACTGGAGAGGAGAGAAATAGAAGGCAGGGAGAACAGCAACAGGCTGATACTGTAAATCAAGGTGGGATAGGATAAGTGCTTGTATTAACGCGGTAGTGGTTTGGATGGAGCGGAAAGGATGGATTTTAGCGACGTGCAACTGACAGGCACAGGTGACAGACTGAATTTGTGGGTTCAATGAGCTAGATGAATCGAGGATAACACCAAGGTTACAGGCTTGTGGGACAGGGAAGAGAGTAGCGTTATCTACAGTGATGGGAAAAACAATAGGAGGAAAGGGTTCGGGTGGGACGATGAGGAGCTCAGTTTTGGATATGTTTAGTTTGAGGTGTTGGTAGGACATCCATGTTGAGATGTCCTGAAAGCAGGAAGAAATACATCACTGCCGGAAAGGAGATTAGGGATGGAGATATAGATTTAGGAATTCCTCATTGACTCATAGATTTCCCAGATTTCCTCATAGAGATGGTAGTTGAAGTCATTTGAGTGAATAAGTTCTTTGAGTGAGTTGGGGTAGATGGAGAATAGAAAGGGACTCAAAACTGAGCCAGAAAGACTTCAACAGTTGGGTGATAGGAGGCAGAGTAAGAGGAAGTGCTTGGTAAATAAAACTGATTGATATCTTGTATCAATCCCCAATACACACTACAGTGTTTTTCATATAAATACCAGCATTTTAATCGTTATTTAAACAAGAATCTATCCTGTGTGCAGAAAACTTCTCAACACCTCAAAATACACAATTTCTACCCTCAAGGGGCTTACAAACAACCTCATAGGGAAGACAGACAAATACATTACAGATGGGTGGAGAAATACAGTAAATATAAGATAGCACTTACTATGTGCTAAGCACTCAACTAAGTACTGGGGTACAAATAAGATCATAAGATCATCAGGTCCCACTTGGGGTTCACAATCTAAGTAGGAGGAGAAAGGGTACTGAATCCTCACTGAGTAGATGAGGGAACTGAGGAACAGAGAAGTTAAATTGAGAAGCAGCATGGCATAGTGACTAGAACATAAGCCTGAAAGTCAGAAGGTTCAAATACTGACCCCGCCACTTGTGTGTTGTGGGACATTGGGCATGTCCATTAACTTTTCTGGGCCTCAGTTACCTCATTGGTAAAATGGGGATTGAGATCGTGAGCCCCACGTGGGACAGGGACTGTATCCAGCCCAATTTCCTTGTATCCACCCCAGCGCTTAGTACAGTGTCTGGCACACAGTAAGCACTTAACAATTACCACAATTTAAGTGACTTGCCCATGGTAACATAGTGTTTACGTAGCACGGTGGGGATTAGAACCCAGTTCCTCTAACTCCCAGTCCCATAGTAAACCCCTAACAAGCACCATCATTATTATTATGATCTTTCCTTTAGATCACGTTGCTTCTCATAGGACACTGAAAACAGAGACAGGATGGTTAACAACCTCGAGGGCAGATTTGATTACTTTGTTTAAGAATCATTTCAGTGAGACAGACAGACAGACAGCCAAATTGAAGAGTTTATAAATCTAAAGGAAGAGAATGGTGGACACAAATCATAAAATACAAAATAGTTAAAGTAGGAGCATGAAAAAATATCAAAGCACAACGACAAATAATTAAGCACATAAACAGATAAGCTTGAGTGTAAAGGTGCGTATTGGGGTAACATGTCCAAGAAGGTGGGGAGTTACACCATGGAGCAATGCCTAAGGGGACTTTGAAGGTAGCAAAAGTGGTTTTGAAGAGAAAGGGAGTGTCATGCAAGAGTGAAGTTATAAAGCACAATGTCACGGATGGGAGAGTTGTGAGCAAGGAACAATTAGTATGTTAGAGTGAAAGAGCAAAGAACTCAAGCTATGGTGTACTGGGAGAAGTTAGATGAGGTCTTAGCTCGATATGGGCAGGAAACGTTTCTGTTTATTCTGTTATACTGTATGCTCCCAAGTGTAAATTTCTTGTAAGCAGGGAACATGCCTGCTAACTCTGTAATATTGTACTCTCTGATGAACTTAGTACAGTGCTGTGCATACAGTGTTCAGTAAATACCATCGATTGATTGATACTACTCTAGTCAATATTCAGTTCATTACTCATTTGATGCCATGAAGCCACTCTCAAATTTTTTTGCACAACTTTGAGAGGCAAAGGTGCACTTTCTTTGCGTTCTCCTAACCCTGGCATTATATCAATCATAAGGTCAGTCTGATAACTGAATTTATACCAGCAGTGCTCCACAGCTTGTACACAGGAAAGAAGTGCATTCACTCATTCATTCACTCATTCAATCATATTTATTGAGCGCTTACTGTGTGCAGAGCACTGTACTAAGCGCTTGGGAAGTACAAGTCAGCAACATATAAAGTCCCTAACAACAGGCTCCCAGTCAAGAAGGGAGAGACAGACAACAAAACAAAAAAATATAGACAGGTGTCAAAATTACCAGAACAAATAGAATTAAAGCTATATGTACATCATTAACAAAATAAATAGAATAGTAAATATGTACAAGTGAAATAAATAGAGTATAAATCTGTACAAATATATGCAAGTGCTGTGGGGAGGGGAAGGAGGTAGGGCGGGGGATTGGGAAGAGGAGAGGAAGAAGGGGGCTCATTCTGGGAAGGCCTCCTGGAGGAGGTGAGTTCTCAGTAGGGCTTTGAAGGAAGGAAGAGCTAGCTTGGTGGATGTGTGGAGGGAGGGCATTCCAGGCGACGGGGAGGACGTGGGCCGGGAGTTGACAGCGGGACAGGCGAGAACGAGGCACAGTGAGGAGGTTAGCGGCAGAGGAGCGGAGGAGGCTGGCTGGGCTGTAGAAGGAGTGAAGGGAGGTGAGATAGGTGGGGGCGAGGTGATGGACAGCCTTGAAGCTGAGAGTGAGGAGGTTTTGCTTGATTTGTAAGTTGACAGGCAGCCACTGGAGATTTTTGAGAAGGGGAGTAACATGCCCAGAGCATTTCTGGACAAAGATAATCTGGGCAGCAGAGTGAAACATAGACTGAAGTGGGGAAAGACAGGAGGATGGGAGATCAGAGAGGAGGCTGATGCAGTAATCTAGTCAGGATAGGATGAGAGATTAAACCAGCAAGGTAGTGGTTTGGATGGAGAGATAAGGGCAGATCTTGGCAATGTTGTGGAGGTGAGAAGGGCAGGTTTTGGTGATAATAATAACAATAATGATAGCATTTATTAAGCTCTTACTATGTGCAAAGCACTGTTCTAAGCGCTGATCACACTATGTAAGTGATTCAGGGCTGTGGCTTAGTGGTGTGAGTTCTTTCTATTAGTGATCTTTCTCTTGGCTGCATGGTGTTTCCAGAAGCCCAACTTGGAGAGAAAAGTCTGAGTTCTTCAAAATTTTGAAGTTCATGTACATTTAGCACCCAAAACAATCAATTAATCAATGGTATTTATTGAGTGCCTATTGGTGTGCAGAGACTGTAGTAAGAACTTGGATGGGTACAATATAAAAGAGTTGGTAGCCACATTCCATGCTCTCAAGGAACATACAATCCAGCGAAGGATACAGACATTGATATATATAAAATTGTGGATATGCCATAACTGTAATTATTATTAGTGTATTTGTTGAGCGTTTATTATTCATTCATTCATTCATTCAATCATATTTATTGAGCGCTTACTGTGTGCAGAGCACTGTACTAAGCGCTTAGTAAGTCCAAGTTGGCAACATATATTGACGGTCCCTACCCAACAGTGGGCTCACAGTCTAGAAGGGGGAGACAGAGAACAAAACAAAATATATTAACAAAATAAAATAATTAGAATAATTAGAATATGTACAAATAAAATAGAGTAATATTATGTGTCAGACACTGTACTAAACGCTGAGGTGGATACAGGCAAATTGGGTTGGACACAGAAAATAAATCCTGTGGGGCTGAGGGTGGGGTGAATATCAAGTGCTAAAAGGGTACAGATCCAAGTGCATAGGTGATGCAGACAGGAGACAGAGTTGTTAAAAAGACAGCCTGACGAGAGAAAGCCTCTCGGGGAAGATGTGACCTTAATAAAGCTTTAAAGATGGGGAGAGTGTTGGTCTGTCATATATGGAGGCGGGGGGAGTCAATTCAGTGAGATAGACTAGACTGAGGAAAGCTGGCATTAAAAGAGTGAAGTGTGCAGGCTGGGAGGTACTAGGAAATCAGAGAGGCAAGGTAGGAGGGGGGCAGTTGATTGTAGTGCTTCCTGTCTCTCCCCACTTCAGTCTATACTTCACTTGGCTGCCCAGATTAGCTTTCTACAGAAACGGTCTGAGAAGCAGCGTGGCTCAGTGGAAAGAGCCCGGGCTTTGGAGTCAGAGGTCATGGGTTCAAATCCCGGCCCCGCCACTTGTCAGCTGTGTGCCTTTGGGCAAGTCACTTCACTTCTCTGGGCCTCAGGTCCCTCATCTGCAAAATGGGGATTAAGACTGTGAGCCCAATGTGGGACAACCTGATCAACTTGCATCCCCCCAGCGCTTAGAACGGTGCTTTGCACATAGTAAGCGCTTAACAAAAAACATTATTATTATTGTTATGTCACCCAATAATAATTCTCAATAATCTGCAGTGGTTGCCTATCAACCTTCGCATGAAGCAAAACTCCTCACTCTCGGCTTCATGGCCGTCCATCACCTCATCCCCTCCTACCTCACCTCCCTTCTCTCTTTCTCCAGCCCAGCCCACATACTCGGCTCCTCTGCCGCTCACCACCTCCCTGGGCCTCAATCTCGCCTGTCCCGCCATCGACCCCTGGCCCACATCCTACCTCTGGCCTAGAATGCCCTCCCTCCTCATATCCACCAAACTAGCACACTTCCCCCCTTCAAAGTCTTACTGAAAGCTCACCTCCTCCAGGAGGCCTTCCCAGACTGAGCCACCCTTTTCTTCTTCTCCTCCTCCTCCTCTCCCCATAACCCCCTCCCCATCCCACAACACTAGTGTTATGTATGTCCATATTAATTATTCTATTTATTTTATTAATGATGTGTACATATCTATAATTCTATTTATTTATATTGATGCTATTGATGCCTGTCTACTTGTTTTGTTTTGTTCTCTGTCTCCCCACTTCTAAACTGTGAGCCCGTTGTTGAGTAGGGATTGTCTCTGTTGTCAAATTGTACTTTCCAAATGCTTAGTACAGTGCTCTACACACAGTAAGCACTTAATAAATACAGTTGAATGAATTAAAGCCAATGGTAAAAAGACCACTGGACAGCATGGACCAGCAGAAGTGTCAAGCCCAGAAACATGACTACATCCTTCTTAATTGTACTTTCAACCACTGACAGTCCCATGTTTCTCATCTCCCACCCCTTCAAATTCAGGAACAAGCAAAGACATTCTTAAGATAAATTGAGGGAGAATTGGATTGAACTGCACTGGTCATTTATTCAAGTAGAAGAGATTTCGTATAAATATCTATCATAATTGGTGGAAGATTTTTCTTCTCATACTTCACCTTTTTAATATTAGTAATTAAAGATTTCCAATTCATTTTCCACGTTTCTTCATTTGAAATTGGTATTTATTATTTCACCACAGATGATCTGTAGAATTATAGCACTGTCACTTCATCTCCATTTTTTCCACTGTACTGCCTGATGACAATTTGCATAACATTAGAATAGTTATTTGTAGTATTTCTGATTAAGCTCATCTCCAAACTGTGACAGGTAACACCAGGGAGTTCTGCAGGAGCATAGAATGGTAGAATCAAAGTTGCCTGAACTGGTGGGTTTTAACTTGGTGGAACTGACTCTCCAAACAAGACTTTGGCCTATATAAGCGGGTTTCCACACAGTCTGGATTTCCCCTCAGGGAGCTGAACCCTGATTTTTTTTTCTTTGGTACTTGAGATTGGGGCATACTGTAAAAAATTGGTCACCGTTCTTAGAAACTACACTCCCAGTTATTCATTCATTCATTCAATCATATTTATTGAGCGCCTACTCTGTGCAGAGCACTGTACTAAGCGCTTGGGAAGTCCAAGTTGGCAACATATAGAGACGGTCCCTACCCAACAGCGGGCTCACAGTCTAGAAGGGGGAGACAGACAACAAAACATATTAACAAAATAAAATAAATAGAATAAATATGTACAAGTAAAATAAATAGAGTAATAAATATGTACAAACATATATACATCTATACAGGTGCTGTGGGGAGGGGAAGGAGGTAAGGCAGAGGGGATGGTGAGGGGGAGAAGGGGGAGAGGAAGGAGGGGGCTCAGTCTGGGGCAATCCCTTACTGTGTGTCAAGCACTCTTCTAAGGATTGGGGTAGATACAAAATAGAAAAACAGTGAAGCTTAGGGATAGAAAGGATGATAATAATAGATAGATCCCAGGGCCAGAGAGTCAGAAGGACCTGGGTTCAAACTCCAATTCCGCCACCCGTCCATGCGACCATGGGCCTGTCACTCCACTGCATCTCGGTCATCTCATCTGCAAAATGGGGACAAGCCCGTGAGCCCCTCGTGGGACATGGACCGTGACCAACATGATGAGCTCATATTCATTCATTCATTCAATCGTATTTATTGAGCACTTACCGTGTGCAGAGCACTGTACAAAGCGCTTGGGGAGTACCTATCCCAGAGCTCAGAACACGCAGCGTGCAGCAAGCGCTCAAATACCATTTTTAAAATAATAATAATAATGACGGCATTTGTTAAGCGCTCACCACGTGCAAAGCACCTCTCTAAGCTCTGGGGGGATACAGGGTGATCACGCTGTCCCACGTGGGGCTCAGAGTCCTCATCCCCATTTTACAGATGAGAGAACCGAGGCTTAGAGAAGTTAAGTGACTTGCCCAAGGTCACACAGCAGTTAGAAATTAGGTTCTGGAAATGCTACTACTACTACTAATAATAATAATGGCATTTGTTTAGACATTTACTATGTGCCTGGCTCTGTTCTAAGCACTGGGGTGGATACAAGCGAATCAGAACTGCTATGTGTAAGAGAGGGTAGGTTCTTTAAATCAGAGTTAAAAGTTTTGACCAGTTGTTGGGAGTTAGGAGGTAAGTGGCCTAACAGGGGCATAGAGAGGATCTACTGAGGTGCAGAAGCTATGGTCTATCAGGCTCAGGTTTGGGGGAATTCAGGACACCACACACAGCACAGCACGTCACACCTTGAGAGAATGTTCCCCCTTACCCTGATAACATCTTGCAGCATCAAGGGCACCTGTAGATGTTTAAGAAGAAAAAAAACGGCATTTGTTAAGTGCTTACTATGTGCAAAGCACTGTTCTAAACGCTGGGAAGGTAACAAGGTGATCAGGTTGTCCCACAGGGGGCTCACAGTCTTAATTCCCATTTTACAGATGAGGGAACTGAGGCCCAGAGAAGTTAAATGACTTGCCCAAAGTCACACAGCTGACAATTGGTGGAGCCTGGCTTTGAACCCGTGACCTCTGACTCCAAAGCCCGTGCTATTTCCACTGAGCCAAGAAGAATGGCTTGGTGGATAGAACACAGGCCTTGAGGGTCAGAAGGTCATGGGTTCTAATCCCAGCTCTGCCACATGTCATCGGTGTGACCTTGTCCAAGTCACCTAACTTCTCTGGGCATCAGTTCCCCCATTTGGAAAATGCAGGTTAAGAGTGTGAGCCCCATGTGGGACAGGGACCATGTCCAGCCAGATTAACTTGCATTTAGGACCGTCTCTGTATGTTGCTGACTTGTACTTCCCAAGTGCTTAGTACAGTGTTCTGCACACAGAAAGCATTCAATAAGTGTGATTGAAAAAATGAATTTACCCCAGCAGTTAGAACAGTGCTTGGCACATATAAGTGCTTAACAAGTACCATAAAATTTAGGACTTCCTGCCAGTTGGAGATTCTTAATCAGCATCTCCAGAGTCTGATTTTACAAGTGACCTATGGAAGGAGCTGTCCTGATTGGCAGAACTCGAAAGGTGGACCACCGAAAGGGCATCACTGAAAAAACAACTTAGGGAGAACTTCTACAGATAGATAGATAGATAGATAGATAGATAGATACATAGATAGATAGATAGATAGATAGATAGATCCATATAGATCTATAGATATACATAGAGAAAGATAAGCAGCATGGCTCTGTGGAAAGAGCATGGCCTTGGGAGTCAGAGGTCATGGGTTCTAATCCTGGCTCCTCCACCTGTCAGCTGTGTGAGTTTGGGCAAGTCACTTCACTTCTCTGTGCCTCAGTTACCACATCTATAAAATGGGGATTAAGACTGTGAGCCCCCCGAGGGACAACCTAATCACTGTGTAACCTCCCCAGTGCTTAGAACAGTGCTTTGCACATAGTAAGCGCTTAATAAATGCCATTATTATTATTATTATTGTCAGCTGTGTGACATTGGGCAAGTCACTTAACTTCTCTGTGCCTCAGTTACACCATCTGTAAAATGGATATTAAGACTGTCAGCCCCACAGGGGACAACCTGATCACCTTGTATCCACCTCAGCCCTCGGAACTGTGCTTTGCATATAGTAAGCACTTAACAAATGCCATTATCATTATTATTATTATTATATATTTATATGCATATGTGTACATAGCCATTATTATGATTATATGTTTCTATGCATATGTGTACATATATGAATATACATATTCATAAATATATATTTGCACACATAAATATATTTACATGTGTGTTAGTGTGTGTTCTCTTTAGGGTCCCTAAAAACAATCCTATAGGGTCCCTAAAAACAACAGGAAAAGAGAAAGTTGGGGTGGTGCTGGGTACAGTAATAGAGTTGGCACCTGGGAGTGAGGAGGTGAAGCTGTTCCAGATTTTGTGCCACCCTAGGGGTGGGCAAATATTGTATAAAGAGAGGACTACAGAACTCACCTGGGACAATTTGCGGGGTGGTGTCATACATCCCATTGTTTGAGCTCTCTAGACTGGAAGCTCCTTGTGGGCAGGAAACATGACTTCCAACTCTGTTATAGCACAATAATTGTGGTATTTGTTAAGCACTTACTATGTGCCAGACACTGTACTAAGTGCTGGGGTGGATACAAGCAAATCAGGTTGGACACAGTCCCTGTCCCATATGGGGCTCACAATCTTAATCCCCATTTTTCCCCCAAGAGCTCAGTACAGTGCTCTGCACATAGTATACTCTCAATAGAGAAGCAGCATGGCTCAGTGGAAAGAGTACGGGGTTGGGAGTCAGAGGTCATGGGTTCGAATCCTGGCTCTGCCACTTAGCTGTGTGACCTTGGGCAAGCCACTTAACTTCCTTGTGCCTCAGTTACCTCATCTGGAAAATGGGGATTAAGACTGTGAGCCCCATGTGGGACAACTTGATCAGCTTGTATCCCCCCAGCGCTGAGAAACAGTGCTTCACACATAGTAAGTGCTTAACAAATACCATAGCAAAATAAAAAAAAATGATTGATTGATTGACTGGGCTTGGGGGTGAGGAGCGCTGACAAAACGAGATGGAAGGCAGGAAAGCTTGAGCTTTAATCAATGTTATTTTACTCTACCTCAGGGTCTCTGATTCTTCCCTGATGTGACACCGACTCGGCATCACAACAACAGTCAGGTGTAAACCTGATGACGGGCATTTGAGAAGCAGTGTGGTCTAGTGGATAGAGCACGGGCCTGGGAGTTGGAGGACCTGAGTTCTAATACTGGTGGCATCGCTTGTCTGCTGTGTGACCTTGGGCTACATACTTAACTTCTCTGTGCGTTAGTTCCATCCTTTACAAAATGGAGATTCGATCCCTGCTCTCCCTCTTACTTAGAATGGGAGTCCCATGAGGTGCCTGATGATCTTGGATCTTCTTCAGTACTTAGTACAGTACAGTGCTTGGCACCTAGTAAGAATTTAACTTATATAACAATTATTATTATTATTATTTGATAGCACACAAACTGTTTTCTGTAATAAAAATCAGTTGTGCTCTCACACATGAATCACTTTCAGCATCTCTTCTGGGCAATTCAGACCCAGTGGGACTCATTAAAGCTTAGAAAGCCAGAAAGTCATTCTTCATGGGATTAAGTTAATGTTAGAATTTCTCCTTGATTGTGGCTATGCTGCTGGTATTCTTAATTTCACCACTGCTTTGCATATACATATATTTAAGGCTACTCATACTGGGATGCATTCCACAAAAGGCACATATAGAAAGAACCCGATGGGTTGGTTGGAAGATTGGCATTTTCATTAAGCTATTTGAGTTCAAAGAAAAGCAGTAATCATATGCATTGAGGAATTTCTGTAACAAACACGTCCTAAATTGTGGAAGCTTTCAGCCATTAGTCATCCTTTAGTACTTTTAAGGGAATGAACAATATGAAGCAATCCACGTCAGAAGTCACAGTAAAAATTGACCACAGAATAGCCAGTGAGGATCATTATATTTTCCCTTTCTACTGTATGACTCGACTTAGATTAGCATATTTTGGACACATAATCAGGAGGATTAATTCTCTGGAGAAGACACTGATGCTAGGAAAAGTCCAGAGAAAACGTGAAAGAGGCAGACCAGCAGCCAGATGGATAGAGACCATAATAACGATAACGAAAGAACCATTAGAAAGGTTGCGGATTATGGCAGAGGACAGGACGTTCTGGAGAAAGTATATCCATGGAGTTGCTATGAATCAGTAATGACTCGATGGCACTTAATAATAAGAAGAAGAAGGAGGTGGAAATGTAAAGATGCAAGTGCAGTTACCTTCAATCTCAGAGTCAATCTTTTTTCAAGATGGTGTCAGTTAACCAAAGGGACCATCCTACCACTCATCCTACTTTGCTTGAAGCATAATTTGGAAAAATGGGAGACCAGATAAGAGTTCTTCAATTTCCGATGGGTGCTGAATTTAGATGGCAAAAATTTGGCCCCCTCTGAATGGCATCCTCATGCTGGGGGGTACCTAGACTCAAATACCTTCTGGAGAAAGGAATTTGAAAACTGATACTCAGAAAAGTGTCGTGTCATGAAGTTCCAATCTGGCTTCGAATCCACTTCAGTATCTTCCACCTACCCAACAGCTAACACCTTTTTAATAGTTCTCTTCGATTGAAATCAATAATCCATTAGTGAAACGAGATCTCATTCCCCTCTAAATCTTTAAAATTTACAGTCATTTTTAATGTGTTCAGCCGGCTACCTTGTGAACCCTAATGGATAACTGTTTGAAAGGTGACTGCTTTCTGTTTTCCTAATCATCGGAGCGCTTCCAGACCAACATTGCCTGACTTGTTGCAGATTGAATAACTCAAACTCCAAAGCTTCTTTCTTCCAAAAGAAATTGATTTATGGCTCACAGAAAACTCTTTTGCTGGGAAATGGAGAAGGCAGGTGGCTGCAATTCATATCAATTAAATGGTGAACCAGTTGCTGGGTTTGTGCCTTTTCTTCCTTAATGACAGTGTTTTAACAAACTGCTGAGGTATGAATGGATGCTGTCCGATTTGGCTTTTCTATGTCCATTGCTTTTTTTTCTATCAATGCCACTTTAAAGGAAAAATGTAAGCATCAACCACTCTAAATCTTATGTACAAATACAAACATGGTGCATCGCTCTCTTTAAAAAAGGTACCCAACTACAGTATTCATGGAAATCATGGGTGAAGAGAAATTACCATTTCATATTATGGTTCTGTGTAATTTTCCTTCTGCCAAACTCTGAGCAATCATTACAATAAAAATTCTCCTACAAAGCGGATGAAATTTTAACCTTAAAAATAGAGCTAGTTGGAGGCACGTAGGAGATTATACAAAATGATTAGGGAGAATTAGCTAAGTAAATCCCACTGAATAATTACAAATAGCCAATCAGTTGTATTCATTGAGTGCTTATTTTGTGCAGAACACTGTACTAAGTGCTGGGAAGAGTACAATACAATAATAAAGAGACACGTTCCCTGTCCACAATGAGTTTAGAGGGGAAGACAGACATTAATATAAATTACAGATATGGACATAAGGACTGCGGGGCTGAGAGCGGGGATGAATAAAGGAAGCAAGTCAGGGCAACTCGGAAGGGAGCAGGAGAAGAGGAAAGGAGACCTCTTGGAGGAGATGTGCCTATAACAAGGCTTTGAAGACAGGGAGAGTAATTGTCCGTCAGATATGAGGAAGGAGGGTGTTCGAGGCCTGAAGCAGGATGTGGGTGAGAGGTGAGTGGCGAGATAGATGAGATTGAGGTAAAATGAGAAGATTAGCATTAGAGGAGTGAAGTGTGCGGATTGGGTTGTAGTAGAAGAGTAGTGAGGGTTTAAGTTGACTGAGTGCTTTAAAGTTAATAGTAAAGACTTTCTGTCTGATATGGAGATGGATTGGCAGCCACTGGAGTTTCTGGAGGAGTGAGAAAATATGGCATGAATATTTTTGTAGGAAAATGATCCGGGCAGCAGAGCAAAATATGGACTAGAGTGGGGAGAGACAGGAGGTAGGGAGGTCGGCAAGAAGTCTGATATAGTAAAAAAGGAGGGATAGGATAAATTATTGGATTAACATGATAACAGTTTGGATGGAGAAGAAAGAAAAATAGTAATACGCCTGGATATTTTTCAGAGAATGGATGACCCGAGTCCTTCTTTTCTTCTTTCTAGATAGAGAGAAATTGTTATGGGACAAGGTACACCTAAAGATCTTGGCAGTAAATTAGTATTTGTGAAAGTTACGACAACAGGAAAAAGTGAAGATGGGTTTTCACCTCCAGTATTTACTGTTAAAAGTAGAGGGACTCAAAAGGACATGAGTTCTAAAGCCGGCTCCACCACTTGTCTACTGTGTTATCTTCAGCAAGACACTTCTCTGTATCTCATCTGCAAAATGGGGATTGAGACTGTGAGCCCCACATGGGACAGAGACAGAGTCCAACTTGATTTGCTTGAATCCACCCCAGTGCGTAGTACAGTGCCTGCTATGTTGTAAGCTCTTAAATTCCACAATTATTAGTATCACTTATTCCATTTCTCTCTACCAAATGCTTAGTATAGTGTAAGCACCTTGTGGGCAGGAAACATTTCTACCAACTCTGTTATATTGTATTCTCCCAAGCTCTTAGTAAAGTGCTGTGTACACAGAAAACACTCAACAAATATGATTAAGACAGTCCTTGTGTGAGTACAAGGAGTTAGAGTTTGTGGGTCTCTAATTATTCTTCTCATCAAGTGTGATCAGTCAATGGTATGATGAACAATCACAGGGAGTGAGAGCTATTGGAGAAAAGGAGAGTGGATCCCGTCACCTTCAACAGACTTTATGTATGGACTACTAGTCTCTAAATACTCATTCAGAACAAGGATCAAGGTGATTAAGAAATTTGGATGAAGTGGTTGGAAGATTCACAATGCTGAGCTGGATTATAGAGCCAAAGTTAATCAAAATGGATTGCTAGGTCTTCTGGGAAAACAGAGTGATAGCAACAACAAGGCACTTTTCCTAAACAGAACTGCTGATTTTCTTGGTCTGAGTGCTGGCTCTAGATGTGGTACATTTGATTTTCAAGTAGCAGGCTGATGGATTTTAAATGGACTGCCACTAAGATGCCAGGATTGTTCTTGCTCCCTGCGGCAAATTAGGTGTATGACACCTAACACATAAAGGTCAGGGAATTCAATATTTGCTGGGGTTGAAGCCAACTTTTCAGATTTTTAAGCTACCAAAATAGCATTCTTCCACAACAACAAGGCCTGTTATTGGGGTTCACTTTGATATTCACCCCAGTCTCAGCCCCACAACACTTATTTACCTACCCACCTGTAATTTATTTCAATGTCTGTCTCCACCTCTAACCTGTAATCTCCTCGTGGGCAGGTATCATGTCTACCTACTCTATTGGATAGTGCCTTGCCAAGCTCTTCTCTTAATATGATGTTCTGCACACAGTAAGCACTCAATCAATGGTACTAATAATGATGGTATTTGTTAAGCACTTACTATGTGCCAAGCACTGTTCTAACTGATTGATTTAGGCAGGGGAAACAGTCCTTAGAAAAGGGGGAGTAACACACTCAGGAGAATAGATGTGGTAGATGAAAGAGAAGAAGACACAAGGGCATGACTAAACCAAAATAACAAAACTAACATTCACACTAGGGGGAAATTTGGAGGAGAAAGTGTAAGCTATTCAAGCACAGAACCCCAAGAAGATGGTCTAGAAGCCTGCAAATGTGAATAGAGAAACCAGGGAAAGCACAACTCATGAGCCTTCTGCCCTGAATCAATCAATCAATGATATTTGTTTAGGATTTACTGTGCACAGAGCACTGTACTAAACACTGGAAGAATACAGTGCAAGAGTTACTGTTCCTCCTAAAGCAGAGGAAGTCCTTCCTGGCACAGCATGAGACCACTGCATCCTCACCCAAAAAGGACACAGTAAGCGCTCAGTAACTACCATTGATTGATTGAGAAAATGCCCCTAAGGCCCAGAGGATGGCAAAGATTCATTCAATCATATTTATTGAGCACTTACTGTATGCAGAGCACTGTACTAAGCACTTGGGAAGTACAAGTTGGCAACATATAGAGACGGTACCTACCCAACAGTGGGCTCACAGTCTAGAAAGATGACAAGAGAGCATAGATAGAAGAGGCTGAAGCAGCCTGTTAGAATATAATTCTCAGATCTGGTGCCTGTAATATGTGCTCCTCAGGACTGCAGTCCCATCAATAACCCTTTGATGCTGAATGTGCCATAAATCAAGAGTGAAGTCGGCTGGACACTGGCTGACTCCAGGTGTAGGAGGGCCTTCCCTTCAGGTTCATCGTGGGAACTGGGATTCAAGAGTGAGGTCGGTGGAGGGTTGTTGAGCTCTGGGAGAAGGAGAGATAAGCTCTACTCTCAGGGGAATCCTCAGGAACTGAATCAATGGGAACTGTCACTTTGGAGTGGAGTTTGGGAGAGGTCAGTAAGCTCCAGAGATGAACTCACCATCCCACTCTTGGGAGGTTCATGGGGAAGTTGGTCTCTGAGCAATTTTTGGCCACCATACTTTATAAGAGGGGCTTCTTTCAAGAACTCTAGATTGCAGGGAGACATGTCTACCAATTGTGTTATATTGTACTCTCCCAAGTCCTTAGTACAGTGTTCTACACACAATAAGTACTCTATAAGTACCATTGATTGACTGATTGATTGATTCTGTGCTAGTCTTCTCTCATGGATATTTGACCAAATTAGCATCAAATTGGGCTCCTCTGGTTTCCAATTTTGCCTCTTCCTTTCCATCTCACTAGTTAAATCCCTAGTTAAGTCATCTCATGATTGGGTTACTGAGACCTATTTCTCACTCTCCCTCTCACCTTACTTCCACTTCCCTCAGTTTTAAAAAGTTCACAAGAAAATGATCTTTACCTATCCTCATCCATAGATTTCCTCAATCTGTACTTCTTCTTCCTCATGTGGAGTTGGACTTCATTTTCTTGGTGAGTCTACCCTTGGTATTACTTCACCCACACGTAATCTTTACTTTCCCACATGTCAGTTTGATCTACTGCTCTATGGCTCCTTCTTGCCCTCTCCAGTACCTACAATGCCATATTTTCGACAATGTCCCATATACCTATCTTCTGTTTACCACCTGTCAAATCATCTCCCTCAGTTCAGTCAAATGTAATCACTCAAACCCCAAATTTAGATAGGTGAAATGGTAAGTGAAAGACTAATTTCCTCACACGTAGTCTCCACAGCATCTTTCCTCAAACTTCTAATCTAAGGTATTAATAATAAGATTAATAATAGTAATAAAATTATGGCATTTGTTAAAAATTTACTATGTGCCAAGCACCATGCTAGGGTAGATTCAAGAGAATCAGCTTGGACAGAGTTCCTGTCCTACATGGGGCTCACAATCTAATGGGGAAGGAGGGCAATTAGTTAATGCTCATTTAACAGAAAAATAACTTGCCCAAAGTTACCCAGGGGGTAAGTAGTAGAACTGGGCTTAGAACCCAGGCTTTCTAATTCCCATACATAAAAGCAGATATGCCATAAGAAGTCGGTCATTTTGTCCTCTTAGATTAAACCCTGGTACAGACCAGGGTTCCCCATTTTTGCATTCAAATATGTAAATGAGTTTATCTCCTTCCTGGAGTATTAATAAAAAAGCTGCTGAAAAAGTCTTTCTGACTAAAGGATGGAAATTTGTGATGGTTTGGCACAATTTTCCATTTCTATTTCATATTTTCTTTTCTTCCTGTAGGCCTCCGTTAGCAAATTGACAAATTAGTGAGTGATTGAGCCTGTTCTATTTTTCACCATTTGAAATCCTAGGCATGTCCTTTTCCACAATAATAATTTCTTCACAACTGGTAAAGGTGCAGTGGAAAATGCCATTCTCTCTGGCTAGCTGAGACAATTCAGCAGCTGGCTGGGTGGGATTCTTGCCGAATTTTCATTATGAATAGGATGTAGAAGGTTTTGTCATCTTTAGGCAGGTAGCCAGGGAAATCGTGAGCACAATGGAAAGTCTCCCTAAGGGACAGGGACCATGCCTAATCCCTATCTGTGTATCTCTCACAGCTCTTAGCACAATGGTTTGCACACAGTAAGCATTTAATAAGAAATGAGGTATTTGTTAAGAGCCTACTATGTGCCAGACACCATACTAAGCGCTGGTGTGGATACAAGCAAATCGGATTGGATGCAGTCCCTGTCCCATGTGGGGCTCATAGTCTCAATTTCCATTTTACAGTTGAGGTAACTGAGGCACAGAAGAGTGAAGTGTCTTGCCCAAGGCAACACAGCACTCAAGAGAAGCAGTGTGGCTCAGTGGAAAGAGCACGGGCTTTGAAGTCAGAGGTCATGGGCTCTGCCAATTGTCAGCTGTGTGACTTTGGGCAAGTCACTTAACTTCTCTGGACCTCAGTTACCTCATCTGTAAATGGGGATTAAGACTGTGAGCCCCCCGTGGGACAACCTGATGACCTCATAACCTCCCCAGTGCTTAGAACAGTGCTTTGCACATAGTAAGCACTTAATAAATGCCATTATTATTATTATTGACAGAGGCAGGACTAGAACCACAACCTTCTGATTCCCAGGCCCATGCTCTAACCACTACACCATAATAAATACTACTACCACTGCTCACATAAGGTTCTCCTATCTGTTATCCACAACTGACTTCAGTTTCCGGCCAAGGACATTTTAATAATTTTACCTGAAGCCTCTCATTTGTCCGGATAGACTGGCAGGGTTGAAACAGTTCCCAACCTGAATCATTGTCCCATTCCACAAAGAACAGGCCAGATTTTCAATCCAAGATAGTGGGATTTGGAGGCTGACTGATCAGGAAGACTGTCTCAGATGTTTCCATGGCTGTGGAGACTCCAGCTCTTGGAGACCATTTGGCGATCCAGAGACGGGCCTCGTTTCATTCACGTCGGACGGTGAAAATTATTCACCGGAATACAGAAGCAGTTGCTTTACTCCATGTTATACACCCTTGAACTCTTGTTGGTCTATCATAGGGGCAGGATAAAGAAATATGTAGAACCAACACAAAAAATGTCCCAGTAGATTGATAGCAGCTTCTCGCTGCTTCTTGTGCCTTGTCTGGAAATTATATTTTTCCCCCATGGACCAGTTACCAAGTGTACAAAAGAATTGTTAATCTATTAATCCTGCTAAATTTCTAAACAGGCCAGACTCCTAGTTATTCAACCTGTAACATTATTAGCTCATCACCAACCCACCTAGGGACAAGGAAGCAAAGCAGAAGGCAATCAACCATTATAGAGTCATCTGAGTCTAGACAGAGCATATACGCTCAACTCCCTCAAGCTGCAAATGTAATGACTCAGACTGCTGAAATGATAGTTTTGTATAACCAGTCTGTTTCCTAATGGTGGGAGATGCTTGGATAGATTGATAAACTTGCTACAATCCATTACGTTCCATCATAAGTCTCATTCCCCGACAATGGGACATATTATTTCTCTCAGGCAAAAGCAGTAAGAAATAAACAAGATAAAAGTAGATCGGATTGGTAATCTCTTTTTCTCTTCTCCCAGGGGCATCTGGCCTATTATGTAATATTGGAACAAGTTATTAACCAGTCTGTGGTAAGACTTATTTCAGAATGGAAATTACTTACCTGCTATGCACCGGGTTTGAACATTATTTTCTGTCTCATCGTTTTCCTGAGTCCCGACTTAGGGCTGTAGTGACCCTTTCTCAAGTTAGAAATGGAGGTGTGGGGAAGTGCTAATGAGAGTTCTTGTGTGAAGGTTTAATATTTCCCAGTTCACAGAGGAAGAAACTGTATTTCAAATAGTGGTGATAATAAAATGTTTCATAATGAGTGCAGTGTACACTTGAATTTGGACTGGGTTTTGTGATGGCAAGTACTCTGCTTTCCAATAAAAGCGATGGACTGGAGGGTATTCCCAGTCTGATAAATGCACCATAATGCAATGAAGCTTCAGTTTGGTGACTAGAGGCATTGAAAGAACAATGTTGCTCTCACTGACCAAAAGGAAAGAGGTAAAATAGCATTTGATTTTTGAACAGACCCCATCTGCATCTATACGTGGAGCCACAAATCTAGCCTTCATGGTCACATTTCACTATAGCGTGGCTCAGTGGAAAGAGCCCGGGCTTTGGAGTCAGAGGTCATGGGTTCAAATCCTGGCTCTGCCAATTGTCAGCTGTGTGACTTTGGGCAAGTCACTTAACTTCTCTCTGCCTCAGTTACATCATCTGTAAAATGGGGATTAAGATTGTGAGCCCCCCGTGGGACAACCTGATCACCTTGTAACCTCCCCAGAGCTTAGAACAGCCCTTTACACATAGTAAGTGCTTAATAAATGCCATCATCATCATTATTATTATTATTATTATTATTACACTGCCAAAATCATCTTTCTTGTATCACCAGAAAAGTTCTCATTTCCTGCAGCTCCTTGTCGCTTGATCTCTGAGTAAGGCACTGCATAGATCCCTTTCCCACTTGAACCTCATCGATCTAGTAATGGTGATGAAAGTGATTCACTCCTACTCACTGAAAGAATGTGAAAAGCCCCCACACTGTTCCGTAGAAACGGAGAAACAAGAACAAACTCCTGCATGTACATTTCACCTTCAACTTTCCAGCCCCTCAAATTTCCCCATCTGAACAGATACCATGTTCCAGTTCAGCATGAGTGGATGACTAAAGACTCCAATTCTAGTTTCCATAGTTCTCTCTGTATAAAATATCTTCCTGATCTACACATTTGCGTGATGTCAGAAAGTTCCAAAGGATATTGGTGATCAAATCCCATCCACTCCTTTCTGTGTCACCCTGATTGCTCCCTTGGTTCTTCCCCTTTTCCAGCCCCACAGCACTTATGTACATATCTGTAATTTATTTATTTGTATTGGTGTCTGTCCCCCAACTTGCTGTGGGTAGGGAATTGTGCCTATTTATTGTTGCACTGTAATTTACTAAGCGCTCAGTACAGTGCTCTGCACACAGTAAGAGCTCAGTAAGTGTGATTGCATGAATTACTTCTTCCTTGTCATGACACTGTTCCATCTCAGATGAAAGATTGCTACCTTTGGGGATTTCACAGTCCCCTAATAAAGATGTTTTCAGGACCAGAAATGACAATTATATTGAATATGATCTTTTTAAAAAAAAACTAGAATACCAGGACGGAGGTCTTAGCATGCAGGTTGCTGCCTTCTCCTTTGGGAATATTCTAGTGGGGAAGAGGCAGGGAGTCTATCCTTGTATTGTAGGATATCTGTGACATCAACCGCAAAATGCTTCGGGACTTAAATTGACAGCATTCTAACCATACTCCATCCTGGTTGTAAAAATCTGAGTACCAAAACCGATCAAGAGTAGCTGGGAGGTTGGTTCAAGGTAGACTGAAAAGTTTAGCTGGGGAAATACATTCAATCATATTTATTGAGTGCTCACTGTGTGCAGAGCAAAATCCCATTTTGGGGATAAATACATAGTTTTCCACAATTCTCTAAGAAAGTTAGACAGGGGTATTTGGCCAATCTAGAGGTAATAAACATGTACCAGAAGTCTTTTATGTCAAATATTTTGAATTGAAACATGGCAAAGTTCTAAATTTACATGTTTAATAATTAATTGTAATAATTGTAAGACTTGAGCTGTGACTGCCACAATGAGAGAAATTAGTACCAGCACCTGTCATTTGGCTGAGAGAATTTTGGAGTGGCCAACGGTAGGGATAGGAAAATGAACACTAATTTTGGCATGAAATTTCCTTACAACCAAAATACTAAAAATGATCTGAAGGCTGATATCACACAGATAGGCTTTCATGAAGTCTATATTTAGACAAAATCAAATTCATTTCACGAACAGATTAGCCTACTGCAAAGTCAATGTACATGAGATATGTATTATAGCTGTTACTGTTATTTATCATAGCTGGCATTGATCCATTTTCAATGAAAGGAGGATTAAGCAGACTTAGCATTTGAGATGGGCTATCTCTATGATGCAGTGTTTTCTTCCTGTGTTGGTAAGGCAATGATTGATCGGACATAAACTACCTAATCAGGAAAAGAATATCAAATAATTGTTTCACACCAATTTACAGAAGAATTAATGATAAATCCAATGTTTCCAAGGCCCTCCCTCCTTACAACCCTAACAAGAACCCAAGGGTTATGAATGGCATTTTCTCCACAAATCAAAGCAGATAGCACTAGAAAGACAAAACACCTATTTTCATAAGGAGGGTCATATTGAACCATTTCTTCATACTTATTGATAACTTTGAAGGAGATTTCAAAAATATAAATGCCTTGCTGTTAATGTGACAAAACACATACAAATCATATATGCAAATCTAATTTGTAACTCGTAAATTGGAAGATTAAATTTGTCTACTGAATGCCATGCTGAATATTGCACAAAAGCTTTCTCTGCTATTTTTCCTAAGCAATATGCAATATATCAACTATATTAATCTATGACAGCCAGTGACTTAGCTTAAGCAGAATCCAAAATGATTATTTTTATTTTTACATTTGTGCGGCAAGCAGTTAAGCAATTCAGTCACCTAGTTATTGATATTTTCATATACTTTAATTTAGTCTCCATTTATTTTTCTCCCTTTCAAATGATGATGGGCTATTCTACCCACAGGATTGTCTGGTTTTTCGTAATGCTATTTACACACTTAGAGAAAATGCCTCCCTAATCTCATTTACATAGGCTGGTATTTGGCTTTGATCATCTAAATCAACCAGTGTCAGGTATCATTAGATGGAATTTTCTCACGCACAGATCATGCGGGTGATAGCATTATTGACATGATCCAGTCCTCTGCACCCCCCTGAAGGAGGATATTTCTCTACTTCAAACCTGGGCTTTCAAAGCATACAGCTTTGCCATCTCCCCTGCTGTATTTCCCTTCTGGTTTTTAACCTCCCCCTCTTAAAATTCTTTCGACTGAACTGGCTCTTACCAAACTGTTTGGCAGGATCCCAAATATCCATCATTTGATGAATAACAGACCATTCCTCAGTGATGCGGTGAGGACAATGTGACAATAATAAGGGAGGTGAGAACTAAATGACTTCACATTTCAAAATCTAATTCCAAATTCATTCATTTGAGCTGACATCCGGGAAAGTAAGGTGATGACTTCCTTGGGTCCATAGCAAGCCCAACAGGGAGAACTCATGGAGGAGATGGCCATCTTGAGTTCCAATAATCTAGTCACTGTTTTCTCTGTGCAAGAATTCTCTCAGCTCTTTACATTGCTCTTTCTAGAATACTGTATCTCTGACCATTGCAACCCAGGTTTATGATGTAAGTACTGGAGGAATGAAATGCTTATCCTGATCTGTCCAACTCAAATTAGCTTACATTATGAGAATTATCAGTAGAAATTAAAAGTAAATCTTGTACTGAAGTGACGAGGAGGCTCGGAAATACACAAGTTATCTCGTCCTACCTCCCTACTTCACTGCTGGTGAGACATTCTCCCTGTTTCTACAGAGGTCTGAATCTCTTATTTGGGAGAAAAATAGAAAGCTGAACATTAAGAATGGTAAAGCATTTTAACTCCTCTCATTAATCCTCTTCTCCCCTGTGAGGTAGGATGCAGTATTGGCTTCCTCTGGCAGCTGAAGAAATTCAAGTCCAGAATTTAGTCACCTATCCAAGGTCACACAACTAATCCGGGACAAAGACTGGAATAGAACAAAGACTTTCTATTCCTATTGTGCCCCTCCAGAACGAATGCCCATTTCTGACTCTCATAAAAGGGATGTGGCTCTTTTTCATATAAAACATATTTTCAGGGCCTGTTGACTTTGACTGGCTTTGAAGTTTGGTTCTGATTTGGTTTGGAAAAACCCCATTGACTCCCTGCTCTGAGGGAAAAAAAGAGCTTCCTTTTTCTTGGCAATAAGCTGAGCGTAACATATGCTGGAGCGTGCTGCCGTTCACTAGTGTTTTGGCAGTGTGGGGCTCTTGTCTTCTGTCTCCAGCCAAAGGGAAGGGGGAGAAAGAGGAAAAATTTCTCTAATGAATCCAGTTGGCGGGAAACCGGGCTGTGAGCTCTGGTCTGTCCAGCAAAGTGAATACTATAAGAAAATCCCACTTGTCGACTGCAAAATAAATTTTAAACCTATCGTGACCACTGTTGGTTTTGGTGGAAATACTGCACTCAGAAAGATAAGCTATTTTGGATGACGTTTGAGGAGTCAGAATGACAGTTCCCCTCCCCATTTGATAATGGACCAGTCTAATAAAGATTAAGGAGAGACTGTTTCAGAACAGAGTGGGAGAGGTCTCAGGGAACGGGTCTTGGTTATCCCAGCTCTTTACTCTTACTGGGCCTGTGATGTAAAAGTACGGTAGCTAGTTAGAGATCCAGTCTTCTAAAAGAAAGCAGTGTCTAAATAATAAGCAGTGTCTACAGTGTTTAGAACAGTGCTGGGCATATAGTAAGTCAGTGATCAGTTTCTTTGTTCAAGAGCTATGGCGGTCCCGAGAAACCAACTATTTCCCATTAAGAGACTGGTCCTTTGACTTAATAATAATAATTATTATTATGGTATTTGTTAAGCACTTACTGTGTGCCAAGAACTGTTCTAAGTGGTGGGATAGATGCAAGGTAATTGAGTTGTCCCACGTGGGGTTCACAGTCTTAATCCCCACTTTACAGATAAGGTAACTGAGGTACAGAGAATGAATGAATGACTGTGAGCTCCATGTAGGACAGGGACCGTTTCCAAGCTGAAGGTCACACACAAGGTCACACAGCAGACTGGTAGTGGAGCTGGGATTAGAACCCACATCCTCTGACCCCCAAGCCCATGCTCTTTCCATTAAGCCATGCTTCTTCTCAAAACAAATTACCCAAAGACTCTTGCTCCACTGAATTTGCTCTATTTGCTGCTAAATCCTTATTCTTCCTCCTGTTTTCATAATTTGTCATTTTTGGGCATCTTCCCCATTAAACTGTAAACTTCTTGGGTTTTTTTGGTCTTATAGTCTCCCGTGTTCTTAGTATTCAATAGGCATTCAACAAATACTATTGACTGAAAAAGACAGTGAGGGATATACTATTGAACATACTGTTGTAAAATAAGTAGATGCATTTCATGAAAATTGGTAAAATTAAGCAATTATTGAAAACCTAGCATACTCCATCAAAGAAACTCATCTTTTTTGGTAAGTCTCAATGGGTTTTTCCGTTGCTTCTTGGATCTATGCTTTCTCCTATTCAAAGCTTTGAACAAAAAACCAACCACAGAGAGTTGTGCCAAAACACTGAAAATTTGAGGAGGTGAACTTCAATTGTTCTAAGGAAGTAATTATGACATCCTCACACTCAAACTGACATTGCTAACTGTATTAGCTTTCACCTTTCTGCAGAGATAAGTTCAACTGATGGAGCAGGCTACGTTTTCAGCAATGGCTTAAAGTTGTCAACTTTCATAAAATGCAGTCATTTATCACAAGGTTGTGAATCAAAGATTTAAGAGCATGGTCTGCTAACCCCCCTCAGACTTTGGAAGAGCAGGGAACTGGATTGTATTTCAGTGTAGAATGAGTAAATGGAACTCCTTGGAGAGGAAACCACAAATGAATAATTTTATCCTGGTAGTAAAGCTGACCAGTACATGCTGTTAGTTTCCTACAAGCAAAGAGACTTTCTAATTCATTCATTCAGTCAGTCATATTTATGGAGCGCTTACTGTGCGTGGAGCACTGTACTAAGCACTTGGAAAGTACAATTTGGCAACAAATAGAGACAATCCCTACCCAACAACAGGCTCATAGTCTGCCTCTGCCTGCATTAGGCAAGTAGCTATTCTTCTAGAGTGTCAAATTTGGCTCTGGAAACTATTCAGATCTCTGCTACCTTCACATGTTTGTGTTCCAGAACTCAGTCATCAGTGAAGTACCAGGGGCCAGACTGCTACATAACCAATCAATGGCATTTGTTGGGTGCTAAATTTGCACAGAGGATTGTACTAAGAGCTTGGGAGGGTAGAATAGAATAGAACAGAACAGAATATATAGTATGTAATAAGTGCTTCCTATGTGGTAAGCACTGTTCTATGTACAAGGTTACATAAGAGGTAATCAGCTTGGAAACAGTCCCTGTCCCACATGGGGCTCACAATCATACATTCATTCAATCATTTTCATTGAGCGCTGTGTGCAGAGCACTGTACTAACCTCTTGGAAAGTACAATTCACCAACAGAGACAATCCCTACTGAACAATGGTCTCACAGTCTAGAAGAGGGAAACAGAGAACAAAACAAAACAAGTAGACAGGCATCAATAGCCCCAAAATAGACAAATAAGAATTATAGAAATATATATACATCATTAATAAAATAAATAGAATAATATGGACAAATATACACAAGTGCTGTGGGGCAGGGAGGGTGGTAGAGCAGAGGGAGGGAGTAGGGGCGCTGGGAAGGGGAGGAGAAGCGGAGGAAAATCCCCATTTTACAGAGGAGGCAACTGAGGCACAGAGAAGTGAAGTGGCTTGCCCAAGGTCACACAGCAGACAAGTGGTGGAGCCGGGATTAAGACCCAAGTCCTTTGAATATCAAGTCCACGCTCTTTCCTCTAGGCTCTGCAATAGAGTCGGAAGACGCAATACCTGCCCACAGGTTTTCAAACTACGGTATTTATTCTCCCCTGAGAATCCCTCCCTTCCTTACGTCCAGAGAGCAGCCTTTTGGCTTTCAGCTCCCTTCCCAACCACTGTTGAATGCCAGGACTCAGTTCCATCTTCCACATCACCACCTCAATCAGTAATGATCCTGTAGCAACTACTGATCCGCGTGACTCAGTGGAAAGAGCCCGGGCTTTGGAGTCAGAGGTCATGGGTTTGAATTCCGGCTCCACCACATATCTGCTGTGTGACCTTTGGGCAAGTCACTTAACTTCTCTGAGCCTCAGTTCCCTCACCTGTAAAATGGGGATGAAGACTGTAAGCCCCACGTGGGACAACCTGATCACCTCGTATCCCCCTGCCAGTGCTTAGAACAGTGCTTTGCACATAGTAAGCGCTTAAGAAATGCCATCATTATTATTATTATTATTATTATTTTGGCTTTCAGCTCCATCCCCAACCATTGTTGAATGCCAGGACTCAGTTCCATCTTCCACAACACCGCCTCAATCAGTAATGATCCTGCAGCAACTACTGATCCGCATGGCTCAGTGGAAAGAGCCCAGGCTTTGGAGTCAGAGGTCATGGGTTCAAATCCCAGCTCCACCACATGTCTGCTGTGTGACCTTTGGGCAAGTCACTTCACTTCTCTGGGCCTCAGTTACCTCATCTGTACAATGGGGATGAAGACTGTGAGCCCCCCGTGTTACAACCTGATCACCTTGTATCCCCCCAGTGCTTAGAACAGTGCATTGCACATAGTAAGCGCATAACAAATGCCATCATTATTATTATTATTATTTTGGCTTTCAGCTCCGTCCCCAACCATTGTTGAATGCCAGGACTCAGTTCCATCTTCCACACCACTGCCTCAATCAGTAATGATCCTGCAGCAACTACTGATCCGCGTGGCTCAGTGGAAAGAGCCCAGGCTTTGGAGTCAGAGGTCATGGGTTCAAATCCCAGCTCCACCACATGTCTGCTGTGTGACCTTTGGGCAAGTCACTTAACTTCTCTGAGCCTCAGTTACCTCATCTGTAAAATGGGGATGAAGACTGTGAGCCCCACATGGGACAACCTGATCACCTTGTATCCCCCCCAGTGCTTAGAACAGTGTTTTGCACATAGTATGTGCATAACAAATACCATCATTATTATTATTACTATTATTATCATCCATTAGCAATGTGTGTTGAGTCCTAGCTAAGTGCAGAGATGTATAATTGAAGTATAAATCTGTGTCTGCATATGATGCTAAGTCACCAGAATTTAATTGCAACCCATTTTTTTGAGAAATAAACCATCCTCGCAAACTGGTCATTTCAATAGCTCTATTTTACTTCTGACTTTACTACGTGATCAAGGAGTTTTTGAATAATAATAATAATTGTGGCATTTGTTTACCACATACTGTGTGCCAGGCACTGTACTAAACACCAGGGTGGATACAAGCAAATCAGGTTTGACACAGTCCCTGGCCCACGGGGGGCTCACAGTCTCAATCCCCATTTTGCAGGTGAGGTACCTGAGGCCCAGAGAAGTGAAATGATTTGCCCAAGATCACACAGCAGACAAGTGGTGGAGGCAGGATCAGAATAAGCTTCTTACTCCCAGGCCTGTACTTAATAATACTACTACTACTACTACTACTAATAATAATAGCATTTATTAAGCACTTACTATGTGCAAAACACTGTTCTAAGTGCTGGGGAGATTACAAGGTGATCAGGTTGTCGCACCTGGGGCTCACAGTCTTAATCCCCATTTTACAGCTGAGGTAACTGGGGCACAGAGAAGTTAAGTGACTTGCCCAAAGCCACACAGCTGACAATTGACAGAGCCGGAATTTGAACCCATGACCTCTGACTCCCAAGCCCGGGCTCTTTTCACTACACCATGCTGCTTCTCTATACCATGCTACTTCTGAAGGAGTAAGACCAGCCCAAGAACACCTTGTACAGGAAGGAAAAAAAAGGCGGGGAGGAATCCAGCAATCATTTGTACTCCCCACTTAGGTTTGACGTTTTGGTTCATTTCAGCTAATCTCTGGAGATGTGAGTAATAGCAGAAGCTTAAATTGGATATACTGCCTTCTTATCAGTTATCTGATGTATCTGGGGGTGAACCTTGTGGAAGATTTTGGTGAAAAAGCGAATTCTTTGTTATTTTCCCTAAGTAAAATGTCACTGAGTCAGGGGTTTGCTGTAAGCACTTTCATTTTTTTCCTTGCATCTTTCCCACTGATTTGTTCTAAACCTTTAATGTACACAACTTTATTCTCTGCACAGTAACACTTCAATACAAATTCTAACCCCGAGTGTTTTCATTAAGTAAAATTTTTCCAAGATCATCACCACAAAAGAATCTCTCTTGAATTCCCTCCAGAAGTAGTAGCGTGTCGTTCTTACGATGAATGAGGACTAAAATAGGTTAACCCAATCCTATGACGCAGGGCAGGAAGATCCAAAGGACACAAAAAAGGAAGTGGCTCGTCTGATAATAGAAGCTGTCAGCTTTAGTGGCATCCTTCTTTCCAGCTTCAAAATTATCAAACAATTAGCATTAGTACAACCCTCTCCTTTCCCCAGGGTTCTTTCATTAAACTTCCCCTTTTTTTTATGGTATCTGTTAAGCACTTACTCTACGCCAGGCACTGTTATAAGCACTAGGGAGAACATAAGATAATCAGGTTGGACAAAGTCCATGTCCCATATGTGGTTCCCTATCGTAATCCCCATTTTACAGGTGAGAGGACTTTGGCACAGATATGTTAACTGATTTGCTCAAGGTCACACAGCTGACAAATGGCGGAGCCAGGATTTGAACTCTGGTCCTTATGATGCCCACATCCGTGCTCTATCCATGCTGCTTCTAAAGAGGAAGGCAAGGATCTAAATCAACTCTCTACACAAACAAAATGCAGCACAAAGAGGTTCATGCAACCTGCACTTAGCACCAAGAGGGCAGATCTGTAAGCTCATTCATTCATTCATGCAATCGTATTTATTGAGCGCTTACTGTATGCAGAGCACTGTACTAAGCACTTGGGAAGTACAAGTTGGCAACATATAGAGATGGTACCTACCCAACAGTGGGCTCACAGTCTAAAAGGGGGAGATAGAGAACGTGTCTGCTAATTCTGTTGTATTGTATTCTCCCAAGCACTTAAAACAGTGCACAGAGCACAGAATAAGTGCTCAACAATAAATACCACTTGTTGATTGAGGATCAACGTGGCTTAGTGAAAAGAGTAGCCCTGGTTCCACCACTTGCATGCCATGTGACCTTGGACAAGTCATTTAATCAACCCAGCAATGGTATTTACGGAGTGCTTATGGTTTGCAGGGTATTGTAATAGGCTCTTGGGAAGGTACAATACAACAAAACTGGTAGACACATTTCCTGCCCACAAAGAGATGACACTCTTTAAAGGGAGGAATTAAGGATATGCACTTAAATACTGAGGGGCCGAGGTTGGGGTGAATTTCAAGTGCATAAAGGGTGCATAGGTGCAGCAAAAGGGAGAGAGATTAGGGGAAAAGAGGGCTTGGTTGGGAAAGCCCTCTTGGTGGAGGTATGATTTTAATAAAATTTTGAAAATGGGGAGAGTTATGGCCTGTCGTATATGAAGCAGGAGGAAGTCCGAGGCCAGAGGGAGGATGTGGGCAAATGTTCGGAGGCAAAGATAGAGGAAATTGAGGTACAGTGAGTAGGTTGACATTAGAGGATATCATCAATCGTATTTATTGAGCGCTTACTATGTGCAGAGCACTGTACTAAGCGCTTGGGAAGTACAAATTGGCAACATATAGAGACAGTCCCTACCCAACAGTGGGCTCACAGTCTAAAAGGGGGAGACAGAGAACAAAACCAAACATACTAACAAAATAAAATAAATAGAATAGATATGTACAAATAAAATAGAGTAAAAAATATGTACAAACATATATACATATATACAGGTGCTGTGGGGAAGGGAAGGAGGTAAGATGGGGGGATGGAGAGGGGGACGAGGGGGAGAGGAAGGAAGGGGCTCAGTCTGGGAAGGCCTCCTGGAGGAAGTGAGCTCTCAGCAGGGCCTTGGAGGGAGGAAGAGAGCTAGCTTGGCGGATGGGCAGAGGGAGGGCATTCCATGCCCGGGGGATGACGTGGGCTGGGGGTCGATGGCGGGACAGGTGAGAGCGAGGTACGGTGAGGAGATCAGCGGTGGAGGAGCGGAGGGTGCGGACTGGGCTGTAGAAGGAGAGAAGGGAGGTGAGGTAGGAGGGGGTGAGGTGATGGACAGCCTTGAAGCCCAGGGTGAGGAGTTTCTGCCTGATGCACAGATTGATTGGTAGCCACTGGAGATTTTTGAGGAGGGGAGTGATATGCCCGGAGCATTTCTGGACAATGATAATCCGGGCTCTAAGCCCGGCTCCACCACTTGTCTGCTGTGTGACCTTGGGCAATCTACTTAACTCCTTTGTGCCTCAGTTGCCTCGTCTGTAAAATGGGGATTAAGACTGTGAACCCCATGTGGGACAACCTGATTACCTTGCATTTACCCCAGCACTTAGAGCAGTACTTGGCACATAGTAAGCATTTAACAAATATCATAATTATTATTATTATTGTTGTTACAAAAGCCAAGTTAGCAGACTTATTCACTCATTCAATCGTATTTATTGAGCATTTACTGTGTACAGAGCACTGTGTTAAGCGCTTGGAAAGTACAATTCGACAACAGAACTTACATAAGCAAGGTAAGGTAGGAGGCGGTGAGTTGGTTGAGCACTTTAAATCTGATAGTGAGGATTTTCCATTTGACTTAAACTTCTCTGTGCTTTATCTGTATAATGGGGTTTCAATATGTGCTCTTTCTCCTCAGGCTGTAAGCCCCATGTAGGACAGGGACTGTGTAGGACTTTATTATCTTGTATCTATCCCAGATCTTAATACAGTGCTTGGCACCTAGTAAGCACTTAAATACCATAGTTATTTTAATGATTGGCCCAAGGACTTGAAGTAGCATTCAGAATAGACGTTGACTCCTGCTCCCTGACTCTCGTCACTAATGTCCAAAAATGGATTCACTCCCAAAACATGTACTTTCTCCAACCCTAATTTAGTACCTTACCGTGGGCTTTTACAAAGATTCATTGAACTAATATATTAAAATTATGGGGTGCAGTGTCTAGCCTGGTAAATCTATTATCCCATAAAATAACACAGAGGAGCTCCAAAGCTCCAAACATGAGAGAGTTCTTAAACTCACGAGTTGATCTGGAACTTGCTTTTGGCAAAAAAAAAAAAAAAAAAAAAAAAAGATCTACAATACAGTTTCCCTGTAATAAAAACAATAATAATTTTTCAATTCCAGGCTTATAATGGGAAACTCTGCTCAGGCAATGTTTTCTCTTCTTCCTTATTTTGTAAAATTCCCAGACTACCATGCAGCCAAACCTTTCATATTAAGTAGATTACAAAAAAAAGTCACATCAGATTTGAAAACTGTCACTACTGTAGGAGTTTTAATTAGGAATAAATTAAAGAAGGAAAATGGCTTTCCCCGTGACAATAAAATTTTGCATTTTGAATAGAGTCTTAAAGAGTAACTACGTTCAGAGATTCTTAAGGTAAAGTGGGATAAAGGAGTTTTCTGGATCCTAAAACATGAAAGTAAAGACAAAAGAGTACTGCTTTCTGGAAGACATTAGGAGACCCTGCGGTCATCTAATGTGGTCTGTGATCATCAAACATGAATTGACGATTCTGTGATGCCATGTACAAACTTCTTGACCCTTACCGTGGAGAAGTAAGTAGTTGATGGGTGTTCTTTTTTTTCTTTTTTTTTTAAATAGACCCTACCAAGCAATCACTATGTACCAAGCACTATACTAAGTGCTAGGGCAAATATAAGATAATCAGAATGCAAACAGTCCTTGTCCCACACAGATTCTAAATCAGAGAAGGACTTAATCAATCAATCGTATTTATTGAGCGTTTACTGTGTGCAGAGCACTGTACTAAGCGCTTGGGAAGTACGTAACGGAAGTAAAGAGAAGTTTAGTGATTGGTCCAATATCACAGCAGACAAGTGGCAGGTCAGGGATTAGAACTCAGGTCCTCTGTGTCCCAAGCCCATGCCCTTTCCACTAGGGAGAAGCAGCATGGCTCAGTGGAAACAGCACGGGCTTTGGAGTCAGAGGTCATGGGTTCAAACCCTGGCTCCGCCAACCGTCAGCTGTGTGACTTTGGGCAAGTCACTTAACTTCTCTGGGGCTCAGTTCTCTCATCTGTAAAATGAGGATTAAGACTCTGAGCCCCTCGTGGGACAACCTGATCACCTTGTAACCTCCCCAGCGCTTAGAACAGTGTTTTTCACATAGTAAGCACTTAATAAATGCCATTATTATTATTATTATTATTATTTTCTCAGTAGTGAGGATAAATTCCAGAGTCCTCCAGCAAGTCTCCATTTTGGCAACTGGCCAGCCCTCCAATTATCTTTATTCTTTTAACCCACTTGTACATCATGTTATTACCTTGCAACTGGTTAGGGAAGAACAGTTTGTAAAGAATTTGCCTATGGGAAAGTTATGGGGAGGACAGTTTTTGGGTGGAAAGGCTAGTTCTGTTTTGGACATGATAAATTTGAGGTGTCCATGGGACATGCAAGTAGAAATGACCTGAAGGCAGGAGGAAATGTGAGACTATGGAGAAAGAGAGAGGTGAGGACTGGAGAGGTAGACCTAGAAATCATCTACATAGAGATGGTAAATGAAGCTGTGGGAGTGAAAGAGTTCCCCGAGGGAGTGGGTAAGGATGGAGAAGAGAAGAGGACCTAGAACTGAGCTTTGATGGACTCAAAGTTACGAGGTGGGAAGAAGAGGAAGAGCACACAAAAGAGACTGAGAATGGGAGGTCAGAGAGATAGGAGGACTATCAGGAGAGGACTGTCTCAGTGAAACCAAGATTCGATAATATTTCCAGGAGAAAGGGGTGGGTCACAGTGTCGAAGGCAGCTGGGACATCAAGGAGGATTAGGATGGAGTAGAAGTCGTTGGATACGACAATAAGGAGGTCATTGGTGACCTTAGAGAGAGAGAGAGTTCTGTCGCGTGAAGGTGGTGGATGTCAAATTGGAGGGAGTCAAGGAGAAAATTTGAGGTTGGGAAGTGGGAGCAACAGATGTAGGCAATTAGCTCGAGGCGTTTGGAGAGGAAATGTAGAAGGGAGATGGGGCTATAGCTAGAGGGAGCATGGATCAAGGGATAGGTTTTTTTTTTTTTTAGGTGAGAGGACACATGAGCATGTGGGAAAGCTGTGGGGAAGAAGTCATTGGAAAGTGAACAATTAAAGATGGTGGTCAGGGAGGGAAGAAGAGAGGGGGTAAGCATTTTGTTAAGGTGCAAAGGGATAAGGTCAGAAGCTCAGGTGGAAAGGGTGGATTTTTAGAGGAGACAGGAGATCTCTTGAGATATTGCAGGGAAAGATGAAAAAGTTGAAGAAAAGGCTAGAGGGAGGAAGGGACTGGAGAGGAACGGGGAGATTTTAGGGAGATTATATTTGATGGTTTCAATTTTATCAATAAAGTATTTGGTCAGGTAATTAGGGGCAAGAGATGAGGGCGGTGGAAGGACAGGAAATTTGAGGAGGGAATTGAATATCTGGAACAGTTGGAGTGGGCAATGGACACGGGACTCAAGACTGAGAAATAACGTTGCCGAGCAGAGGAAAGGGCAGAGTTAAAGCATGTGAGGATGAATCTATATGGACAAGGTCCACTCGGTGTCTGGATTTCTGCCAGCAGTGCTCCACGGTTTGGGCCGAAGAGTGCAGGAAGATTGTGTTGGTCGCCCAAGCTGCTGGTTAGTGGTACAAGATAGGCGGAGGGACAGGTACAGGTTGTTAGGCCACAGTTACTACCTGTAGGGCACAGAGAACTCCCTACTCCCCAAGGAGAGGGATAAAGAATATGGTAAAACTGAACCATTTGAAAGGCTGGTGGATTGCTGTGTTCCCTGTTATTAAGAAATAGTGCAAATCATCACTGCAATGCTATTGCTTTCTTTACATAATACAATTAAAGTTTCAAAGGAAGGAAACGGCAAATTCTTGGCAAGAGAGAGAGAAAGAAAGAAAATTAATGCAGTGAATGGATATAGTAAAATTATTCTGAGGCTGGAAGCGTAAATGTGCACCTGGGCCAGAATTATCCAGCTCTTTCCAGACCTAAAAAGAAAAAGCAGACCTTCAGGAAGTTTCCATAAAAGCATTACCTCAATACACAGTTGACAAAAACAATCTGGCTAATTTGCAGGGGTAGGGACAAGCAAATACACACTTCTATGCTTCCTACCTATAAAATGACCTTGCTAACCATGGCTTTAAGTACTAGTGTGGCTCCCTCCACACTAGTTGAGAAAGTACTTGAGAAAGTTGTTTTTAATGGTCTGCATTATTTGACTTTCATTCATTCATGCTGAGCTCTCATTGTGCTTCTCTCCATTAGCATAACACAGGGAGCTTAATTGTAACTGTTTAAAGTTCACTGTTTCACAAAGTTCTCTTACAATTAGTTCCCTTCATAATGCTAATGAACTACCGATACAGGAAAGGCCAGAAGCACAAAACAATCAGCCTGCTGGTATATAGCACTGAACTTCTGGTAGCTGATCGTTTAAACAGTTACTTGTAGCTGGGATTTTCCTTGTAATTTGAAAAGTATAACCAACAGGGAGAGAAAGACCACTAATGCAGTGTATGGATACACTGAAATTGTTCGGACACTAACAGGGTAAATATGTAAATACTCAAATAAATGCTCAAGTAAATACTTGAGTATCAATACTCAAGTAAATACTCAGGCCAGAATTATCCAGCTCCCCCAGGGGCCTAAAATCGATCCATCAATCGGATTTTTTGAGCGCTCACCATGTGCAAAACACTGTACTAAGCACTTCAGAGAGTACACTGTAACGGTATAGCAGACACACGATGGAGAAGCGGCGTGGCTTAGTGGAAAGAGCACGGGCTTCGGAGTCAGAGGTCGTGAGTTCTAATCCCACCTCTGCCACTTGTCAGCTCTGTGACTTTGAACAAGTAACTTGATGATGATGATGATGGCATTTATTAAGCGCTTACTATGTGCAAAGCACTGTTCTAAGCACTGGGGAGGTTATAAGGTGATCAGGTTGTCCCACGGCGGGCTCACAGTCTTCATCCCTATTTTACAGATGAGGTAACTGAGGCACAGAGAAGTGAAGTGAGTTGCCCAAAGTCACACAGCTGACAATTGGCGGAGCTGGGATTTGAACCCATGACCTCTGACTCCAAAGCCTGGGCTCTTTTCCACTGAGCCACGCTGCTTCTCTAAAGCAGGGATGGACGGCGTACGCTCTTTATTATTGTGTTATCTGGGGCTCTACACTCTGGGCTACAGACTCAGGTGGGGTTACTTCACTTCACTTCACTGTGCCTCAGCTACCTCATGTGTAAAATGGGGATTAAGACTGTGAGCCCCACGTGGTACAACCTGATTATCTTGTATCTACCCCAGCGTTTAGAACAATGCTTGGTACAAAGTGCTTAACATATCCTATCATTATTATTATTATTATCATTATTATTATTCCCTGCTCACAATCAAGATGGGTAGACAGACATTAATATAAATAACTTACAGTTATGTACCTAAATGCTGTGGGGATGGGACAAGAGGTGAATAAAGGGTGCAAGTTAAGGCAAAGTAGAAAGGAGTGCAGGAAAAGGAAATGAGGGCTCAGTTAGGAAAGCCTCTTGGAGGAGATGTGCCTTCAGTTCGGCTCTGAGGTGAGGGAGAGTAATTGTCGGGTATGAGGAGGGAGGGTATTCCAGGCCAGCAGCAGGACAAGGGCAAGAAAAAGTAGGTCTTCATGAAGTTTCCATAAATGCTTCAGTATCTGTTCTCCCTCACACTTATCCTGTGAGCTCTGAGTGGGACGGGGACTCTGTCAGAACTGATGATCTTGAGAAGCAGCGTGGCTCAGTGGAAAGAGCCCGGGCTTTGGAGTCAGAGGTCATGGGTTCAAATCCAGGCTCTGCCACTTGTCAATCAATCAATCAATCGTATTTATTGAGCGCTTACTGTGTGCAGAGCACTGCACTAAGTGCTTGGGAAGTACAAGTTGGCAACATATAGAGACGGTCCCTACCCAACAGTGGGCTCACAGTCTAGAAGGGGGAGACAGAACAAAACCAAACATATTAACAAAATAAAATAAATAGAATAGATTTGTGCAAGTAAAATAAATGAATAGAGTAATAAATATGTACAAACATATATACATATATACAGGTGCTGTGGGGAAGGGAAAGAGGTAAGACGGGGGGGATGGAGAGGGGGACGAGGGGGGGAGGAAGGAAGGGGCTCAGTCTGGGAAGGCCTCCTGGAGGAGGTGAGCTCTCAGTAGGGCCAAGAAGGGAGGAAGAGAGCTAGCTTGGCAGATGGGCAGAGGGAGGGCATTCCAGGCCCGGGGGAGGACGTGGGCCGGGGGTTGACGGTGGGACAGGTGAGAACGAGGCACGGTGAGGAGATTAGCTGCAGAGGAGCGGAGGGTGCAGGCTGGGCTGGAGAAGGAGAGAAGGGAGGTGAGGTAGGAGGGGGCGAGGTGATGGACAGCCTTGAAACCGTGGGTGAGGAATTTCTGCCTGATGCACAGATTGATTGGTAGCCACTAGAGATTTTTGAGGAGGGGAGTAACATGCCCAGAGCGTTTCTGGGCAAAGACAATCTGGGCAGCAGCATGAAGTACGGATTGAAGTGGGGAGAGACGGGAGGATGGGAGATCAGAGAGAAGCTATGTGACTTTGGGCAAGTCACAACTTCTCTGGGCCTCAGTTACCTCATCTGTAAAATGGGGATTAAGACTGTGAGCCCCACTTGGGACAACCTGATCAGCAGCGTGGCTCAGTGGAAAAAGCATGTGCTTTGGAGTCAGAGGTCATGGGTTCAAATCTCAGCTCCGCCAACTGTCAGCTATGTGACTTTGGGCAAGTCACTTAACTTCTCGTTGCCTCAGTTATCTCATCTGTAAAATGGAGATTAAGACAGTGAGCCCCATGTGGGACAACCCGATCACCTTGTAACCTCCACAGTGCTTAAAACAGTGCTTTGCACATAGTAAGCACTTGATAAATCCATTATTATTATTACAAGTTGGCAACATATGGAGACAGTCCCTACCCAACAGTGGGCTCACAGTCTAGAAGGGGGAGAGAACAGTGCTTTGCACATAGTAAGCTTTTAATAAATGTCATTATTATTATTATCATCATCATCATCTACCCCAGCAAAGTGCTCTGCACACAGTAAACGCTCAATAAATATGAGTGAATGAATGAAAGAATAAATGGTATTTATTAAGGATTTATTGTGTGTTGAGCACCATATCAAGTGCTTGGCACATAATAAGTACTTAAATACAATTATCAACCTCACCTTCCTCATCAACAAAAACATTTATCCAACATAAACTGTGTATGGATATACCAGCAGTGAGGAAACATAGAAGCCCCACAGGGTTTATAGTCTGGTATGAATGGACAGATTTCCAAATAAAGAATAGATAAGAGAGTAAGGAGTTGGACATAAATGGTAATAAAAAAGTAAACAATTCAATAAATAGATGAATAAACCAATATTTTACAGATATACATGGAGGGCTAAAGGTGATTGTAGGAATGACAAAACAAGAAGGTGATGATTAAAAAAAGAATGCCTCCGGGAGCTGGCTGTTTTAGAAGGTGTATAGTGAATTCTAGTGGAAAATGAACTCCACGGCAAGGGGAAGGACATGAACACTGGATCAGCAGCAAGAGATTCTGAGACGGTGTCCAAGGTGACGCTGGGGGACCGGCCATCTCAAGGTCAAAAGCCATCACTGTACTAAGTGCTTGGAAAGTAAATTTCAGCAATAGAGACAGTCCCTGCCCACACCAGGCTTATAGTCTAGAAGACTGTAGACTCTCCCCCTCTCTCCCTCTCCACCCCAACTTTCTCTCTCCCTCCCTCTCTTGTTATCTTATTCTTAGCAGTCATAATGGTCGTTTCTTCGAAATAGCTAGTGGTGGTGTAATGTATACTGTGATATACGGCTGGAATTTCCCATGCAGTATATACAGTCTCTGGAATGTCAGAGGATATACTTTAGTTCTTTCATTTCCATGGGAAGAAATGAAATTCTCAGCTGAGTTCTACCGCTCCCTTCCCCTGGTACCATGCCACCTAAGAAGAGCCTACTCCATGGTGAGCTCTCTGTAACTTCGGATACCGTTATTGGGTACGTCAGTACTCTTATCCTGCCCAGAGGTGGACTGGAAATCAGCTACTGTCATTCCCAGGGATGGAGGGACACATGAGCCCACTGTTGGGTAGGGACTGTCTCTATATGTTGCCAATTTGTACTTCCCAAGTGCTTAGTACAGTGCTCTGCACATAGTAAGCGCTCAATAAATACGATTGATGATGATGACCTCGTGACCACCTGAGCCAGCAGGCGGAACTGGGAAGTCAAGGTGGGATACCGCCCTAATGACCAAATCCGCTAGATTGACAGCCCAAGCCGGGAATACAGAAGGTGTCCCTCGCCCACCATGCCAATCAAATTAGGTATGGAGGAGGGGGGAGGGCAGAGATTGGGTAGACTGAGGCTGGAATGGCCTAAGGGCACAGGCGATAAATACCTGTCACCTCTGACCTTTGGGGTCAGAACACCAGGACACGCAGCAGCAGGAGGAGCAGCCACTTCAGCAGCAGCAGCCCACGTGTCTCTCTCTGCCCAGAAGGCCAGATAATAATAATAATAATAATAATAATAATAATGATGGAATTTATTAAGCACTTACTATGTGCAAACCACTGTTCTAAGCACTGGGAAGGTTACAGGGTGATCAGGTTGTCCCACGGGGGTCCCACAGTTGTAATCCCCATTTTCCAGATGAGGGAACTGAGGCCCAGAGAAGTTAAGTGACTTACCCAAAGTCACACAGCTGACAGTTGGCAGAGCCAGGATTTGAACCCCTGACATCTGACTCCAAAGCCCGGGCTCTTTCCACTGAGCCACGCTGCTTCTCCAGATGCCCGCTCTGCAACCAGAACCAACACACTGAGGCAAGGGCCGCGGGATGGCTGAGTGTCTCGTGGGTGGGACCCAGGTGCCCCGCTGCTGATGGGAATCATGAGTGGATTCCTCCCATGTAGGGAGAGCACATGGTGAGAGCTAGATGCCTACCACTTGCGCGGGTAATGGAATGAATTCTTCCCATGTGGGAAAGTAAGTGGATTCTGCCTGAGTGGGAAGTGCACATGGGTGAGAGCTAGCCGCCTCACCCACACACAATTAACATATGATTGTGTTCCTCCCATATAGGGAAGCTCTAATATTGCTAATTGATTATATTCCTCCCGAAAGGGAAGTTCAATCCATTGCGTCTAAACAATTACATAAATTCAATTCGCCTCGCGGAATACATTTTATATAAATCTCAGGCTTTCCGTGCCCGGCCTCTCTCTCTCTCGCCTCGCCGATTACTGAACGAACCTGTCCCCGGACCATGGGTGAAAAATGGGTATCCTTTAAGAACCAGAGCAAGAACTGGGTTGTTACGGGAGAAGAGGACAGATAGGAGAAAGGGAGATAGCAGCATGGTACAGAGGGCAGTGCACGAGATTGGGAGTCAAAAGGACCTGGGTTCTAATCCTGCCTCTGCCACTTAATCAATGTGATATTTAAGCACTTACTATGTGCCAGGCACTGAACTAAGCGCTGGGATGGATACAAGCAAATCGGTTTGGACACAGTCCCTGTCCCACGTGGGGCTCACAGTCTCAATCCCCATTTTACAGATGAGGTAACTGAGGCCCAGAGAGGTGAAGTGCCTTGCCTAAATTCACACAGCAGACAAGTGACAGAGCCAGGATTAGAACCCATGACCTTCTAACTCCCAGGCCCATGCTCTAGCCACTATGCCCTGCCACTTGTCAACTGGGTGACCTTGGGCAAGTCACTTTACTTCTCTGGGCCTCAGGCACCTTATCTGTAAAATGGGGATTAAGACTGTGAATCCCACCTGGGATATGTGTCTATGCCCAGCCTGATGTGCTTGTATTTATCTTAGTGTTGAGAAGCAGCATGGCTCAGTGGAAAGAGTGCTGCCTTGAGAGTCAGGGGACATGGGTTCTAATCCTACGTCTGCTACTTATCTGTGTGACTTTGGGCAAGTCACTTAACTTCTCTGTGCCTCAGTTACCTCATCTGGAAAATGGGGATTAAGACTGTGAGCCCGATTTGGGAAAGCCTGACTACCTTCTATCTCCCCCAGTGCTTAGAACAGTGCTTGGCACATAGTAAGCACTTAAAAATATCAAAATTATTATTACAGTTGAGAAGCAGCATGGCTTAGTGGAAACAGCACAGGCTTGGGAGTCAGAGGACATGGGTTCTAATCTCGGCTCCGCCACTCGTCTGCTGTGTGACTTTGGGCAAGGCACTTCACTTCTCTGTGCCTCAGTTATTTCATCTGTAAAATGAGGATTAAGACTGTGAGCCCCACGTGGGACAAACTGATTACCTTGTATCTACCCTAGCGCTTAGAACAGAGCTCGGCACATAGTAAGTGCTTAACAAATGCCATCATTATTATTATGATGATAATATACAGTGCCTGGCATGTAGTAAATGCTTAACAAACACCATAATAATAATGAAAATAATTGACTGTGGGGTCCTCTCTGGTGCTTAGGAATTTTCAGTTTTCCCAACTCATGAGTCCTTTTGGGAACCTAAGCCTAGTGGTTTGGAAGGAATTCTGCACACCAAGAATAATAATAATGGTGGAAGATAGGAGGTAATCTGACTTGACATAGGCCTTGCCCCACACAAGACTCACATCCCAAGAGTGACAGAGACCAAGAAGTGTGGCCTAGTGGGGATTGTGTAGGTCTGGGGGTCAGAGGAACTGGGTTCTGATTCTGACCATGTCACGTGTCTGCTGTGTGACCCTGGCCAAGTTATAACTTCTTGGTGCCTCAGTTTCCTCATTCATAAAATGGGGAAAAATGTGTGTTCTCCCTCAGACTGGGAACTCCATGTGAGACAGGGACCATGTCCAGTCTGCTCATGTTGTGCCAACTTAGTACAGTGCTTGGCACATAGAAAGTACTTAACAAATGCACAATTACCATTATTAATTATTTTATCCCCTTTTTACGGGTGAGGAAAACTGAGCCACCGGCAGGTTATTTGCCCAAGGTCACACAGCGGGCAAATGGTGGAACCAGGACTAGAACCCAGGATTTTTAACTCCCAATCTAAAACTCGTTCCACTAGACCAGACTGTCTCCCTCCAACCGATCTATGTATTTGTTGAGTGACTACTGATTCGTAGAGCACTGTTCTGAGTACCTGGCAGAATACAACAGAAGCAAAACATCTGTCCCTTGCCATCAACAATGGGGGAAAAGACGAACGACAATTACGTACAAATTGTGGGAAGAACAAGACTATACCAGGTAATAATAGCATGGATCTGTCAGGATGATTCAGCTGAATAAATAATAGAACAATCGAATAAACTTGCATAAGTGTTGAGGAGTTCCTTCTACTTTATTAATGCAGCAAGGATGAGGTTGTTTATCAGAGAGATTCTGCGTATTCATCAGGAATTTCTGATCAATTTATATCTGTCCTGCTGACTCCTTGCCAAGAGAGGCAGAAGGCAGCAGGGAGAAATCAGTACAATAGAAAAGCAACCCCCTCTCTGCATCTCCCCTGGAGAGTTTCCAGTACTCTACCCGTCTCAGCTATGGGAGGGAAAGTCAAAGAGAGGTCTTTCCATTCCATTCTTAGCTTGGGCAGTGGTTAGCTGCAAGTCAAAACTCCCCTGTGCTGGGCGACAGTGGCATGGGAGAAATTTGAGGGTGGAGACTCAGGTTTACTGCACGTAAGAAGGCATTGGTAAACCACTTCTGTATTTTTACCAAGAAAACTCTATGGCTACGCTACCAAAACGATCGCAGGTAGAAGTGGGGCATCCCGGGAGAGATGCGTCCATGGAGTCGCTATGGGTCGGAGACGACTTGACAGCAAAAGACAAGAGAAGCAACAGCAGGACCAAGACTACCGTCAGTAGAGGACGATTCTGGCAGAGTAAAAATGCTGCAGTAGTTCTTGTTGATTTATCAGTAAGTTTGCTATGAGAAGGGAACACGTCTGCTAATTCTGTTGTTATTATACTCTCCCAGGTGCTTAGTACAGTTCTATGCACAAAGGGCTCAATAAATACCACCTTGATTGATTAGTTATATTTCTGAAGTGAGCAATAAGTAATCATTGTACTTGTATTGTGTCATTGTACTTCCTGCCTTCTTCTCTTCTCCCATGCTCCCTTTGGGTTGGCTCTCTCTGGCCACCTTTCATATTGTGCTTGCTATCTCAGCCATGAGCTCAGCTACAACCCTCGTGGATAAAACTCCTTGATATTTAACTAGGCCCTCAGACTAGTAGGGAGCTTATGAAATTACCATTGCTTTCATTTCAGGGAATTTCCCTTGGTCTTATCCCCACCCTTCATGGAGTAATTCAGAAAAAAAGAGTGAGTCGGAATTAAATAATCCACTGGAAACCTGAATGCCAAATACCTAAATTCTCATCCCAAATAAGTCCAGGTGTTGACTTGACATTCCTAATTTGAGCTAATATATATATGAAACTTTCTACTTACAACTGCGGAATAAGATTTAGGAAAAGGGAAGATTTTTGTTTTCCTTAAAGGAGAGAAGATGAAAATGGAATTTTGCCTGTTTTCTTTGGATGTGTTTTAAGACAAATGTATATGACACTCCTCTCCCTTGTCAGCTTCCCCCTCACCACCATAAACTCCTCTGGTCAGAGAGAATTAAATGAATAAATCCTAAGGTGTTCATTTTTCAGTTGGATCTCTTGGGATTATATTTTCAATGCAAAAGTAAAGCAAATTGCATTTAATGTCAAAATCTGCTTCAATTTAATTCAATTGTACCATGCCTCATGAACGCAGAGGGGAAGAAGTATCAACTTTTAACATTAATCTTAAAGGTCCAAGAACGAATTTAGGATGGGAATCAGTGATTTCAATCAATCATATTTACTGATTGCTTATTGTGCTCAGAACACTCTACTAAGAGCTTGGGAGGGTACACTATAACAATATAGCAAACATATTTACTGCCCATAAGGAGTTTACAGTTAAGTACAATTCTTAGACCAAGCAAATTAAGTCTGAAAATCTTTGGCCACTGAAGTGACTGTTGAGATAGATGTCGGAGAATTCAGACCATACCAAAAACTAAGTGAAAGAACACTTCTGTGAATCCCTCCATTAACTTTCTGACAGACATCAACTCCCATGTACTAAGCCTTTGTGTGCAGAGAACTGGGCAAGCTTCAGGAACACCAATCTAGAACTTAATTGTGGTGAAGTCCATTGTGTATTAGACTGTAAATAGATATCTGAAAATGTAAATCAAGACTTTGGGTCTACTGATGAATCTTCATTTTTGAAGACGTATTTGGAATCGGTTCTTTTTTTAACCTCATGCCAAGAATCAATACGCCCACATTTTGGACTGAAGAGCAGAGAAAGAAGGACTCCTGATCACCTCTGGATTCTTCCTCTAAGTGTTCCAGGAAATTGCTTTTGAATGATTTGGAGGGTGAGGGCATAATACAATTTATGGCATATTGAAAGCTTTCCAAATTAAGGAGTAATGTCCATCTTTTTTCAATCTGTATTTGGATGATTCTTAGTGGTTTTCTGATCATGTCACCCTAAAAACAACCAGAAAAAAGGTTGCCTTTACTGAATATGGAAAACAAAGATCTACATAATTGAAGATTGAGCCCCTTTCCAGCAAAAGCAAATGAAAAAAAAAAAAAAAAAGAATACTGACAGCATTTTGCTTTTTTAATCAGGGCAAATTGATGTTTAAGAATTCATTAGGCATTTCTTGGACCCATTCAAATGAAGTAATGTAAAATAAACTTTAAGCTGGTATAGTAGATAGTTATCAGAGTTCTTTGGAGTAAAATGAACTTTCCCATTTGAATTCTTGTTATGGAGAATACCACCCCCCAACTCCCCCCCTCCCCCCAAAAAAACCCCATGATTTCTCATCATGTCTGATGTCCTGGGCAATGATTCAACAGAGACCACAGGCCGGGCACAGTTCTGAACATGATCAGCTTAATTGTCTTCAAGCTAATTTACTTCCTTCTATCTTTGGGTCAGGGTTTTAGGTTCTACTGGTCTGCTGTCATTTGGACAATTCAAGACCAATAATAGTGATGGTATTTTGTTAAACATTTACTATGTGTCAAGCACTGTTCTAAGTGCTGGGGTAGATACAGCACTAAACAGGTTGGACACAGTCCCCGTCCCACATGGGAATCACAGTCTTAATCCCCATTTTACAGATGAGGTAACTGGGGCACAGAGAAGTTAAGTGACTTGCCCAAGGCCACATGGCAGACAAGTGGTGGAACCAGGATTAGAACCCATGTCTTTCTTACTCCTAGGCCAATGCTCTAACCACTAAGCCATGCTGCTGAGAGCAGATCTGACGTTAGTGGTATGAAAGAAGAAATAACACCCTTCTTACACATTATGGAAAAAATTGTTATCTGGTAAAGCAGGGGGAGTGTGGGGAAGACATGTGTCAGGCTAGTCAGTTTAAAATTCTTAAAAGATGTTACCTAAAACATCCTCCCCTCCCCAACGCCCCTACTCCCTCCCTCTGCTCTACCCCCCAGCACTTGTGTATATTTGTACATATTTATTATTCTATTTTATTAATGATATGTATATATCTATAATTATATTTATCTATTTTGATGGTATTGATACCTGTCTACTTGTTTTGTTGTCTGTCTCCCCCTTCTAGACTGCGAGCCCACTGTTGGGTAGGGATTGTCTATCTATTGCCGAATTATCCTTTCCAAGTGCTTAGTACGGTGCTCTGCACACAGTAAGTGCTCAATAAATAAGATTGAATAAGTGAATGAAGTAAAAGATGTTGGATATTCACAATGAGGACTAGGGAGAGGTGCACTGTAGTAATGAGCCCCTACCAAAGTCTGTTGCCTGACCTACAGAATCAGTGGAGAGGGGATCTGTTTTACAAAGAAGGCTGTTTGCTAAAGGAGGCTCTCAAGAACCTTATGATTGGGGGAAGCGGATAGATTTACTACTCTCTTCTTCTGTGCATCCATACTTTGTTGCCCAGATTATTTTTCTAAAAAAAGCCCAATCCACATCTCCCTACTTTTGAAGAACCTCCAGTGGTTGCCCATCCACCTCTTTAACAAACAGAAACTCCTTACCTTCAGCTCTGAAGCTCATGGTAAGAATAGTGCTTGACACACAGTAAGGAATTTCTGTTTGTTAAAGAGGTGGATGGGCAACCACTGGAGGTTCTTCAAAAGGAGGGAGATGTGGATTGAACCCCTCCTACCTCACCTCGCTGATTTCCCAATACATCCCAGGCCCAACACTTCCTTCTTCTAATGCCAACCAACCCACTGGACCCCAATCTTGTCTATCAAGCGCTTAGTACAATGCTCCGCACATAGTAAGTGCTAAGTAAATACATTTGATTGAATGAATGAATGAATCCTCTCAACAACCCCTCAACCATGCCCTGACTCGGGCCTAAAACTACCTCTCATTGCATTCATTCATTTATTCAATCGTATTTATTGTTTACTGTGTGCAGATACAATAAACTTCCATACAAATACATATTTTGCCAACTTGTATTTCCCAAGTGCTTAGTACAGTGCTCTGCACACAGTAAGCACTCAATAAATATGATTGAATGAATGAATGAATAAAATTACAGATATGTACATAAGTGCTGTAGGGCTGGGAGAGGGGAAGACCCAAGGGAGCAAGTCAGGGTGACACAGAAGGGACTGAGAGATAAGGAAAGGTAGGACTTAGTTTGGGAAGCCCTCTTGGAGGAAATGTGCCTTCAATAAGGCATTGAATGGGGGGAGAATAATTGTGTCAGATTTGAGGAGGGAGGGCGTTCCAGGCCAGAGGTAGGACATGGACGAGGGGTCGGCGATGAGACAGGTGAGACCGAGGCACAGGGAGAAGGTTAGCAGTAAAAGAGCAAAGTCTGTGGGCTCAGCTTTAGAAGGAGAGAAGCGAGACAAAGTAGGAGGGGGCGAAGTGGTAGAGTGCTTTAAAGCCAATGGTGAGGAGTTTTTGTTTGATGTGGAGGTAGATGGGCCACCAGTGGAGTTCTCTGAGGAAGGGGGTGACAGGTCCTGAATGTTTTTTTAGAAAAATGATCCACGTAGCAGAATGAAGTACTGACTGGAGTGGCGAGAGACAGGAGGCTGGGAGGTCAGCAAGGAGGCTTATGCAGTAATCCAGGTGGGATAGGATGAGTGATTGTATTAATGTGGTAGCAGTTTGGATGGAGAGGAATGGGCAGATTTTAGCTACATTGTAAAGGTGGGACCTACAGGATTTAGTGAAGGATTCACTATGTGGGTTGAATGAGAGAGAGGAGTAAAGGATAATAATAATAATAATGACATTTATTAAGTGCTTACTATGTGCAAAGCACTGTTCTAAGCACTGGGGAGGTTACAAGGTGATCAGGTTGTCCCATGGGGGCTCACAGTCTTAATCCCCATTTTACAGATGAGGGAACTGAGGCCCAGAGAAGTTAAGTGACTTGCCCAAAGTCACACAGCTGACCACTGGTGGAGTTGGGATAGAACCAAGGTTATGGGTTTATGAGCCAGAAAGGATAGTGGTGTCATCTCCAGTCGTGGGAAAATCAAAGTGGAGAACAGGGTTTAGGTGGGAAGATAAGGAGCTCTATTTTGTACATCTTTAGTTTGAGGTGATGGGAGGACATCCCAATAGAGATGTCTTGAAGGCAGGAGGAGAGACGAGACTGGAGAGAGGGAGAGAGACAGTAAACCACCACTGGCCGCAACTTCAAACCCTCATTAATAGCACACCTCCTCCAAGAGGCCTTCCCCGACTAAGCCCACATTTCTCTTACTCTCCTTTCTGTGGCAGTACCCTTTTAATATTTGATATTCACCCCACGCTCAGCCCCACAGCACTTATGTATTAATTTTGTCTGCCTCCCCCTCTAGATTGTAAGCTCCTGGTGGGCAGGGAACGTTTCTACCATTTCTGTTGTATTGTACCCTTCCAACTATTTAATACAATACTCTGCACATAGTAAATACTCAATACCACTGATCCATTAGTAGGGAGGCCTTTGCTACTGTAAATTCCTCTCACTGAAAGGAGTTCTTCCCTTCAAAACAAAGGATCAGACAAGATTGTCCTTGTCTGGGTGTATCAGAAATACCAACTTTCTGACTGGTAAAAGTGCAGGATAACATCGCCACTGCCAACTAACAGTGGCTTACATTCCTTACATTCCCATTTTACATTCCTTTTACTGCCACCTAAGCATTGGGATACTAGTACACTCCCATATCACTCATATACATATCTTTACACTCCACTGTTCTCCCCTAACTATAATTAATTTTAGTGTCTGCTCCACTGCTATATTGTAAGCTCCTTGAAGCAGGGATCATGTCTACTAATTCTATTGTACTTGTCTTGTATTTAGTACAGTTGGCCTGCCCACAGTAAGGGCACAATAAACACTTTTGATTGATTAGCACTTCCAAACAACTGATAGGAGGTTTTGGCTTCCTTTGGAAGTCACTCATTCATTCATTCAATCATATTTATTGAGCGCTTACTGTGTGCAGAGCACTGTACTAAGCGCTTGGGAAGTACAAGTTGGCAACATATAGAGACGGTCCCTACCCAACAGTGGGCTCACAGTCTAGAAGTCCTATCAATGGCCCACAGATATGGACTTGGCTCCACCCTCTCTAAACTTTGAGTTGCCAAAAAGTGGTTCTCGCTGTGGACAAGGAATGTGTTTTTTATATTGTACTCTCCCAAGTGCTTAGTACAGTGCTCTGCACACAGTAAGCACTCAATCAATAGGACTGACTGACTGGTTACCGTGGGTCAGAGGGATACATTACAGATGGGGTAACAGGCCCAGAGAAGTGAGGTGACTTCCCCAAGGCCACACAGCAGACAAGTGGTGGAACCGGAATTAGAACCCATGACCTTCTGACTCCCGGGTTCATGTTCTATCAGCAGAGAAGCAGCGTGGCTCAGTGGAAAAAGCGCGGGCTTGGGTGTCGGTGGTCATGGGTTCTAATTCCGGCTCCGCCACTTATCAGCTGTGTGGCTTTGGGAAAGTCACTTCACTTCTCTGGGCCTCAGTTACCTCATCCAGAAAATGGGGATTAAGACTGTGAGCCCCATGTGGGACAACCTGATTACCTTGTCTCTCCCCCAGCGCTTAGAACAGTTCTTGGCACACAGTAAGTGCTTAACAAATACCAAAATTGTAATTATTGTATTTATTAAGCCATGCTAGATTCAGTACTTTCCACTGGGAGTAATCTTTGCATGGCCAGCCTGAGGTAGCTGTTCTTCTAAAATAATAATATTAATGGTGTTTGTTAAGCACTTGCTATGGGGCAACTGGGGTAGATTCAAGATACCTGGCCACAGTTCAGGTCCTACATGGGGCTCACAGTCTAGGGAGGAGGGAGAACAGGTTATGGATCTATTCTGCTCTGTTCCTCTTGCCCCACTATGATTATCCAAGAGAAGCAAATGACCTCTTCAGACCCAACTCTCAGGGTAGTCGCATTCCCCTGAGGATCTGGGTCACAAAATGCAGGCCACCAAATCAGAACCTGGTTAAATCTCAAGGCCCAAACTGAAAGCCCTACCTGGATTTGGAAGGATTTCTGAACACCAAAGTTTAAACATACGAGATGGCCCCTAATGCCATAGGAGAATATCTGCTAAAGTGGTATTTCATGTTTAAACAGACTTACATTAACCAGATCTAATGAATACTAATATTTCATTAAGAGACTTAATCTATTTCATTACACTTTATATTACTTAACATAATAAGTCACTTCCCACCAGCAACGTTGTCCTAAGACAAATTTAACAGACTTTATAAATAACGGGTCAATATCAACTCTGTCATAAATTCATTTCAACTTTGGAAACAGGCCCAGTGGCTACTTTTGTATTGCTTTCTTGCAGATGATCCATAATTCATAATTAACTTTGACTTAAAAATGTGACAATGCACTTTCTTTGTTAAATGGAAAGCTCCGTTTGAATGAAAAAAAATTAATTTCAGTCTAATTACAGGTTTTCAGAATGCTAATTTCAGTTTGCTGTTCTCTGGTCCATGGCATAGCTAGAAATGCTTTCACTATGGAGAGAGGTTTAAAAATACATTTTGGGAAAAGCAGGGTGCCGAGAAATAAGTGAAAAGCCTGTCAGAGGCAGTCATCTGCTGCGACAAGACTTCACATTGCTTAATGCAGCAAAAAGATATTCGTTTGAGTTCTGTGATTGTTAGCAATCTATGGGGTTTTGACTCTGTTTAAAACAAATTTTAATATATTGTGTAGTGAAGAAGCTAAAATGGAAATGGTTGGGAATTATTTTTAAACATCTAAAATTCCATGGTGCCTTATTTTGGTTGAGTGAATAGGGATTATGGTAATACAACTTACACAAGGTTCTAACAGAATGCATGCTTTCAAGCTCTTGTTTTGGATTGAAGACAATGGCCAAAGTAGGGAATATCGTTCCGACAACAAATGCCTGTCTGGAAACAGTGTGATTCAGTGTTAGAAGAAATGATTGTTTGCATTCATTTGGCATTGAAGTTTTGGTGTCTACTACACTCAAAAGCACTCAAATGTGTACATTTTTCCAGTGCTTGGCACACAGTAAGAGCTTAATAATAATAGTAATACCACGGGGTTAAGCATTTTTGTACAAAACAGTGCTAAACTTTGGGGTAAATGTCAGATAATCAAATTGGACATAGTCCCTGGCCCAGAACAGGGCTCACAGTGGTATTTTTTAAGTGCTTACTGTCAAGCACTGTTCTAAACACTGGGGAAGATATAAGATACTCAGTTCAGACACAATCCCTGACCCACACAGGGCTCGCAGTCTAAGTAGGAGGGGAAACAGCTATTGAATTCCCATTTTTACAAACGAGGTAACTGCAGCACAGAAAAATTAAGTGACTTGCCCAGTGTCTCACAGCAGGCACGTAGCAGAAGTAGGCCTAGAACCCGGGTCCTGTGACACCTAGGCCCATGCTCTTTCCACTAGACCACATTGCTTCTCAGTCTAAATGGGAGAGAGGCAGATATTTCTTTCCTCATTTTACAGATGAGGAAACTGAGGCCCAGAGAAGTTAATGATTTGCCCAGGATCACACAGATGGCAAGTAGTATAGCTGGGATAAGAACCCAGGTTTCCTGGTTCCCAATGCCGTACTCTTTCCACTAAGCCATGCTGCTGCACGATGCTTTTAATGCTCTTTAACATAGGGTGGAAGATGCTATCCCCATGTTATTGGAGAATTGGGTGCAATATCATGCATTGTGGTTGACTCTTCCCGGAAAGGTCAGCTTTCTGGCTGCAGGAGGGACATCATTAGGTGTCCTGTGTAGGATGTCAGGACACCAGCCACACTCACTATTAACCCAAAATCAGCACCCTTGGGTGGCCACTCACCTACCTAAGCCATATCCAACTTCAGCTTCATAATGTGGCCCCACTGAGGCAAGAAAAATATTGCGGTCCCCTCATTCTTTCATTCAGTCAGTCATATTTATTGAGCACTTACCGTGTGCAGAGCACTGGGGAGAGTACAGTACAACAATAAGCAGACACATTCCCTGCCCACAGTGAGTATGGCCCACAGTCTAGCGGGCCATACGGACATTAATATAAATACATAAATTACAGAGATGGACATTAAGTGCTGCGTGGCTGGATGAGGGACGAATAAAGGGAGCAAGTCAGGTGACACAGAAGGGAGTGGTAGAATAGGAAAAGAGAGCTTAATCAGCATGTCAGCTGTGTGACCTTGGGCAAGTCAGCTTCTCTGTGCCTCAGTTGCCTCATCTGTAAAATGGGGATTAAGACTGTGAGCCCCTTGTGGGACAATCTGATCACCTTGTATCCGCCCCAGAGCTTAGAACAGTGCTTTGCACATAGTAAGCGCTTAACAAATGCCATCATTATTATTATTAAGGGCAGGTATTTTTCCTTGTGCTTCCACTGAATGTTCCCATGTACCCTGAACAAACACTCTGCACATGTTACTCCCCTCCTCAAAAATCTCCAGTGGCTACCAGTCAACCTACGCATCAGGCAGAAACTCCTCACCCTGGGCTTCAAGGCTGTCCATCACCTCGCCCCCTGCTACCTCACCTCCCTTCTCTCCTTCTCCAGCCCAGCCCACACCCTCCGCTGCTAATCTCCTCACTGTGCCTCGTTCTCGCCTGTTCCACTGTCGACCCCCAGCCCACATCCTCCCCCTGGCCTGGAATGCCCTCCCTCTGCCCATCCTCCAAGCTAGCTCTCTTCCTCCCTTCAAAGCCCTACTGAGAGCTCACCTCCTCCAGGAGGCCTTCCCACACTGAGCCCTCTTCCTCTCCCCCTCCCCATCCCCCCCACCCTACCTCCTTCCCCTCCCCACAGCACCTGTATATATGTTTGTACAGATTTATTACTCTATTTTATTTGTACATATTTACTATTCTATTTATTTTATTTTGTTAATATATTTGGTTTTGTTGTCTGTCTCCCCCTTCTAAACTGAGAGCCCGTTGTTGGGTAGGGACCATCTCTATATATTGCCAACTTGTACTTCCCAAGCGCTTAGTACAGTGCTCTGCACACAGTAAGAGCTCAATAAATACAATTGAATGAATGGCAAGGTAATTGAGTGCTTTGAAGCCAGTGGTGAGGAGTTTTTATTTTAGGCTGAGGTGGATGGGCAACCACTGGAGTTTCTTGAGGAATTTCTTGTTCTGTGTGACATCATCACATTTTCCTGCATGCACACAGGAATTTTCATGACATCATTAGGGTTCACTGGGTACACACAAGTGCAGAGTAATGTCACTGTATGGAAGTCTGTCCTAACACCCAAATTTACAACATTTCCATGAGGGGACCACCTATCCAACCCCAAATCAAAAACAATGATAATAGTGGTATTTGTTAAGTGCTTACTGCGTGTCAAGCACCATACTTGTAACGAAGCACTGCTATAGTTACAAGACAATTGGGTCAGACACAATCACTTTCCCATATGGGGCTCCCAGTCTAAGTAGGAGGGAGAACAGGTATTGAATCCCCATTTTACAGATGTGGAAACCGAGACACAGAAAAGTTAAATGGCTTACCCGAAGCCACACAGCCGACAGATGGTGGAGCCAGCATTAGAACCCAGGTCTTTTGACTCCTCACAAGTCTGTGCTCTTTCCACTAGGCATCATTGCCTTGCCACTTTCCACATGGTCATTGTGTTCCCTTCCCAGATCCTCGTTCTCACAGGTGCCGCTTTTGAAGACGACACTTAAAGTGCCCACCTCCTGCCCACCATAGCTTCATCAGGGTCCTCCAGACAGTGAACCCCGAGGTAAATGCTTCTTGCTTCCTTTCAGAACTCAGCCCTGGCCCATTTGTGATATTTGCCATGGTATTTAAGTAATAATAATAATAATAATGACATTTATTAAGCACTTACTATGTGCAAAACACTGTTCTAAACACTGGGGAGGTTACAAAGTGATCAGGTTGTCCCACGGGGGGCTCACAGCCTTAATCCCCATTTTACAGATGAGGTAACTGAGGTCCTGAGAAGTTAAGTGACTTGCTCAAGGTCACCCAGCTGACAAGTGGTGGGGCCGGAATTTGAACCCTTGACCTCTGACTCCAAAGCCCGCACTCTTTCCACTGAGCCGCACTGCACCTACTATGTGCTAGATGCTCTACTAAGCATCGAGGTAAATACAAGATAATCAGGTCAGAGAGTCTCAGTCTCACATGGGGCTCACAGTTTAAATAGGATAAGCAACCTGAGGCTCAGAGAAGTTAAATGGTTTGTCCAAAGCCACACAGCAGGGAAGTGGCAAGGCAGAGATTAGAACGCAGCTCTTCTGACTCTCTTTCTCTTTCCAGTACATCACAATGCTCCTGTTGTTTGTGGACAACAAAGTCAGGCTAACTTCTCTTGACATTAAAATTAATGTGTTGAAAAAGTCTTTTAAAATATGTTTATCGTCCACCCAAAATATAATTTTCATTTCACCACAAAACGGCATCACTGATTTCATTTTACACAGGATCGACATCCCCGCAACCCTTTAAATAAAAATTAAAAAGAATCAAACGCGCTCTGTTCAAAACAAAGTTTTAGCTATTACAGTCTTTTACTAAAAAATAAACTTTATGTAAGGTCTAAATTCACTGAGTGCAATGTGTTGTCTGATGGAAACATCTTTACAATACTTTAATCATTCCACATCTGAAGAATTCTACCAAATTTTCATGTTCAGAATCTTCAAAAATCTCAGCAATAACTTCTTCAGGCACTGAAAACATCTGATTTTACAGATAAACGAAACCTCCAATCAAGAACTCTTTCCGCCTTGAATTCTCATCCAGTCTAAATGTTTCTACTCGGACAACTGCTATTCTTTTCTCTTTTCAAAATTTTTAAACGGCACCCTGCCAAGGCAAGAGAGAGCCTCCCTCTAATTACAACAAAACTAACAGAGAGCATTGATTTTTTGCATGAGGGATATTAAAAGTTTAATCGAATAAATATTTGGCCTTTAGAGCGTGATTCTCAATTGGGTAGAGAGGGTCAGCCTTTTTCTGAGCTGGTTCAGTATCTCTGCAGGTGACCATCCTGAATCAGAGGAACAGAAGCTTGTTTTAGCTACTCATTTTCCTGCTAATTTCATCAAGTCTTCAAGTCACAAACTGAAAGAGATAGTGGATAATCCTGGGGAAGATGGTCTCAGAGATAATGAAAACTGGCCTTAAAATACAGATGCGATTCTACGTTGTTCGCCCACCTTGCCACCTGAAGATTCTAGATGAGAGAGGAAGTTCACTCTTTTTCCCCTTAATTATCTCTAATAGCAAAATTCTTAGTCCTTGAAGTCAACAATGTATCTCGATACGGAGTAGCTATCAACCGTCAAGTCCATCTGGAATAAAAACATTTTTTATTTGGATGGAAAAAGAGTGGATTCCATACGTTAATTGTCAAAACATTTGCAGTCTTGTTTTCATTGGGAAGAAATGAGCATTCATAGCAGGTGCTAGTTCTTACATATCAGTAAGGAGAGTTGAAACCTGGTCAGATGATGCTTTATGAGTGGTTTAGGACAGGCCTGGGAGTCTGCGCGATTGACAGTATTTGCAATTTACATTTGCTATAATAATGATGGCATTTGTTCATTCATTCATTCAGTCGTATTCATTGAGGGCTTACTGTGTGCAGAGCACTGTATTAAGCACTTGGGAAGTACAATTTGGCAACATATAGAGATGGTCCCTACCCAACAGCAGGCTCACAGTCTAGAAATTTGTTAAGCGCTTACTTCAAGGCCCTACTGAGAGCTCACCTCCTCCAGGAGGCCGTCCTTCCTCTCCCCCTCGTCCCCCTCTCCATCCCCCCATCTTACCTCCTTCCCTTCCCCACAGCACCTGTATATATGTATATATGTTTGTACATATTTATTACTCTATTCATTTATTTTACTTGTACATATTTATTCTATTTATTTTATTTTGTTAGTATGTTTGGTTTTGTTCTCTGTCTCCCCCTTTTAGACTGTGAGCCCACTGTTGGGTAGGGACTGTCTCTACATGTTGCCAATTTGTACTTCCCAAGCGCTTAGTACAGTGCTCTGCACACAGTAAGCGCTCAATAAATATGATTGATTGATTGATTGATTACTATGTGCAAAGCACTTTTCTAAGCACTGGGGGGATACAAGGTAATCAGGTTGTCCCACATGGGGCTCAAAGTCTTAATCCCCATTTTACAGATGAGGAAAATGAGGCACAGAGAAGTGAAGTGACTTGCCCAAAGTCACACAGCTGACAAGTGGTGGAGCTGGGATTAGAACCCCTGACCTCTGGCTCCCAAGCCCGGGCTCTTTCCACTGAGCCACGCTGAGAAGCAGTGAGGCAACAACCCACCCTGGCAAATTGGTGCAGCTCTGGAGGAGGAGAGACCTTCTAAGTAGTAACATTTACTGAGCACCTATTTGATGTGGTGCACTCAACTAGGGACTAGGGAAGTACAGTATAGAGAAATAGCCTGGTCCCCGCCCACATGAACCTTGCACTCTAATAGAGACACACATAGAATGTATCGCAACTAGAGTGATGAAAACAAATAATTGGGTATGTATTTACCTATGAGTGCTGAGGAGGGAGTGAATAAGTTGCAGAGTGCTGGAGGTCTTCTGTTTAATAAAGTAGTTATTGCTGAAGCCTCTCCCCTGCAGCTGCAACTGATCTTTCCCAACCCTTGCAGCCAGGAGGTTACCATGATACCATTCTGACTTTATTTGGCACCTTCCCCAGATCCTGAGCCAGACGTTCCCTGCAGGGAAACCCTCTCAGGGCAGCAGCAGGGAAATGGAGCAATGACTTGGAGAAAGGGGGATGGGAAGACTAGAAATTTGGGGTTTTAATCTAGTGGTCTGAACTGAGGTCACAATTTCTGCTGAGGTTCCCGAAGAACTAAAGATTCGAGAATGCAAATCTCTCACCTCTGTCAGTGTTCTGGGGGCTATTAACCCCAGCGTGACACTAAAAACTAGTTTCTGCAATTGTTTCTTTCCTGACTCCCCCACTGACAAGGGAACTGTTGGACGTTTTGCATTGTCAACTTTCTCAGCTACTCCCCAGAGGACCTAGGACAGCCCTGACATTCGTCAATGAATGGCATTTATTGAGTGTTTGCTGTATGCTGAGCACTATACTAAGCACTTAGGAGGGTACAGTACAATTGGTAGACATGATCCCTACAATCAGTAAATTGTCTCCTCTTTTAGAATGTAACTGCATCACTCAACTTCTCTGTGCCTCAGTTACCTCATCTGTAAAATGGGGATGAAGACTGTGAGCCCCATGTGGGACAACCTGATCATCTTGTAACCTCCCCAGTGCTTAGAACAGTGCTTTGCACATAGTAAGCACTTAATAAGTGCCATTATTATTATTATTATTGGCAGGTATTTTTCCTTGTGCTTCCACTGAATGCTCCCATGTGCCCTGAACAGTGCTCTGCAGAGTCAGCCCACGACAAATTCTGACGATGACTGTGTATGCTACATTGTGGGTTTAAATTGGGGCAGGGGGGTGGGGAGGACCTCTCCCCTCCTTTCATGCAGAGTTCCAAGGGAATTGAAGAGAAAACCTTCTTTCTTTCTCCTTTCAGCCATAAAGAGGTGGTAGTTGAAGATTTGAGGGATTTGAACTACAGCAGACTCTGCTGGGTCAATTGTGTAGTGAGTATAGACGTGGCCTTTCCAAAGGGAATTTTAGTAATAATTATGGTATTTGTTAAGTGCTTACTGTGGGACAAGTACTCTTCTAAGCATTAGGGTAGATACAAAGTAATCAAGTTGGACATAGTCCCTGCCCCAAATGATGCTCACAGTCTAAGTAGGGGGGAGAACAGAATCCCCATTTTACAGATGAAAAAGCTGAGGAGCAGAGAAGTGACTTGCCCAAGGTCACATAGCAGACAAGTCACAGAGAAGGAATTAGAACCAAGATCGTCTTACATCCAGGCCCATCCCTTTTCCACTATGCCATGCTGCTTTCTAAAAGTTTTAAATAACCTAAAATATCTGTACAGTCTGTTCATTAGGAATGCTAGGGGGGAGGGGAAAGAGAAGAACCTACATAAATACTTTAAAAAAGTGAATAGAAAATCTAGCCATTCATCTCATTCAGCAGCGAAGTTTTGAAATGATTTTCAGACAAAAATTAAGAGTCCCAGGTCTGACTTCACCAAAACAAGATCTGGAATAGAAGCACACACTTTTTCTAGACCAGATTTATAGCTAATTGGGCAGAAAAACAGTGGCCAGAGTTATTGCCAGTTTTTAGACATGCGACTTTCCCTCTGTCTCTTGGGCCTTGTTTGTGTCAAAGAACATCCGTGCTGAAAATGGAAATGCCGAAAGAATGAAAATAAAGGCACTCTCAGGTTCTCAGGCTTTTCATGAGATTTGAATTGATTACATGTTTACGAAATGCAAGAGACGGCTTGCATTTTGCTTCTGATCTTATGACTAACCCACATGCTATCAATGTTTCTTCATTTAAGAATGAAGATGAAATACCTATTAGATGCCTTATTATTAATCAGTCACTGGTATTTATTAAGTGCTTACTGGGTGGAGAGCACTGTACTAGATACTTGGGATACTACAATACACTAGACACCATCTCTGCCCACGAGAAAATTATCGCCAAAAAGGGGACACAGACATTATCATAAATTATAAAGGAAATGGTATTGTACAAGGACATAAACATGTTTAACTGCATGCTTAAATGCTGGGCAATAAGGGCTTCTTTCAGAGAGGTCAAAGAGGTGGCAAATGCAACAGTCAAGGCAGGATATGACAAATGCTTGAATCAGCATGGCAGCAGTTTGGATGGAGATGAAAGGGCAGATTCCATAGAGATCATGAAAATATCCTGTTATAGATTGAATATGCAGGTTGAATGAGAGAGATGAGTCGAGGATAATAGTAACTATATGGGACTGTGAGACAGAGAAGACGCTAGTGCTGTCTACAGTGTTTGGAAAGTCAGGGGGAGAAAAAGGTTTGCATGGGAAGATGAGGAGTTCTGTTTCTGGCACGCTAAATTTGGGGTGTTATCGGGACATCAAAGTAGAGATGTCCTGAAGACAAGAGGAAATGTGGGACTGCAGACAAGGAGAGAGGTCAAGGCTGCAAAAGTAGATTTGAGAATCATCTGCATAGAGATGATAGTTGAATCTTAGGAGTTGAATGGGTTCGCCAAGAGAGTGGGTGTAGATGAAGAATAGAAGATAACCCAGAACTGAGTTTTGATGTCACCCCATGGTTAGAGGATGGGAGAGTGATTTTGAGCATGCCCATATATTCCACAACCTAAAATAACCCAATGTTGATCCCATGACACTGTGGTTATTGCCCTATCTGCAGCCTACCAACCTCTCTAAACTCTTTGAATTCATTCAATCGAATTTTTTGAGCATTTACTGTGTGCAGAGCACTGTAATAAGCGCTTGAGATCTGTATGCCTACTTCCTCCATTTTCTCCCCTCCAACTCTCTCCTTCACCCCATTATCTGGTTTCTGCCCCTTTTACCTATGGAAACTGCCCTCTCGAAGATCATCAATGACCTCCTTCTTCCAAGTCCAATGGCCTCTACTCAACCCTCGTCCTCCTCGACCTCTCAGCTGCCTTCGACACCGTGGACCAACCCCTTCTCCTCGAAACATGATGCAACCTTGGCTTCGCTGACACTGTTCTCTCCCGGTTCTCCTCCGATCTCTCTGGCCACCAGTTCTCTGTCTCTTTTATGGTCTCCCGCCCTGCTTCCCACCCTCTACCTGTGGGAGTCTCTCAAATTGCAGCTCTTCCCTCCACTCCCAGGGGGTGGGAGGCAGAGTTGTGAGCTAAGTCACCTCCAGGCTGCATTGCCCATGTCAGATTGCATCGTATGAATGGCAGATGACAGAGGATCGGAAATCAGCACCTCCAACTAAAGGTGGGGAGGGTATATAGGGGCACCCAGACACATGAGTAATGCAATTAGACACTTCTTCTGCAGAGAGCATCCTTGCCAAGCCTCCCTCCGACATGCAATCCCTGTAAGAACTCGGTTCAGTCACTAGGTGGCAGCAAATCTCCCTTTGCCAGCCTACCTGTTACGTGATGAACTGGCTATCAATTTATAGTAATAATAATAATAAAATAATAATAATAATAATAATGGTATTTGTTAAGCGCTTACTCTGTGCAAAGCACCGCTCTAAGCCCTGGGGAGGTTACAAGCTGATCAGGCTGTCCCACAGGGGGCTCACAGTCTTCATCCCCATTTTCCAGATGAGGGAACTGAGGCCCAGAGAATCAATCAATCAATCGTATTTATTGAGCGCTTACTGTGTGCAGAGCACTGTACTAAGCGCTTGGGAAGTACAAGTTGGCAACATATAGAGACGGTCCCTACCCAACAGTGGGCTCACAGTCTAGAGAAGTGAAGTGACTTGCCCAACGTCACTGAGCCGACAGTTGGAGGAGTCGGGATTTGAACCCATGACCTCTGACACCAAAGCCCGGGCTGTTTCCGCTGAGCCACGCTGCTTCTCTACAGACATGTGAACTCCTCTGGCTAGACTAAAAATCATCATACAACAAAATGTCCCTCAGTGGGGCAATGCCACCATGGAGAGTCAAACTGGCCACTGTTGGCAAAGACTGGGTTTAGAACATCTTGTACTCTACTATCCACTTGTGATGCCCGTCTCTATATGTTGCCAACTTGTACTTCCCAAGCGCTTAGCACAGTGCTCTGCACACAGTAAGCACTCAATAAATATGATTGAATGAATGAAATGCCCGTTGTTGGGTAGGGATTATCTCTATCTGTTGCCAAACTGTACTTTCCAGGCGCTTAGTACAGTGCTCTGTTAACAGTAAGTGCTCAATAAATATCACTGAATTGCTGAATGATGGCCCACTCAATCAATCATCGTCAATCGTATTTATTGAGCGCTTACTATGTGCAGAGCACTGTACTAAGCGCTTGGGAAGTACAAATTGGCAACATATAGAGACAGTCCCTACCCAACAGTGGGCTCACAGTCTAAAAGGGGGAGACAGAGAACAAAACCAAACATACTAACAAAATAAAATAAATAGAATAGATATGTACAAGTAAAATAAATAGAGTAATAAATAAGTACAAACATATATACATATATACAGGTGCTGTGGGGAAGGGAAGGAGGTAAAATGGGGGGGATGGAGAGGGGGACGAGTGGGAGAGGAAGGAAGGGGTTCACTCTGGGAAGGCCTCCTGGAGGAGGTGAGCTCTCAGTAGGGCCTTGAAGGGAGGAAGAGAGCTAGCTTGGCGGATGGGCAGAGGGAGGCCATTCCAGGCCCGGGGGATGACGTGGGCTGGGGGTCGATGGCGGGACAGGCGAGAACGAGGTACGGTGAGGAGATTAGCGGCGGAGGAGCGGAGGGTGCGGACTGGGCAGTAGAAGGAGAGAAGGGAGGTGAGGTAGGAGGGGGCGAGGTGATGGACAGCCTTGAAGCCCAGGGTGAGGAGTTTCTGCCTGATGCGCAGATTGATTGGTAGCCACTGGAGATTTTTGAGGAGATTTTTTTCAATCATATTTATAGAGAAGCAGCATGGCTCAGTGGAAAGAGCATGGACTTGGGAGTCAGAGGTCATGGGTTGTAATCCCAGCTCTGCCATATGTCTGCTCTGTGACCTTGGGCAAGTCACTTAACTTCTCTGGGCCTCAGTTCCCTCATCTGTAAAATGGGGATTAAGACTGTGAGCCCCACATGGGACAACCTGATCACCTTGTATCCTCCCCCAGCGCTTAGAACAGTGCTTTGCCCATAATAAGCATTTAACAAATGCCATTATTATTATTATTATAGAGCGTTTACTGTGTGCAGAGCACTTTTCTAAACACTTGGGAGAGTACAATACAACAGAGTTGGTAGACAGGTTCCCTGTCCACAGCAAGCTTACAGTCTAGAGGGGGTGGGATGTAGCTTCCCACATTGCTTTTCCAACTCTACATTCCATTCTCAGGGACTTTCCCCATGAACCACTTTCTTCTGAGAGATTTCCCTTGCGGATAGCTGCAAAAGAAAAATCTCCAAGAATTAACTAAATTTCAAAACAAACCAAAGAGAGTTATGATCCCCCAAAGCCCTGATGGAGCATCAGTTTACTGCCCGCTGAGTGGTGGATTTGTCTACACAGACCAAATGTCTACAGCATTCAATCCAAATAGTATAACAATCTCAATGATTTTGTGACTTTACACACAATATTTTTTCTCCTTACAATCCCCAATACTCATAGTCAATCAATCATTCAATTGTATTTATTGAGCGCTTACTGTGAGAAGATCACTGTACTAAGGGCTTGGGAAGTACAAGTTGGCAATATATAGAGACAGTCCCTACCCAACAGTGGGCAGTCAGCCTTGAATTATCAGAAGAATTTGCTCTTCCAAGGTACTAATCATAGATTAAAAAGTACTAAATGAATCAGTAATGCAGATTCATTCATTCGTTCAGTCGTATTTACTGAGTGCTTACTGTGCGCAGTGCACTGTACTAAGCACTTGGAAAGCACAAGACGGCAACATATACAGTCCCTACCCAACAACGGGCTCACAGTCTAGAAGGGGGAGACAGACAACAAAACAAAACATGTGGACAGGTGTCAAGTCATCAGAACAAATAGAATTAAAGCTAAATGCACATCATTAACACAATAAATAGAATAGTAGATGTAATTAGCGGATGTTTGCTTGGCCGATGTGATGGAGGTTATATTAATTATATTATTATGATATTTGTTAAGTTCTTACTGTGTGCTTAGTACAGTGCTCTGCACACAGTAAGTGCTCAATAAATATGATTGAATGAATGAATGTGCCTGGCACTGTACTGATTGCTGGGGTGGATGCAAGCAAATTGGGTTGGACCACAGCCCCAGTTCCCCATTTTACAGATTAAAAGAAAGAAATTAAGTGACTTGTCCAAGATGACACAGCAGACAAGTGGCAGTCTTTAACTCCCAGGACCGTGCTCTGTCCTCTACTTGTACTTCCCAAGCGCTTAGTACAGTGCTCTGCACACAGTAAGCGCTCAATACGATTGAATGCATGAATGAATACACCATGCTGCTTCAGTAATGATATAGGAAATGTTGGCTAAATATATTTCATATTACACAAAGTACCAAGTGCTAAATAAGATCCATCTTAAAAGAAAGAATTCCTCAAAGTAATGAAGACTCGTTAGGACTTACAGCTATATGCAATTAGGACTTTTATATCACAGGGGTTACGTTCTTGATGAACTACTGCATTAAAGAAAAATTGCACTATAGTACACCCACCTTGTCCAACATCACAAACGTTGATACAACGAAATCTTCGGCCATCACCTCACAATCTATTTAGACTGATGTGCCTTGTCAAAAATACATTCCCTAATTCCCTATCATCACTATCTAAAAGATGAAGTGAAAAGACTGATCAAGGGAGAACTGAATGTTTACCCAAGGAAGTCTAAAAATAGTACGTTTGTGATAAGAGGAAATCTGCAACATCAGATTTTTTTTCTCTCTATTATTATTGAAAATCATTATTACCACAAAGTGAGCATTGGTGCAATTTCATTCAGTTAGTTCATTAAACTGAAAAAATTCCATTAATTTTGCAATTATTAAGTATCACAAGTCACTTCCCTCCCCCTCTGCTTCTCTCAAACACCTTTCAATGAAGAATGTGTGCAGCGAATTCATGATTACTCCCACTTTACCTTCTCCTTTCCTTACATCTTGGAGATGTCAATCCATGGAGAAGAATCTCAAAAGAGAGATATTTAAATTGCTCCTTCCTTAATCCCTCATCTGTCACCTCAAGTCCCAAGAAAGAAAACAAATCAAACGAGAAGCAACTGCTTAATCCAAATACTACTGCAGAATCGTATTCATTTTCTTCAATAAATATCAGTGTCGATAGCTGAGTTTATAGGAAGATTTGCTCCCATCAAGAATTTGATTACCGCAGAGATTTGCAAAGAGGATTTCATAGAAAAGAAAAAAAATGTTTTTCTTAATAAAACGCGTTAAGCAATAAAATGCTATCTGTGGTCTTGGGGCATTTTCTAAAGGGCATATGGACTGTAATAAAGCCTTGAGAATACGCGGTAATTTTTGGTCTACTGTTTCTCCACTGAAGATAATTCAATATTGCGATATTTAAAGATCACTGATTTTCTCAAGCTCAAAGTGCCACCCCGTCCTCATCAGCAGTCCGAACCCAGCCCGAGTTCTTCAGCACTCCTGAAAAGAGGGAAGCGAGGCCGTGGAGTAAAGTCGCTGGGGATGGGTCCCTGTATTCTGTGGTACCTCTCTCCATATTCTTTTCCTTACTGGGATCGCCTTTCCTGTGGAGAAGGAGTCTAGAACTGCGAGGAGCAGCCAAGTCTCCGGTAAGTGTGGGAGAGCTACGAAGGGTAACTTTCGGATTGTGTCGACCGCAGGAGAGATGGAAGGAGGTGAGGGACTGCAGAGGATGAGGAAAATGGAATGGAACAAGGGACTAGGGTAGGGACCGTCTCTATATGTTGCCAACTTGTACTTCCCAAGCGCTTAGTACAGTGCTCTGCACACGGTAAGTGCTCAATAAATACGATTGATTGATTGATTAACTACTGTTCTTTGAGGCTCCTGGTTGTCCGAGTGGAGTGGAGCTGAAGGGCTACACAACATTGACATATGTGGTCCCAACATGGCTGGCCTGTGCCTTCCTCCTGTCCCCTCTGCCATTCTTTCATTCAGTTGTATTTATTGAGTGTGTACTGTGTGCAGAGCACTATACTAAGCACTTGGGAGAGTACAAGAACTGTGCTTTGCACATAGTAAGCGCTTAACAAATGCCATTATTATTATTATTATTACAATACAATAGAGATGACAATCAATCAATCAATTGTATTTATTGAGCGCTTACTGTGTGCAAAGCACTGTACTAAGCGCTTGGGAAGTACAAGTTGGCAACATATAGAGACAGTCCCTACCCAACAGTGGGCAGTCAGCCTTGAATTATCAGAAGAATTTGCTCTTCCAAGGTACTAATCATAGATTAAAAAGTATTAAATGAACTCGTCAAGAACGTCAAGAATGAGTTTACAGTCCAGTCCACTACCGACTCCCCATGCCATCAGCACAGAGCACAGCACTATCCTAAGTGCTAGGGCAAATATAAGATAATCAGAATGCAAACAGTCCCTGTCCCACATGGATTCTAAATCAGAAGAGGACTTAAGCCCCATTTTATGGATGAGGTAACTGAGGTAATGAGAAGTTTAGTGATTTGTCCAAAATCACAGCAGACAAGTGGCAGGTCAGGGATGAGAACTCAGGTCCTCTGTGTCCCAAGCCCGTGCCCTTTCCACTAGGGAGAAGCAGCATGGCTCAGTGGAAAGAGCCTGAGCTTTGGAGTCAGAGGTCATGGGTTCAAATCCCAGCTCCACAAATTGTCAGCTGTGTGACTTTGGGCAAGTCACCAAACTTCTCTGGGCCTCAGTTCCCTCAACTGTAAAATGGGGTTGAAGACCGTGAGCCCCACGTGGGACAACCTGATCACCTTGTATCCCCCCAAGGCTTAGAACAGTGCTTTGCACATAGTAAGCACTTAAATACCATCAGTATTATTATTATTATTGTTATTATTATCAGCCGCAACTGAAGAGAGATTCTTCTTCTCACACTTACCCTCATCCACCCATGGGCAGGCAGTTTAGATGGGCCCTGCCAATAGGTCGGCTCCCTGCTTCGCAAATGATAAGATGTTCTGATGTCTCATGGTTGGGGAGGTGGGCCTTAGGTCAGACATGAGGGACAAATGGACAAATTGCCTAAAGGCAAGATTGAGTTTCTTGTCACTTGCAATACCTAGCAATCATCGGTTGTATTTATTGAGTGCTTACCCCATGCAGAGTACTGTACTAAGTGTTTGAGGACAGTGAAACAGTTGATAGACACATTCCCTGCCTACAAGGAACTTACAGTCTTGAGGGGGATATCAATCAATCATATTTATTGAGCGCTTACTGTGTGCAAAGCACTGTACTAAGCGCTTGGGAAGTACAAGTTGGCAACATATAGAGACAGTCCCTATCCAACAGTGGGCTCACAGTCTAAAAGATACGTACATATCTTTGTATATATATGTACATATACTGTATTAAATCAACACAATGATAATAACACAATGATATTATAATATAGTGATCATATACAACAGATGCAATCAATCAATCAATCAATCGTATTTATTGAGCGCTTACTATGTGCAGAGCACTGTACTAAGCGCTTGGGAAGTACAATGATATATATGTATCCATAAGGCCTATTAACAGAATCATATAACAATGTTGTCGAGGAATTCTTATTAATGAAACCCAGAACTAAAGAGATGACCTCTAATAGAATCTGGCTACGCTACATTATCTGGCTACATTTAATGATTCTTTAAGTTCTATACTTCAGGTTAAGAATAAGAGACAGGAAGGGAAAACACTCCAATTCATTCATTCAACTGTATTTGAGCGCTTACTATGTGCAGAGCACTGTACTAAGCGAATGTAATCGTAATTCTACCAAGTGCTTCCAATTAAATGGAAGGAGTAGATCAAGGGGATTCTGGTGTCTGCACATTGAGAAACTGCCAGGGTGAAAAAAGAACACAGATTCCCCTTATTCATTCATCTTTATTGAGCACTTACTATGTGCAGAGTACTGTGCTAAGCGCTTGGAAAGTACAACTCAGCAACAGAGACCATCTCTACCCAACAACGGGCTCACAGTCTAGAAGCAGGGGGACAGACAACAAAACAAGTAGACAGGCATCAATAGCATCACTATAAATAAATTGAATTATAGATATATACACATCATTAATAAAATAAATAGAATAATAAATATGTACATATATATATTCTATATATATTCTATTCTATATATATATATATATATATATATACATATATATACAGGTGCTGTGGGGCAGGGCTGGGATTAGACCAGAGGGAGGAAGTTGGACTCATGGGGAGGGGAGGAAGAGCAAAGGAAAAGGGGGGGACTCAGTCTCAGAAGGCCTCCTGGAGGAGGTGAGCTTATCTCTTATTGATATCAATGAGACTTGGCAACACAACTTTTGTCATGGTACAGCCCTGTACAGCTGGTAAATGCCAGGTTGGGTAGGGGGAAACAAGGTTGGATTGAGCAGATGGCTTCCTTTGCTTTATCGCCATGTACAGATGACAGTTGCTGCCTTGAAGCAGCGAGGCTCAGTGGAAAGAGCCCGGGCTTTGGAGTCACTGGTCATGGGTTCAAATCCCGACTCCACCAGTTGTCAGCTGGGTGACTTTGGGCAAGTCACTTCACTTCTCTGAGCCTCAGTTACCTCATCTGTTAACTGGGGATTAAAACTGTAAGCCCCCCATGGGACAACCTGATCACCTTGTAACCTCCCCAGCGCATAGAACAGTGCTTTGCACAAAGTTAGCATTTAACAAATACAATTGTTATTATTATTATTATTGAGGCCACTGTTTCTGAAGTATTCTATCTTCAGAACTGAATTGACTCACTGCTCTGCAAGCAAACATAGCCAGTGCTCACCTACCCCAGTGGCCTGAGATGCCTAGATGCTTGTTCATTCTTTTATTCATTCAATCAATCGTATTTATTGAGCACTTTCTGTGTGCAGAGCACTGTACTATTCCATTCTCACAATCTTTGGGAGGACTACTGTACCTAACATAGGTAATTACATACTAGATTCCCTAACCATTAACTCACGTACAGTATTCCTTTTTCTTTTTTTTCTGTGATCCATTATTTGTTTTGGTGTCCATCCCCCATGAGAGATCATAATAATAATAATAATAATAATGGCATTTGTTAAGTGCTTACTATGCACGCTTGGGAAGTACAAGTTGGCAACATATAGAGACAGTCCCTACCCAGCAACAGGCTCACAGTCTAGAAGTTTGTTGCAGCTCCACAGCCCTGGCCTCCCCACCAACAGGGTCTCAGCGTGTGTGGGATGGCCCCTGAGCCCATGGCCCCCTCTGCTTGCCTTAACAATAATAATAATAATGACCGTGGCATTCGTTAAGCAATTACTGTGCCAGGCACTGTAGTAAACTCTAAGGTAGATACAAGGTAATTGGGTGGAACACAGTCCCTGTCCCACAAAGGGCTCACAGTCTTAATCCCCATTTTCCAGATGAGGTAATTGAGGCCCAGAGAAGTGAAGCCATTTGCCCAAGGTCACACAGCAGACATGTGGCAGAGTGAGATTAGAACCCAGATCCTTCTGAGTCCCAGGCCAATGCTCTATCCAGTTAGCCACACCACTTCCCATATAGTCAGGAAGGAGACAGTGGGGAGAAGGTGGGAGGAAGAGGGAAGAAGAAACGATTCCCAACTCTTTAAACATTAGAAAGGTTGTGACTGCTTAAACCAAGAATGGAGTGGTGTGGAGCCCAAAGACTATTTCCTCCAATAGTAAAGTATTGCTGCTTTTCTTGTAGCTGTTGTGATTGCTGCCTGAATTTGCTTTTCTAGTCTCTCAGGCTAACTTCCTCACTGTGCCTCATTCTTGTCTCTCCTACTGCTAACCGTTCTGCTTACAACCTCTCCCTTGCCTGCTATTCCACCCCGGCAGACCACTGCTCTCCCAATTTCCCAAGTCTTTTTGAAGTCTCATCTCCTTCAGAAAGCTTTCCCTGATTAATGTTCAATCTCCCCTGTTTATATCCATCTATTGCTGCTTCAGCATTTCCATTCTCACAGTCTCTGGGAGGACTATTGTACCTATCTAACATAGGTAATTACACACTAGATTCCCTAACCATTAACTCAGGTACACTATTCCTTTTTCTTTTTTTCTCTGACCCATTATTTGTTTTGGTGTCCATCTCCCATGAGAGATCATAATAATAATAATGGCATTTGTTAAGCGCTTACTGTGTGCACAGCACTGTTCTAAGCATTGGGTAGGATACAAGGTGATCAAGTTGGGGTTCACAGTCTTCATCCCCATTTTACAGATGAGGGAACTGAGGCACAGAGAAGTGAAGTGACTGGCCCAAAGTCACACAGCTGACAATTGGTGGAACTGGGGTTTGAACCCATGACCTCTGACTCCAAAGCCTGGGCTCTTTCCACTGAGCCACGCTGCTTCTCTAATCATGTCTACTAATTCCACTGTAATAATAGTAATAATAATAATGGTATTTTTAAGCATTTACTATATGTCAAGCACTGTTCTAAGCACTGGGGTAATAATAATAATGATAATGAGGTATTTGTTAAGTGCTTACTATGTGCAAAGCACTGTTCTAAGCGTTGGGGGGATACAAGGTGATCAGGTTGTCCCACGTGGGGCTCACAGTCGTAATCCCCATTTTACAGATGAGGGAACTGAGGCTCAGTGAAGTGACTTGCCCAAGGTCACACAGCAGACATGTGGCACAGCCGGGATTTGAACCCATGACCTCTGACTCCAAAACCTGTGCTCTTTCCAGCAGATACAAGGTAGATGCAAGGTAATCAGGCTGTCCCACATGGGGCTCACAGTCTTAATCCTCATTTTACAGATGTGGTAAATGAGGCACAGAGTTGTTAAGTGACTTGCCCAAAGTCACATAGCTGATAAGTGGTGGGGGCAGGATTAGAACCCATGTCCGCTGACTCCCAAGCCTGTGGTCTTCCCACTAAACCACGCTGCATCACTGTACTCTCCTAGATACTCAGTACAATTCTCAGCACAAAATGGGCTTCCAATAAATGTTATTGTTTCATTTTCTGAATATTCCAGAATAAAATGTACCTTTCACCCCAATTCCCATTGTAAATGGAGAACCACTGGGTCCAGGGATGTCATCTGACTATTCTTTCACTTTTCCCCAGGGCTTAGAGCAGGGCTTTGCACACTGTAAGAGCTTAACAAATGTCAGAAAAAAAGCCATTCCCTAGATGTAATACAGAGTTCACTATTTTATGGAAATGTGAGAATGTAGATGGTTGAAAGTGAAGTACTTTCGAGTTTTTCTGGCTCTAGGAAAAAGCCACAAGCTTCAACACCTGTGCCTGTAAATTAGGACTAAAGAAGCAAGCAGGCACTGCTGATTTGGGGAGATTTAAATGCATCTCAACAGCTGGTGATGAGTCAGAATGATACTGAAAGAGTCAGAAAAAAGGGTGATAAATGTTAAATGAGGCTGGAAAATACAAATCTTAATGATATGATAGGCCCTAATGCCATCTCTGACCTATTTTACCTTTGACACATGCACGCCAATAAATATCAAAGTTATTTCAAGGTTTTGGAAGTTCCAAAGAGGTCTGGCTCCTTCAGAAAGAACAAAGCTATTGACAATTGTTTCACTGAAAATTTAATGTCAAATGGTACCAAAATCTATTACTTCAATGCATCCTGACTTTTCCCACCACCTTTGTTTCCTGACTTGAAGGAAAAACTATCTGCTCAAGAATGTACTGAATTTACTCCCATAAAGTGGCCCACTTTTGTGCCTAAATATCTGTGACCCCAAAACTGAGGAGAAGCTACTAATTTGAAAATTAAGTCTTGCAATGGGGGAGCAATAGAAAGAAGAGAAAAAGGAGGGGAGAAGGAAGGGGAAGATGGGGGCACTTGAGACTACTTTTACTTCCATTGCACTCTCCCAAGTCTTCCATCCAATTGGTACTCAGTGAAAAATAATAAACACGGTATTTGTTTAGAACTTGCTTGCCAAGCACTGTTCTAAGCATCAGAACAGATACAAATTAGTCAAGTTGGACACAGTTTCTGTCCCTCATGAGGCTCAAAGGTTAAGTAGGAGGGAGAACGGACTGTGAGCCCACTGCTGGGTAGGGACTGTCTCTATATGTTGCCAACTTGTACTTCCCAAGAGCTTAGTACAGTGCTCTGCACACAGTAAGTGCTCAATAAATACGATTGATTGATTGATTAAACCCCCATTTACAGATGAGGAAACAGACACAGAAAAGTTTAGTCATTTGCCCAAGCTCACCCAGCAGACAACTGGCAGAGCCAGGATTAGAACCCAGGTCTTCCGACTCCCAGGACTATGTTCTTTCCACTAGGCCATGCATTCATGCAATCATATTTATTGAGCGCTTACTGTGTGCAAAGCACTTTACTAAGCACTTGGAAAGTACAATTCAGCAACAAAGAAATACAATCCCTGCCCACAGTGGTAATCCCTACCCCTGACATCCACTATTGGTACCCCAGAAGAAACTCTCTTTCCAGTCACAAACTTTGCTCTTCATCGTTATGGTGGTCTGTCCCTTCCCTTTTTCCTGCATGGTTTAAAAACGACATTCCCCTCCAGAATTTTCATATTCTCACCCTCGCAACTATCACTGCTTACAGTTACCAGTATGTAATGTATTTTTAAAAAAATGCTTTATTTTCTCCTCAGTAATCAAGGTGGGGGAAAATTGTTCAGTAGAGTGGAGATAATTAGGCAACTAGATACCATATGTAACACCTAAAGGTAAGCAAGAAGACTACAGGACTAACTCAGTCCTGTAGGTATTTGAAGTTTCAAATATCAAACAATTGAGAGCCCACTGTTGGGTAGGGACTGTCTCTATATGTTGCCAAGTTGTACTTCCCAAGGGCTTAGTACAGTGCTCTGCACACAGTAAGCGCTCAATAAATACGATTGATTGAGAGTATTTTTGAGTGCCTATTTTCTACAGAGTATAGTATTCATTCATTCACTCAATTGTACTTATTGAGCGCTTACTGTGTGCAGAGCACTGTACTAAGCTCTTGGGAAGTACAAATTGGCACCATATAGAGACGGTTCCCTACCCAACAACGAGCTCACAGTTTAGAAGGGATTGAACACTTTAAAAAGTTCAATAGAATTAGGAGACAAAGAGTTTACAAACTTGCAGGGATACAAGGATACATGAAGCAACATGGCTTAGTGAAAAGAGCATGGGCTTGAGAGTCAGAATTCATGGGTTCAAATCCCGGCTCTGCCACTTGTCAGCTGTGTGACTTTGGGAAAATCACTTGACTTCTCTGTGCCTCAGTTACCCCATCTGTAAAAAGGGGATTAAGATTGTGAGCCCCATATGGGACAACTTGATCATCTAGTATCCTCTCCAGCACTTAGAACAGTGCTTTGCACATAGTAAGCACTTAACAAATGCCAAAATTATTATTATTATACAGGAGGAAGAAGACAAAGGGAATATGAGTTAGTGCTTAAAAAATAGAGTATGTAAAATACATAGAAAATTAGCCACAAAACATTTTGAGTACTAAAGTGGCTAAGTGGTGCAGAAATGCAGACTAAGAAGTAGGGAGATATGAACTGGAGAAGTTCGAAATTCACTGGAAAAGGTTTCCTGGAAAGGAAGAGATGGAAAAGGATGAGACAGAGAGGTAAGAGGAGAAACAGTGAGCTCTGTGAGAAACAACAAGGTTAGTGTTTCCAGGAGAAGGAAGTGGTCCGCAGGATCAAGAGCAGCCAAAGGACTTGGAAGAATTGGAGCCCATTACATTGAGCAAGAGTGAGGTCACTGGGAACCTTGACAGAAGTGGATTCAGTATAGTCAAGAGGGCAGAAGGTCAGGAAGGAATTTGCAGGAGAGGAAGGAATTGGAGACAGTGGGTGTACTCAACTCACAAAGAGTTGGGAAAGGCCCTACTGAGAGCTCACCTCCTCCAGGAGGCCTTCCCAGACTGAGCCCCCTCCTTCCCCTTCCCCTCCTCCCCCTCCGCCTTACCTCTTTCCCCTCCCCACAGCACCTGTATATATGTTTGTATGTATTTATTACTCTATTTTATTTGTACATATTTATTCTAATTATTTTATTTTGTTAATACGTTTTGTTCTGTTCTCCATCTCCCCCTTCTAGACTGTGAGCCTGCTGTTGGGTGGGGACCGTCTCTATATGTTGCCAGCTTGTACTTCCCAAGTGCTTAGTACAGTGCTCTGCAAACAGTAAGCACTCAATAAATATGAATGAATGAATGAATGAATGAGAGGAGGGAGATGAGGTAATACCTGAATGGCTTAATGTGATTCAGAGATGGTTTTACATAGGATAGGGGAAGCATGACCCTGTTTAGGGGCAGAGGGGAAAGAGCCATCAGACAATGAGCAGTTGAGGTTGGCAGAGAGGAAAGAACAATGCGACTCCCCGAGCCTGAGCCCCCTTCTTCCTCTCCCTCTCCTCCACCTTATCTCCTTCCCCTCCCCTCAGCACCTGTATATATGTTTGTATGTATTTATTACTCTATTTTACTTGTAAATATTTATTCTATTTATTTTATTTTGTTGATATATTTTGTTTTGTTGTCTGTCTCCCCCTTCTAGACTGTGAGCCAGCTGTTGGGTAGGGACCGTCTCTATATGTTGCCACCTTGTACTTCCCAAGCGCTTAGTACAGTGCTCTGCACACAGTAAGCACTCAATAAATACAATTGAATGAATGTACAATGGGCACAAGTGCATTTATAATGTGAGAAGGAATGGGATCAGAGGCCCACATAGAGGTACTGGATTGTGAAGCAGGTATGAGATCTCCTTTTGAGAAATGGTTGAGAGGGATTTCCTCTGCTCCTCCTTCCCTCCCCATCACCCCTAATCCCTCCCTCTGCTCTACCCCCCTCTCCGCCCCACAGCACTTGTGTATTCATTTATTCAATCATATTTTTTGAGTGCTTACTATGTGCAGTGCACTGTACTAAGCACTTGGGAAGTATAGGTACAAGTTGGCAACATACAGAGATGGTCCCTACCCAACAATGGGCTCACAGTCTAGAAGGGGGAGACAGACAACAAAACAAAACATGTGGGCAGGTGTCAAGTCATCAGAATAAATAGAAGTAAAGCTAAATGCACATCATTGACTAAATAGAATAGCAAATATGTACAAGTAAAATAGAGTAACAAATCTGTACAAACATATATACAGGTGCTGTGGGGAGGGGAAGGAGGTAGGGCATATATGTACATGTTTATTATTCTATTTATGGTATTAATGTTGTATATATCTATAATTCTATTTATTTACATTGATGCAACTGATGCCTGTCCACTTGCTTCGTTTTGTTTTGTTGTCTGTCTCCCCCCTTCTAGACTGTGAGCAGGATTGTCTCTATTTGTTGCCAAATTGTACTTTCCAACAGTGCCCCACATAAAGTAAGCACTCAATAAATACGATTGAATGAATGAATGAGAGTGTGGATGTAGGATGAGAGGGAGTCAGGAAGTAGAGGAGGAAACTGGGGGGAGATCACTCCTGAGTTGCAATAATATCAATGATTCAGCCTGTTGACTAGATTTCCATCAAAAAGGCTCCCCAGAATTAGCAAAGGAGCAGAAGTGTACTAGGGATATGATCCATGGCTGAGAATTAGTGGTGCTATAATGATGGAGGGAGAGCGGGGGCGAGAATCCGTGGGAAGGGCAGTGATGAGGATTTATATTATGCATCCAGGAAGAGGACATTGGGTATGGAGTCCAAGTGAGGCACAAGAGCCTGGGAAAAGCAAAGGGGGACTAGAGACTGGAGGTCTCTGTTGGAAGAGAGAAGAGCTTGGGCAAAGAAGGATGTGGGAGAGAAGGCACGTTATGGGATCGTGGTCAGAGAGTAGTACTTCATTCATTCAATCATATTTATTGAGCACTTACTGTGTGCAGAGCACTACACTAAGCATTTAACTTCAGAGTTGATAGGGTTACAATTGCTGGAATGACGAGTGATGATAAGATCCCGATTGACTACCTGTGGAATTCAGCAGTGAGAGGAAGCTCAGAGGTCACTGGGAGCCTAGACATGCTGAAGTTCCTGAGGAACAAGGTAGGGGAAAATGAAAAGAAGAAGATGAGAAAGTCATCAAAATCTCTCAGAAAAGTGGAGGTGGGCCAGTGGGTCAATGGTAGAAGACTACAAAGCAGTATAGCATAGGTTAATACTCTCAATTGTCATTCAATAGTATTTATTGGGTGCTTACTTTGTGCAGAGTCCTGTACTAAGCATTTGGGAGAGTACAATAGGGTTGGTTGACATGATTGCTGACCTCAAGAAGCTTAAAAGCTAGTGAGGAAGACAGATGCTAAAATAAATTAGGGGGAAGAACAGAGTTTGAAGATATGTATATGTATCTTACATGTATATCTTACATATACATGCATATATGTGGGATATATGGAGGGGGAGAAGAAGGTGAGTAGCTAAGCACCTAGGCATTGAAGACTAAAATATATAGATTACTCAGCAGTAAGGTAAATAGGGAGATGACATTAGTCACAGAAGGCTAGTGCCCTGTATCTAACAGATATTCCCAGGAAAAGGACAAAAGTGGGGAGAGAACCAGAAGCCATGGGCAGAGCTGTGAATTTTAAGTGAATCCCAGTTAAGGATTTTCAACTGAAGGAGGTTTTAACAGCTCTTGCAAAATGGCCAGCTGCAAATAGGCCTCATTCAGAAGCTGAGCAGCCATTAGAAAAAGTTTCAAGATAGAAACTATTACTGTAGAGATTCAAAAATGGGAAAATAACTTTTACACAGTGACCTATTTTAGGGAAATTAAAGATCAGAATTAAAATCTAGAAATGGTTTTGTAATTACAAGCCATATGAACACACATTGCTATAATGCTGTGAAATAAGGCCACCCACGTTACTAGGAAAAAAATCTCATTTTCCCATTAGGCTTCAATGTTCTTGAGATTTTTCATCGTTTCCCGCTGCCTCCCCAGGAGCGATTATCAGGGGAGGATGCTTTTTCATGCATCCCCATTGCTCCAACCTTGACTGTTTCCCATAAAATTCACAGTTAGCTGATTTCTATGGGCTTTATTTCATCATCTTTTGTTTTTTTAAATGATATTTATTAAGGACTTAATATGCTCCACTGTACGCTGTCCTAAGCTTTAGGGTAGATACAAGTGAATCAGGTTGGACACAGTCCATATCCCAACAGGGCTCAAAGTCTTAATCCCCATTTTACAGATGGGTACCTGAAGCACAGAGAAGTTGAGTATTTGCCAAAGGTCACACAGTAGACAAGTGGCAGAGCCAGAATTAAAAGCCAGGTCCTTCTGACACCCAAGCCCATTCTCTTTCCAATCGGCCATGCTGCTTCTGACATCAACTCATTTTTTACCCCCTCAGTTATGCTGTTTTGAGGGAAGCACAGAGTGATCCAAACAAAATCATTATTACTACTAATAATAATGATAATTATAATAATTGTTATAATATTGGTAATAGTGGTCATTATCATGGTATTTGTTAAGCACCTACTAAGTGCCAAACGCTGTTCTAAGCACTGGGGTAGATACAAGGTAATCAGGTTGTCCCACTTGGGGCTCACAGTCTGAATCCCCATTTTACAGGTGAGGCAACTGAGACCCAGAGAAGTGACGTGACTTGCCCAAGTTCACACAGCAGACAAATGACGGAGCCAGGATCAGAACCCTCATCCTCTGACTCCCAAGGCCATGGTCTATCCATTAAGCCACATTAAAAGTTTGCTCTGTGCCCAGTACTGTACTAAATGCAGCGATGAATACAGGACAATCAGGTCAGACAGTTCTTCTCCAAAACAGAGCTCACAGTTCACAAGGGAGGAAGAATAATTATTGTACGCCCATTTTATAGATGTAGAAGCTGAGGAAGAAAGAGGCTAGGTGACTTGCTCAAAGTCACACAACAGGCAAGTGACTCCAGGCAAATGATCTATCCGGTATGCCGTGCTCCTTCTCTAAGGATTGTCTTTCCACCAGTGTTAAAAAGTGGATTTCATAAAAATGGAATTAAGGTTGGGGAGGGAGGAAGAGAAATGAATATGAAACAGAATGACATTCAAGCTGTAAAATGATGATGGACTTGTTATATCCAAAGGTGGTTTAACTAAATTTAAGGGTCGAGATGTAAATCGATTTATGGCTGTTCTAGTCCCTGGTTCAAACAAAGCTCTTGTGGATGATCAGTACATTTTTAATTCATTATTAAAATCAATAGCATTAACTGAATGCCTTCTTTGTGCAGAACCCTGGACTGAGTGCTTGGAAAAGAACAAAAGAAGTCGAACATTCGTTAGTGTGGGCAGGGAATGTGTCTACCAGCTCTATTCTATTGTACTCTCCCCCAAGTGCTTAGAATAGTGCTCTGCACACAGTAAGCACTCAATAAATGTTTGATTGACCGATTATTGATTCATGTCTCCCAAGCACTTGTTACACAACAGTGATTCCGGTTCTCGAGGGGTTTAGAAGCTAACAAGAAAGATGGGAATAAACTGTATACCTATAGTAGGAGCAAAATGTAAAAAAAGACACAATTGTTTAGAGAAGAAGAGTGGAAAAAGGATTTTGATGCATTCACACCTCTCTGAAATCCCTAGTGGCCTACTCATAGTCAACCTTGGTTTCACTTCTGTCCTACCTCTGATGTCCACCCCCATCCACCCAGCCCCACAGAAAATCTTTCCCCTTTCTATAACTCTGTATCCTCATTAAGTCCCTCAGACCACTGATGTCCCCATTCTCAAAGTTCTCTTAAAAAGCCCACCTCCTCAGGATTTTCTTGGGTTTTTTTTATATTTATTAAATACTTACTGTAAGGCAAGTACAGTTTTAAGCTCTGGAGTACATACAAGTTAATCAGGTAAGACAGTCCCTGTCCCCCATGGGGCTCCCAGATTCATTCATTCATTCATATTTATTGAGTGCTAACTGTGTGCAGAGCACTGTACTAAGCGCTTGGGAAGTACAAATTGGCAACATATAGAGACGGTCCCCACCCAACAACAGGCTCACAGTCTAGAAGGAGGAGACAGACAACAAAACCAAACAAGTAGATAGGAGTCAATGCCATCAGATTAAATAGAATTGTAGCTATATACACAATTCATTTATTCATTCATTCATTCAATCGTATTTATTGAGTGCTTACTGTGTGCAAGGCACTGTATTAAGCGCTTGGGAAGTACAAGTTGGCAACATAGAGAGACGGTCCCTACCCAAGAACGGGCTCACAGTCTAGAAGGGGGAGACAGACAACAAAACAAAACATGCGCTTAGTACAGTGCTTTGCACATAGTAAGTGCTTAATAAATGCCATCGTTATTATTATGTGGAGAGGTGTTGTCATCAGAACAAATAGAATTAAAGCTAAATGCACATCATTAACAAAATAAATAGAATAGTATGTACAAGTAAAATAAATAGGGTAATAAATCTGTACAAATATATACAGGTGCTGTGGGGAGGGGAAGGAGGTAGGGTGGGGGGGATGGGGAGGAGGAGAGGGAAAAGGGGGCTCAGTCTGGGAAGGTCTCTTGGAGGAGGTGAGCTCTCAATTAAAATAGGAGAAAGATAAGGTAGTGAATCCTTCATTTTAAAGTTGAGAAAACTGAGGCACAGAGAAATGACTTGCTTAAGGTCACACAACAAGCAAGTGGAGGAGCTGGGAATAGAACCCAGGTGTTCTGACATCTGCATCCACATCTCTTGACATAGCCTCCAAAATGGCTGTAGGGAATAAATGGAACAGGACTGGACCCATTCCACATCCCGCTTTAGCCCTTCAGTGTTGGGATAGGACTCGAAGAAGGAATCCCCACCTCAGACACTTTGTTATGACAAAAGGCCAGAAGCAGCACGGCTCAGTGGAAAGAGCATGGCATTGGGAGTCGGAGGTCGTGGGTTCAAATCCCAGCCCTGCCAACTGTCAGCTGTGTGACTTTGGGCAAGTCACTTAACTTTTCTGGGCCTCAGTTACCTCATCTGTAAAATGGGGATTAAGACTGTGAGCCCCCCGTGGGGCAACCTGATCACCTTGCAACCTCCCCAGCGCTTAGAACAGTGCTTTGCACATAGTAAGGGCTTAATACATGCCATAAAAAAACTCGATGAATTTTTTTTAAAATAGCCAAATGTACTCAGTACTCTGTCAAGTCCAGAAAATAATAATAATAATGGTATTTATTAAGCATATGCTATGTGCCAGGCAATGTACTAAGTGCTGAGGTAGGATTAAGACTGTGAGCCCCCCGTGGGACAACCTGATCACCTTGTAACCTCCCCAGTGCTTAGAACAGTGCTTTGCACATAGTAAGCACTTAATAAATGCCATTATTATTCCAGCACTTAGAACAGTGATTTGCACATAGTAAGCACTTAAATACCATCATTAGTATTATTGTTATAAAAGATGATCAAGTTGGACACAGTCCCTGTTCATTCATTCATTCAATCGTATTTAATGAGCCCTTACTGTGTGCAGAGCACTGTACTTAGTGCTTGGGAAGTACAAGTTGGCAACATATAGAGACAGTCCCTACCCAACAGTGGGCTCACAGTCTAAATTCCCATTTTATGGACTGGAGGTAGCTGAGGCACACAGAAAGTGACTTGCCTGAGGTCACACAGCAGACAGGTGGTAGAGTCAGGATTAGAACCCAGGTGCTTCTAACTCCCATGCCCATGCTCTATCCATTAGGCCACACTGCATCTCTACCAGTGGTGTCAAATGCTTTCAAAAGGTCCATGCAAACCCTGTATAGGCTTTGGTGTTATAGCCTGCACTTTTCTGGTACGTCAGGCTGCAAAAATCACATTCACGGTGCTCTGATCTGAACCCACATTTGTGAATCTGGAAGCAGGGCAGGCAGGGATAATGTCTACTAATTCTACTGAACTCTCCCGTGTGCATAGTACAGTGCTCTGCAAATGAATCAATGGTATTTATTGAGCGCTTTCTATGTGCAGAGCACTGTACTAAGTGCTTGGGAGAGTACAACAGAATTGGAAACGTGTTCCCTGTCCATAACAATCCTACAGTCTAGAGGACGGTACACGGTAAGCACTCATTAAATACTGTGGTTGATGGAAGGAGTATGCTGGCTTGTCTCTTGCTAGGAATGGAGAGTAATAAGAGCATTAGGTGATATAATTGAGAGTAAAAATTGGTACAATCTGATCTTTCAACTTTGTCCTCAAAGATGGTGCTAGTGGGAGCATTTCTGAGATTCCGTGGTGTCACTTCAGTGTCCTGGAGAATGCAGAAGAGCTCTAGTAATAATAATAGCATTTATTAAGTGCTTACTACATGCAAAGCACTGTTCTAAGTGCTGGGGAGGTTACAAGGTGATCAGGTTATCCCACGGGGGGCTCACAGTCTTAATCCCCATTTTACAGAGGAGGTAACTGAGGCACAGAGAAGTTAAGTGACTTGCACAAAGTCACACAGTTGACAAGTGGTGGAGCCAGAATTTGAACCCATGACCTCTGACTCCAAAGCCCGTGCTCTTTCCACTGAGCCAAGCTGCTTCTAGTAATTGTGGAAGCAGTCTGCCCCTCCAAACTTGTAGATCCCAGAAGATACAAAATCGAGTCTGGGTGCTTTGCCATTCCATGGCTTTGGTTGTTGCAGCAGCTGCCTTAAGAGTTGGGAGAAATGTCATGTTTGTGTGTAAGCTTTTCTAGGTTTGAAGGCTCTCATTTTCAATAGTAGAATGTGTTTTCAGGGAAAGAGTGAAGTGTTTTAGCCATTTCTTCAGGCTGGAGTCATCTTCACTCTTCTAAAATCCTAGGATGGTGTCTTTAACAATAAGTAAAGGTTTTGGGTTTTGTGGCTGTCCACATACCCTTGGGTCTCTTCCATTTTGGCATCTCACTGTCCCACATGTTCCTTAACTTGATTTGCATGTCACAGTGTAGATTTCTGTAAGCCTCACTTTGGTCTTAATCATGAGATCCTCAAAGATGCCTTTGGTTCAGAAGTTACAAATAGAGGTTTTACCTGCAGTTCAATTGTACCAAACTGATCTCAGTATGTTTTCTTATCCATCCCCAATGCCTTAAGAGTTTCCTGGTAGAACACATGACTGTTTATCCTGGGGAAGGCATAAAGTCATCAGGTGTTTACCTAGTTCTTGGAAAATTTGGGAGGCCTAATATTAAGAACAATCTAGTTGTCAGATTATAGGCTGAGGAAGATCTTATGTAAGTGCAATGTCACTCCCCTCCTAGATTGGAGATTTTTATGGGATATTCTCAGATCCAGGGACCTTCTCATCTTTCCTGACTTTGACCGTGGAAGTTATGCGTTCTTATTTTTGACAGATTGTTAAGGTTGAGAAGGACTTCCTCCTCCTCAATGCACCCTTAAAGACAATAATGACGACTCCCTTTTATTTGGGCTGGTGATTACAAGTTATTATCTGAACCACTCATTAAGCAAACATAGACCATTAGGTTTCCAATCCCATTAGGAATAATGACATTTTCCCTGTTCCAGCATCACTACCCATTCATACTTGATTTATCTTATAGAGTTTATCATATATCTCGGTTTATGATATAGAGTTTATCTTTCCCTTCATTTTCTATTTGTTGGGAATATGAGATAATGGCAGCAAAGCATTGGCTTTCAAGGTAGGCAAAGGTTCAGGCAGTCATGTGTGACTAGGCAACTTTGGAATGTCAGAGACTGAGGATTTTCTGATGGAAAATTTAAAATGAGTGATGTGGAGATGCAATCTTAAAATATATGACACAGTAATCATTATGGTATAACAACGATGGTATTTGTTAAGTACTTACTATGTGCCAAGCACTGTTCTAAGCACTGAGCACTGTTCTATGCATTGGTATGCATCTATTAAAGTGGTTGCTCTTTATCTCGAGATACTGGAAACATTGGAATCCCAAGAGGAGACAGATCCTAACATATTAGTACTACTACTACCAATAATAAGAATGATAATAATCATGGTATTGATAATAATAATAATTTTGGTATTTGTAAAGCACTTACTCTGTGCAAAGCACTGCATCAAGCACTTACTAGGTACCAAGCCCTATGCTAAGTGCTGGGGAAAATGCAAAGTAATCAGGTCCCACATGGGTTCACATTCTAAGTAGGAGGGAGAACAGATATTGAGTTCTCATTTTGCAGATGAGGGAATTGAGGCAGAAAGAAATCAAATGACTTGCCCAAAATCACACAGCAGGTAAGTGGCAGAGCCAGAATTGGAACTCAAGTCATCTGGCTCCCAGTGACAGGAAAAAATGTAAGCATAAATAGTGTGAAAGGTATGGATTATCTTTCTACAGAAATGTTCAGGGCATGTCACCCCCTCTCCTCAAAAATCTTCAACAGTTGCCTATCCACCTTCATATCAAACAAAAAATCCTCTCTATTGGCTTTAAAGTTCTCCATCAGCTTGCCCCTTCCTTCCTCTCTCCTCCCTTCTCTCTTTCTATATCCCAGCCCACACACTCTGCTCCTCTGGTTCTACCCTTCTTACTGTGCCTCAATCTCGCCTGTCTCGTCACCGACCCCCGGCCCAAATCCTACCTCCTTCTTCAAGTCTGCCAGACAATGAGTCTCCCCCGCTTTAAAGCCCTACTCAAGGCACACCTCCTCCAAGAGGCCTTTCCAAACTAAGCCCCACTTTTCTTCATCTCCCACTCCCTTCTGCATCACCTGGACTCTCTCCCTTTGTTCTTCCTCACTCTCTGAACCCCACAGCACTCATGTATATAGCTTTAATTTTATTTATTTAGTTTGGTTCCTGTTTACTTGTATTGATGTCTGTCTCCCCTGCTCTACACTGTGAGCCTGTTGTGGGCAGGGGTTGTCTCACTTCATTCCTGTGTTGTACTTTCCAAGCGCTTAGTACAGTCTTCTGCACACAGTAAGTGCTCAATAAATACGACTGAATAAATGAATGAATATTGTCTTAACCAAGACTGGTTTTTTAATCACACTGCCAAAAATCAAGCAATCAATAGTATTTATTGAGCACTTGCTGTGCAATGAGCACTGCACTAAGCAACAGACTTGGTAGACACAGTCTCCGTCTACAAGGAATTTATTGCTAGAGAGGGAGACATACTTCAAAACAAATTAAAGATAGGGAAAATGGCAGAGGGTAAGCATATGGGGCTGAGGGGGGGTGCTTAACTGGTACAGATCCAGACAATGTAGAAGGGAGGGTGAATATCACTTATAATAGTAGTTTCATTTTTTAATATGAACCACAACTCTAAATATAGTATCCTATTATACTTGCTCCCAATAGTATGGTAGATCTCCCAAAGCCTTAAATTATTCAAGATCTTATATTATGACAGATTTACCATTTACTTCTATTGAAGGATCTAAAACATGTTTTTTATTGGGTCTATTGGGTCTATAAAGTATTTTCTATACTTTAAAATTTTAGACTCTCATTTTGACCAAAACTCAACTAACATGAAATCAGATGCCAGGACATTTCTTGGGTCATTGGAAATTTAAAAATCCTTCCTCCCTGAAAGTGTCCCTTCAGACTTTAAAATCCATGAACTTCCTACCAGATTATGGCAATCCCAGTGGGGAGCAGCTACAACTCACAATCTTTAGTGATGTCATCATTGAGGGAATTTTCCTCTCCTCCTCATTCATCTTCTTGGATAGTAGAATTTAAGCCAGTAAAAGTAGAGATGAACAAATTCTGAAGGGCTGAAACTCGGAAATTCAAATCATAAAACCTCCCTCTCAAAATTGCTGATGTGATTCCATTATATATAACCAATTAAACACAATTTCAAAATTATTTCATGTAATAAAACATTATTGCTTCATATCAAGATATAAAATTAATGACACAAAAACAAGTATTAATGGTGTGTCACAAAAATCCCTATTATTGAGACATAACAATCAGCCATTTGGAACTGAACTGTTATAGGTGTTCAAGGATACAGCTATCTTCTAAAGATTTATCAGCAGCTTAATTTTCATTATTTCAAATAATCTGATATGTTTAAAGAAAAATAGGTTCACTGTCCTCACGCTAGCTGTATGGAATATATGGAAATTATTGATTTGAATGTATATCCAAAGGGTTTAATTGCAACATTTCTTTTAAGTCATGAATTGAAGTCAGTATCATCAGAAACAGCCAGACAAAAATTGAAAATGAGGTATTACACAAATTAAAAATCCCAGGAGACCCATCTTCTTCTCATGTTCCAAAACCTGCCTCAAGTAATTAGTCAACATTTTATGCCACATCCCGACTAAAAATCTTATTACAAAGCAGAATTAAAATGAATTTGGGGTTAGAAAGGTTTGTCATTGAAAAACATATACTTTTTATGATAGCTCAGCCAGAGAGAAAATGAATCCAAAGCAATTTCAAATTGTATTATGTTTTTATCTGAGATAAATTTGGGAGACCTAAATCTGATAAGGATAAGTATTTCCAACGTAATTGCAATATATGCTGTGAACCAAACATATGGTATGTACTAAATATTTTATAAGAAAATGGAAACATATTTCCCACCTACTTCACCAAAATATGTGAGAATTAATGCTATATTTCAAAATATACTTTAAGAATTCCTGGATGAATGTTACTTCATAAACAACCATTAGTCTGAAGCCTACCAAGATACCAATATCATTCATTCAATTGTATTTATTGAGTGCTTACTGTGTGCAAAGCACTGTACTAAGCCTTTGGAAAGTACAATTGGGCAACAATGGGGAAAATCCCTACCCAACAATGGGCTCACAGTCTAGAAGGGGCAGGGGGTCTAATCACAACAATATTTTTTTTTTTTTTCTGGAAATCTTTAGTTTCACAATGGAAAGGGTTGTCTTCAATAACATCACCTTCAATGATGACTTCTTCAAATATGAAGGACAACTTACATATAATAACTAAAACAGATTTTCTGAAGAGAACTTGGTTTTATTTCACCTAATTCCACAGAACCTAAAGGCAAAGACCACACTTTAAAGAGAAAATAAATGCCTAATAAGCATCAATTCCTCAAATATACTATAGATTCTTCATCTGATAGGCCAGTCAGTTGGGCATTAATACTATAAAATGTAAATCAATTAGCAGTTTGAGAATTTCAGTGAAGATCTTGTTCCAGAACAATGCTATATGTGAAGTAAATGTATTGTCTATTAACGTGAGCTATTTTGTGTGAGTCTTTGGCTGAAAACCAGAAACCTGTAAAAAAAGAAATGATCTGTTACTGAAGAGATTATTTTAACTGAAACATGAATTATATGGATCAGTGGGCTTCTGTAAACAATGTGTTTTAAATAGATATTTTAGAAAATCCTTTACTAAAAACAATTAATAAGGAATGAATTACATTAGCCCTTTTGTGAGAACCTTACTGCAAGCTCCATGAATGAGCAAGGACAAGAAATATTTATAGTTCAGATTTAACGAGGAAATAGGTAGTGCATTTTATAACTACAACAATCTATTCTGCAATGAGTGTGAGTTGTTTGTTTTGTTTTTATGATACCCGTTAAGTACTTACTTTCCACCAGGCAATGTGCTAAGCACTGAGGTACATAAAAGATCATCAAGTTGGACACAGTCCGGGGCTCACATGGGGCTCATGGTCTTAACCCCAATTTTATAGATAAGGTAACTGAGGCACAGAGAAGTGAAGTGATTTGATCAAGGTCACGCAACTGGTGGCAGAGCCAGGTCTAAAATCCCTGGTTTTTAAAAAACAGTGTTCTCTAAGCACTTACTAGGTGCCTGACATGTTGTACTTAGCACTAAGTAGACAAAAGACTATTCAATCAGAAGCAGGTACTGTAGTGCAAGAGGCTAACAACCTAAAGAGTAAGTTCCAACCTTCAAAGCCTATCACATTCTCCTTAGTAGGAATCCATCATCATCATCATCAATCGTATTTATTGAGCGCTTACTGTGTGCAGAGCACTGTACTAAGCGCTTGGGAAGTACAAGTTGGCAACATATAGAGACAGTCCCTACCCAACAGTGGGCTCACAGTCTAAAAGGGGGAGACAGAGAACAAAACCAAACATACTAACAAAATAAAATAGAATAGATATGTACAAGTAAAATAAATAGAGTAATAAATATGGACAAACATATATACATATATACAGGTAATGAGCCCAGGAATCCAGGAAATGAGCCCAGGGTTTTGACACTTAAAACTACTCACTCAACTCCCTTAAACACTCAGTGTCATCAAGTTCAGTCAGTCACTCATATTTATTGAGGATTTACTTTATGTAGAGCAATGTAATAATAATAATAATAATACTGGCATTTATTAAGTGCTCACTATGTGCAAAGCACTCTTCCCTCCTTCAAAGTCCTACTGGAGGCTCACTTTTTTATATAATGGCATTTATTAAGCACTTATTATGTGCAAAGCACTGTTCTAAGCACTGAGGAGGCTACAAGGTGATCGGGTTGTCCCACAGGAGGCTCACAGTCTTAATCCCCATTTTACAGGTGAGGTAACTGAGGCACAGAGAAGTTAAGTGACTTGCCCAAAGTCACACAGCTGGCAATTGGCAGAGCCGGGATTTGAACCCATGACCTCTGATTCCAAAGTCCGTGCTCTTTCCACTGAGCAACGACTAAGCACTTGGGAGAGTGCAGTACAACAACAGATACATAGCATGCCCTCAGTAAGCTTACAGTCTGCAGGGGGAGACAGACATTAATATAAATAAATAAATTTTAGATACATACATAAGTGCTGTGGGGCTGGGAGGGAGATGAATAATGGAAGCAAGTCGGGGCGACAGAAAAGGGAGTGGGATGAGGGAAAAGGTGGGTTTAGTCAGGGAAGAACTTTTGGAGGAGATATGCTTTCATTAAGGCTTTGAAGGGGATGAGAGTCGCTGTCTGTCACATATGAGGAAGGAGGACGTTCTGGATCTCTCACCCATCTTGAGCCAAAGAAGCAGACCCAGAAAGAAGTCCCATAAATAACCACACAAATCTAGGACAGAGACACGCATGGCTCACCCACGCTGCTGCTCTTCTTCTGCCTCGATCTGGTATTATGGGACTCGTGTCAAACTGAGAGGAGTGCCACCACCTCTCCTGCGGGTCATGAAATGGTAGGGGAGGAGGCAGGATGGGATGGCTGGGCTACAGATTGAGCACACACAATCATCATTACCACACTCAGAATCAATGGGGCACCTATTCAGGGAGGAGAACTAAATGAGACCCTTGGAAACACAAATAGAAACCAAAGACACAGTATCTGTCCTCAAGAAGCTTAAAATGAAATAGGGGAGGTGAGCAGATACAATGTGCTGAGTGCTACTCTAGGCACTGTCCTAGGGGCTGTCTTGAGACTTTCAGGGAAAGGAGATAATTAAGTCCCAGCAGCCAGAGAGCTTATAATGAATGAGGAAGAAAGAACAGAAACAATCAATCAATCATTAGTATTTATTAGGAAGCAGGAAGGCCTAGTGAAAAGAACACAGACCTCGAAATCACAGGAACTGGGTTCCGATCCTGGCTCTGCCACATGTCTGCTGTGAGACAAATCACTTAACTTTTTTATGTCTCAGTTTCCTCGTCTATAAAATGGGGATTCAATTCTACTTCCTCCTAGAGAGCAAGCCCATATGAAACTGGGACTGTGTCCCCCCTGATAATCTTGTATCTACACCCAGCACTTAGTACAGTGCTTGACACATAGTGATCCCTAAATAAATACCATAATAATTATTATTATTATTACTGCATTCAGAGGAAGTGCTTGGGAGAATACAGTAGAGTTAGGAGCAACCCTGCCAGAGTTTACAGTCTGGCAAGTTAAGAGCAAGTCTCTTAACTTTTCTGGGACTCAGTTACCTCATCTGTAAAATGGGGATTAAGACTGTGAGCCCTAAGTGGGGCATGGACTACATTCATCCTGATTAGCTTTTATCTTTACAAGCATTTAGTACAGTGCCTGGCACAAAGTGATTACTTGACCAATACCGTAAAAAAAGAAAAGAATGAAAACATGGCTATGTGACTGAGTAGGTGCTTCAGTAACAAAGTAAGATGAAATATATGTCAGTGCTACAGATAGATTTGAGTGCAAAGGTAGGAAGGTGACTCAAAACTGCTCAGGTAGTGGTTAGGAAGACAACCTAGAGAAAAGAAAAGTTGATCTAGAAAAGCTTCATGGGGAGGCGAAATTTCGGGAAGGGCTTTGTTGATAGCAAGAGCTGGAGACTGGTGGATCCGTAGGGAAAGGGATTCCAGACAAATAAAATAAAATAGGATATGTACAAGTAAAATAAATAGAGTAATAATTATGTACAAACATATATACATATATACAGGTGCTGTGGGGAAGGGAAGGGAGACGAAGAAAGCGAAGGTTGCAGGGGTAAAGGGCAGGAGAGAAGAGAATGAGGCATGGTGAGCAGGTAAATTTCAGAGGAATGAAGAGTATAAGCTAGGGTACAGTGGGAGAAGAGAGTGGATGAGGAACAGAGAGACTGCTGATGGAAAAATAGTGGTACAAAAAAATCCATTTTACAGACATCAAACATTCATCCCAGTTGGACAGTCGAATAGGTATTTTACAGAGAGGATTTTAAATGCTAAGGAGTGAATGGTGCTGGGTGGGCTTGGCACCACATATTTAATCTGTCACCAAATCCTCTCAGTTCGATCTTCACAACATTGCGAAAATCTACCCTTTCCATCCAAATTGCTACCACGGTAATACAAGGAATTATCCTATCCTGCCTTGATTACTGCATCAGCCTCCTCCCTGAAGTCTCTCCCCATTCCAGTCCTTATTTGTGCAACAACCACCAGTGGTTGCCTACATACCTCTGAGTCCAACAGAATTTAAAGCACTCAATCACCCTGCCCTCTCCTCCTACTACTCCTACTTCCCTGATTTCCTACTACAAACAAGTCCACACACTTGACTCCTCCAGTGCCAAACTACTCACTGTACCTCTATCTCCCTGCTGATGTCTCACCACATCCTGCCTCTGGCCTGGAATTCCCTCCCCCTTCATATCCAAGAAATGATCACTCCCTCCACCTTCAGAGCCTTATTAAAAGCACATTTCCTCCAAGAGGCCTTTCCCGACTCAGCCCTCATTTTTTCTTCTCTCACTTCTTTCTGGGTTACCCTTGCACTGGGATTTACACCTTTTATTCATCCCTTCCTCAGATCCACAGCACTTACTTACATATCCATATTTTTTCCCCCACATTAATGGCTACTTCCCACTCTAGTCTGCAATCTTGTTGTAGGCAGGGGGCATCTAACAACTCTGATTATACTGCACTCTCCCAAATGCTTAGTAAATTGTTCTGCACACGGTAAGCACTCAATAAATACAAATGATCGATGGACTGATTGGGTTGGGAAGATTTCAGAGAAGCAGCGTGGCTTAGTGGAAAGAGCACAGACTTGGGAGTCAGAGGTCATGGGTTCTAATCCTGGCTCTACCACGTCATCAGCTGTGTGACTTTGGGCAAGTCACTTAACTTCTCTGTGCCTCAGTTACCTCATATGTCAAATGGGGATTAATAATAATAATGATGGCATTTGTTAAGTGCTTACTATATGCAAATCACTGTCCTAAGCGCTGGAGGGGTTACAAGGTGATCAGGTTATCCCATATGGGGCTTACTGTCTTAATCCCTATTTTACAGATGAGGTAACTGAGGCCCAGAGAAGTAAAGTGACTTGCCCAAAGTCACACAGCTGACAAGTGGTGGAGTTGGGATTAGAACCCACGACCTCTGACTCCCAAGCTCGGGCTCTTTCCACTGAGCCATGCTGCTTCTGATTAAAACTGTGAGCCCCATGTGGGACAGCCTGATTACCTTGTAACTACCCAGTGTTTAGAACAGTGCTTGGTACATAGTAAGCGCCTAACAACTACTATTATTTATTTTTTCAGAGACCCTTATATTGGCCAAGAAAGTATTCTATTGCTTATCTTGAGCTAGCTAGGAAAAGGGCACCATGGTCTCTAAGCCAAAAACCTTTAGCAACAATCACCATCAATGATAGACTGTACCGCATTATTCTGATATGATTCAACCATTAGACTCTAAAATGCAGAAGGTAGTTACACTGAAGAAAGGAGAAAGGGAGCTATTGTTCAATAATCTCCTCAATACATTCAGACTATTAAAATCAATACTGTGTCATTCTGCACTCAACTACCTCTGTGTTACTTTGCGAACCGCTTTGAAGGCGAGTGGCTTGGAGAAGGATGTTATTTTGACCTAGTTCCAACATACCTTTAAAAAGACAGCTTAAATAAAATTCTCAAACTGCCTAACCCTAAACCTCCAGTGCCTTTTCAATTATTCTTAGTCACTCTGACAGAGTACATCTGAGACAAAGAAAAAGGCCCAACCTTGGAAAGGGAGATGTGGAGGCATTCACCCACCTGATGTTTAGATGCAAAAAGGAGTCAAAAAATCCAGTGGCAGCAAATGCACAAAGTCATTTTCTTTGCCAGGAAAATCCATAAAACCCAATTTGAGGGAATGAATCTTGCTTGGAAGGTACAACTACCGGCATAGCGCTTAGTGCAGTCTTGAGCTAGATAAAGAAAGCAGAAAAATCAAATTACTGCTTGAGATCGTATGTTACTTTCTTGGTTTTTTAAAATGGTATTTGTAAAGCACTTACTATGGGTCATTCACTATGCTTAGCGCTGGGATAGATACAAGCTTATCAGGTTGGACACAGTCCTTGTCCCACAGAGGGTTCACAATCTTAATCCCCATTTTACATATGATAAATTTATGTAAATCAAGAATTTTTATGGCTTTAAGAAGAGCTTGCTAGGGGTCTAGCGCTGTTCTAAATGCTGGGGTAGGTACAGGATAATTAAGTTGGACAGCGTTCCTATCCCACATGGGGCTCGTGGCCTAAAAAGGAGGGAGAACAGGTATTTAATCCCCATTTTCATAATATCAATTCTCCACAAATTGATGCCTAGATGATATTCAGTGGAAAAAAGAAGAGTAGAAAGTGAAATCCAGCCACTTGAGATTTGTTTTCTCTAGCTCTGGAGAATCTCACTGGACTTCGGGGACTGCTGTGCTGAACAGAGGCAGCGTGGCTCAGTGGAAAGAACACAGGCTTTGGATCCAGTGGTCATAGGTTCGAATCCCGACTCCACCACATGTCTGCTGTGTGACATTGGACAAGTCACTTCACTTCTCTGAGCCTCAGTTACCTCATCTGTAAAATGGGGATTAAGACTGTGAGCCCCACGTGGGACAACCTGATCACCTTGTATCCCCCCAGCACTTAGAACAGTGTCTTGCACATAGTAAGTGCTCAACAAATGCCATTATTATTATTATTGTTATTATCACATAGGCAGAGAGACTACTCTCCTGTGACACAGAACCATCATTGCTCCGTCTTCCAAAGTCAACATCCTGCCCCTTGGCCCACTTTCATCAACAGCTGCTAGTGTTAAATGAGGGCTCATGGGGTACAAAACTTTATACTGGGTACTGTTCCCAAGTATGAAATATCATAAGATTTCATGCTCATATAAAATAACATCTATCTGGACAATAGTCCTCCAGAGAATGGGACAACTAGATTAACCTAAATCCTCCAGAACATGTCTGTTTTAGTCATCCTCCACATCAATTTGTATTTATCCAGCATCTATAAGGTGCTGAGTGCCAAAAATTCAAAAGATCTTACTTTATATTCATACCATATATCCCACACTGAAGTATCCTAGGGATTTAATAACAGTAAGGAGAGAAAATCATGCCAATCCAACAGAGAGTAAGATTCTTGATTTTATGCTACTTCTAGAATAAATGATCTTGACCTTATTACAAAAAGCAACAGTAATTTTCAGTAAGTATTCACTCCTAAGTAAAAAAAAAATAAACCTCGGTGAGTGAGGTATATGGCTTCATAACATCTATATTTTATGTATACATAATAACTGTGTAGGTTCGCCTGTCCTGCTGTCGACCCCCAGCTCACGTCCTCCCCCTGGCCTGGAATGCTCTCCCTCTGCACTCCCACCAAGCTAGCTCTATTCCTCCCTTCAAAGCCCTACTGAGAGCTCACCTCCTCCAGGAGGTCTTCCCAGACTGAGCCCCCTTTTCCCTCTCCTCCTCCCCAATCACCCCTCCCTCCCTCCTTCCCCTCCCCACAGCACCTGTACATATGTTTGTGCAGATTTATTACTCTATTTTAATTGTACATATTTACTATTCTATTTATTTTGTTAATGATGTGCATTTAGCTTTAATTCTATGTGTTCTGATGACTTGACACCTGTCCACATGCTTTGTTTTGTTGTTTGTCTCCCCCTTCTAGACTGTGAGCCCGTTGTTGGGTAGGGACCGTCTCTATATGTTGCCAACTTGTACTTCCCAAATGCTTAGTACAGGGCTCTGCACACAGTAAGTGCTCAACAAATACAATTGAATGAATTAATGAACTGTGGTACGTATTAAATAATATGTGCAGCTTAGACTGTGAACCCCATAGGGGACAGGGATTGTGTCTCATCTAATTATAATAAAGGTGATATTTGTTAAGCACTTACTATGTGCCAAGCACCATAATAAGTACTCTGGTGGATAGAAGCAAATCAGATTGGACCACCGTCGACCCCTGCCCCGCGTCCTTCCTCTGGCCTGGAATGCCCTCCCTCTGCACATCTGCCAAACTAGCTCTCTTCCTCCCTTCAAACCCTTACTGAGAGCTCACCTCCTCCAGGAGGCCTTCCCAGACTGAGCCCCCCCCCTTTTTCCTCCCCTCCTTCTTCTCCCCATCACTCCCCTCCCCCTGGCTCTACCTCCTTCCCCTCCCCACAGCACTTCTATATACTTGTACATATTTATTATTCTATTTATTTTATTAATGATGTGTATATAGCTATAATTCTATTTATTCTGATAGCATTGACACCTGTCCACATGTTTTGTCATCTGTTTCCCCCTTCTAGACTGTGAGCACATTGTTGGATAGGAACCGTGTCTATATGTTGCCAATTTGTACTTCCCGAATGCTTAGTACAGTGCTCTGCACCCAGTAAGCGCTCAATAAATATGATTGAATGAATGAGTGAATTGGACACAGTCCCACATGAGGCTCATGGTCTTAAACCCCATTTCACAGTTGAGGTAACTGAGGCCCAGAGGAGTGAAGTGACTCTCCCAAGGTCAAAAAGCAGACAAGTGATAGATGTGGGATTAGAGACCAGATCCTTCCGACTCCCAAGCCTGTGCTCTAACTACTATGTCATGCTGTTTCGACTTTACATATTATTATTATTATTATTATTATTATTATTATTGGGCTTAGAACATGTCAGAATCGCATTTGGAGAGTTTCCAGTGCTCTACCAGTCTAGACTATGGGAAGGAGAGCCAAGCAGAGACATACCCATTCCATTCCAGGCTTGGGCAGTGGCTAGTGAGTGAAAGGTAATCTGCTACAAGTCAAAACCCACCTGTGCTGGGCAGCAGAGGCGTGGGAGAGAGTCGAGGGTGGAGACTGCATGGGAGGAGGAAAGGGTAAACCGCTTTCTTATTTTTACCAAGAAAACTCTATGGATCCACTACCAGAACAATTGCAGACGGAGGTAGGGCATCCTGGGAGAGATGTGTCCATGGAGTCGCTATGGGCTGGACATGACTCGACAGCATAAGACAGCAAGAGGGCTAAGTTCTGGGGAAGATCAAATCGGAGCAGATAAGAATCAATGACATAGTTGACTGTTGTCATATAATTGTGTTGCGCACTGTAAGCACTCATTAAATACCATTGATTGATATAATTTTGCTATTTAGGCAACACTGCCCTCTCCCTGACTTTCCCATCTCTGTTGATGTCACTACCATCCTTCCCATCTCACAAGCCCGCAACCTTGGTGTCATCCTCGACTCCGCTCTCTCATTCACCCCTCACATCCAAGCCGTCACCAAAACCTGCCAGTCTCACCTCTGCAGCACTGCCAAGAACCGCCCTTTCCTCTCCATCCAAACCGCTACACTGCTCGTTCAAGCTCTCATCCTATCCCGTCTGAACTACTGTATCAGCCTTCTCTCTGATCACCCATCCTCATGTCTTTCCCCACTTCAATCCATACTTCATGCTGCTGCCCAGATTGTCTTTGTCCAGAAACGCTCTGGGCATGTTACTCCCCTCCTCAAAAATCTCCAGTGGCTACCAATCAATCTGCGCATCAGGCAGAAACTCCTCACCCTGGGCTTCAAGGCTGTCCTTCACCTCGCCCCCCTCCTACCTCACCTCCCTTCTCTCCTTCTCCAGCCCACCCCGCACCCTCCGCTCCTCTGCCGCTAATCTCCTCCCCGTGCCTCGTTCTCACCTGTCCCGCCATTGACCCCTGGCCCACATCATCCCCCGGGCCTGGAATGCCCGCCCTCTGCCCATCCGCCAAGCTAGCTAGCTCTCTTCCTCCCTTCAAGGCCCTACTGAAAGCTCACCTCCTCCAGGAGGCCTTCCCAGACTGAGCCCCTTCCTTCCTCTCCCGCTCGTCCCCCTCATCTTACCTCCTTCCCTTCCCCACAGCACCTGTATATATGTATATATGTTTGTACATATTTATTACTCTATTTATTTTACTTGTACATATCTATTCTATTTATTTTATTTTGTTAGTATGTTTGGTTTTGTTCTCTGTCTCCCCCTTTTAGACTGTGAGCCCACTGTTGGGTAGGGACTGTCTCTATATGTTGCCAACTTGTACTTCCCAAGCGCTTAGTACAGTGCTCTGCACACAGTAAGTGCTCAAAAAATATGATTGATTGATTGATTAATGAGTCAAGATTACAGATTAAATAGGAAACTAAATCAAGGAGGCCAGAGAGTCCTATGGAAGACGGATAAAAGGAGGGAAGGGACAATGAGGAGTAAATTTTCAGATCCAGCTGAAGGTCTATAGACCTGCACAACCATAAGATCTGAATGTATTTCTCTTCTATAGCAGTTTCATCAAGATACAAAGAAACTAAAAGTCCTCATTTCCTCTCCTCCCACTCCCTTCATATCACCTTAGCACTTGGATTTGCACAATTTATAACCCTTCCCTCAGTGCGACAGCAGTTATGTAAATATCCATAATTTATTTATTGTATTATTTTCATGCATTCAATTATATTTATTGAGTGCTGCACTATTTTCCTTTTCCCCTTCTAGACTGTAAGCTCATTGTGGGTATTCATTCTTTCATTCAGTTCAGTCACATTTATTGATTGCTTATTGTGTGAAGAGCACTGTACTAAGTGCTTGAGAGTTATAATAGAACAGTAAACAGACACATCCCCTGCCCACAGTGAGCTTACAGTCTGGCGGGGGAGAGCGAGGGGATAGACAGATGTTAATATAAATTACAAATAGGCAATGTGTCTACCAACTCTGCTATATTGTACTCTCCTAAGTTCTCAGTACAGTGCTCTGCACACAGTAAGCACTCAATAAAAATGATTGACTGTTGTGGCTTAGTTGTGGATATGTGGCAGACATTTGAAGACTGTGAGCCTGCTGTTGGGTAGGGATTGTCTCTTATCTGTTGCTGAATTGTACTTTCCAAGACCTTAGTACAGTGATCTGCACACAGTAAGAGCTCAATAAATATGATTGAATGAATTTGAAGACAGACCTAGCCCGATAACATGGGGTAACTTTCTCCATCATTTAGTCCACTGTCCAGAATTTAAAAACAGTGCTTGGCACATAGTAAGTGCTTAACAAATATCATAATTATTGTTCTAGAAAAGGATTTGAAAAGGGCAGCAGAAAAAACAGACTCTAGATTCATAAATTCAGACACATTGGCATCTCTGAATAAGGGTTTCTAAGGTTTTGCATCAACTTACTTTAACCACATACATTCTGATGGTTAAAATCTCTCCATCTCTCCCTCAATAGCATCATCTGCAAACTCTAAATACAGTTATAGTCTATGCATATGTGTATTTAAAAATGCAGCTATTGTGGATGAGATGCTGACTGTGGATGTGTACCCCACAGAGGCAATGAGACCAATGCCCCTTTCTACAAGCCCCCAGCCCTGACATTATTCTTCAATCATCTCTCTCCTTTAACCCACGATTCAGTTAACCACTAAATCTTGTAAATTCCACCTCCATGACATGTCTAGAAGTTGCTCTTCATTCAAACTGCTGCCAAACTGGTTCCAGCATCCATCATATCCCTTCTTGACTGCTGCATCAGCCTCATTGCTGACCTCCCACCTCCATCTTCTTCCCTCTCCATTCCATACTTCACGCTGTTACCCTGATGATTTTTCTTAAAAAACTGTTCAGTGCATATCTCACCACTCGTCAAGAACTTCCAACGATTGCCTATGCATCTCCACTTTCAGATGAAATTCCTCATCATTAGAATCAAGGCACTCAATGAGTTCTCTCCCCTGCTATTTATTTTCAATCCTTGTCTACTACAAACCCATCTACTTCACTCCTCTAGTAACAACCTATGCACTTTCCCCTCCCCTTCACTCCACAGAAACCTCCCTCTCAAAGGTCACCAATAATCTCCTTCTTGCCAAATCCAACAGCCTCTACTCCATCCTAATCCTCCTCGACCTCTCAGTTGCCTTTGACACTGTGGACCACCCCAGAGGATAACAATACTAATACTAATAATGCTATTTGTTAAGCACAATAATAATAATAGTGGTGTTTGTTCATCAATCGTATTTATTGAGTGCTTACTTTGTGCAGAGCACTGTACTAAGCGCTTGGGAAGTACAAGTTGGCAACATATAGAGACAGTCCCTACCCAACAGTGGGCTCACAGTCTAAAAGGGGAGTCTAAAATGAATGTTCATTCATTCAATTGTATTTATTGAGTGCTTACTGTGTGCAGAGCACTGTACTAAGCGCTTGGGAAGTACAAGTTGGCAACACATAGAGATGGTCCCTACACAACAGTGGGCTCAAAAAGCGCTTACTATGTGCCAAGCACTGTTCTAACTACTGGGGTAGATAAAAGGTAATCAGGTTGTCCCACATGGGGCTGACAGTCTTAATCCCCATTTTACAGATGAGGTAACAGGCACAGAGAAGTTAAGTGACTTGCCCAAAGTCACACAGCTGACAAGTGGCGGAGGCAGTATTAGGACCCACAACATCTGACATCCAAGCCCGGGCTCTTTCCACTAAACCACACTGCTTCTCTATAATAGAACAGATACGATTCCCACTCTTTACGGTCATTTTGAGACAGACGAGGCAGTTCATTTAATGAAATCACTTGAGCTGTGATGTTTTATAATACAATGATTCTATTATCCATAAAGGATTCATTCCTCTCCAAACAGCTTGAGCGAGTTGTCTACACTCAAATTCCTTTCCTCCAATTCTCTCTCCCTCTAATCTGGCTTCCATCCCTTTCACTCCACAGAAACATCACTCTCAAAGGTCACCAGTAATTCCTTCTTGCCAAATCCAACAGCTTAATCCATCCTAATGACTCTTTCCTAATCCTCCTCCACCTCTCAGTTGCCTTCAACACTGTGGACCAATCCCTTCTCCTGGAAACGTTATCCAACCTTGATTTCATCGGCTCTGTCCTCTCCTTGTTCTCATCTTATCTCTCTGGCCATTCACTCTCAGTCTCCATCGTGGGCTCCTGCTCTGCCTCCCACCGCCTAAATGTGGGGGCCTCTCAAGTTATGACTCCCCTTCTATTCTCCATCTACACCCACTCCCTTGGAGAACTCATTTGCTCCCATAACTTCAATTCCCACCTCTATGCAGATGATACCCAAATCTACATCTCCAGACCTGATCTCTCTCCCTCTCTCTAGTCTCGCATCCCCTCCTGCCTTCAAGACATCTCTACTTGGTTGTCCTCCCGTAATTTCATATGTAACATATCCAAAATAAAATTCCTCATCTTTCTGCGCAAACCCTGTCCTCCCCCTGACTTTCCCATTACTGTCGACAGCAGCACCAAACCTGTAATCTTGGCATTCTCATTGATTCCTCTCTCTCATTCAACCCATCACTAAATCCTGTCAGTCCTACATCCAAACATCGCTAAAATCTGCCCTTTCCTCTCCACCCAAACTGCTACCATGCCAATACAATCACTCATCCTATCCCACCTGGATTACTGCATCAGCCTCCTTGCTGACCTCCTAGCTTCCTGTCTCTCTCCCAACTCCAGTCCAAACTTCACTCTGCTGCCCAGATCATTTTTCTACAAAAACACTCAGGACACATCACCCCTCCTCCTCAAAAAATGCCAGTGGTTGTCCATCCACCTCTGCATCAGACAAAAACTCCCCACCACTAGCTTTAAAGCACTCCACCACCATGCCCCCTCCTACCTCACCTCACTACTCTCCTTCTCCAATCCAGCCCACACATTTCAGTCCTCTGGTGCTAAATTTCTCACTGTGCCTTAACTCACCTATCTCATCACCAACCTCTGGCCTGGAATGCCATCCCTCCTCAAGTTTGACAGACAATTACTCCCCCATTTCATAGCCTTACTGAAGGCACATCTCCTCCAAGAGGCCTCTTGAGACTAAGCCCCCTTTTCCTCTTCTTCCACTCCCTTCTGCATCACCCTAACTTGTTCCCTGTATTCATTCATTCAATCGTATTTATTGAGCACTTACTGTGTGCAGAGCACTGTACTAAGCGCTTGGGAAGTACAAGTTAGCAACATATAGAGATGGTCCCTACCCAACAGTGGTCTCACAGTCTAGAAGGGGGAAGACAGAGAACATAACATATTAACAAAATAAAATAAATAGAATTAATATGTACAAATAAAATAGAGTAATAAATACATACAAACATATATACATACATACAGGTGCTGTGGGGAGGGGAAGGAGGTAAGGTGGGGGGATGGAAAGGGGAGGGAGGGGGAGAGGAAGGAGGGGGCTCAGTGTGGGAAGGCCTCCTGGAGGAGGTGAGCTCTCAGTAGGGCCTTGAAGGGAGGACGAGAGCTAGCTTGGCGGATGTGTGGAGGGAGGGCATTCCAGGCTAGGGGTCGGACGTGGGCCGGGGGTCGAGGGCAGGACAGGTGAGAACGAGGCACGGTGAGGAGATTAGTGGCAGAGGAGCGGAGGGTGCGGGCTGGCCTGGAGAAGGAGAGAAAGGAGGTAAGGTAGGAGGGGGCAAGGTGATAGAGAGCCTTGAAGCCAAGGGTGAGGAGTTTCTGCCTGATGCATAGGTTGATTGGTAGCCACTGAACATTTTTGAGGAGGGGAGTAACATGCCCAGAGCGTTTCTGGACAAAGACAATCCGGGCAGCCATGTGAAGTATGGATTGAAGAGGGGAGAGACAGGAGGATGGGAGATTGGGAGGAGGCTGATACAGTAATCTAGGTGGGATAGGATGAGAGCTTGAATGAGCAGGGTAGCAGTTTGGATGAAGAGGAAAGGGCGGATCTTGGCAATGCTGCGGAGGTGAGACCGGCAGGTTTTGGTGACGGCTTGGATGTGAGCAGTGAATGACAGAGTGGAGTTCAGGATGACACCCTGTACTCTTCCCCTACCCAGCTCCATAGCACTTGTGTACATATCTGCAATTTATTTATTTGTAATATCATCTATCTCCCCCCCTCTAGACTGTTAGCTTGTTGGGAGCAGGGAAAATGTCTATTTATTGTTGTACTGTGCTCTTCTAAGCACTTAGTACAATGCTTTGCACATGGTAAGCACATAACACTATTGAATGAATGACTCTTACCCACCATCGATCCCCTTGCTTTTTTTTATGGCATTTATTAAGCGCTTACTATGTGCAAAGGACTGTACTAAGCGCTGGGGAGGTTATAAGGTGATCAGGTTGTCCTTTGGGGGGGCTCACAGCCTTAATCCCCATTTTACAGATGAGATAACTGAGGCCCAGAGAAGTGAAGTGACTTGCTCAAAGTCACTCAGCTGACAATTGGTGGAGTCGGGATTTGAACCCATGACCTCTGACTCCAAAGCCCGAGCTCTTTCCACTGTTCCACACTGCTTCTCTTATCATGCCTTCCCCCCTGCCTGAAACTCCCCAACGCACCCCGCCACCCCCAAATTTGAGACAAGCATTCTCCCCATCTTCAAAGCCCAACTAAAATTATATTTTCTCTAGAAAGCCTTCTCTGATTGTGCTCTAATAATCAGCTCTCAGATGGGGCTCACATTCTAATGTGGAGGGAGAACAGGTATTCAATCCCCATTTTGCTCTCATCCTCCCCATCCTACTTTCCCTTCCTAATTCCTCACCCACGCACTTAGTGTTCATCCTCTAATCACTCACCTCACCCCACCACAGGACTTATGCATCTATGCTTTTAATCAGTCACTTCCCTTACTTGTAATTTATTTTAATAAATGTCTCTCCTGCCAGGGTGTATGCTCCTTGAGAAAAGGGATTTTATTTGCTTGTTCTAGTGTACTCTCCCAAGAGCTTAGTACCATGCTCTCTGCTAAGTAAATGCTCCCTAAAAACACTGATTGGTAGCCAAATATGTGGCATTTAACACTTGCTGACTTTTGGCTTTGAATTTGCCTAATGCGTAGCAATATCCCAGACACCCTTGTCAAAGAAGGGCAACTTCTCTCCTGATTACTGCAAGTGTACCTGGCCTGACTGCTACTATAACTACAATCTGTGGCTCAACTTCATTGGAGATGGTGTTTGAATAAATCTTAAAATATTCCCTCCTCAATCCCTGATTTTATATGCCCCATGTCATATTGCCATATGTGAACTACTTGGGTATCAATCAATCATTGGCATTTATTGAGTGTTTACTGTGTTCAGAGTACAGACCTCTGTTATCTATGCTCTCATCCATGCTCTTCACATGACTCTCCCCCAGGAGGGATACCGAGATTAGCATGACCAAAGAGGAAATACACTAACTCTGAATGTTACTTATAAAAGTCAGGACTAGGAAGGATTATAGTTTATGCAATTATGCAAATAGAAATCAGATATATCAAAACTCCAATCACTTATCTGGAGACCTGCCAGTGCACTGAATTGTACAAATCATGCAATTAAGATCTATTTCCATAGATTATAAGAAAAACAAGTGCTTACAAGCAACTGTTGAATAGCAAGGCTGCTGTGGCATGAAAATTACCACTACCTCCCAAATCTATGAAATTCAAGGGGTCAGGACCAAACCAGGTCAGGGGGACATCCTGCCTCTGGTCTGGAATTCTCTTTCTCCTCTCATCCAACAGACGGTCACTCTCCTGCCCCTTCAAAGCCTTATCGAAGGCCTGTCTCCTCCAAGAGGCCTTCCCTGATTAAGCCCTCCTTTCCTTTTCTCCCACTCCCTTCTGCGTTGCCCTGACTTGCTCCCTTTATTCATTCCCCCTCCCAGCCCCACAGCACTTATGTATATAATAATTATAATAATGGGTTTTGTTAAGCACCTACTATGTGCTGAGCACTGTTTTAAGCACTAAGGTAGACACAAGGCAATCGGGTTGTCCCACGTGGGGCTCACAGTCTTCATCCACATTTTCCAGATGAGGTAACTGAGGCACAGAGAAGTTAGGTGACTTGCCCAAAGTCACACAGCTGTCAAGTGTGGCAGAGGCAGGATTAGAACCCACGACCTCAGACTCCTAAGCCCGTGCTCTTTCCACAAAGCCACCATGCTTCTCTAAAAAGTGGAGGCGCCAGGGATTGAAACCGGGGACTCATATATGCAAAGCATGTGCTCTACCACTGAGCTACATCCCCTGACAATCTGACAAATGACATATCTGTCATTTATTTATTTATATTAAAGTCTGGCTCCCCCTCTAAGCTGTAAGATCATTGTGGGCGAGGAGTGTGCCTGTTTATTGTTATATTGCACACTTCCAAGCACTTAGCACAGTGCTCTGCACACAGTAAGCACTCAGAAAATACAGTTGACTGACATTCCAGGGGTGATTAATAACTGCATCCCTTCACCCTCTATCTGATACCATCTCTGGGGCTTTGACAGCTGGAGAAACAAGGCAGAATCAGGGAAGGGGAAGGTGGCAATGTTGAAACATTATTTTTTAAGCCTGAGGGATCCAGTTACAAGATCTGACTGGTTTGGGGGAGATGCAGCAGAATGATGAAGAATGGGAAAATGGGGACAGGGACCATGAGGAAAAACAGGTTTAAAAACCCTCAGAGAGGATGCTGGGTGAAGGAAGGACTCTCCTGATCCTCAGGTGTCAATTCATTCATTTCATTCATTCAATCCATCGTATTTATTGAGCACTTGCTATGTGCAGAGCACTGTACTAATTGCCTGGAAGGGTACACTATAACAATCAACAGACAATTCCCTGCTCACAGCAAGCTTACATTCTAGAGGGGGAGACAGACATTAATAGAAAGAAAGAAATTAAAGGTATGTACATAATAATAATAATAATAATGTTGGTATTTGTTAAGCGCTTACTATGTGCAAAGCACTGTTCTAAGCGCAGGGGTAGGTACAAGGTAATCAGGTTGTCCCACGTGGGACTCACAGTCTTCATCTCCATTTTACAGATGAGGGAACTGAGGCCCAGAGAAGTTAAGTGACTTGCCCAAAGTCACACAGCTGACAAGTCGCAGAGCTGGGATTTGAACCCACGACCTCTGACTCCAAAGCCTGTGCTCTTTCCACTGAGCCATGCTGCTTCCCCACAGCTGTAAATGCTGTAGGGCTTAGCAGTGGGATAAATAAAGGGAGCAAATGAAGTGAGGGAGAAGGGAGTGGGAGAAAAGGAAAGGAAGGCTTAGTCAGGTAAGGCGTCTTGGAGGAGATGTACCTTCAATAAGGCTTTGTAGGGAAGAAGAGTAATTGTCTGTGGGATATGAAGAGGAAGGACATTCCAGGCCAGAGGCAGGAGGTAGGCGAGACATCAAGATGGGACACCGTTCAAATTTGATCCTCCCAAAACTGAAAGATGCTGTGTTATTGCATAGCCCCTGGATATGGGCATTTCCACAACCTTCTCCTATGATCTACACGCAGCATCAAATGGTAGCACACGATTACCGACCATTGGGATCTGGATCCCAATTCATGGTCATGGAAATACTGCTCACGACAACACAGCTCTGCTGGGCGGGAAGTTTGAGGAGAATGCAAAATGGTAGGATACCCAAGCGGCTGCTGAATGATGAACTGAAAAGGCATTCAAATAAGCTGGAAAGGCAGAAAATGCAATACAGAGGCGCGGTGAAGCCTTGTCTCAAACAGAAGGGCATAGCAGTTGACCGGTTGGAGTCAAATGCAAGAGAAAGACCATCCTGATAAGCAACAATCAGGAGAGTGGATGCGCCCTTAGAGCAAAGTTTTGAAAAGAGCAGAGATTAATATTTATGGCATAATAATGAATGCATTTGTTAAGTGCTTACTATGTGCCAGACACTGTACTAAGCGCTGGGCACTGTACTAAGCAGTAGATAGATACCCTCTGCCCAAGTAGGTTATCTCAACATGCAAACAAAGCAGAAGGAAGTGGATGGGTCAGACACTTCCACATTGTTTTCCTCGGCCTTTTATTGATACACTGAGTTTTTCCAGCCACACTTGCATACGTGGCTAGGATCTCACTGACAAGTAGTGTCACGCTTGGAAATGAAACAATTTGAAGATATGCATACAGAATACAAAAGGAAAGGAGATTAAACAGGTCAATCCTATGGTTCCACTTTTTTACACAATGGAAAAGAATTGATGACTGCTGACAAAATGTGTATTTCAGAAACCAGCTATATGCAAACTAAACCACCCATATCTGATTATTTCACTTTTGAATCACAATTTGTCCACTTATAAATAGAGACATATTTCAAGTCTGAAATTCAGATCGCATCAAGATCTAGAGAAGCATCTTCTGTCCTTGAAAACTATTGTAACTAGTTAAACAAGAAAATGTGATTGGTCAAAACAATACTCAATATGCAGAAGGAGACCTGGATGTATTTGTCCCAGGTTCAGTCATTTTGGATGATGTATTCTAAACGAAGTCATAGAAATTGGTATTTTTAATCAACCTCTTCAGTATCAACCACCCACTTAAAATTTCCTATTAGATGTGGTTTACAACACTTTTCATGAAGATGTCGACCTGAAGTAGTAGATATAATCAAGAAAATAGATTACAGAAAGTAATGGAATAAAATGCTAAGCACTTTGCATTAACTGAAATCCTTACCAAGTCTGTGAAAACTGCCTATCAAAGAAATGCAACAAACCATTTTATTATGTACACTAATAGATATTAAAGCATTTGCATATTTAAAATCTTTCTCGTGAAAGAAAATATCTGATCTCTTATGGGTCATTTACTTTACTGTGTGTTAAGCTAACAAGAGGAAAGAAAGATCTGACATTCACTCTAATAAGTTGCTTATAAATATGTATGAATCTATAATAATTTTTTTCTATAAGCACTGGATGCATGGACGTCAAAACGTTTCTCATCCAGACTTTGACAAAGGTTTCATGAAACCTTCATAATTGACCCTTTCTGTGAATGAAATTTCTACTTCAATTGTTCTCCCTAATGCTAAACTGATATTCATCTCTCACCACTTTCCAGGTCCAAAAGAAATATTACAGGATGTTCCAAAATGTGAAAAGGTTACTCATTCAGCAGGTAATGGCATTTTTAGGCTGGTATTCTGTTCAATCTGTAAAATCACTGAAACGTATTGATTTTTTTCCCTAAGTTTTGACTGATTGTGAGCTATTTTGGAACTGCTTACGTGAGGGTGCTGAGTCCCAGAGTGAGGCTGGAAGAATGCCATTACAAGATCTCCTCAGAAAATGGGGTGCCCTAAGAGCTGGGACTCTGGAGGAGTTTTCCCAAACTACCCAGATAGTTAATCCCAGACCAGAGTGACGGTATCCAAGGATTAAGCAATGGTTTACAGCATTCCATCAGCTCGCCCCATCCTAGTTCAGTTACTACCGCCCAGCCAGCATTTCACTCCTCCTCCATAAGCTTTTGGACTGTGAGCCCACTGTTGGGTAGGGACTGTCTCTATGTGTTGCCAATTTGTACTTCCCAAGCGCTTAGTACAGTGCTCTGCACATAGTAAGCGCTCAATAAATACGATTGATGATGATGATAAGCTTACTCACTGTACCCCGCTGTTATCTGTCTCACCACTGACCCCTTTTCCCACATCCTGCCGCTAGCCTGGACCTCCCTCCCTCTCTGTATACTCCAGACCACCACTTTCCCCACCTTCAAAGCATTACTAAGCTCACATTTCCTCCAAGAGGCCTTCTCAGAAACCAGGTCCTTCCGACCCACAGCAGACACCTGGCGGAGGCGGAATTAGAACCCAGGTCTTTCCGACACACAACAGACGCCTGGCGGAGACAGAATTAGAACCCAGGTCCTTCCAACCTACAGCAGACGCCTGGCGGAGGTGGAATTAGAACCCAGGTCCTTCTGACTGCCAGGCCCTAGCTCAGGGGGACCTGAGCTACTGTGTGCGTTACAGTCGGGTCCTGAAATTGAGACAAGACCCTTAAAGAGTGGTATGGTGGGAGGCGAAGAGATTCCCACCCCACCCTGGGGTCTTCGCCGCCCCCCAACCCCCTTTTCCACCCGTCTCCCTCCGACTCTTTTAGACTGTGAGCCCACTGTTGGGTAGGGACCGTCTCTTTATGTTGCCAACTTGTACTTCCCAAGCGCTTAGTACAGTGCTCTGTACACAGTAAGTGCTCAATAAATACAATTGATTGATTCTCTGATTAAGCGACCTTTTCCACGGCTCCCTCTCCCATCTCTATACACTTGAATCCGTGTCCGTTAGGCATTTGATAATAATAATGATAATGATGGTATTTGTTAAGCGCTTACTATGTGCCAGGCACTGTATTAAGCGCTGGGGTGGATACAAGCAAATCGAGTTGGACACAGTCCCTATCCCACAAGGGGCTCACAGTCTCCATCCCTATTTCACAGATGAGGCAACTGAGGCACAGAGAAGTGAAGTGACTTGCCCAAAATCACAGAGCAGACAAGTGGCAAAGCCGGGATTAGAATTCATGTTCTTCTGACACCCAGGCCCATGGTCTATCCACTTTGCCATGCTGCTTCTTGTCATATCTTTAAATTATATATTATAAATCACTTATTTATATTAATGTCTGCCTCCACTCTAACTGTAAGCTCATTTTGGGCTGTTGTACTGTACTCTTCCAAGTGCTTAGTACAGCGCCCTGCATGTAATAATAATAATAATGATGGCATTTATTAAGTGTTTACTATGTGCAAAGCACTGTTCTAAGCACTGGGGAGGTCACAAGGTGATCAGGTTGTCCCACGGGGGACTCACAGTCTTAATCCCCATTTTACAGATGAGATAACTGAGGCCCAGAGAAGTTAAGTGACTTGCTCAAAGTCACACAGCTGACATTTGGCGGAACCGGGATTTGAACCCCTGACCTCTGACTCCAAAGCCTGTGCTCTTTCCACTGAGCCAAGCTGCTTCCCCCATGTAGTAAGCACTCAGTAAATACCACTTATTGATGATTAACTAAACATCCAGAGAACAACAAGAAGGAGACCCATTTTCACTTGATCCTTTCTTTGTTTTGTTTTTTGTCTGTTTTTTTGATCTCCATGTCCCTGTACCGGCATCCACTGGCAAGTAAATAATATTACTTATTGAGGCCCAGAGAAGTAGAGTGCTCTGCCTAAGGTCACACAGCAGGTAAACAGCAGAGTCAGGAGTAGAACCAGATTCTCTGACCCTAGGCGCATGCTTTTTCCATTAGGCCACACTGCTTCTGAAGAGGCACAGGCTAAAAGGGGACATTATTAACACCTACAAAATTATGAAAGGCATGGCAAGGCAAACAAAAATTTTTCTTTGCTAAAATTCCACACCACCAGGATTCAGGGGCACCCATTGAAGTACATGTACTAAGTGTAAAACAAACAAACAAAAAAACAGTTCTTCACATAAATGGAGGGAAAAACATATAGGATCTGGTATCCCAGGAAGCTGAACAGTTGTGCATGTTCAAGAGGGATTAGGTGAATACAGGAATGGGTTATTTGAGAAAAATTTACTTTAAAAAGTTACTTGCTCATGATGGGTTACTTGAGAAAAATTTTACAATACTCGAAAGGATTCTCCTACATATTAGGATGGGTATCCAGGAGAACAATGTCCAGGCATCCTATTATGTCTTCAGAAACAGAAAATTAACATACCTCAAAATGCAGTTAGGTTATGTTCCTTGAGATTGTGGCTGCATCATGAATGGCTGTATCGTAGGGTGCATTTTCTCACAGACAAATATGCTACTTCAAACAATGGTATTTATTGAGGGTTCACTGTCTGGACAGCACTGAACTAAGCACTTGGGAGAGTACAATGCAACAGACAGGTTAAACACATTCCCTGCCCACGACGAGCTTACAGTTTAGAATAATGCTTTAGGATTAGGATCCATTCAAAAACCTCTGGAAAAAAAATAGTAATTCCCCTTCCCTGCTTTGTGCTATAACGTTAGTCCCTAAACTGTTGTTTACTCCACGTTAGTCAAAGCATGACACTGTAACATTTATAATAAATTTTTCTATCACAAACTCTAATAAGAAATCCACTGAAGCGCTTAGAGCAGTGCTTCGCACACAGTAAGCATTTAACAAATACCGTCATCATCATTAGAACCCAGGACACTAAACATCTCTCAAAAGAAGAGATTCGACACCCGAAACTTAGGATGACGCAGTTGGCCTAAAAGGTCACTGTCCCGAGACAAACAGTGCTCAGGGTGCCCTAGATTGTGTGCATGACATCATCCCTTATGAGAAGCAGCGTGGCTCAGTAGAAAGAGCCCGGGCTTTGGAGTCAGAGGTCATGGGTTCAAATCCCGGCTCCGCCAACTGTCAGCTGTGTGACTTTGGGCAAGTCACTTCACTTCTCTGTGCCTCAGTTCCCTCATCTGTAAAATGGGGATTAAGACTGTGAGCCCCATGTGGGACAACCTGATCACCTTGTAACCTCCCCAGCGCTTAGAACAGTGCTTTGCACATAGTAAGCGCTTAATAAATGCCATCATTATTATTATTATTATTATCCCTGCTCAACCGTCCTCAGCTAAGCCCTCCCCTGCCTCTTTGCAGTCCTTTTCCTGCTGCTTACTGCCCTCCTTGTGATCACAGTTGCGTTCTGTAACAGTTTTTTGGTGTGGAGAAGCAGCATGGCACAATGGACAGAGCCCGGGCCTGGGAAATAGAAGGTCAAGGCTTCTAATCCCAGCTCTGACTTGTCTGCTGTGCGATCTTGGGCAAGTCACTTCACTGGGCCTCAGTTACCTTGTCTGTAAAATGGGAATCAAGACTGTGAGACCCTCCTGGGACAGGGACTATGTCCAACATGATTTGCTTGGATCCACCCCAGGACAGTGCCTGGCACACAGTAAGTGCTTAACAAATACCACAATCATTATTATTTTTTGGTTCTCTCAAACCTTCCATTCTCACTTTAATGGGGGCCCCAGGAGCTGCTACCACAGCTCTTTCCCCCTCCCTTGCCACTTTCCATTTGCTACCTTGCAGCACTTAATTAATTAATTATGATATTTGTTAAACACTTATTATGTGCCAAGCACTTTTCTAAACGCTGGGGTAGATACAAGGTAATCAGGTTGTCCCACATAGGGCTCACAGTCTTAATGCTTAGAGAAGCAGCATGGCTCAGTGGAAAGAGCACGGGCTTTGGAGTTAGAGGTCATGGGTTCAAATCCTGACTCCACCACTTGTCAGCTGTGTGACTTCGGGCAAGTCACTTAAATTCTCTGGGTTTCCGTTCCCTCATCTGTAAAATGGGGATTAAGACTGAGCCCCCGTGGGACAACCTGATCACCTTGTAACTTCCCCAGTGCTTAGAACAGTGCTTTGCACATAGTAAGTGCTTAACAAATACCAACATCATTATTATTATTATTATTATTATTATTAATCTCCATTTTACGGATGAGGTAACTGAGGCACAGAGAAGTGAAGTGACTTGCCCAAAGTCACACAGCCGACAAATGGCAGAGCCGGGATTAGAACCCATGACCTCTGACTCCCAAGTCGGTTCTCTTTCCACTAATCAATCGTATTTATTGAGCGCTTACTGTGTGCAGAGCACTGTACTAAGCGCTTGGGAAGTACAAGTTGGCAACATATAGAGATGGTCCCTACCCAACAGCGGGCTCACAGTCTAGAAGGGGGAGACAGAGAACAAAACAAAACATATTAACAAAATAAAATAAATAGGATATGTACAAGTAAAATAGAGTAATAAATACATACAAATATATACATATATACAGGTGCTGTGAGCTACGCTGCACCACGGGGAGGGAGGTAGCGATGAATGGAGGCTGAATATGGATGAGCAGCATCCCAACTCCACACTTACTGCTACTCTCCTTCCTTCCGCACTGAGATGGGGAAGCCAGACCCAAGCCAGCACACGGGCAGTGGTGGGCAGGAGAGGGAGGGCTAGCAGCACAAAGGTAGAATTGAAAGTTAAAAAAGCAAATTAATACTCAACACACAATAAGCTCAAAAAAATACCACTGACTGACTGATAAAACATGGCTCCATCCAGAACATTTCAACGTATTTGGAGAGCGGAGGTGCTGAAACAAGAGAACAATGGAACAAGAGAGGGAAAGGAAAGGTCCTGGGTTCTAATCCTGGCTCTGCACTTGTCTGCTGTGTAGCCTTGGGCAAGTTTTTGGAGTCAGAGGTAATGGGTTCGAATCCTGGCTCCGCCACATGTCTGCTGTGTGACCTTGGGCAAGTCACTTTACTTCTCTGAGCCTCAGTTACATCATTTGTAAAATGGGGATAAAGACTGTGAGCCCCCCGTGGGACAACCTGATCACCTTGTATCCCCCTCAACACTTAGAACAGTGCTTTACACATAGTAAACACTTAAATGCCATCATTATTATTATTATTATTCTCTAGGCTTCAGTTACCTCATCCGTAAAATAGGAATGAAGATTGTGTGCCTTATCAGGGATGGGGACTATGTCCAACCCAATTTGCTTGTATCCACCCTAGTGCTTAGTACAGTGCCTGGCACATAGTAAGCATTTAACAAGTACCATATAATAAAATAAAGGAGCAAATCAATTCAAATGAAGCAATTTGGCAGTACTTATAAATCCTGGAACGTCAGTAAAGAGTGTTCACAAATCTCCAGGTTGTATGTTTTGAGGGGTGCTTAAACTGGGATACGCTTCTGTTTGGCTGAACAGTCCACCAATCTAACCTAGTAATGCCATTACTTTGGTTTTCATTTGTACGCAAGAAAATCTGGTTTCTTAATTAAAATGCCTATGAAATGGAAGCTTTAGGGCCTCTTATCTGTATCTTTTCCAGATATTTCCAGGGTTGAATTTGACATAGCAAAATGAACAGTTTACTTAATAGCCAGCTGAGCTACTGATCTCCCAAAGCCTCGGCTGACTCCTGCCATTCCTCTACTTCCAAGGGGGTGTAAAGTGTAGGGATGCACTGTGGCCTAGTGGAAAGTGCACAGGCCCAGGAGTCAGAAGACCTGGGTTCTAATCCCGGCTTTACCGCTTACCTGCTGTGTGACCTTGGTCAAGTCACTTAACTTCTCTGTCTCAGTTCCCTCATCTGTAAAATGAAGATTCAGTCCCTGTTCTCCCTCCTACTTAGACTGTGAGTCCCATGTGAGACCTGATTATCATCTATCTAGAAAAGCAGCATAGCTCAGTGGAAAGAGCACGGGCTTTGGAGTCAGAGGTCATGGGTTCTAATCCCAGCTCCGCCACTAATCGGCTGTGTGACTTTGGGCAAGTCACTTAGTTTACCTGGGCCTCAGTTACCTCTTCTGGAAAATGGGGATTAAGACTGTGAGCCCCCCGTGAGACAACCTGCTCACCTTGTAACCTCCCCAGCACTTAGAACAGTGTTTTACACATAGTAAGCGCTTAATAAATACCATCATTATTATTACCCCAGAATTTAGCACAATACTTGGCACATCATAAACACTTTATAAGCACCAGAATTATTATTACTAGTATTAAAGTGAAATTAAGAGTCCTTGACTCTGACCATTTCTGCTACTGTTATTATTTGCACGATCACCTAGCACAATTTATTTTAGTGTCTTGTCAACCCCACTGAACTGCAAGCTCCATCAGGGCAGGGCTCATGTTCACTAATTCTATTGTACTCTTCCAAATGCTTAGCACAGTTCTCCACTCCAAAGCAGGGGCGAGATTAAACATTAAGGTTTGATTGATTTTCCCCCCACCCTCAATCCCAACCCTGGCATTGACCCTCAAACTCGTATGAACAATTGGGCTCTCTCCCTCTCTCATTGACAGTAGCTCTAGAAATCTGTGTTAATCAGTTGTGTTTATCGGATACTTACAGTACTTACCCTCCCAAGCCACCACCCTGCTCCTGACACATAATAGAGGTGGTGGCAGAAAAAGGAGGACACTGGCACATTTCTACCGAAAGGTTGCCACAGACCAGAAATTGTTACCCAGACCTGGGAGTGGACATCAGTGTTCAGAAATAGAGAGAGGATGAGATGACAGACAAATGGCTTAATGTGTCAAATATTGACATGCAAACTGACCTCTCTCTGGTCTTTAGCATCTTTAAAAATGACAATCTTTAGAATCCACTCTGTGTCAGCTCTCAGAATCCTGGCAGTGTTTGCGTTAATAGCTCTATACCTGGAGCCAGATGAATCCTGTCCAGGTATGGTGGCAGCCAAGGTCAGTGAGTTACCAGCTGTTACCCATATTCAACAGCTTATTAGTCTGGAAGAAGGGACCTTTATTCATTCATTCAATCATATTTACTGAGCTCTTACTGTGTGCAGAACACTGTACTAAACACTTGGAAAAGTACAGTATAACCTTAAACGGTCACATTCCCTGCCCACGATGAGTATGCAGCCTAGAAGGGGGGAGATAGACATCAGTACAAATAAATGAAGTTACAGATATGTACAGAGAAGCAGCATGGCTCAGTGGAAAGAGCCCGGGCTTTGGAGTCAGAGGTCATGGGTTCAAATCCCACTCCACCACAGTCTGCTGTGTGACCTTGGGCAAGTCATTTAACTTCTCTGAGCCTCAGTTACCTCATCTGTAAAAATGGGGATTAAGACTGTGAGCCCCACGTGGGACAACTTGATCACACTGTATCCCCCCCAGCGCTTAGAACAGTGCTTTGCACATAGTAAGCACTTAACAAATGCCATCATTATTATTATTATTATTACATAGATTCTAGGGGGCTGGAACAGGGGAAGAGCAAAGGAAGCAAGTCAGAGTGAGACAGAAAGGAGTGGGAATGTCACAAGCCTCCCTCAACTCATACTAACAAGGACCTTCCTGGACCGGGGAAACCTCAGTGACAAGTAGTAGAGTTCAAACCACACCTTGGATCACCAAGGTTACTCTGGAGAGTTTTTTTTTACTTAGTTTTACCAAGGTGCAAAGGAGTGACACATACCAACTCACTCCATTAAGGGTCCAATGCCAGACTGTGGTCAAAGGAGCCCACTCTGCCAATGCTTCTTCTTTCTGCTTCCAAGTGCTGCTCTCTTCTTCAATGCTTGCTTCTCTATGCTACTACTGCATGTGCCCCCTCATGATTCAAAAGGAGCGCCTTTTATTTGCCTTAGGCATCGCAGCTGGGGCTCTGCATGACAGTCATTGATTAGCCCAGGCCTTTTATCAGGTACAGCAGGGAGAGAAAGCTCCACCTCTCTCTATGCTCCACCCCTCACCTGTCCCAAGTAAAGCCCATCAGCACCTTCGCAATTCTCTTCCTTGTTGTTGTTCATGGGGTCACAAACAGTCACTAGTAAGGCAGGTTGCTGTGGGCTCACCACAGGGAGATGAGGAAAAGTGGGGCCTAGTCTGGGAAAGCCTCTTGGAGGAGATGTGTCTTTGATAAGGCTTTGGAAAGGGGGAGAGTAATCGTCTGTCGGATTTGAAAAGGCTTTCCTGGCCAGAGGCAGGACTTGGGATAGGGGTCGGCAGCAAGACAGGCGAGATGGAGGCCCAGTGAGAAGGTTAGCACTAGAGGAGAGAAGTGGGCGGCTGGGTTGTAGAAGGAGAGCTGTGAAGTAGGAGGGGGCAAAGTGAAGGAGTGCTTTAAAGCGAATAGTGAGGAGTTTTTGTTTGATATAGAGGTGGATGGGCAACTACTGGAATTTTTTGAGGAGGGGGTGCCTGTTGTGTCTTTGGGAGTATTTTTAAAGACCCTATTGGAAAAGAACAAAAGCGGACCATTTTCACATTTCAGCCTTTCTTCTTTTAAAGTTGGCTTCAAATGTGACAAGTTTGTTCCAAATTGGAAGCCTTTTATAACTCAGAATGAGGATGAGTTTAGGGTGGTGTTGACGGCTGTGGGCTTCTCTGATCTTTTTATTGCCTTTGCTCCTGAGGATTTAGAGTGCCATTGTTTTGAAACTTTTTTTCCCATCTTCTGAAACATCTGAAGAACTAGTCAGGTTTTATCTCTCCCTCTGCTATTCTGATCAGGGATAATGTCCTTCTCAGATCAGGGCTGCTGCTTCCGAAATGCCAAGGCTTTTCAACTCAAACTGTGACTTTTCCCTCCTGCAAAAATCTGTGTCTGAAACAGCCCACAGAGGGAGAGAGCTTCCAGGCAGGGGAATGGAGGTTTGAGTCTTGCCAAGTACACCAGGCCTCATCATTATCTTTCACCTTCTACCCACCCCTCAGCACTTAGGCACATTCCAAGGTGCCTAAAGATTCCATTCCTCTCAAGTGCTCAACATTCAATATAGAAAGAAACATTATCAAAACCCCTCAGGAACCACTGCTGCAGAACGCTCTTTAGCTCATTTTCTAATCAATGAGGCCTAGAAAAATTTACTGTTATTTAAATGGTTTGCCAAATGTATGTCAGTACATTTCCCCAAACGAAACAAGCCCCTGGCCATTCTGGAGATTATTTCAGGTAATGTCAGCTAACGAACCTTAAGATATCATTAAACAGTAGCTTCTTCTTTCCCTGTTCCATTTTCCTCCCATGACTTAATACTGATTTGGATTTTAAATCAGTCAAGAGAAACCAATGATTAAACACCTCTTTGATAAGATGGAGCATGGGTACTTTTTCTTACTTTACTAAACAGTTCCCCAACATAAATCCCACAGAAACATCCAGGCACCAGAACAGAGAGATGATCTTTTCCTAGGCAGACAATTTCTTCCACGGGTCACTGGTATTTCATTAGGAATTACTGGACTGGCTATTTGCTGGATTGTTTTATAATGTTTCCTATTAGTGCTCCACCTAAAATGAAAGCTAATATCTATTCAACAGAGAGAACTACATTATATTAGATTACTTAATTGGAAGCTTTTAAATTTCATTATTATGATTAGAAATGTGGACACTGAGTTCAGTCTTGGACATATTGAGTTTTAGATGGCGGGCTTCTCATTCATTCTTCATTCAATTGCATTTATTGAGTGCTTACTGTGTGCAGATCACTGTACTAAGCACTTGGGAAGGACAAGTTGGCAACATATAGAGACGGTCCCTACCCAACAACGGGCTCACAGTCTAGAAGGGGGAGACAGACGACAAAACGAAACATGTGGATAGGTATCAAGTCTTCAGAACAAATAGAATTAAAGCCAAATGCACATCATTAGCAAAATAAATAGAATAGTAAATATGTACAAGTAAAATGCTCACCACGCTATCCAACCTTGGCTTCACAGACTCCGTCCTCTCCTGGTTCTCCTCTTATCTCTCTGGCCATTCATTCTCAGTCTCCTTTGCAGGCTCCTCCTCCCTCTCCCATCCCCTTACTGTCCTCAAGGGTCAGTTCTTGATCCCCTTCTGTTCTCTATCTACACTCACTCCCTTGGGGAACTCATTCTGTCCCACGGCTTCAACTATCATCTCTACGCTGATGACACCTAAATCTACATCTCTGCTCCTGCTCTCTCCACCTCCCTCCAGGCTCATATCTCTCCTGCCTTCAGGACATCTCCATCTGGATATCTGTGCACCATCTAAAACTCAATATGTCCAAGATTGAACTCCTTATCTTCCCTTCCAAACCCTGTCCTCTCCCTGACTTTCCCATCACTGTAGACAGCACTACCATCCTTTCCATCTCACAAGCCCACAACCTTGGTGTCATCCTCGACTCCGCTCTCTCGTTCACCCCACACATCCAATCTGTCACCAAAATCTGCCAGTCTCACCTCCACAACATCGCCAAGATCCACCCTTTCCTCTCCATCCAAACCGCTACCTTGCTGGTTCAATGTCTCATCCTATCCCGACTGGATTACTGCATCAGCCTCCTCTCTGATCTCCCATCCTCCTATCTCTCCCCACTTCAGTCTATACTTCACTGTGCTGCCCCAATCATCTTTGTACAAAAGTGCTCTGGGCATGTTACTCCCCTCCTCAAAAATCTCCAGTGGCTGCCTGTCAGACTATGAATCACGCAAATACTCCTCACTCTTAGCTTCAAGGCTGTCCATCACCTCACCCCCTCCTACCTCACCTCCCTTCTCTCCTTCTACAGCCCAGCCTGCACCCTCCACTCCTCTGTCACTAACCTCCTCACTGTACCTCGTTCTCGCCTGTCCTGCCATCGACCCCCGGCCCATGTCCTCCCCCTGGCCTGGAATGCCCTCCCTCCACACATCCGCTGAGGTAGCTCTCTTCCTCCCTTCAAAGCCCTACTGAGAGCTCACCTCCTCCCGGAGGCCTTCCCAGGCTGAGCCCCCTTTTTCCTCTCCTCCTCCCCCTCTCCCGCCCTACCTCCTTCCCCTCCCCACAGCACTTGTTTATATTTGTACAGATTTATTACTGTATTTTACTTGTACATATTTACTATTCTATTTATTTTGTTAATGATGTGCATATAGTGATAATTCTATTTGTTCTGATGACTTTGACACCTGTCTACTTGTTTTATTGTCTGTTTCCCCCTTCTAGACTGTGAGCCTGTTGTTGGGTAGGGACCATCTCTATATGTCGCCTACTTGTATTACTACTAATAATAATAATAATAATAATGACATTTATTAAGCACTTAGTACGTGCAAAGCACTGTTCTAAGCACTGGGGAGGTTACAAGGTGATCAGGTTGTCCCTCGTGGGGCTCACAGTCTTAATCCCCATTTTACAGATGAGAAAACTGAGGCACAGAGAAGTTGTGACTTGCCCAAAGTCACACAGCTGACAATTGGCAGAGCCGGGATTTGAACCCATGACCTCTGACTCCAAAGCCTGTGCTCTTTCCACTGAGCCACACTGCTTCTCCACTTCCACTTTACTTCAACTCTACTTCCCAATCTTGTACTTTCCAAGTGCTTAGTACAGTTCTCTGTACACAGGAAGTGCTCAATAAATATGATTGAATGAATGAATGAATAGGAATAAGGAAGCAGGGTGGCCTAGTGAAAAGAGCACAGGCCCGGGAGTCAGAAGACTTGGGTTCTAATCCTGGCTCTGTCATCTAACTGCATTGCGGCCTTGGGCAAGTCACTCAACTTTTCTGTGCCTCAGTTCTCTCCTCTGCAAAATGGTGGTACAATGCTTGTTCTCCCTCTGAGAATGTGAACTTCATAATAATAATAATAATAATAATGATAATGGCATTTGTTAAACACTGACTATGTTCCAAGCACTGTTCTAAGCGCTTGTGGGACCTGATCAGCTTGGATCTACCTCAGCACTTGTTACAGTGCTTGGCAACTAGGAAAAACTTGCCAAGATCCAGAATTATTATTATTGTCATTCATTCATTCCAATCGTATTTATTGAGCGCTTACTGTGTGCAGAGCACTGTACTAAGCACTTGGGAAGTACAACTTGGCAACATTTAGAGATGGTCCCTACCCAACAACGGGCTCACAGTCTAGAAGGGGGAGACAGACAACAAAACAAAACATGTGGTCAGGTGTCAAGTCATCAGAATAAACAGAAGTAAAGCTAGATGCACATCATTGACAAAATAAATAGAATAGTAAATATTATTTTAGTACTTGCAGTACTTTTCACTTTGTGGTTGCAATGAATCCTTGGGCAGAAGATTTTTCCTGCCAGGGCTGTTAAAGGAACTATTCCTCAAAATTCCTCTCATTGAATCCCAAAATGAAAATTCCCTCTCAGAGCTAAGTTGATGCCACAACAATAGGAAAACATAAACTTTCAGGGTAAGCAAAGCATCTTTATAACTAGCCAATATATTCTCTTACTAGTTAAGCCTGGCTAGGCAGGAACTTTTTTTTGAATGGACTTTTACAGAAGAATAAAATGTGGCTTTGAGACAAATTGGCCCAAGGCAAACCTACCTTTAAATGCCAAGCTAATGTGAGCAGGGATTGCTCTTTGTCGCTGCCTGGCATGCTTGAGGTTGTGGGAAAGGGAAAGAAGTGAAAGATAAGACAAACTGAAAGGGCAGGAAGGAGAGCAAAAATGTTCCCTCTGCTTCAGGGACAGGATTCAAATGGAAGGTAAATGCGAGCAAAGGAGAACACCACAGGAAACAGAATTTTGTTATTTCCAGGTGAACATCATCATCTATAGGTGAAACTTTGATTAAAGGAAGAGCATAAAGAAAAGGTAAGTATAAAAGAAAGTGAATGCAAAAGTCCCATTCAAACTTCTAAGAGTGTAGCTAAAATTGCCAGGCACTAGAATCAATATGGACTTCTAGATGGGCAAACCACTTGTGTCCATAGCTGGTAAGCAAGTTGTTACTCCACTCCGACACACTTAAAAGCAAATCCTTATACTCTGTTACTTCATCTAAACTATAATTTATTTTTTATATCTGTCTTCCCCAACAGATTGTAAGCTTCCTGAAGGCAGGGCTCATGTCTACCAAATGAATAGTGTAGTACTTGGCATCCAGCAAATGCTCAATAAATGTCATCTATTAATTTAAAATATTACAATAGCCGGCAATACAGTCATTAGAGGAGCCTCGAAGACTAGACATCAGTTTTGAATTTCAGTAGTCTCCCCAAATGTTCTAATCATTCAATCAACGGTATTTATTGAGTGCCTAATGTGTGCAGAGCACCATATTAGGTGCTCAGGAGAGTACAGTACAACAGAGTTGGCAGGCACCAGCCCTACCCACAAGGAGCTTACAGTCTACAGAGGGAGACAGGCATTAGAAGTTCTAAGGCATTGGAAGCTTCTGCCTCATGATGCTTGACAGAAAGTGGAAGATTTCTCAGGCCTCAGGCAGATCTCTACACATCCCAGAGTCGCAAAAGCCACGGGAAATTTTCTTATTTGCAAATTTGAGAAAACAGTAGTAAGAAAATCAACATCTCAGCAGTAGCAACCACATAGATCCCAAGATACTAATCCAGAGAGCCTAATCTCACTAGGAAAAAATGGAAAAAAGCCAACAAAAAAACCCATCCTCCACCAAATGAACTTCAGCCATTTCTTGCTAACTTTTGACAAGTCTTTAAAATTAAACCGCAAGCTCCTTGGCAGCAGGAAATGTCCATTTTGCTTCCCTTGTACTTTCCCAAGAGTTAAGTAGACTGCTTAACCTGCATTAGGCAGTCAATAAATACAACTGAAACTAGTTGAATATCAGCATTAATGCATTTGAATTTTTTTAAATTTCTTTTCAAGAAAATTTGTTTTGGACTCTGCAGAATTGTACACAGGTGATACATCTTGCACTAAGAACGCACTTGAGAAGCAGCATGGCCTAATGGAAAGAGCACAGGCTTTGGAGTCAGAGGTCATGGGTTCAAATCCCAGCTCCGTCAACTGTCAGCTGTGTGACTTTGGGCAAGTAACATAATAATAATAATAATAATAATAATAATAATAATAATAATAATAACAATGGCATTTGTTAAGCACTTACTATGTGCAAAGCACTGTTCTAAGCACTGGGGGAATACAAGGTGATCAGGTTGTCCTACGAGGGGCTCACAGTCATCATCCCCATTTTACAGATGAGGCAACTGAGGCTCTGAGAAGTTAAGTCACTTTCTCAAGGTCACACAGCAGACATGTGTTCGGAGCTGGGATTTGAACCCACGACCTCTGACTCCAAAGCCCGTGCTCTTTCCACTGTACTACGCTGCTTCTCTGAGGCACTTCTCTGTACCTCAGTTACCTCATCTGTAAAATGGGGATGAAGACTGTGAGCCTCCTGTGGGGCAACCTGATCACCTTGTAACCACCCCAGCACTTAGAACAGTGCTTTGCACATAGTAAGCGCTTAACAAATACCATCCTCATCATTATTATTACTTATCTTTCCACACCCTTAATTTTTCCTTTTAGCAGCACATTATGGATTGCTCAATCTACTAATTCATCTAACCTATTTATTGAACCCACTGTATTTTTGTCCCCAACTTCCCACTCTGCAGGCCTAGAACTGACAGCCCACACCCCACCATGGATGAGACACTTCTGGTCCTAGCCCAACCTCGGTGGCAGGCTGGATTTGGATCGGTATGCAGCAATGAAGCCACCAAACCTGGATCTGTTAACAAATACCATCATCATCATCAAGTGAGCCACTGACCAGAGCAAGCACACCTGCTTTCAGATGGTTCCAGAAATCAGGACTTGCCAAGTTCAGCCATAAAACCTGTGCGCCACCATCCAAAGATCCTCTCCTCCATACTACCAATTGGCAAGTACCAATATTCAGAATCTTTACATGTATTCAGTAAAGAGTGCAGGATGAGATTTTTGTTTACCTATTTTTTTTTTTTTTTGCTCAATGGTGGCTTACAACAGAGTCAACACAATGGCCAGGCAGCGTGATCTAATAATAATAATGGTATTTGTGCACTGTTCTAAATGCTGGGGAGGTTACAAGGTGATCAGGTTGTCCCACAGGAGGGCTCACGGTTTTAGTCTCCATTTTACAGATGAGGTAACTGAGGCACAGAGAAGTTAAGTGACTTGTGCAAAGTCACACAGCTGACAGTTGGATTTGAACCCATGACCTCTGCCTCCAAAGCCCAGGCTCTTTCTACTTAGCCACACTGCTTCCCTAATCTAGTGGATCTAGAGGAATGACCCCACATTTGGAAGTTAGGGTACCTAGGTTCTAGTTCTAGCTTTGCAACATGCCAGTTGTGTGACTTTGGGCAACTTATTGAACCTCTCTAGGCCTCAGTTTCCTCATTTGTAAAGTAGAGATAAATACCCATTCTTCCTCCCTCAGAAAAGAGCCTGTGGGGCAGGGACTGTGTCTGATCTGATTTGGCCTAGTGGACAGAGCCCAGGCCAGGGCATCAGAAGGACCTGGGTTCTAATCCCGGCTCTGCCACTTCATTCATTCAATTCAATGGTATTTATTGAGTGCTTAAAGTGTGCAGAACACTGTATTAACCACTTGGGAGAGTACAGTACAACAATAACAATAAACAGTCATATTCCCACTTACAATGTGCTAACATGCTCAAATGAGGGAATAATTATGGCATTTGTTAAGCGCTTACTACGTACCAGGCACTGTATTAAGCTCTGGGGTAGATACAATCAAATTGGATTGGACACACTCCCTTGTCCCATGCAGAGCTCACCATCTCAATTCCCATTTTACAGGTGAGGTAACTGAGGCACAGAGAAGTAAAGTGACTTTCCCAAGGTCATACAGCAGACAAGTGGCAGAGCTGGAATTAGAACCCATGACCTTCTGACTCCTAGGCCTATGCTGTAGCCAATATGCCATGCTACTCCTGCTGTGTGACCTTGGGCAAGTCACTTCACCTCTCTGGACCTCAATTACATCTTTACAAAATGGGGATTCAGACAATGAACCCCATGTGAGAAGCAGCGTGGCTCAGTGGAAAGAGCCCGGGCTTTGGAGTCAGAGTTCATGGGTTCAAATCCCAGCTCTACCAATTGTCAGCTGTGTCACTTTGGGCAAGTCACTTCACTTCTCTGTGCCTCAATTACCTCATCTGTAAAATGGGGATTAAGACTGTGAGCCCTCTGGGGGACAACCTGATCACCTTGTAACCTCCCCAGCACTTAGAACAGTGCTTTGCACATAGTAAGCACTTAATAAATGCCATTATTATTATTATGTGGCATAGGGACTGTGTCCAACTCAATTTGTTTGTATCGACCCCAGCACTTAGTACAGTGCCTGGCCCATAGTAAGCACTTAAACAACACAATTATCATTATTTTTAAAAATGATGATTCCTACTTCCATTCTATGTCTTCTGAACTCCATTTTGGCCCCTTCCTCTCTTCCTGGAAATCATCTTCTCTAAGAAACACATTCGGCTGGGGGAAGCAGATCGAATTTAAAGTAGAAAATCACACACCCCTTCTGCCATGATTGTTCCAGCATAAGTTAATAATAATAATAATGGCATTTATTAAGTGCTTACTATGTGCAAAGCACTGTTCTAAGAGCTAGGGAGGTTACAGGGTGAGCAGGCTGTCCCACGGAGGGCTCACAGTCTTAATCCCCATTTTACAGATGAGGGAACTAAGGCCCAGAGAAGTTAAGTGACTTGCCCAAAGTCACACAGCTGACAAGTGGCAGAGCCGGAATTTGAACTCATGACCTCTGACTCCAAAGCCCGAGCTCTTTCCCACTGAGCCACGCTGCTTCTCATATCTGAATAAATGGTATTCCCTATCTATTAAAAGCATTTCTCAAGTTATTTTGCTTTGGGGATGGGCTGCTGAAGTGCCCCAGTTGGCTCACAGATGAATGGAATTTGAACAGAAATGCAGGCCTAATTTTCTTGGTTCACCATCAGGACATCAAGAGTGGCCTGTGGTGGCAGAATGCTAACAAAATGATAAACTTTTAGGAGAAATGCCTTGAATATTTTCTGGAAAGCCATTTTGCATCATCAGAAGCAAATGTAGCATGAGTTCAAGTAAATTATCCCTTCATTTCAGCACCGATACAGTTGTTTGAACGGTTCAACGTTAGCCGCAGCCGAAAACAGGACAGGGTATTTAAGTATGCCCTCATCATCAGCAGTTGAGAGAGCTAAAAGTGCTGAAATGAACAGTGCGGAAATAAACACCTGGATGGAGTTGCCAAATTCCAATCAGCAGATTCTGACAGTTTCTCCAGCTGCACAGAAGGGGTTGAGGCAAATTTACTATTCAGCAGCATTCCAGGAGAGAGATGACAGGATCGATAGATAATATAATAGAAAATAGAAAGATTAATGAAATGGACCACACAGTCAACCCTACACAGGGTTACCTTTCCAGAGAACTTTAGAAATTAGTCAGGCCCTGGAGGAACAAATCTTCATGAAGACTCCACCTCCCGTAAGAAAAAGTCTTGTTTCTTGGCGAGAGAATGATCGGTGCAATGTAGCAGCCCATTTCCAACCAGATTTTATATTAATTCCCTGAGAGAAGATTATAATAAACAGGTCTTGGTGTCTGTACAGCATTTGGGGGGAGAGGTGGCAATATAATAGTCTTTAGTTAAGATTTTCTATTTTACAAAAATCCCTGACTCATTTACAAGGGATTAACTGAAAAGCGCTATTTGGGGTCAGAAAGGGAATAGAATAAAATCAATTTGAGTGATGTTGGATTTTAGGGAGTTAAAAGAACAGAAGGAGTTCTCCTGTTTTGTGCCCAGAGATTCAGATAAAGCTGGGGAGAGGATTTATTTTACACCAAACAGCTGACTGCCGACATCCAGAGGGTAAAATGCTGGGTAATTCCAAATAAGAAGGTGGTGAAAGAGCTGTAAGTGTATAGAGGGAGAGAAAAAGGGTGTTAAAGGCTTAGAGTGTCTCTGAAATCTTCATTATAGCAAATGGTATTTAGTAGAAGAAAATTTGTCATGGTTCCCTACTGCTAAGAATAGTTGGTCTTTCAAACCCATTTGAGTGGGTTAAGCCTTTCATGGATTAAAAGCCTTTTAATAATTTCGGCAGAAAACCTCTCTCTAGCCCTGAACAATCATGGCAACAAAAATCCACTGTGCAGCCTGTCTCTACTGCCAGCATCAGATAATGATCTAGGTTCTATAGCATTAGATTTAGTGATAGATGGACCTCAGAAGGTTTGACAGAACAATTCTGTTCAGATAAGCATCCAAAGGTTCCGATGTTTAACTGAACTTCTAGGCCTATGGAGGTTCTTTGCTGCCCATCATCTTGTCAGAGAACGGTTTTATTGCTTTTCGATATTATTACTGTAATACATTACCGTCTCCAAAGATCAGAGTCAGTTAACAGGCAATGGGGAGGCAGAGGCAGTAGAAGCCTCATAGGATTTTCTTCTTTAGGCACATATATCAGAGATAGTTGTGGAAAACAGCTTGTTTCCTATTTTAGTAAAACCTGGAACAACCTATAACTATCCAATTTCTTCCTGAAAGCCGCCAAAAAGATTTCCCTCCCTATAGGACTCTGTCACGAGATGATTCTCTAATTAGACTCAAAGTTCCCTCGAGTGGAAGAGATCATCTATAGCCCTCTCCCTGCGTTTATTGAATGCCCACAGGACACAATACACCATACCAAACGCTTGGAAAGTACAGAACAAAGAAGTGAAAATAATCATAATACTGTAGCGTTAATACAGCATTTGCCTCACAGATACCACATATATTATTAATATGAAAATTGCCAACACTAGATGTGTGTTAATCATTGGGAAGGTAGGTCTTTTGACACCTGGTCATCTTGGTTTTTGTCTTTACGTTGTCTTAGTGTTTTCTTTCATCTCTTCATTGTAGCCGCCAGTAGAGTTCCTTCTCCCCCTTTTTATTTTCAGACTGTGAGACCCCTGAGGGACAGGGACCCTGTCTAATTCCCCCCTGTGTATTGATGGAAAGTGCTCTGCATACAGTGAGCACTAAATAAATACTCTTACTACCAGTAATTTTGTAGCAGTAGTAATATGACAACAGTTGTAGAGTACCTCCTTTGAGTTTGCAGAACTTAAAAATACATCTAAATTTTCACGTAGTCTCCAAATTATGTACTAGCAAGTCAGAAAGACACATTACGGGTACACTTCTTTCTGACAGAATGCTCCATCAGAATGGTTTCGTGTCCGCCCAAGGGCAAAACGATCCAGATTCCTGCCAAATCCTGTCAGGTCATCAAAGTAAATGAGAGTGATTACTAACCTGAAAGAGTAACGTTTGCTCTAGAGGGGAGGGGGAAATCAGTAGTGAATGACACACATTTTGGCACCAAAGATTAGCAAACCTAAGCTGAACATCTGTCCAATTAACCTAATTGTGCAATAAAATTAAAAAATTACATTTCAAAGCAATTGAGCTGAAGGTTCATGCAACATATATTGAAAACATTGGGTTCATTGAGGGGAAAGGGGCCTTTCCTCTCTTCAGAGAAATGGCACTCAGGCAACAAGACACTAACCATTAGAGTCAAAAGGTGACAACGTCATAGCTAGCTGATTCTGAATCTCCCTCATTTCTTGCATCAGTGTTCAGCAATCAGTGGATGGATGCAGTCTCAAGGCTATTTCTGAACTAATTCCAGAAGTAGTCTGAAGGGTTCCTATAGGGATGATCTTCTTAGGTACACAGACCTCCTCCCATTCGTAGCTCAAACATACATGACACCAGAGAAAAATGATAACCATTCAGTCAGTACTATCTTATAGCAATCAATGGTATTTGCTGAGCATTTATTATTATGTGCCTAGTGCTGTACTGAGTGCTTCAGAGAGTACAATATAATAGAGTTACTGACACAATCCCAGCCCTCAAAGAGGTTTACACCATTCTTTTATCCATCCATTAAGTGCACATGGGAGTCAAACAATAGAGGGAGGTAAAAAGTGAGATTAAGAGGAAGTAAAATTTTTCAAGGTTCACAAAAGGTGGCACTGTCAGCAGAAACTGAAAATCAAACCCAAACAGGTAATAAATAAAGAAAAATAGGGGAAAAGGAAACTAGGAGGAGAAAATGAGTACAAACCTTGAGATTGGAGGAAAAATGCCTAGCATGTTCATTGAGGAGGTAGATCAACGAGTCATTTTCAGACAGGGATCATCCAAAGCATAGAGAGGATGTCTGTGACTTGGAGTTGGAAGTTTATGAGGGTCCAGAATGGATGGGAGGTAAGGACCACAGGGTAGACGCCTTATCTTATGCTGTCGAGTCATCGAGCACAGGCTTTGGAGTCAGAGGTCATGAGTTCAAATGCCAGCTCCGCCAGTTGTCAGCTGTGTGACTTTGGGCAAGTCATTTAACATCTCTGTGCCTCAGTTGCCTCATCTGTAAAATGGGGATTAAGACTGTGAGCCCGCCGTGGGACAACCTGATCACCTTGTTACCTCCCCAGCGCTTAGAACAGTGCTTTGCAAATAGTAAGTGCTTAATAAATACAATCATTATTATTATTATTATCTCCAACCCATAGCGATGCCATGGACGCAGACTTCTAGACTGTGAGCCCACTGTTGGGTAGGGACTGTCTTTATATGTTGCCAACTTGTACTTACCAAGTGCTTAGTACAGTGCTCTGCACACAGTAATCGCTCAATAAATACAGTTGATTGATTGATTGATTGATTGGAATGGTTAGGCCTCTGCTTGACTCTCCCTCCCATAGCTGAGACTGGTAGAGTACTGGAAACTCTCCAGATGTGACCTTGAGATGGGCAGGGTAGGTGTGCAGTGCATAAATTGAGACTAAGCAAGGGACTGGGGACATAGAGAAGCAGCATGGCTCAGTGGAAATCGTAAGGGCTTTGGAGTCAGAGGTCATGGGTTCAAATCCCAGCTCTGCCAACTGTCCGATGTGTGACTTAGGGCAAGTCACTTCACTTCTCTGTGCCTCAGTTCCCTCATCTGTAAAATGCGGATTAAGAGTGTGAGCCCCACGTGTGACAACCTGATCACTTTGTAACCTCCCCAGCGCTCAGAACAGTGCTTTGCACAAGTAAGCACTTAATAAATGCCATCATTATTATTATTATAAGAACAGGAAGATTTGAAGAAGCAGCGTGGCTCAGTGGAAAGTGCACGAGCTTTGGAGTCAATTATCAAGGGTTCAAATCCCGGCTCCACCAGCTGTCAGCTGTGTGACTTTGGGCAAGTAACTTAACTTCTCTGGGCCTCAGTTACCTCATCTGTAAAATGGGGATTGATTGTGAGTCCCCCGTGGGACAACCTGATCACCTTGTATCCCCCCAGCGCTTAGAACAGTACTTTGCACATAGTAAGTACTTAATAAATGCCATTATTATTATTATTATTATTATTATTATTATTATTAAGATGTTGGGGCCAAACAGCAACTGAGCATGGAGCTGGATGATAAGCAGTCCTTTGGCAGGAACAGAAATATCACTGGACCCGAAGGAATCAATAACTGTGATGGGCAAAGTAGTAGCTTAGTACACTGTATTAGGCACTTGGGAAGTACAAAATATAGACAGTATCTAGAGTGCTGTAATATTTTTCCAATTGTCTAATCCTTAGGATTTTTCTTCAGCTTAAAGCTATGGAGACTACAGAGGTGCTTCTACATGAAGCAAAGTTACTAGCAAATGGAAAAAAAAAATTAGCAGATTCCATCTATGCCTTAAAGATGGTAATAGTACCTAAATCACTAGCCAGCTAGAGATAAAAAAAAACGCTAGCAAGTAGCACTTTTGGAACAGCATTAGAAAACTTAGTTTGAGCTCTTGAAGATAGGTTATTTTTGCTGCGAGATCGTCCATGGCCAAGTCCTGGCATGCTGTGAGTGGGAAAGCCTCAAATATTCATTCATTCATTCAATCGTATTTATTGAGTGCTTACTGTGTTCAGAGCACTGTACTAAGCGCTTGGGAAGTACAAGTTGGCAACATATAGAGACGGTCCCTACCCAACAACGGGCTCACAGTCTAGAAGACTATCCTCTGTTGATCAGACAGTTCTGTCGATATCAGGTTTCCCTAGGAGGACTTGGGTAAATATGGCTCAAAACTGTCATGCTAATTTGCATGGTGCAATCCCCACTTCTGTTGTTTGACTCTTAATAATAGGTTCAGCCCATGAAAATTCAATCTAAAAATTGATTTTTCCACTGAAAAACCAATTTATCCAAAAGCAGGCACTTGCCCTACACACACAGCAAATGACATACACTTAACAAACACTTACCTATGAGAGTAGAGAAGCTATTCCAAGGATGCTTTGGCCAGTTGCATCTAGATAAATCACTATCTCTGGGGTTTCTTTTGGATCTTTTCCACTAAATTGTAAACATGTCTAGGGCAGGTGTTATGCCTACCAAATCCTTTATATTATACTCTCCCAAGAGCTTAGTATAGTGCTTTGCACACAGTAGATGCTAAATAAATAACAATGATTGATGTTTTCAGACTGCTATGACAAAACACACCTACCAAAAGAGGTATTTATTTGGTTATTTTTTTGGTTTTTCTTCCTTTCTCTGAATGAATTTCCAAAGCAGAGGACAAAATTCTTTTTACATCACTCCTGCTACACCTTTTAGTGATTTCACAGTATGAAGTTCAGAAAATCTCATCTTGCATCAATATTACCAAGGTGTGCAAATGTCAGAGTTGGCCTTTTGCTTAACTGGATCATGGATCTACCTGGGTTTAAAGAGGGTGTTTGGCAAGGCTAGAAATATTCAATTTTCATGCACCTTGCACTGACAATTGATTTCTCAGAAGTGCCTTAAAAAACATCTGGCATTTACCCAATTGGTAATTAATGTACTAATGAGCACTCCTGTCAAGGATGACAGTCTTGTGCTTGTTTTTTGTCCTGGATGATAGAGGATCACTAAAAGCTAAAACCTTCTCCAAGGTGCAAAAGAAAAATAAGCTTTACAATTTCAATGACAAACAAGAGGAGCTCTGCATACAATGCCTGATACAATGTGCTCTCGGAGGACAATGAGAGAAAAAAGGGAAATTCACATTACTATAAATAGGTAATGCAATAGAATAGGGTTATTTTTTTTTCCTTTAGTGACAGCTTTGGTTGAAAGAGCTGTAATTAATTATGAGGAGAAGACAAATGGTCAAGGTAAAACTGAAAGCAGTGGCCCTGATACTTGACACTCTAATGTGACTTGACAAAACCTTGTCAAATCAAGGTTAGGCTAATTTATTAGGGCTTAGTCGTGCCTAGTTGAGCCAAAAAAAGAAGTGCCACTAGAAAGAAACGGTAGAAAGTTGTTCAATTGATTGAATGACTAGAAAACTCACTGACAACTCCCAAATTTGGGGGATTCAGCTACCTTAAATAAAGGATTATGGATACAGCACCAAAAACTTTTAGGGGTGCTCTAGTGTTTCTGGATTTCACTCCTACAGCATTAGGTTTGATAGACACAAAAAGTATCCCATCAGAGGCAGAGGAAAATGCAGGGTTTTGGTACATAATTACAGATGGTGCCTTACTAAAGGAGAGGCTAATAATAATGTTAATAATAAATAACTGGGATCGATGCTAGACACAGTCCCTGTACCATATGAAGCTTTCAGGAACAGGAGCAACTGTGTCCTATCTGATCTTCTTACATCTGCCCCGGCACTTTGTACAGTGTTTGGCACAGAGTAAGCACTTAAATACCACTAATTATTACCTGGGGCTCACAGTGTTAGGGCAAGGAAAGGCAGGTATTTAATCCTAATTTTACAGAGGAGGAAACAGAGGCCCAGAGAAGTCAAGTGACTTGAGTAAGGGCACGCAGCAGTCAAATGGCAGAGCCAGAACTAGAACACAGGCCTCCCGATTGTCCGACCAGTGCTCTTTTCATTAGGCCACGATGCTAAAAAATGTGTATTTTTGATTAGATGCAAGGGGTCTAACCTGACAAAGCCTAAATGAATACAGTCTCAAAAAAAAATTTCATCTCCAGCGTGTTCCAGGCAATTTAAAAAATGAGACTAATCCACTGAACTGTTTGACTTTCTTTACACCAACTTCCATATGAATTTGTTGCTTTAAAAGCTTGAATTACTACAGCTGAGCATGTTTAAAAACTCAGTTTCTGTCCCACAGCATTCTGGGAAACTCTGTATTGTCCATCATTAACCTCCTTCCTCACATTCTTTCCTCCCCATAGACATGGAGAAGGAAGGGAAAAGTGTCCACCCTGAAGATGGTGCACTATCAATTTTCAGCTTTCATATGGTCTTATCTCTGTAATTAGGCATGTTCAGGGAATGGGAAGTGGGAAAAGGAGCCTCAGTGATGAGGAGGTATTGGAACTGTTTGAAGATAATATTAACAAAGAGTTTATGATAACACCCCAGGGAAGGAACTTTCCTATTTTAGAGCTCAAATGTGGATTCCCACCAGGAGGGAACTACTGTGCATTTGGGAGGTCAATTATTTTTCAGCCCCTGAATTGTTCCCTAATGATGAGAGAATTCAACCCCAAATGACAAGAGATGAATTTCCTACTAACAGGCTCTAACCACAAGGATGATACACAACGTTAGTACACAATGTGGAATTCCAACTACTTCCCATAGTACAGGAGACAAATTCATCTCTAGACCTCACTTAATAAAGAAACTGCTCAGGAGTTTGCTACTTGTTAATGACCACTTGGTAGGGTCTGGGCCATCTGGTGAAGATGAAAAAGCCATTTTCTTTTTCTCCCTCAGAAGGGTATTATTGTTCAACCGAGAAATGATGACTGGAGATAGCAACTTTCAATTTCCTAGGAAAAAGTTGAGAAAGTCTAACTCTTCTGTCCCTACTGTGTTATAACAACAACAAAAATCCACATCAAACTATTCTTCTGGACACAAAAATTATCATTATTATTGTTGTTTACCAATTTGGGTTCTAGGACTGCCTGATTAAATGCTTTCTGAAGCTCATCATGCCTGCATTTGCTTGTTTTATCAACATTCGGTCCAGTGACGCTCCTGAAAATAGGATGATAGCAGATGGGCACAATGAATTCCCTTTCTTATGTGTGGAAGTTTGCTTGTTATATAAATAACTCCAGGAATTGTTTCTTCCTATGTGGTGCTCTTCTCTGAATAAGGGACATATGTATCTCATTTCTGTAACTTGAAGTGCAGCATATAAAGAATGTAAAAAATAATGTCCAACTCCTTTTGTGCAATCACAGTCAAACAGAGGCAAGTCTCCTGATGCAGAACACCAATTTCCCAGTTCCCTATGGGAACCACATGGAACTAGCAATTAAAATGGTAGCCAAATGAAATGCTTCTGGTTTCCTTGTTATTCTCTTTAAAATATCCTAGCCTTGAAAGGACCATGTAAATTATTCAAGTGCTTAGATTTCAATCTGCTTTCTTAAAGTACTCAATAAAAAGTTGAAAATGATTCTTAGTCTCCAAATGGTCTATGTTCCAAAATGGCAACAGCAGTGGATATTCCACGTCAGTTGTGTTTTAAAATGTTATTTAGGAGAAACCACATTTTGCTAATATGGCTTTCATGTTAGACCGCTATTTCAAAGAAAGAATGGTGCATATAAAAGCCTTCAACATTTTGTTTGTTGAGGGCCTTCAACAGGTGCCTATCCCTCTCTCACATTCCTTCCCTCTTTCTCCATTCCTACATTGATCCTCTGGGACTTCAATATGCACGTGGATGTTCTCAATGACACTTTCACTGCCCATTGTCTATCAATCTTCAACTCCACTGACCTCCTGCTCCAACCCACCCTAACCCACTCACCAAGTTGGACACACACTTGATCTCATCAGCTCTAGTCACTGTACAATCAATCTTTGCCCTCAACAACTCTGAAATCCCTCTGACCACAACCTCCTCAAATACCTTTTCTCCCACAAATCTCCACCCCCATATCTGCCCTGCTCCCCCAAAGAGACCTCCATCCAGTTTTCTCAAGTCCTCACGCTCCATTTAGTCTCCATACCTAAACTGTCTTCCCTTGATGACCAAATTGATGACCTCAATACCACCCTTTCTACTGAACTCAACTCACTCGCTCCCCTATCCCTTCATCAATCTTGCACCACTAACCCTCAGGCTGGAATGGATTCCCAGTCCACTCTTTCGCTCCTGTGCACGCGGTGCAGGATGCTTGTGACAGAAATCCAGGTATGAGGCCGACCTCATTCACTTGAAGTTCCTTGTCTCCTTTAGCTCTGACCTTCCCCTCCCCCGGCAACATTATTTCTCCATCTTTATCGACTCTAATGCTCGTTGCCTCGGCAGTTCTTTCATATGTTTAACTCCATTCTCAAACCCCTTGTCCCCCTTCCTCCCCCACTGCTTGCTAATGACCACATACTTTATTAAGAAAATTGAAACCATCAGGTCTGATCTCCCTAAAATCTCAACTGCTTCCCTCAAGGCCCTCCCTCCTCCTGCCTCTTCATCAACTCCATCTTTTCCTGCAGTAAGGAGAAAACCTACCTCCTGTCAAAATCCACCCCCTCCACCTGCGTCTCCCTCCCTTATTCCCTCCCTGTCTGTCATCTAAATAAATAAGATTGAACAAATGAATCTTCAATTGTTCACTCTCCAGTGGCTTCTTCCCCACTGCTTTCAAACATGCTCATGTCTACCGTACCCTAAAAAAACCCTCCCAAGACCCCACAGTTCCCTCCAGTTATTGCGCCATCTTCCTCGTACCATTTCTCTCCAAACTCCTTGAGTGAGTTGTCTACATCTGCTATAGCCACTACGTATCTCCCAGTTTTCTCCTTGACTGCCCCCCAGCCCAATCAGGCTAACTCCACAGAAACTGTCCTCTCAAAGGTCACCAATGATCTCCTTCTTGCCAAATTCAATCGCCTCTATTCTGTCCTAATCCTCCTCGATTTCTCAGTTGCCTCTGACACTGTCGACCACCCTCCTTTCCTAGAAACATTAGCGTCCCTGGCACTGCCCTCTAATATTTCTTCTCCTAATCTCTCTGGCCACTCCTTCTCAGTCTCTTTCACAGGCTCCTCCTCTGCCTCTCACCCCCTAAGGGTGGGAGTCCCTCAAGGCACAGACCTGGGTCCCCTTCTATTCTCCATCTATACCCATCCCCTTGGAGAACTCATTCATTCCCATGGTTTCATCAACCACCTCGACGCAGGTGATTCCCAAATCTGCATCTCCATTTCTGACCTCTCTCCTCTTCTTCAGTCTTGCCTTCAGGACATCTCTACTTGGATGTCCCACCTACACCTTAAACTTAACATGTCCAAAATGGAACTCCACATCTTCCCACCTAAACCCTGTTCTTCCCATCACTGTAGACAGCACCGCCATGCTCCCTGTCTCACAATCATTCAACCCACACATTCATTGTCACCCCTCCCTCAGCCCAATGGCACTTAAGTACATATACATAATTTATTTATTTATACTAATGTCTGTTTCACCCTATAGACTGCAAACTCACTGCTAAAATGCACCTGCCAATTCTGTTTTAATATGTTCTCTCAAATGCTTAGTACAATGCTGTACACACTGTAAGCACTCAATACAATTAATCGAGCCTGAGTTTATCTCTATTTTGAAGAACAAATATAACACCTTTAACTCAGCAGAAGTGAAAGGACGCACAAGTTACCCCCACCCCCCGCACTTCATACTTAATCTATTTGCCCCACAAAATCCCTTGTTGTTGAGCTCATATAATAATAATAATAATGGCATTTGTTAAGCACTTACTTTGTGCAAAGCACTGTTCTAAGCGCTGGGGGGGATACAAGCTGATCAGGTTGTCCCATGTGGGGCTCACAGTCTTCATCCCCATTTTACAGATGAGGTAACTGAGGCATAGAGAAGTTAAGTGACTTGCCCAAGGTCACACAGCAGACATGTGGCAGAGCCGGGATTCAAACCCATTCATATGCCATTCAAACTACAGGGATGCATGAACACAACTATCCATTAATTAATTATTTTAACGTTTCCTAAACAGGGAAACTGAGGTCAGGAAAAGTTCAGTAGTTCCCTAAAATTAGTATCATGTTATCCTTAAACTCCGTCATTCCCCTAGGAACACAAGTCAATGACTCATCATTCTGACAGCCCGAAATCCATTCCCTTCAGCTCTAAAACATTTTTCTACTCTATTACCTACTTAGATCTTAATATTCAGAATGATATTTCTCACTTCTTGGGATATAATTTGCTTGGTGGAATGTCCATCTGCCTTACTGCCTGTGAGCTTTATTCATTCATTCATTTCCTTCAATCATATTTATTGAGCGCTTACTGTGTGCAGAGCACTGTACTAAGTACTTGGGAAGTACAAGTAGGCAACATATAGAGACGGTCCCTACCCAACAATGGGCTCAACCCTCTTCATTCTGCTCCTTGGTGCATCGCACACGTTGCTCTTGGCATCCCTCCTTCAATACACATTGACAAATGTTATAATATATCACCGATGGTAAGATAGTGAAGTCAAAAATTTGCCACTTCCTCTTCATGGGCAGCTCATCACCAGTAGTGGTATCTAATTTTATCGCCACTGATAGATGCTACCTTCATTTTCTGGCTGAGATAGCTAGTGGCTTTCATTTCTGGGAAATTTTATTCACATATTTATTTATTCACAAGTTTATTCACGAGTACCAACTTGTACTTCCCAAGTGCTTAGTACAGTGCTCTGCACACAGTAAGCGCTCAATAAATACGATTGATGATGATGATGATATTCATTGGGTCTTTTGGAGATTCAACTCCTGTCCAACTTCAGGTAACAGAACCTTTAATTCGTGAGTTTTCCACTGCAGGTATGGTGTATCACTTGCAAATATGATACAATGAAGAGGAAGTTCAGGAGCTTCTCAAAGAGAGAGCCTATGATTGCATATGTTTCCAGCACTGTGCACACAAAAAGTGTTCAATAAAGAAGCAGAATGGGCCTGGAATTCAGATCATCTGGGTTCTAATCTCTGCTCCACCAATTCTCTGCTGTGCAAATTTGGGAAAATTACTTCTCTGTGCCTCAGTTCCCTCATCTGTAAAATGGGAGTTTAATAGCTGGGAGTCTCACGTGGAACAGGAACTTAGTCCAACCTGCTTATTTTGTCTTTGCCAAAACAAACATTATAGTGCTTGGCACAAAGTACGTGCTTAGCAAATACCACAATAATTACTACATGCATGGAAAACAATCCTTTATTCATCAACAACCACTTTCTCTTTCAAATGACATTTATTGGATAGAGACTCCAGTATAACTTGTAGCAGGTTGGCAAGATGATGTCATCCTGCCTAGATTTCTTTGCAAAGACTTATACTGCAGGGGCTGTGTTCATTATGATTTCTGTTTTATAATTGCAGCTCATCTCCTCCAGGAAGTCTATATGTGTCAACTCAATTCCAATTTTGTTAAGCACATTTAAAACCCATTTTTTCTTGAAGCTGATAAACGTGAAGTAAACATGGATTTGATCTCTTCAGAAATATTTCTGCTTCCAAAGAGGAATGGATGTGATCAATCACTTGGTTCTATCTTATTATAGTCAAAGTTTCTGCTTCATTCCCACCCATCTCTCTTGGTCATAGAGAAGCAGCGTGGCTCAGTGGAAAGAGCACCGGCTTTGGAGTCAGAGGTTGTGGGTTCAAATCCTAGTTGAGCCACATGTCTGCTGTGTGACTTTGGGCAATTCACTTGACTTCTCTGTGCTTCAGTTACCTCATCTGTAAAATGGGGGTGAAGACTGTGAGCCCCACATGGGACAACCTGATGACCTTGTATCTATCCCAGTGCTTAGAACAGTGCTTGGCACATAGTAAGTGCTTAACAAATGCCATTATTATTATTATTATTATGTTCTTGCTAGTGGACTTCTAACAGCCTTATATCCGATACTACACTCATCTTATCTTCCAACTCTTCTGTAATCAATTCCCCTCCAAGAGGCTTTCCCTGTCCCACCCAAGTTCTCCCCCTACTTCCACTTTGGCACTTACATATCACCTAAGATCTGGGATATTCTCATATACACTCATTGCAGTTCTGTACAGATCCTTAATCTCTTTTGCTTTCCCTACTTGAAATTTATTTTAGAGCATGTCTCCCCTACTAGTTTGAGGGCAGGAATCATTCATTCAATCGTATTTATTGAGCACTTACTGTGTGCAGAGCACTGTACTAAGTGCTTGGGAAGTACAAGCTGGCAACATATAGGGACGGTCCCTACCCAACAACGGGCTCACAGTCTAGTAGGGGGAGACAGACAATAAAAACAAAACACGTAGACAGGTGTCAAAATAATCAGAACAAATAGAATTAAAGCTATAATCATGTTGCAATTGTACTCTCCCAAGAGCTTAGAGCAGTGCTGTGCCCTGAAGAAATTCTTACTTACTATACTACCGTGACTATTTTTTTTTTGGTTTAGTATGAAGACTTCGTGTATTTTTCAGAGGAGAGTAGTTGGTAATTTTGAAAACCTTCTAAAGCTTTTTTCTTCATCAAGGGTACTTTCTCAGTTCCTTTCTATGTAGTCATATACACTTGCTCATGACATACATAGTATATACCATTATGGCAGGGCCTCAAATAGAGGCACACTTCCTGCTTTGCAATATTCTAGCCATGTTATCCCTGCTTGGGCGTTTTCTGGGTTTAACATTGGAGGAACTCGAATGTGCTGTTTGCAAATTCTTTCCAGGACTGGTTCCAGGTTTATACTTGGCTGGATGAAACTTACTTTGACTTTAGTTGAATCAAGGTCAGAAATTGTTTAATCAACCCAGTTTTTCTATAACACGAGAGTTGCATCCTTGCCAAATCCCACATTAGGTGAAACTCTTGCAGTAGTACTAACCCATTCTGATTAGTGTGCATATGCACACAAGACATTTCCTCCAATAATGTGGTACATCATAACCCAAAAGGCTCTCATTGTTGAACAATGGTTCCCTGATTCCCTAACAATGTCCTAACCAAACCGTGCAGTGAGAAGCACATTACAGCAGAACAGGGTGAATATTTTGTCCATTTTGATTCTGTTTCATCATCCCTTATCCATTTTTGTTTTTTCAGTGCCTCCGGTCTAGTTGGTTTCAGCCTTATGTTACTTTTTACTATTTCTACTGCAACTTTCAACTTCTTCTTTCTGAACTTCTCATAAGAGGATAAAATCATCTTCCAAATGTTCTGGCAGAGTATCTCGAATCTCTCAACATTTTTCCTTTCCGCTTTTATATTTGCCTTTCTTGACGTCATTTTCAGTGTTTCCGCTTTGGCCCTTCGTTTCTTTTTTGGTGCTCTTTCATATGAGTCATTAACTCAAAAAAGGACTCCCATTTTGGCATCTAATTCTATACTCCCTCTTAAAGTGGGTAGAATACGTGCTTTAGTACCTAACCTCTCAGGATAAATTCTCACGAGCACAAAGTTAAATCCAGTCTAGTTAGTTTGGTTTTGAATATCCCCACTTGCCCTCTTCCCCAGTCATGTTTTGGGGGAAGCAAGAGGGAAACCGATATGCCAAAAATAACTAATGAATAAATGGAATGAATAAACCAAATATTCACATAAGCCCTAAAGGTGATTAAAGGGCTAACATGACCCAAGGAGGTGAGGATTATTAGGGAAATCACTTTCTGAAAGATGTGTTAGTTTCTGAGGATTTTTTTTATTTTTTATTTTGAGAAGGGCTTTGAAGATCTAGGAGTGAAGTGCATGCACAATGGCAGAGATGGGAGAGATGAGAACTGATACCATAGCTTGATCAGCTTGGAAGAAGCAAAAAGTGTGAGTTGAGGTGTAGTAGAAAAAGAGAACTAAAAAGGTAAGGAGAAAGTTGTGAAGCCAATGGTCAGGAGTTTGTTCAATGCACAGAGAAATGGGTAGTTGCTGGAGGAGTGTAACGGTAAAATGATGTGTTCTGAACAGCACTTTAAGGAGATGATCAAATAAAAGTAATAATCATGGCATTTGTTAAGCACTTATGTGCTAGGCACTGTACTAAGCACTGGGGTGGCTACAAGCAAATCGAGCTGGACACAGTCCCTGTCCCACGTGGAGCTCACAGTCTCGATCCCCATTTTACAGATGAGGTAACTGAGCCATTCATTCATCCATTCGTATTTATTGAGCACTTACTGTGTGCAGAGCACTGTACTAAGCACTTGGGAAGTACAAGTTGGCAACATATAGAGACGGTCCCAACCCAACAACGGGCTCACAGTCTAGAAGGGGAAGACAGACAACAAAACAAAACATGTGGACAGGTTTGAAGTTGTCAGAACAAATAGAATTAAAGCTAGATGCACATCATTAACAAAATAAATAGAATAGTAAATATGTACAAGTAAAATAAATAGAGTAATAAATCTGTACAAACATATATACAGGTGCTGTGGGGAGGGGAAGGAGGTAGGGCGGGGGGGGATGGGGAGGAGGAGAGGAAGGAGGGGGCTCAGTCTGGGAAGGCCTCTTGGAGTCCCAGAGAAGTGAAGAGACTTGCCCAAGGTGACACAGCAGACAAAGCAGGAATGTGAAGCAGTGTCAAGTTTGTTCCTGAGAGAATGGAAACTTTTTAAATCAAAGAACTCTACTTCCCTGTAGTCTGAGATGCTATAACTGATCCCACTTGAAAACTGATCTTATAAACCCATGCTGAGTTGGCCATCCATTGTAATAATCATAATATTTAAGGATTTACTAATTTCAAGAACTCTAAGCACTGAAGTGTCTGATGCAAGATAGTAATGATAAGACTGTCTAATCTGATTAAGTCTACAACACAATCAATGGAAATATCTTCTTTCAGACCCTTATCATTCTTGGAAAAGCCACCTGGGTACACACCTCCAAGTCTCCTTAAAATAGATGATTCCATATCAGATGGGCAAGTAAATTATAGAACGGTTGTGCTATTGATCCAACTGTCATTTGTGCTTCTGGTAATTATAGGCTTCACCCGGGCTTACTCGTTAATCTGCAGCTGGTCTGTAATGCTTTTTGTTGGGGGATGGAAGGCTGCCATGTTTCTAACTGACTTGGCTTCTCTAGGAGGGAGCAATGTACTTTCTCACCTTTTCTTGATAACATACCAAAATATTTTTTTAAATGCCATAGAGCTCAACATTTCTCTGCTTTCTATTATCCAAATATGAACTAGCTGCAAAATCACTGAAGCTAATAAAGAAAGCATAGGTTTTGACTGTTTTAGCCAACAAATGTTTTTGCCCCCTAAACATTTTTTCCATTAAGGTTAAGTCCCCCAATACTGTAAAATTAAAAGTTTTCACTTTGATCATTGTCACCTCTGAAATTGACATAGATAAGTGAATCCATATTAATTCGGCCACAACCAATTTAAATTTAGTCTTATGGCAAACTATATATAACTGACTCCAGCATCAGTAGAATGCATAACTATTTTGTAATGGGATAACTAGAAGGTTGTTCATTTTCAAATGTCAGAAATATGTCCTTACTCTCTGCTTTGTAAAGAATTTGGGTGTCATGTGTTCATTGCAAATGCTTGAAAGGAATAATATTACCATTCAAGGATTGTATCATTAGACTGTGTCACTGGAGGACAGAAAGAAGATGAGAAAATCAGAACTTGTCTGAACACTGCACATTTTCCTGGTTGATCAGCACATATTATTTAGCCCAGATGCTGCTGTAATTATGATGTATTGAGAAAACTCCTTGTGTTTCTAGGCTTAAAACCCAAGTGGCTGTTTATGATGCGGTCTAGTGCTAGCAGAATGAGTTCACACACTCTATTTAGGTGATTCTTTTCCCCCTTGCTCTCTGGGTTCCTCTGTTTCTTTGTTATAGAAGTCAGCATTTATTAATTGGTCTTCGGTTGCCCTTTCTTCTTTGGTCTCTAAGGATCACTCACACACAATTGATTTAGTCCCTTTGAGATCCCTGCAAGGTTGCTATTACTTTGATTCTTACAGTACTCAAGGATGCAAGTTGGAAGATTTAAGCATCATTCACACCTTCACAGAGTGGACTAGGAACCACATTTACCCAAGGTAATGAACACCTCTTTTGCTCCATACAGTAAAATATCTCCTCTGACCTAAACCATAAAAGCTCTGACATTCCAGCCAAGTAGATTGGCAATATACCATTCATTCAGAGCACTGTGCCAAGAGCTTAGAAAGTAAAATTCAGCAACAAATACCACTAACTCCAAATGAGAGTTCCAGGAACGCTTTTATGTATTTTGTGCTAAAAGTTGATGTCTATAAGTGCATCCACAAGCCATACTGGAATCAAACCCACATTTTTAGAAGAGTTCAAACACATTGGCAATTTGGCATGCTGCAGCTTATTCAGTAGCCAGTCAGACAGTGAAAAGTCATTCTGAGGTATCTGAATAACAGGATACAATACTCGAGGGGTGGGCCAGGATGGAAGCTATCTTGGCCAAGCAAAGAAGAGAACATGGAAGGTCAGCACCTGGTCTTACTCTGTTTTTTGAAAAAACTGATCTTTGGTTGAACAACCTCCTGTGAACATTCACAGAGTGACCTGAGTTCCATTAAACCCATTCTGGAGTGATGAACAAACAAGAAAGGTATTCACAAATCAAGCACTAAGGTGTAACGTATGAAAGCATTACTGGCAACTCGAAGAAAACTACTTTAAAGACTTACTACTTTGGAAAGAAACCTCACGTTGGTACTGAAAAAGAAGAATTATATCAGTGTTCATCTTCAACAAGCCACAGAGATGAATAAACCCACAAAAAAAGCGAACTGGTGATAAACCTTTGGAATTGGTTTCCACAAGAAGGTGCACAGTCCAAAGTGCCATTAGGGAAGTAGGGTGGTCTAGTGGATAGATCATGGGCCTGGGATCCATCACTAAATCCGGTCAATCTCACCTTTACGAAATTGCTAAAATCAGCCCTTCCTCTCAATCCAAACTGCTACCCATGTTAATGTAATCACTCATCCTATCCCACATGGATTACTGCATTAGCATGGCTCAGTGGAAAGAGCCCGAGCTTTGGAGTCAGAGGCCATGGGTTCAAATCCCGGCTCTGCCAGTTGTCAGCTGTGTGACTTTGGGCAAGTCACTTCACTTCTCTGCACCTCAGTTACCTCATCTGTAAAATGGGGATGAAGACTGTGAGCCCCCCATGGGACAACCAGATCACCTTGTAACCTCCCTGGCGCTTAGAACAGTGCTTTGCACATAGCAAGCGCTTAATAAATGCTATCATTATCATTATCATCATTATTATTATTTGCCTCCTTGTTGACTCCCAGCCTCCTGTTCCTCCCCACCCCAGCCAATACTTCCCTCTGCTGCCCAGATCATTTTTCTACAAAAACGTTCAGAACATGTCAGCCCCCTCCTCAAAAAACTCCAGCGGTCGCTCATCCACCTCTGCATCAAACAAAAAAACTCCTCACCATTGGCTTGAAAGCACTCAATCACTTTGCGCCCTCCGACCTCACTACTCATTCATTCATTCAATCATATTTATTGAGCGCTTACTGTGTGCAGAGCACTGTACTAAGCGCTTGGGAAGTACAAGTAGGCAACATATAGAGACAGTCCCTACCCAACAATGGGCTAACAGTCTAGAAGGAGGAGACGGACAACCAAACAAAGCATATTAACAAAATAAAATAAATAGAATAGTAAATATGTACAAGTAAAATAGAGTAATAAGGCTGTACAAACATATATACAGGTGCTGTGGAGAGGGGAAGGAGGTAGGGTGTGGGGAGAGGAAGGAGAGGGCTCAGTCTGGAAATGCCTACTCCTACTACAACCCAGCCCACCTACTTCACTCCTGAAGTGCTAAACTTTTCACTGTGCCTTGATCACTCTTTTTGACTGTGAGTCCACTGCTGGGTAGGGACTGTCTCTATATGTTGCCAACTTGTACTTCCCAAGCGCTTAGTACAGTGCTCTGCACACAGTAAGCGCTCAATAAATACGATTGATGATGATGATGATCACTCCTATCTCACCGCTGACCCCAGCCCACGTCCTGCCTCTGGCCTTAAACACCCTCCCCTCCTCAAACACAACAGAAAATTATTCTTTCCCACTTCAAAGCCTTATTCAAGGCAGATCTCCTCCAGGAGGCCTTCCCTAAGCCTCCCTTTCCTCTTCTCCCACTCCTTTTTGCATCACCTTGACTTGTTCCCATTTTCCCCCTCCATTCCCAGCCCCAAAGCACTTATGTACATATCTGTCATTTATTTATTTGTATTAATGTGGGACATAGATGGACTGTGTCCAACCTGATTAGCTCATATCTACCCCAGTGCTTAGTACAGGGTCTGGCACACAGTAAATACTTAACAAATGCCATTTAAAAATAATAATTTTTAAAAAGCAAGCTCCAACAGGTTCTCTGGAGCCTTGGGCAGGGAAATAGCACTTCATACTCACTCAGCTCTCTCGGAATTAAGGGATTAGAAAACAGGGAGCATTCCTGAAGAAGCTAAAAATTAGACAAGAGGTAGGTGAAAGCTAAAAGTGGCTTAATTTAAGACCTGACTTCCTATCCTGGCTCTTCCACTGGCCTCGCTGTGCCTCCATCTCTTTTCTGTCCGTGACAACCTTTGGCTCACATCTTGACGTAGTGAATAGAAGCAGCATGGCATAGTGGTTAGAGCACGGCTCTGAGAGTCCGAAGGTCATGGGTTCTAATCCCACCCCCACCACTTATCTGCTGGGTGACCTTGGGCAAGTCACTTTATTTCTCTGTGCCTTAGTTATCTCATATGTAAAATAGGGATTAAGACTGCGAGCCCCAAAAGGGAAAGGGACTGTGTCCAGCCTGATTTGCTTGTATCCACCCCAGCACTTAGTGCAGTAGCTCCCACGTAGTATGCACTTAAATATCATAACAATAATTACTATGATCCATCTGACCTGGAAGTCCCTCCCCCTTAATGCCCTACTAAAATTTTATTTCTTCCAAGAGGCTTTCCCATACTACCATCTTTTTTCCCCACCTTGCCTTTGTGTCACATACGCCCTTGGCCTTGTACTCTTCAGGCCCTTCTGATACCCAACCCCATGGCACTTATGTATATATCTTTGTAGTGAATTAATCAATCATATTCATTGAGCACGTAGTATGTACAGAGCGCAGTACTAAGCGCTTGGGGGAGAACAATGTAGGTGTTGGTAGACACATTCCCTACTGCACCACTTCCTCTCCATCTGTAATTTATTTGAATAATAATAACAATGGCATTTATTAAGTGCTTACTATTTGCAAAGCACTGTTCTAAGCACTAGGGATGTTACAAGGTGATCAGGTTGTCCTACGGGGGGCTCACAGTCTTAATCCCCATTTTACAGATGAGGTAACTGAGGTCCAGAGAAGTTAAGTGACTTGCCCAAAGTCACACAGCTGACAATTGGCAGAGCTGGGATTTGAACCCATGACCTCTGACTCCAAAGCCCACGCTCTTTCCACCGAGCCACGCTGCTTCTCAAAACCTTTAAAACCTCTCCCCCACCAGATTATAAGGTCCTTAAGAGCAATGATTGTGTCTACCACCTCTATTGCTTTGTAATCTTTGTAATAATTATAATAATGCCTAATTACAAGAGCGCAGTACAGTACCCTCTATACAGTAAGCGCTCAATAAATTCCGCTGGTACTCTCACAGGCGTTTAGCACAGTACTGTGCACATAGCAAGTGCTCAATGAATACCACTGATTGCTTGCTTTTTATGCAGTCTTTGGAAAGCACTTAACTTTTCTGTGCCTCAGTTTCTTCATCTGAAAAATGGGACTTTAATGTTTATTCTCCTTACAGTTTAAATAGTGAGTCCCCTGCGGGGCAGGGATCCGGTCTGACCTGTTCAATTTGCTTCTACCCTGGCATATAATATCATGCTTGGGACACGGTTTAGTACCAAGTTTAGCAAATACCACTATAATTGTTACTATTAATAGGAGATATAGCTATTTTGCTCACGATCAATCATATTTATTGAGTGCTTACTGTATGTAGAGCACTGTACTAAGCTCTTGGGGGAGTACAGTATAAAAGAGTTGGTAGACATGTTCCCAGCCCCCAGTAAGCTTACAGTCTAGAGGGGGAGATAGACATTAATATAAATGAATAATTTTAACATATGATTTATAGATATGTACACGAGTGTTGCACAGTTAAGGGTGGGCCCAATATCAAATGCCCAAACAATGCCTTGTAAAAATAATTCTGGCTATCACCATGATTAAAAGCATTTGTGTTGGCAAATTTTGGATTTGTTCACCAGGAATATCATTTTGAATAAAGGTCCCCTGACTCTCAGGCCTGTGCTCTATCCACTAAGCCATACTGAGAAGCAGCGTGGCTCAGTGGAAAGAGCCCGGGCTTGGGAGTCAGAGGTCACGAGTTCTAATCCCAGCTCCCCCACATGTCTGTTGTGTGACCTTGGGCAAGTCACTTGACTTCTCTGAGCCTCAGTTATCTCATCTGTAAAATGGGGATTAAGACTTTGAGCCCCACGTGGGACAACATGATCACCTTGTATCCCCCCAGAGCTTAGAACAGTGCTGTGCACGTAGTAAGCACTTAACAAATGCCATCATTATTATACTGCTTCTCTGGATTCAGCCAAACGTATTTATTGAGCGCTTACTGTTTGCAGAGCCCTGTACTAAGCACTTGGGAGAGTGCAATACAATAAACACACTCCCTGCCCACAGTGAGCATGCATTCCCTCCCTCAGGGCTTGTGGATTGTGTATGTTTAGAGTGCTTGGGTTATTCTGATCGCCCGATAAATCTCTCTCTGTCCATCTCCACCATGAGATTGTGAGCTCCTATGGGGGTAAGGATAGTGATTTGGGCTCCTGTCCCACTTTCCCCACAGGCTTTGTCCAACACAAGCCTCTTTCTCTGCTCTCAGTAAATAACACTCCTGCGGCTGCTGGCTGCAGCCCTCGAGGGTGGTTGCCAACAGCACTGTTTCCACCTTCTCTGTGGCAACAAGAACTACAACGCAACTACAAGCATTGGGGAGGAGGGGATTGGTAGCTTGCCATAGAAACAGTCTGGGTCTGGGGTCAGGGGACCTTTAATTATTTTCAGCAATAGTTGTTCAGTGCTTACTCTGTGCCAAGCACTGTACTAAATGCTGGACGGAGCCCCCCTTTTCCTCTCCTCCTCCCCATCCCCCCTGCCCTACCTCCTTCCCCTCCCCACAGCACTTGTATGTATTTGTACAGATTTATTACTCTATTTTACTCGTACATATTTACTATTCTATTTATTTTGTTAATGATGTGTGCATATAGCCCTAATTCTATTTGTTCTGACAATTTTGACACCTGTCTACGTGCTTTGTATTGTTGTCTGTGTCGCCCTTCTAGACTGTGAGCCCGTTGTTGGCTAGGGACCGTCTCTATAAGTCGCTGATTTGTACTTCCCAAGGGTTTAGTACAGTGTTCTGCACCCAGTAAGCACTCAATAAATACAATTGAGTGAATGAATGAATTTTGGAAGTGATGCTCCAAATTGTCCCTTCTAGAAACAGATTACATAACCAGGGATGATGAAAGGCAGCTGTCTCCAAGTCAAGGCAAGGCAGCCTGCGTGGAGTTATTCTCCCCTGTCTGTTGAAAGCACATTCAAAAAGAAAGGCGGAAACAGATGGTTCTCATTAGCACAAGAGTACTTTAATCTCTTAATTTTAAGTTTTACTGCTCATCAGTAAATCCTATGAAACAAAGACTTTAACCAAATAATCTAATTTTCCAAGTTTCAAGTTATTGGGAAGGAAAGCATTCTGGGGAGAAGCTGTATGGTAAGTCTGAATGACCCACTGCCTACAAGTGATGCTTTTTATTTGATTACTTTTGGTAAACATTCACATGCTCACAGAAAAGATAGTAATCTTGGGGATTTTGGTGAATAACTCTTGACTCGCTGGCTTTGACGTTAGAGGCAGAGATAGAAAGTGTAGAGGGTCTCAGATGTGACATAATCCTCTCTCTATCAATCCGTGGCATGCATTGAGCACTTACTTTATAAGGTAGAGTAGACATGATCTCTCAAGTGGGCACACTCTAGTGAGTCTCCAGAATTCCCTGAACCTCTACTCTGCAGCATGGCCTAGATTGAAGACCACGGGTTTGGGAGTCAGAGGACCTGAGTTCTAATCCCTGCTCTGCCACTTACCTGCTGTCTGACCTTGGGCAAGTCACTTCAATTCTCTGTGCCTCAGTTACCTCATTTGTAGAATGGGGATTAAGATTGTGACCCCCATGTGGGACAGGGACTGTGTCCAACCTGATTACCTTATATCTACCCCAGCGCTTAGAACAGGGCTTGGCACATAGTAAGTGCTTAACAAATACCATTATCATCATTATTATTACTGTTGTCATTTTGGATCCTTACTCCATACTGTTGGCAGTAGTACAGACTTCCTGAAATCTCTGGAAAATATATCTCTGTCCTTCAGAATGAGAACAAGGGCAGGCCAGTAGGAGAAGCCATTTTACTGACGCTCATTGTAAATGAAAGATAGTCAAAGGGTCAAAGGCAAGACTTTACTTACTTTCCTCCTAAATGTGACTCTTCTGTCAGTCATGAACTTTCATTCATTCGTTCCTTCAATTGTATTTATTGAGCATTTACTGTGTGCAGAGCACCGTCGTACTAAGCGCTTGGGAAGTACAAGTTGGCAACATATAGACTTTCCTAGAGTGGTTCTGTTTACTCAACATAAGAACTTGGTGTGGTGTAGACTACGGGATCAATCAATCAGTCAATCAATCGTATTTATTGAGCGCTCACAGTCTAGAAGGGGGAGACAGACAACAAAACAAAACATTACTGTGTGTAGAGCACTGTACTAGGCGCTTGGGAAGTACAGGTTGGCAGCACGTAGAGACGGTCCCTACCCAACAACGGGCTCACAGTCTAGAAGGGGGAGACAGACAACAAAACAAAACATTTATTGTGTGTAGAGCACAGTACTAAGCGCTTGGGAAGTACAAGTTGGCCACATGTAGAGACAGTCTCTACCCAACTCGATTCCCCAAGCAGCAACCGTGGAAGCAGCGCGGCTCAGTGGAAAGAGAGTGGGTTTTGGAGTCAGAGGTCAGGGGTTCAAATCCCAGCTCTGCCACGTGTCTGCTGCGTGACTTTGGACAAGTCACTTCACTGCTCTGGGCCTCAGTTCCCTCATCTGGTAAATGGGGATTAAGACTGTGAGCCCCATGTGGGACAACCTGATCACCTTGGAACCTCCCCAGCGCTTAGAACAGTGCTTTGCACATAGTAAGCGCTTAATAAAGGCAATCATCATCATGTAGACCTGCAGAAATGCCTAATACAGAGCCCAGGAGCCTGTCACAGTGCTTCATACATAATAGGCAATCAAACGCTTGTTGATCTTGATTATGTGTCTTTCAAGTAGTTACTGGGGAAACAAGGCCTTTCAGCTACTTCAGATCTTTGCCCAAACCCTCATAAAGTTCCCTCCTCATTCAGTTATTCAAAAGTATCAATCATTTCCAGAAAGAGAGACTCTCTCTTCTCGGAGTCAGAAGACCTGGGTGAGAATCCCAGCTCTGCCACTTGTCTGCTGTGTGACCTTGGGCAAGTCACTTCACCTCTCTGTACCTCAGTTACCTCATCTGTAAAATGGGGACTGAGACTGTGAGCACCATTTGGGACAGGGACTGCGTCCAACCCGATTTATTTGTATCAACTCCAGAGCTTAGCACAGTGCCTGAAGCATTGTAAGTGGTTAACAAATACCATGATTATTATTATTGTTATTCACTTCTCTGTGCTTGTTTCCTCATCTGAAAACAGGGATTAAGTCCTACATTTTCCTACCTAGTCTGTGAGTCCCCTGCAGGACAAAAATTGTGCCCACCTGATGACCTTGCGTCTACCCCTGTGCTTAGAACAGTGCTTGGCACGTAATAAGCGCTCAACAAATACCATTAAAAAATATGTGTGATCTTTCCGGTTCTGTAGGAAAGATGTAATTCTTCAAGAAACAAAATTTGACTTGCTCCGAGACTAAGAGCAAACCCAGGGAAGCAGAGGGAGTCTGTCATTGTCAAACGTCTGGCCCAGTTTTGCGAACCAGTAATCCTGAAATGATTGGAAGTTTTACCAATTTAATACAAACTGAACCAAACCCTCAATCCAGGGACATCCAATGAAGCCCTCGGTTGGATTGTGGTAAAAACCACATGAGAGCAGAGGGTAGCTGTGAGCAGGCCCGCGATGGTGGATATAAAATGGAAAACAATAGCAAGAGTGAAGTGGTAGTCTGTGACTGCCTCATATCTAGCTCTGCAGCACCTTCAGCAAGGGAGATGACTCGAGCTCTCTCATTCACAGAGGAAAGCAGGAGGGTCTGAGGGAGTTTTATATCGGTTTCCATTTTTCTGAATATTATTGGCCTTAATTACTATTTTAATGAGCTATAACTATCTCAAGGGGGTGTTGTGACGCGTCATACTTATCCTGATTCTGTGTACATTTGTGACATTCGGCCCTCCAGATTTCTAACCTTATTTCTCAACACTTTAGTCAAAAGAAGAGCTACACAGAATCTGAAATGGGCTCACAGATTGCTTCTGGACATTTTCAGAAGCTGCCTCTCCTAGACACTAAATAAATGAATTGCACAAAATGGGCAAGTATTGTGGTTTAATGGTTAGAACATGGGCCTAGTAGTCAAAAATTAAGACCTAGGTTCTCATCCCAGCTCCGCCATTTACCTGCTATGCTTGGGGAAGTCATTTAACTTCTAGACTGTGAGCCCACTGTTGGGTAGGGACCGTCTCTATATGTTACCAACTTGTACTTCCCAAGCGCTTAGTACAGTGCTCTGCACACAGTAAGTGCTCAATAAGTGATAACTCTGTGTCAGGCACTGTAATTCACCTGTCCGTTATTTGTTTCGTTTTGTTGTCTGTCTCCCCCTTCTAGGCTGTGAGCCCGTTGTTGGGTAGGGACCGTCTCTGTATGTTGCCGATTTGTACTTCCCAAGCGCTTAGTACAGTGCTGTGCACACAGTAAGCACTCAATAAATATGATTGATGATGATGATTGAATGAATGAATAAATAAGATTGAATGAATGAATAAATACGATTGAATGAATGAATGAATGAACTTCTCTGTACCTCATTTACCTCATCTGTAAAATGGGGATTAAGACTATGAACCCAATGTGGGACAGGGATTGTGTCCAACCTGATTAATCTGTATTTACCCCAGAACTTAGTAAAGTGCCTATCACATAATAAGTGCATAACAAATACCATAAAAAAGACATAATCTTGCAGTGACAGTCAATTACCTGCCACTGTTATAGCATGGAACTATAAAGCAACGATTCCCTGGGCCAGAAAGTCTCTTACACTCATTACCCAGTTTCACCCTTAATGAATTAATAATCAATATTATGGAGCACCTAACGGTTGCAGAATACTGCATTAGGCTCTTGGTAGCATAGAAAAACCAGATCCAGTAAGTGCCGTCAAAGAACCTATGATCCAGTGGAGGTCATGGGCAGACATGGCTTCTAAACATGCAGTAGGAAAAGGGGGAAGAAAATTGATACTTACATTAACCAAAGCAAAAAATGATACATGAATAATAAGTGATTCATGTGAATGGATGTATTGAGAGGCTGATATGGAGAAATAACTACAAGCATGTAAATTGCCAGGAAAAGCCTCCTGGAGGAGGCATCTCTTTAAGAGTGCTTTGAAGGTAATAATAATAATAATAATAATAATAATGGTATTTAAGTGCTTACAATATGCCGATTTGCTCTGCACACAGTAAACGCTCAATAAATACGAGTGAATGAATGAATGAATCCGCCAAGCACCGTTCTAAATGCTGGAGTAGATACAAGGTCATCAGATTGTCCCACGTGGGGCTCAGTCTTAATCCCCATTTTCCAGATGAGGGAACTGGGGCACAGAGGAGTTAAGTGGCTTGCTCAAAGTCACACAGCTGACAAGTGGCGGAGCCGGGATTTGAACCCATGACCTTTGACTCCCAAGCCCGTGCTCTTTCCACTAAGCCATGCTGCTTCTCAGCATTGAGTGGGTCATGGTTTGGCAGTAAACTAGACTGTAAGATCATCTCTAGACTGTAAACTCGCGATGGTAAGGGAACATGACTGCTAATTCCGTTGTATTGTACCCTCCCAAGCACTTAGTACAGTGTTCTGCACGTAGTAAGCGCCCAATGAATAGGATTGCTTGATTGGCAGCATTTAAAGAAGTGGGGAGGAGAATAGGAGGGGTTTCCAGGCAGGGGAAGAGCATGAACATTTATTTATTTATTTACTTATTTATTTATTTTATTTGTACATATTTATTTGCCAACTTGTACTACCCAAGCGCTTAGTCCAGTGCTCTGCACGCAGTAAGCGCTCAATAAATACAATTGAATGAATGAATGAACTCGTTGTTGGGTAAGGACTGTCTCTATATGTTGCCAACTTGTACTACCCAAGCGCTTAGTCCAGTGCTCTGCACACAGTAAGCGCTCAATAAATGTGATTGAATGAATGAATGAATGAACCCATTGTTGGGTAAGGACTGTCTCTATATGTTGCCAGCTTGTACTTCCCAAGCGCTTAGTCCAGTGCTGTGCACACAGTAAGTGCTCAATAAATATGATTGAATGAATAAATGAATATTCTATTTATTTTATTTTGTTAATATGTTTTGTTTTGTTCTCAGTTTCCCCCTTCTAGACTGTGAGCCCACTGTTGGGTAGGGACCGTCTCTATATGTTGCCAACTTGTACTTCCCAAGCGCTTAGTACAGTGCTCTGCACACAGTAAGTGCTTAATAAATACGATTGAATGAATGAATGAATATTCTATTTATTTTATTTTGTTAATATGTTTTGTTTTGTTGTCTGTCTCCCCGTTCTAGACTGAGCCCAATGTTGGGTAGGGACCGTCTCTATATGTTGCCAACTTGTACTTCCCAAGTGCTTAGTACAGTGCTCTGCACACCGTAAGCGCTCAATAAATATGATTAAATGAACGAATGAATGAACAATGAGTCAGATGGGCGCATTATGGGCAGATGGGATAATTAGAAATGTGCAAGTTATAAAAGTAAAAGAAAGCAGCTAAGCACAAGAAGCAGTTTAACCTATTGGAAAGTGCATGGGCTCTTTGTGACATTCGGCCCTCCGTATTTCTAACCTTATTTCTCAACACTTTAGTCAACAGGAGACTTGTGTTCTAACCCCAGGTCTATTGCTAGGGCAGAAGACGCAGAATAATTTCCAATTAGAAGAGAAGAAGTCAGGCCGTGCTTAGAGAAGGTAAACTGATATGTGCTAGAGATGCATAAATGTTTGATTGGTGCAAGTGGGCTGAGGTGAGAGGGAGGTATCAACTGAAGAGAAAGAAAAAATAATCGGGAGGTGTGATTTCAGAAGAGCTTTGCAGATGTGAAGAAATAGGGACCCGTGGGTTTGAAGGGGAAGGGAATTCCAGACATATGGAAGAGTGAGAGCAAGAAGTCAGAGATGGGAAGAGGGAGGGACAGGGCAAGTAGTAGCTCAACTTGAAAATACCGAAGAGTGGGACTGGTGTGTAGTGAGAGAAAACGGTGGATAAAAGCGGGTATCTGGAGAAGAAGCCTCTATTCTTTACAATGTTTTAAATGGTGAGCCCATATGGGACAGAGACTGAGTCGGACTTGATTGTTTTATAGCTTTCACAGTGCTTCTAGACTGTGAGCCCGCTGTTGAGTATGGACTGTCTCTATGTGTTGTCGACTTGTACTTCCTAAGCGCTTAGTACAGTGCTCTGCACACAGTAAGCGCTCAATAAATACGATTGATTGATTGACTGATTGATTGCTTGGCACATTCAAAGCACTTAAATATCACTTTTGTTATCACAAAACTCCCACCCTCATTTGAGTCATTTTTGAATAGAAGCGATAAAAAGATTAACAATGTGGTGCATCCATAATGAATTCAACAATTTGCAGGTTTTTAATAATAATAATGACATTTGTTAAGTGCTTACTAAGTGCACAGCACTGTCCAAAGCCTAGGGGCGATACACGGTGATCAGGGTGTCCCACGTGGGGCTCACAGTCTTAATCTCCATTTTACACATGACGTAACTGAGGCACAGAGAAGTGAAGTGACTTGCCCAAAGTCACACAGCTGACAATTGGCAGAGGTGGGGTTTGAACCCATGACTCTAACTCCCAAGCCGTGCTCTTTCCACTGAGCCACACTGCTTCTTTTTGTTTGTGTGGCATGTGGGTTGGGCAGGGAATGTGTCTAACTGTTATACCATACTCTCTCAAGTGCTTAGTACAGTGCTTTGCACACAGCAAGTACTCAATAAATACTATTGATTGGTTGACTGAACCACTTTGGTCAGCATCTTGTCCACTTTAATAATAATAATAATAATATTGGTATTTTTTAAGCGCTTACTATGTGCAAAGCACTGTTCTAAGCCCTGGGGAGGATACAAGGTGATCATGTGGGGCTCACAATCTTAATCCCCATTTTACAGTTGAGGCAACTGAGGCCCAGAAAAGTGAAGTGACTTGCCCAAAGTCACACAGCTGACAATTGGCCGAGCCAGGATTTGAACCCATGACTGACTCCTAAACCCGGGCTCTTTCCACTGAGCCACAGCTCTCTTCAGGATAGCTCTCTTTAGGGAGCCATCTGCCTGGCACAGAGTCTGGTTTATACATCGTCTGAAACTTCACAATCTGTCAGTCAATCGTATTTATTGAGCGCTTTCCGTGTGCAGAGCATTATACTAAGTGCTAAGGCAAGTACAATACAACAGTAAACTGACACATTCCCTACAGACAACAAGCTTACAATGTTCACAAGCTCTGTGTTCTCAGGATGGCTGTAGCGAAGTAAATCAAGGCCCCATTTTGCTCACGTGATCCTCAAGCCCTTCCCAAGATCCAAACCACACCAAAAAAAAGAAACCAGTTTCAGCAGAGGAGGGAAAGCCAGCAGTCGTCGATGAAGGTTTTCGACCTAAGGACTCCCTACAGCAAGTCATGGACTGGACAGGCTCAGAAAAAAATCCTGAAAAGCGTTAGCTTACATAGTGATGGCATTTATTAAGCGCTTGCTATGTGCAAAGCACTATTCTAAGTGCTGGGGGGATACAAGGTGATCAGGTTGTCCCACGGGGGGCTCACAGTCAACCCTCATTTTACAGATGAGGTAACTGAGGCCCAGAGAAGTTAAGTGACTTGCCCAGGGTCACATAGCTGACAAGTGGCAGAGCCGGGATTTGAACCCACGACCACTGACTCCAAAGCCCGGGCTCTTTCCACTGAGCCACGCTGCTTACATGTGTGGCTAAGACCTCAACAGCTACTGAAACTGCCATTCTCACAACCACTTGCCAGTTTGTGCTGTTGTGGCTTTGCATTTTGTATTATGCTGAGGTCACTTTGGCAGCATATGAATGTTTTGTGTAAAATTCATGCGTGTGCTTTGATTTATTCTGCACCTCAGCATGAAAACCCACTGGTTCCACCCACTCTCAGCATGAACCTGACCGGCAGAGATGAAAGCATTCAAGGGGCACTGGTCAAGCCACTAGCCCCATAATCAAATTCTTTATCCACATTTCTTAATAATAATGATAGTATTTGTTAAGCGCTTACTATGTGCAAAGCACTGTTCTAAGCACTGGGGGGGATACAAGGTGATCAGGTTGTCCCACGTGGGGCTCACAATCTTAATCCCCATTTTCCAGAGGAGGTAACTGAGGCTCAGAGAAGTTAAGTGACTTGCCCAAAGTCACACAGCCGATTAGTGGCGGAGCTATGATTAGAACCCATGACCTCTGCCTCCCAAGCCTGCGGTCTTTCCACTGCGCCATGCTGCTTCTCATATAAATAGAATTATAGAGTGGGGATTAGAACCCATGACCTGGGTTCTAATTCTAACCTGGGTTCTAGTTTGGGATTAGATTCCCACACCGGGGCTTTACCCATTGAGCCAAACTAAGACTGGCCCAAGACTCAGACATTGTTATTTCTTTGTTTGTGTTGTTTTCTAACAGCATTTGTTAAGTGCTTACTATTTGCCAGGCACTCTATTTTGTGCTGGAGTAAATAGAAGTTTATCAGAATGGTTACATGTCCATGTCCCACGTGGGGCTCACAGTCTGAATCCCCATTTTCCAGATGAGGGAACTGAGGTACAGAGAAGCTAAGCAGAGTGGCTTAGTGGCAAGAACAAGCGCTTGGGAGTCAGAGAATGTGGGTTCTAAACCCGGTTCCACAACATGTCTGTTGTGTGAACTTGGGTAAGCCACTCCACTTCTCTTTGCCTCAGTTACCTCATCTGTGAAATGGGGATTAATACCGTGAGCCCCACGCGGGACAACCTGATTACCCGTTACCTACCCCAGCGCTTAGAAAAGTGGTTGGCACATAGTACTTAATATAATAATAATAATAATAATAACAACAACAACAACAACAACAACAACAACAACAATAATAATAATAATAATAATAATAATAATGAGTGTGAGCATGCCTTGCCTGGCAGGTCTCTAAAAATATCCTAGGAGGATTTGAGCTTTGTTAATCTCCCACAATCTAGGAGTGGCATCCAGATATGGGAGAGATTTTGATCTTTGCTCCTCTGTTGACATATGTTGGTTTTCTTTCAATTTTGATAACTTTCCTGATTTTGCTGATTCTCTTTCGGCTCATCTGTGGGGTGGCCAATATTCCTTCAGCATTCCCAAGGTTGATCCTTATAATCTGGTTACCTTGCTCTACAGCTACAGATTCTGTCAGAAGGCAACTACAGACATCTCGTAAGATCTTATTGACACCTTGGACTTTGAGGAGTGTAAGCTATTTGAGGGGAGGAAAAGAAACTCCTTTCCATTGGCTTTAAAGAATTCAATCACTTTGCCCCCTCGTATTTTACCTCACTGATATCCTACTGCAACCCACTATGCTTACTTTGCTCCTCTAATGCCAACCTAATCACTGCAACTCTAGCTCATCTATCTCGTTGCCAACCCCCTCGACCATGTCTTGGAACTCTTCCCCTTCATATAATAATAATAATAATAGTATTTGTTAAGTGCCTACTATGTGCAAAGCACTGTTCTAAGCTCTGGAGAGGTTACAAGGTAATCAGGTTGTCCCACGGGGGGCTCACAGTTTCAATCCCCATTTTACAGATGAGGTAACTGAGGCACAGAGAAGTTAAGTGACTTTCCCAAAGTCACACAGCTGACAGTTGGCAGAGCGGAGATTTGAATCCATGACTTCTGACTCCAAAGCCTGTGCTCTTTCCACTGAGCCATGCTAGGTCACCACTCCCCTGTCTTCAAAGCCTTATTAAAATCACATATCCCCAACTAAACCCTTATTTACCCTACTCTCTCTCCCTTCTGTACTGTCCTTGCACTTAGATTTGTACTTTTTATTCACCCCACCCTCAGCCCCACAGCTCTTATGTACATATCCATAATCAATTTCAATTTCTGTCTTTCCCTTCTAGACTGTAAGCTCTTTATGGGTGGGAAACATATCTACCAACTCTGTTATATCCCACTCTCTGAAGCAGTTAGCATAGTGATCTGCACACAGTAAACCCTCAATATATGATTCATTGAAACATGGAAGGAGCCTGGAGTAGTGGATAGAGCAGGGCCTGGCAATCAGAAGGACCTAGGTTCTCATGCCAGCTCTGCCACTTGTCTGTTGTGTGACCTTGGGCAAGTCACTTAACTTCTCTGGGCCTCAGTTCCCTCATCTGTAAAATGGAGATTAAAACTGTGATACGTGGGACAGGGACTGTGTCCAATCTGATTATCTAGAAGTTACCCCAGTTCTTAGTACGATGCCTGGAACATAGTATGCGCTTAACAAATATCGTGAGCCCACTGTTGGGTAGGGACCATCTCTATATGTTGCCAACTTGTACTTCCCAAGCGCTTAGGACAGTGCTCTGCACACAGTAAGTGCTCAATAAATACGATTGAATGAAATAACGTTAAAAAAAACCGTGCTTTTGTTGTGTTTCCCAAATGCTTAATAGAGTGCTGTGCACAGGAGAATTAGCCATGCTCCCTGGTGAGCACCAAGGGCTCACAGTCTAAGTCCAAGAAAGATGAAACAGATATAATAGAGAAGGATGATGACGAATAAAAAAGGAGCAGCAGAACTTCAGGCTCCTCATGATTCAGAAAAGTTACGTGACCTTCCCAACATGCTGCTGCCAATATTTGGATACTGCCTGGATTGATGGCATGACATGGGGATGGCACCACCTCCCTCCTCTGGACCGTAAGCTCATTGTGGGCAGGATCGCATCTACCAACTCTGTTATATTGTGCTCCCCCAGGCACTTAGTACACTAGTCTGGACACAGTAAGCCCTCAATAAATATGACTGATTGATTGTTTGATACCTGAAGGGCTCCAGAGGTTGAAGTTAAAAAGAATGGTGCAGGGAACATCTCTTCCTCTGTCGGAAGCAACTCACACCAGAAGAGTTACATTTTAAACAAGCTCAGTCATTCTTCAAAATTCTCGGGAGATTTGTAAATGGTGTTTATTCCAAGCAGTCCAAGTTAGCTGTCCAGTTTGCCTCTGTTCTCACATTTGCTAGGGAATAGAGAGATTAAGTTAAACTACCTAATCAAATCCACGGTTGGTTTATTGCATTTCTTCAAGTTTCATTTGCGAGTCCCATCCTGGGAAACGTTTCTACCACATTGTCATTACATATTTCCTTTCTAGAAATTCTAGAAATTTCAGCCAGGGTAAAATAAAATGTGAACTTAATTTGCATGAACAATGGGGCTGGAACTACAGAAGTTGAGGAATACTGTGGAAGTTTTGTGTGGCATTTTGGTTTAATGACCCTATAAAGATACTGTAAGATTGATGTCCTGCTGTAAAGCTATCATTTGGCAGATTATTTTATGTAACAATCAGTGAAGCAGTGGCAAACTTTCTGTTAGGTCAAACATCCTCAAACATGGACAACGAAGAGGTCATCCAGTTCTTAGATGAGCTGATTACTGAAGAGATAATTCTGCTGAACTCTAAGGTTTGCTTTGAAATACAGATAAAAGTTGAGATAAGAAAGCACCAGGTCTGAACTTCCTCCAGCTTTTCCCTTTCTCCATCATCACTCTCTTACCCCTAGGTCCGCTCTCTCCGTCAGTTCATCAATGGTATTTATTGAACATTTACTCTGTGCAGAACACTAAGTGCTTGGGAAAGTACAATAGAGTTGGCAGACACCAACCCTGCCCTCAAAAAGTTTACAGTCTAGTGGGAGAGACAGATGTTAAAATAAATTACAGATAGGGGAAGCAGCAGATTATAAGAATACATACCCAAGAGCTGCAGGGAGAGTATCAACTTGATTAAGGGTTTAGACCCACATGCTTAGGTGATGCCAAAGAGGGAAAATAGGATGGGGAAATGAGAGCTTAAGCGCTTGCTCTGTGCCAAGCACTGCCATTAATACTGGGGTAAATACAATTTAATTAGGACAAATATAGTCACTGTTCGACAAGGGATCACAGTCAAGTAGGAGGGATAATAGGTATTGAATCCCCATTTTGCATTTGAGGAAACTGAGACACAGAGAAGTTAAGTGATTTACTCAAGGTCAAATAACAGGCAAGTGGTAGATCTGGCATTAGAACCCAAGTCCTCTAGCTCTCATGCCCATGATTTATTCACTGTCATGCTGTCTCTCATTGCCTGCCTGTTTTTTTTAAAAAAAGAACACCCCCTCTACCTGTTCTTTTATACTACTCCATCTCATTTAGTAGTACTGTCTCCCTCTCTCCTTCCTTCCCCCACTGCCATCTTCAAACTCTCATTTTATGTAGACATCTTCCCATATACCTTTTAAAGCATGCTCAAGTCTCCCAAAGTCTGTGTCCCAACGCTTTATAAACCAACCCTCTGTTTTCTGTTTATGAGTGTCCTGCCTTTGTCCTCCCAAAAATGCTATTCCTCTATTTTGGAGCTCTCTCCCTTCCCAAATTCAACAGGCCACAGCCTTTGCTATATTCATAAAAGGCCTCCTGAAATCCTACGTCCTTCCACAATCAATTCTCAAGTCTTATCACCTTATCAGTCACCCCTAGCAATGATATCCTTGTTCTTTCCCCATCTTAAACACCCATGAAATAATAATAATTCATTCATTCATTCAATCGTATTTATCGAGTGCTTACTGTGTGCAGAGCACTGGACTAAGCACTTGGGAAGTCCAAGTTGGCAACACATAGAGATGGTCCCTACCCAACAGCGGACTCACAGTCTAGAAGGGGGAGAAAGACAACAAAACAAAATATATTAACAAAATCAAATAAATAGAATAAATATGTACAAATAAAATAAATAAATGGAGTAATAAATACATAAGAACATATATAATAATAATAATAATAATAATGGTGGTATTTGTTAAGCACTTACTATATGCAAAGCACTGTTCTAAGCACTGGGGGGATACAGGGTGATCGGGTTGTCCCACTTGGGGCTCACAGTCTTCATCCCCATTTTACAGATAAGGGAACTGAGGCACAGAGAAGTTAAGTGGCTTGCCCAAGTAATAATAACAATAATAATAATAATAGTGGTATTTGTTAAGTGCTTCCTATGTGCAAAGCACTGTTCTAAGCACTGGGGGGGATACAAGGTGATCAGATTGTCCCACTTCGGGCTCACAGTCTTCATCCCCATTTTACAGATGAGGGAACTGATGCACAGAGGAGTTAAGTGGCTTGCCCAAGGTCACACAGCTGACAAGTGGCAGAGCCGGGATTCAAATCCATGACCTCTAACAAGCCCACGCTCTTTCCACTGAGCCACGCTGCTTCTGAAAGACCACTTACAAGGAGAGCTCCCAAAATTGATCTTCCCAAAATGGTCACCATGCAGGTGCAGCATCAGAGATAATAATAATAATAATAATAATAATAATAATAATAATAGCATTTATTAAGGGCTTACTATGTGCAAAGCACTGTTCTAAGCGCTGGGGAGGTTACAAGGTGATCAGGTTACCCCACGGGGGGCTCACAGTCTTCATCCCCATTTTCCAGATGAGGTAACTGAGGCTCAGAGAAGTTAAGTGACTTGCCCAAGGTCACACAGCATAGATAGTTGGGGAGATGGAGGTTGCTGGCTGTTCTCTCTATTTCTGCCCCCTCTGTGCTGCCTAGGCACTGTGACTGTTCTGTGAAGGAGCGTGCAGCTGCCAGTATGGAGTGGGAGGCCGTGGGAGGCTGCGCTCCTGAATCTCAGTGCCAAACTCCAGGAGCTGCCCTGGTGCTCAATCGTATTTATTGAGCGCTTACTGTGTGCAGAGCACTGTACTAAGCACTTGGGAAGTCCAAGTTGGCAACATATAGAGACGGTCCCTACCCAACAGTGGGCTCACAGTCTAGAAGACTATCCTTCCCATGAATGCTCCCAGGCAAGCAGAGCCCAGGGAGGAAGCAGCCCGGTGGGTAGGTGGGCGGCCTGAATGGGGAACATACATGTCAATCAATCAATCAATCGTATTTATTGAGTGCTTACTGTGTGCAGAGCACTGTACTAAGTGCTTGGGAAGTACAAGTTGGCAACATATAGAGACAGTCCCTACCCAACAGTGGGCTCACAGTCTAGAAGGGGGAGACAGAGAACAAAACCAAACATATTAACAAAATAAAATAAATAGAATAGATATGGACAAGTAAAATAAATAGAGTAATAAATATGTACAAACATATGTACATATATACAGGTTCTGTGGGGAAGGGAAGGAGGTAAGGCGGGGGGGATGGAGAGGGGGACGAGGGGGAGAGGAAGGAGGGGGCTCAGTCTGGGGCTAGAGGATGAAGAAAGGCTGTGGGATTCTATGCCTTCAGAGGAACTGCCCAGTTACCCCCCAGACATCGTCGTTTACTTCTAGGTGCCTCAGTTACCTCATCTGTAAAATGGGGATTAAGACTGTGAGCCCTTTGCGGGACAGGGACTGTGTCCAACCCAATTTCTTTGTATCCACCCCAGCACACAGTGCCTGGAACACAGTAAGCGCCTAACAAATATATAATGATGGCATTTATTAATCGCTTACTATGTGCAAAGCACTGTTCTAAGCACTGGGCACTGTTCTAAGTGCTGGGCACTGTTCTAAGCGCTGAGCACTGTTCTAAGCCAAATATCACCATTACTATTATTATTATTATTATAGCTGTCCCTGATCCCAAACCTTTCAGCTAGTCTGGGCTCATCAGATATTGAATCCTCCTCAGGCACTGGATTGGGGTTGTGGGCTGATGATTTAAAGGCCCTTTTCCCTGAAACATCCCCTTCTTTCTTTTTCTCCCCAGCCCACTTATTTAGAGAGAAGTAGCGTGGCTCAGTGGAAAGAGCACGGGCGTTGGAGTCAGAGGGCATGGGTTCAATCAATCAATCAATCGTATTTATTGAGCGCTTACTATGTGCAGAGCACTGTACTAAGCGCTTGGGAAGTACAAATTGGCATCACATAGAGACAGTCCCTACCCAACAGTGGGCTCACAGTCTAAAAGGGAGAGACAGAGAACAGAACCAAACATACCAACAAAATAAAATAAGTAGGATAGGAATGTACAAGTAAAATAAATAAATAAATAAATAAATAAATAGAGTAATAAATATGTACAACCATATATACATATATACAGGTGCTGTGGGGAAGGGAAGGAGCTAAGACGGGGGGATGGAGAGGGGGACGAGGGGGAGAGGAAAGAAGGGGCTCAGTCTGGGAAGGCCTCCTGGAGGAGGTGAGCTCTCAGCAGGGCCTTGAAGGGAGGAAGAGAGCTAGCTTGGCGGATGGGCAGAGGGAGGGCATTCCAGGCCCGGGGGATGACGTGGGCCGGGGGTCGATGGCGGGACAGGCGAGAGCGAGGTACAGTGAGGAGATTAGTGGTGGAGGAGCGGAGGGTGCGGGCTGGGCAGTAGAAGGAGAGAAGGGAGGTGAGGTAGGAGGGGGCGAGGTGATGGACAGCCTTGAAGCCCAGGGTGAGGAGTTTCTGCTTGATGCGCAGATTGATCGGTAGCCATTGGAGGTTTTTGAGGAGGGGAGTAATATGTCCAGAGCGTTTCTGGACAAAGATAATCCGGGCAGCAGCATGAAGTATGGATTGAAGTGGAGAGAGACACGAGGATGGGAGATCAGAGAGAAGGCTAGTGCAGTAGTCCAGACGGGATAGGATGAGAGCTTGAATGAGCAGGGTAGCGGTTGGGATGGAGAGGAAAGGGCGGATCTTGGCAATGTTGCGGAGCTGAGACCGGCAGGTTTTGGTGACGGCTTGGATGTGAGGGGTAAATGAGAGAGCGGAGTCGAGGATGACACCAAGGTTGTGGGCTTGTGAGACGGGAAGGATGGTAGTGCCATCAACAGAGATGGGAAAGTCAGAGAGAGGACAAGGTTTGGGAGGGAAGACAAGGAGCTCAGTCTTTGACATGTTGAGCTTTAGGTGGCGGGCGGACATCCAGATGGAGATGTCCTGAAGGCAGGAGGAGATGCGAGCCTGGAGGGAGGGGGAGAGAGCAGGGGCAGAGATGTAGATCTGGGTGTCATCAGCATAGAAGTGATAGTTGAAGCCGTGGGAGCGAATGAGGTCACCAAGGGAGTGAGTGTAGATTGAGAACAGAAGGGGACCAAGCACTGAACCTTGGGGAACCCCCACAGTAAGAGGATGGGAGGGGGAGGAGGAGCCCGCAAAAGAGACTGAGAAAGAACGACCGGAGAGATAAGAGGAGAACCAGGAGAGGACGGAGTCTGTGAAGCCAAGGTCAGATAGCGTGTTGAGGAGAAGGGGGTGGTCCACAGTGTCAAAGGCAGCTGAGAGGTCGAGGAGGATTAGGACAGAGTATGAGCCGTTGGATTTGGCAAGCAGGAGGTCATTGGTGACCTTTGAGAGCGCAGTTTCCGTGGAATGAAGGGGACGGAAGCCAGACTGGAGGGGGTCAAGGAGAGAGTTGTTGTTGAGGAATTCTAGGCAGCGCATGTAGACAACTCGTTCAAGGAGTTTGGAAAGGAATGGTAGGAGGGATATGGGACGATAACTAGAAGGTGAGGTGGGGTCAAGAGAGGGTTTTTTTAGGATGGGAGAGACATGGGCATGTTTGAATCCCGGCTCCGCCACATGTCTGCTGTGTGACCTTGAGCAAGTCACTTAACTTCTCGGAGCCTCAGTTACCTCATCTGAAAAATGGAGATGATGACTGTGAGCCCCACACAGGGCAACCTGATCACCTTGTATCCCCCCCAGCACTTAGAACAGTGCTTTGCATATAGTCAGTGCTTAACAAATGCCATTATTATTATATTTAGCCCACTCACTTTACCGCATGATATTGATTATAAGATATTTATTAAGCGCTTTCTATTTGCCAAATCCTGTGCTAATCTGTGATCTAAGGGAAGCAGCTTGGCCTAGTGGAGAAAGCACAGGCCTGAGAGTCAGAGGACATGGATCCTAGTCCTGGCTTGGCCACTTGTCTGTTGTGTGATCTTGGGAAAGTCACTTCACTTCTTTGGGCCTCAGTTATCTCATCTGTAAACTGGAAATTAACACTGTGAGCTCCAAGTGGAACATGGACTACATTCAACACGATTAGCTTACATCTACCCCAGCACACTTATCCAGTGCATAGCATATAGTAAGTGCTTAACCAATGCCATAAAAAAAACTTTTCTTCCCTCCAACTTAGACTGTGAGCCCCATGTGTCCAACATGATTATTTTGCAGGTATTCATTCAATCGTATTTATTGAGAGCTTACTGTGTGCAGAGCACTGTACCAAGCGCTTGGGAAGTACAAGTTGACAACATATAAAGACAGTCCCTACCCAACAGTGGGCTCACAGTCTAGAAGACCCAAGTACTTTCATTCATTCAATCATATTTACTGAGCGCTTACTGTGTGCAGAGCACTGTACTAAGCACTTGGGAAGTACAAGTTGGCAACATATAGAGATGGTCCCTATCCAACAACAGGCTCACAGTCTAGAAGGGGGAGACAGACAACAAAACATATTCACAAAATAAAATAAATAGAATAGCAAATATGTACGAGTACCTAGTAACAACTAGCATATAAAAAAAGTCAGGTGCAGTCCCTGTTGCCTGTGAGGCTCACAGTTAAAGGGGAAGAAAGTACAGGTATTTTATCCCCATTTTCCAGATGAGGAAACAGGTGCAGAGCTGGGACTAGAATCTAGGTCTCTTGATTCCCGATTCTGTGCTCTTTCCACTAGACTATATTGCCTCCCAATTACATCAGTGAATGTTATTGGATAATTATTAGCACCCATTATTCATTCCCGTCATAACTTGTGTGAACAGGTCTGGTGGGCTTAGTATTTTGCCAAGAGTTGAGGATTGGGCAAGTGAAGGAGAAAAAGGGGCACTTGGTAAGAGGAGTGCAACAAGATTTCAAAGTGGACCCCAGAAGGATTGATCTGATTCAAGAAGAAGCAGCGGTATGGCTCAGTGGCTAGAGCCCGGGTTTGGGAGTCAGAGGTCATGGGTTCTAATCCCTGGATCTGCCACTTGCCAGCTGTGTGACTTTGGGCAAGTAACTTCACTTCCCTGTGCCTCAGTTCCCTCATCTGTAAAATGGGGATTAAGACTTTGAGCCCCACATGGGACAACCCTGATTACCTTGTATCCCCCCCAGCGCTTAGAACAGTGCTTGGCACATAGTAAGCGCTTAACAGACTGAGCCCCCTTTTTCCTCTCCCCCTCCTCATCCCCCCACCCTACCTCCTTCCCCTCCCCACAGCACCTGTATATGTTTGTACAGATTTTTTACTTTATTTATTCTACTTGTACATATTTACTGTTCTATTTATTTTGTCAATGATGTGCATCTAGTTTTACTTCTATTTATTCTGATGACTTGACACCTGACTACATGTTTTGTTTTATTGTCTGTCTCCCCCTTCCAGACTGTGAGCCCGTTGTTGGGTAGGGACCATCTCTATATGTTGCCAACTTGTACTTCCCAAGTGCTTAGTACAATGCTCTGCACACAGTAAGCGCTCAATATATACAATTGAATGAATGAATGAATGAACAAATACCAACATTATTATTCAAATATACGTTTAATTGTTTTTCTTACTGTATTTGTATATACATTTTTGTCAGTCTCCCCCGTTAATGTGGAAGTTCCTTTTGGGCAGGAACAGTCTGCCCTATAGCACTTATGTACATATCTTTAATTTACATTAATATATGTCTCCCTCTCTAAACTGTGAATTCTTTGTAGGCAGGAAATATATCTACCAACTCTGTTGCATTCTCCCATGCATTCAGTATAGTGCCCTGCTCACAGTGAGTGCTCAATAAATTCAACCGACTGAACCATGATTTTGATCTTTGTACTGTCCAATCATTTAATATAGTGCGTTGCACTCAGTGGATGTTCAATAAATATTTTAAATCGCTACTCCACTGCATCCTCCAGCTATCATCTCTCTAAAATACGATTCAGCACAAATATTCCTATTCCTCAAAAACCTCGGTGGCTTTCTATTACCCTCTGCATTAATCAGAAACTCCTACCCAAGTTCAAGGTGCTAAAAGATCTTCCTACCTAAGTGTTCTTTTCACATACTATTTCTCAGTTTAAGCTCTTCTTCCCGCCACTCTAACTTTCTCTTCGTGCCTCATTCTCACCTCTCCATCTGGCCAGCCCCTTTCAAATACTCACAGGACATCACTCCTCAGCTTCAAAGCTCTTCTGCAATCCCCACCTCCTTCAGGAAACATGCCTCAATTAATTTTCCAACACCTCAACTTCTGCTGTTCCACAACCACCTTGGCATCATTAGCACTTTATGTATGCATCAAACGCATACTCTAATTACTCAAGTATTCTTATTTCCTCACTCTTCCTATTATCAATTTTATCTTTATTTTTTTCAGTCAAGCTGCCACTACTCATGAATAAAACGGGCCTGGCTTGGCCCGTTAGGTCTGTTAGGTTTCGACCCTATTAGGTCTTAACCTCCTTGAAAAAGGCACTATGTTTCTTTAACCTCTAGTTTACCTAGTTGTGGGCAGGGAATGTTTCTACCAACTCTCTTGTGGGCAGAAAATGTTATATTGTACTCTCCCAAGTGTTTAATACACTGCTTTGCACACAGTAACCACTCAATAAACACCACTGACTGATTGATTCCCCAGCACTTGGTACTGTGCTCCACACACACTGATTGAGTATCTGGGTGTTCGGGGTTTTTTGGCATAGATATGCACTTTGAGATTCTAAATTATCAGTATCACTGGCTAGCTGAATAGATAGGAGTAGTAATTTTTAAGTGCTTACTGTGTGCAGAGCACTTTACTAAACAATGAGAGAAAACACAGCTGGGAATTAGACTCTGTTCTTGTCCTTGGGGGCCTCATAATCTGAGCTATCACCTTCTTCTTTCACTTGATATTGTGTTGACGCAACCCAGTGAGGATGCATCAATAATGACTCTTCCAGTAAGACTGACATTAGCCAGTGATGAGTGTCAATCAACAATACTTATTGAGCACTTATTCTGTGCTCAATAAGATCCCCTACTAAGCACTGGAGTACAACCAAGTTAGTAAACATGATCCCTATCTCAAGGACCTTACAATCTACTATTGGGAAAGACAGACACTAAATTCATTTACAGGTAGAGAGTTTCCAGTACTCTACCAGTCTCACCTATGGGAGGAAGAATCAAGCAGAGGCCTATCCTTTCCATTCCTAGCTCGGCCAGCGGCTAACAAGTGGAAGGCATCTGCTGCAAGTCAAAACTCACCTATACTGGGTATCAGCATCATGGGAGACAGTTGAGGGAGGAGATTCAAGGTTACTGTGAGGAAGACGGCAATGGTAGACCAATTCTGTATTTATACCAAGAAAACTCTAGGGATAAGTGACCAGAATGATTGCAGAGCGAGAGTGGGGCGTTCTGGGAGAGACGTGTCCTTGGCGTCGCTATGGGTCAGAGATGACTCAACAGCATGAGACAAGACGAGAAGGAACCAAGAGTTTAAAAAGTCAGAAGGTAGCTGAATGAATTTCTCACTTATGTATCTCACCTCAGTTAACCCAATTGATCTATTTATTAATTTTTTTTAACTCTTAAGCTTTGCATCAACCTCCAGTTGCAATTTCTGCAGGCAAGAACGAATGGATAGGCCCTGAAAACAGTGAGAAGTGTTTTGACTCAGAGCATGGAAGAGTAGGATTTTTGTGAAGTTGGCACTTACTTAACTAAGCTTCTTAGAACCAAATGACTATTCTCACTTGGTTCAGGAAACATCCCAGTACTGGAATGTATATCCAAACCCTCTCAAATTTTTTAATTTATTTTTGCCTTAATGAAAACCTTGAGGTACATAGAAATTAGTGTCCCCATTTCACAGATGAAAGCACTAACTGAGGTACAGAGATGGTAAGTGACTTGTCCACAGTCACAGAGCGGGCCGGTGGTAGAGATCGGACTTGAACATGAGTTCTCCAGCTTCCAGACTGGCGCTCTTCCACTACACCACATGGCCTCCTCTCAATAATTTCCAGGGACTGAATTACCAGCTGAATTGGCATAAACAGTCTCACCAAACTCAGTACTTCTCAGCGTTCTTTGCATTCTGTAGGTACAACCCAAACTCAATAATTTTCTATGGCTATTACAGCCTGTAATGAACACTGTTGGTACAGAGTAATACATGAGGGCTTGATTCCGCAGTAAGAAATGGGAATCCTAATGTGACCAAACTTGAAACCATTAATCCTCATTTGCCTTTTGATTTTTGAATGGTCGTGTCCACTGTGATTGACAGGTTGCATTACTCTCCCTTTTTTAAAAAAAGTTTCCTCTTTCCTGATTGTGGCCACTTGCATTGAAAATGAGATCTAGAATTCCTCATCCCATTATCAAATCTCAACAAAACAGATGAAAGGACACCCCAAGGGAAGAAATCCCCTTGAGCTTGGGATAAAAAAGACAGAGAATACCAATTATGAAATTCACATGCTGTTTTTTCTAGAGAAAATTTAGAAGTATTCTTTGCAATATGAGGGCAAGTTCATTGAGATTCCTACTCCACCCAGAGACTCTGTTGGGGCTGAGGCATGCAAAGGCAAGAATGAAAAGGGGAAGAGATAAATTAAGGGTAAAGAGAGGAAGAACAAGATTCCAATTAAAATTATGGACTTCATGGCGTATCGATGAAATCATAAAATGAACCATTGCGTGCTATTATTTGACATCTTCCTAGGAACTGCTGAAAATGCACTGTAATAACAATTGTGGTATTTAAGTCCTTACTAACTGCCAAGCATTGGACTAAGTGCTGAGGGAAAAACAATACAGTCACATCAGACACAGACCCTTCCACCGGGAGCTCCCAATCTAAAGGAGGAGGGAGGACAGAAATTGAATCCCCATTTTACAGTTGAGGAAACTGAGGCCCAGAGAAGTTAAATGATTTGCCTAAGGTCATAAGATAGGCAAAGGGCAGAGCTGAGATTAGAACCAATCAAAGCAACACAGGGCTGGTCACCACTATTGAGAAAAGAGTAATGGGAGAGAAGGAGTCTAGCCCATTTCAAAAGAGGGCTTTTGGATGGGGGTGGGTGGGGAGAAGGGGAGGGGAGAAAAAAAGGGTCAGATCAAATAAACTGGCATGGAGGTACCTAGAGGAAGGGGTTTCCCTGACCTATTAAAGAAAGTACACTATCCATTCTTTTTAAGCTTTAGTAATTGAATTTTAGCTCTATAACCTTTCTTGAAAGACAAAATTCTTCAGATTTACAGTCAGAGTCAGTCAGGCATTTATTCATGAAGTTTACCTCCTTCCCTTCCCCACAGCACCTGTATATATGTATATATGTTTGTACATATTTATTACTCTATTTATTTTACTTGTACATATCTATTCTATTTATTTTATTTTGTTAATATGTTTGGTTTTGTTCTCTGTCTCCCCCTTCTAGACTGTGAGCCCACTGATGGGTAGGGACTGTCTCTATATGTTGCCAACTTGTACTTCCCAAGCGCTTAGTACAGTGCTATGCACACAGTAAGCGCTCAATAAATGATTGATTGATTGATTTACATGTTTCTTGCAACAATGGAGGAGATCAATAAAGTGTATTCATTCAATCATATTTATTGAGCACTTACTGTGTGCAGAGCACTGTACTAAGTGCTTGGAAAGTGCATTGAGTACTTAATGTGTGCAGAGAACTGTACTGAGCACTTGGGAGAGTACAAGCTAACAGGTTTGATAGACATGATCCCTGCCCACAAGAAGCTTATAGTCCGGGGGCAGAGACGGACATTAATATACATAAATTCAATTGTGGATATGCATATAACTGTTAAAGGGCTGATGGAGGGTTGAATATAGGATGCACATCCTAGTGAAAGGAGAACAGAGAAGGGAGTGGGAGAGGAGGAAATGGGGGCTTAGTCAGGGAAGGCCTCTTGAAGGAGAAGTGCTCTTAATAGGCTTTGAAAGTGGGGTGGGTGAATGTCTGTCTGATATAAAGAGGGAGGGCATTCCAGGCCAGAGGCAGGACCTGGGTGAGGGGTCACGGCGAGATGGATGAGATTGAGACAGTGGGTAGGTTGGAACTAGAGGAGTAGAAGGTGCAGGGTGGGTTGTAGAAGCAAATCAATAACTTAAGGTAGAAGAGGCAAGGTGATTGAGTGCTTTAAAGCCTATTGTGAGGAGTCTCTATTTTATGCATAGGAGAATGGGCAACCACAGGATGCTCTTGGGGAATGGGGAAACATGAATTGTAGAAAAATGACCCAGGCAACAGAGTGAACCGTGGACTGGAATGGGGAGAGACAGGAGGCAGGGAGGTCAACAAGGAGGCTGATGCAGTAATCAGGGCATGATAGGAAAAGTACTTGGATTAATGGATTAGCAGTTTGGGTGGAGAGGAAAAGGCGGATTATAGAGATGTTGTGGAGGTTGAACAGACACGATTTGGTGACAGCTGATAAAACGAGAGAGATTCGTAGAGAATAATGCCAAAGTTATGGGCTTGAGATACAGGGAGGATGGTGCTCCTGTCTTCAGTGACCAAAGCCCTACATCCACTGATGTGCTAAGCAGTTCACTCCATAGTAAGAGGTTATTTCCTTTTCTCACTTCACCAAAGGAGCATCGCCCTGCCTCTTCTCTCCATGCCCACTAGAGAGAGGAACTACTTCTCAGTTGGAGACTTGACCTGATTTATGCCCTAGAAACTGAAATTAATCACTACTGTCATATGTCAACAGCCATCTCTCGCTCGCTCCATTTGGCTCCCTGTGGATGTGTTTTACTCTCTTACTCCTGTCTTTAGTCTCTGCTGTCAACTTAATACATTCTCTCGTCCCTGCTGGATTGCTAGACACCATCCTGATTGATCTGGTCACAGGTATTCTTTCTTGACTATCTGTCACTGCAGAACTATCCCTGATTGGCCTTATTCAGATCCATTAGGCTTTACTTCTTGCTAAGCCTTATTCACCAGTGCCTCCTCTCCTTATTTGCAGGGCTTCTCATTTAAGGCTCTAACTTTCTCCACCCTCCCCCTTTTCTAACTGTAGTGCTGCCTTCAAACTCCCCTCCTCCCCCCAAAACTTTCTCCTCGCTTTGAAGTTGTACTGACAGTGCTGGAACTGTAGGATTCATCACCTGGGTTTGTAAGCATTGTTCACAGGGATCATCGAGTGACCCGGCCACTTCATGCTTCAGTTCTCTCTGTCTTTTGCCTGGTTCCAAGCCTCTCTATTTTTCGAAAGGACTTTTCTTTGGCTAGAGAGTGGTACGGTTTCCTCTTTGCATTGCTCCAATAGCACTCCGGGCCTCTCATGAGTGACTGAACAAGGAAACGCTGCCAGAAGGTATTACATGTCGCCTTTACTTCAGGAGCCTCACGCACCAGCGGACTGAAACAAAGCTAATGTGGCACAGGGCTGAGCTGGCTGTTGCGCATGGCTGCAACTCTGCATCTCTTTTCCCTGATAAGGCTCAGGGGATCCCAGAAGAGGGTGGGCACCCCTGATTCCCTCCTTGGCCGGGGCAGCGAGTTGGCGGCTTGAGGGTCCTTGGGATCATAGTGCTATCAGAGGGCACCCAGCTCGGAGGAGCGGCAGTCAGAGATTCCGGGGAGAAGCACTCAGTGACACACTCTGCTTTCTGGGGGTGGTTTGTGGCTGGGACGAGCTTGCATTTTCATAGGCTGCCTTTCCCATGTCACTGCAAAGGAGTTCGATTCAGCATCTTACACAGAATGGGGATAGGATAGATGTTTTCTGTAGAATTTATCCTCTAATTCCCATGAGTTTTCCTGATCTGAAAATCAATGTAGTTACTTTTCACCACTTACTCCAGGACTTCACAATGGAGAGTCCTCTAAAATCAGTCATGGTTTTTCTTCTTTCTGTTTTAAGAGTGATGTTTGTTTTGTTTACTGGGCTCACAACCTGTTGTGGAACTCCCGGCCCCACTCACATCTTAAGGGGGACCCTGCCAGTTTCTTACCCCCTTAACCACGCACCCCCTGCTTGTAGTTTCCCCATCACAACTGGACACTCTTGTCTTGCCCTCTGCACCCCAGGTACAGCTCTGCCTCTACCTAGTAGCAACTTGATAAAAACAAGTGACAGAAAAGGCAGGGTGCATCTGGAACCAGTAAATTGTATATTTCTGAAGGGCATGGCTAGTGTCAGTCAACCCTATTGTATTGTACTCTCCCTGGTGCTTAGTATGGTGGCTTTACACACAGTAATCACTCAATAAATATTATTCATTCATTCATTCAATCATATTTATTGAGTGCTTACTGTGTGCAGAGCACTGTACTAAGCGCTTGGGAAGTACAAGTTGGCAACATATAGAGAAAGTCCCTACCCAACAGTGGGCTCAGAGTCCCCATGCTAGAAGCAGCATGGCTCAGTGGAAAGAACACGGGCTTGGGGGTCAGAGGTCATGGGTTCTAATCCCAGCTCCGCCACTTGTCAGCTGTGTGACTTTGGGCAAATCACCTAACTTCTCTGAACCTCATCTGTAAAATGAGGATTAAAGACTATGAGCCCCATGTGGGACAACCTGATTACCTTGTATCTACCCCAGTGTTTAGAACAGTGCTTGGCACATAATGCGCTTAGAGAATACCATTATTATTATTATTGTTATTATTATGGGAGAGCTTGTCCTCACATAACTATATGAACAAATGCTAAATGACAGTTCTTGGTATATTTTAAATCTGAAAAGTAAAAATATCAGATTTTTTTTTAAAGTCATTCACCGACTTTCAGTCCCTGGGAAGCAGCCTGGCCTAATGGATGAGGCATAGGCCTGGGAGTGAGACGACCTGGGTTCTAATACTGGCTCCACCACTCAACTACTGTGTGGCCTTAGGCACATCACTTAACTTCTCTGTGCCTCAGGTTCCTCATCTGTTAAATGGAGATAAATGGTTCTCCTTTGCACTTAGACTATGAATCCAAAGTGGGAAAGCAACTGTGTCCAAGCTGATGATCTTGTATCTTAGTGGTAAGAGCCAGGGCTTGGGAGACAAAGGTGGTGGGTTCTAACGCTGACTCTGCCACTTGTCAGCTGTGTGACTTTGGGCAAGTCACTTCACTTCTCTGGGCCTCAGTTCCCTTGTCTGTAAAATGGGGATTAAGACTGTGAGCCCCACATGGTACAATCTGATCACCTTGTGTCTAGCCCAGCACTTAGAACAGTGCTCAGCACATAGTAAGCGCTTAACAAAAACCATCATTATTATTATTACCTTAGCGCTTAATACAGTGCTTGGCACATAGTAAGCACTTAAATGCCATAATTAGAATTACTGAGCTATTCTCTCCCATTTAGGTTACTAGAGAGGTTCATATACATTAACAAGAGGACTCAGGCATCGTTCCCAAGGGACCTCAGTTTTTAAATTGAAAACCACAGTATGAAAGGTATGGGAAGAAATGCCTGAAAGACACAGCCCAGTGTGACAAGAGCCTAGGATGAAAGCAGCAATAAATAAGAGAGCTTTCTTTTCATGACTAAGGTGTCTAAGGATCAGCCTAAATAATTTCATTTCACTTTCCAGGTAGCAACTATGCTTCTCTCAACAGCTACTTTTGAGAAAACCATGAAAAAGTGGCAACAAAGAAGCCACGAGCTTGAATCTCCTGTTAGTATCTCTGTGGGCGTAACGAGACTTTTCATAGGTGTCACACATCCCATGTAAAGAGAACACGGGGAATTTTCCCCATTTAGTATGGGAGTTGCAGTGGTAATGTACTTATTAAGCACTTCCTGGGTGCAGAACCCTGTGCTAAGAACTGAGAAAGAATATACCGGTGGGAATTAATCATGGTCTCAGACCCTGAATAAGGGGAACAAGGCATCCTTCTCCACCTCTGACGGTTGGGATTCATGCAATCCATTTCCATTTGTTCTTAAAAATAGTAATTTCTTGATTCTCTGAATACAGCAGTCTAAAGTAGAAATAAATGTGGGGTCTAGCTTGAATCTAAGCAAGTTCAGGTAAGTCTTTGGCCCATAGATGGACATAAGATTGAAAGCTTGTTTTGGGCACAGAATGTGTCAAACAACTCTAGACTGTAAGCTCTTTGACTTTAGACTGTAAGCTCATCTTGGGCAGGGACTGTGTTTATTGCTGTATTGTATTCTCCCAGATACTTAGTACAGTGCTACACACGCAGACACTCAATATGCTTGAGTGAGTGAACTCTGGTATATTGTTATATTGTACTCTCCCAAGCACGTAGTTCATGGTCTGCCCACAGTAAGCACTCCATAAATACGATCGATTGAATTCATGAGTTGGTGGTCCCCATATGAGGGGTAAATTGGGCTCATGACGAGTTAAACATGATGCATGCTAGTCCAGTCCCAGATGCTTCTTATAATTGACATTATCAGCATGAGAAGACACATAGTATCAAATGTTATTTGTGGAGCTCAGCTAAAATCTTAAAAATGACTTCAGGAACCCAATACGGATCCCGCAACTGGATTTGCCCACACTAAGAAAAAAAGGTGAAATACTAAATTGGACTAAAAATTAACTCTACAGTTTGAGAAAACCACCATTTCCCAGGTATCTGGATTTTAGTTCGTTTAAATCTTCAAACAACCAAAGCAGGGCTGGAACAATGAGCCGAGTTTCCCAGTGGCTCAGGCTCCGGTTTAGATGTCATGGGCACACTCATTCCGAGCTGTAAATTGTGATTATCGACTGTGGATAGGATGTCCTCCTGACTGAGTCAAACACATTTAACTCAATCAGAGAAGTTATTGTTCTGAGGCCAGAATGTCTCCAGCTCATATCCTCACTTTTGTTTCTCTTATTATATGTGCACGATATTAATTTCTTCCTCTGAGCTGCAAAAATCCTTCCAGCACTATGAGAAGATAGTAGAAATGAGGGGAATGTTTGAAGAGTTCTCCCTTGACATACCTTTTCATTTCAGCAGTCACAGTACAGCTGCAAAACAAATATTCCAGGCTCAAGTTAAGTTCCATAACTAATCCAATAAATGATAGAAGCTTCCAATCTTCCTTCCAATTTTCATTTGGGATGTGTTTCTTCTTCATGGTATTTTTTTTTCCAATTCTCTGTCATGAATCCACTAAAGTAAAACCTTTAGGATCCCAAAATTCATTAAGATACATATCCCATTTACCCAAGCATAAATACAGATCTTTGTAGCAGGAGTCACGAAACTGAAACAGTAAAAGGGTTCAAGCAAACATGGAAGCAGTATGCTGGATTTGGATTTTCTTTCTGCTCCCTTGAAAACTTAAGAGAAGTCCTGGCTTCTTGTCACTGTCTTTTTATCTGAGCTTTAGTGTGAAAGTCCCATTTGAAAACATGTGGGGTGTTTGCTTCTAGCAAACAGACTATCAAAACACATGAGGCATAGTCTTTTTGCATAATCATAATCTGAGTGCTAATGGGATAATGGATAGTGGAAGATTTCCCAAAGGACAAGTACATAAACTCTATAAAAAATGAAAGAAGGAAATTCAAACTCGTGGGATACATTTTCAACCCCTTCCTGCTGGCTCTCCATTTACTCTTCATTCATTCATTCAGTTGTACTTATTGAGCGCTTATTGTGTGCAGAGCACTGGACTAAGCACTTGGGAAGAATAAATCAGCAACATATAAAGACCGTCCCTACCCAACAACGGGCTCACAGTCTAGAAGGGGGAGACAGACAACAAAACAAAACAAGTAGACAGGTGTTAATACCATCAGAATAGATAGAATTATAGCTATATACACATCATTAATAAAATAGAGTAGTAAATATGTAAAAAATAAAATAGAGTAATGAATAGAGTAACAAATATAGAGAAGCAGTGTGTCTCAGTGGAAAGAGCAGAGGCTTGGGAGCCAGAGGTCATGAGTTCTAATTCTAGCTCCAACACGTTTGCTGTGTGATCTTGGGCAAGTCACTTAACTTCTCTGAGCCTGTTACCTCATCTGTAAAATGGGGATTAAGAATGTGAGCCCCATGCAGGACAACCTGATCACCTTGTATCCCCCTGGCGCTTAGAACAGTGCTTTGCACATAGTAAGCACTTAACAAATGCCATCATTATTATTATTATTATACAAGTGCTGTGGGGAGGGGAAAGGGATGGAGGGGCGATAAGGAGGGGAGGAGGAGGAGAGGAAAAAGGGAGGATCAGCCTGGGAAGGCCTCCTGGAGGAGGAGAGCTCTCAATAGGGCTTTGAAAGGAGGAAGAGAGTTAGCTTGGTGGATGTGTGGAGGGAGGGCATTCCAGGCCAGAGGTAGGACATGGGCCAGGGGTCAATGGCAGGACAGGCAAGAATGAGGCACAATGGGGAGGTTAGCAGCAGAGGAGAGGAGTGTGCAAGCTGGGCTGTAGAAGAGAAGGGAGGTGAGGTAGGAGTGGGCCTTGAAGCCAAGAGTTAGGAGTTTTTGCTTGATTCAAAGATTGATAGGCAACCACTGGAGATTTTTGAGGAGGGGAGTTACATGCCCAGAGCTTTTCTGTACAAAGATAATCTGGGCAGCAGAGTGAAGTATAGACTGAAGCGGGGAGAGACAGTAGGATGGGAGATCAGAGAGGAGACTGATGCAGTAATCCAGTCGGGATAGGAAGAGAGATTGAACCACCAAGGTAGCAGTTTGGATGGAGAGGAGAGGACGGATCTTGGCAATGTTGTGGAGGTGAGACCGGCAGGTTTTGGTGATGGATTGGTTGTGAGGGGTGAATGAGAGAGTGGAGTCAAGGATGACACCAAGGTTGCGGGCTTGTGAGACGAGAAGGATGGTAGTGCCATCTACATCAATGGGAAAGTCAGGGAGAGGACAGGGTTTGGGAGGGAAGATAAGGGGCTCAGTCTTGGACATGTTGAGTTTTAAATGGTGGGCAGACATCCAAATGGAGATGTCCTGAAGGCAGGAGGAGATACGAGTCTGGAGGGAGGGAGAGAGAACAGGGGTGGAGATGTAGATTTGGGTGCCATCAGCGTAGAGATGATAGTTGAAGCTGTGGGAGCAAATGACTTCCCCAAGGGAGTGAGTACAGATAGAGAACAGAAGGGGACCAAGAACTGACCCTTGAGGAACCCCTACAGTAAGGGGATGGGAGGGGGAGGAGGAGCCCACGAAGAAGACTGAGAATGAAGGGCCAGAGAGATAAGAGGAGAACCAGGAGAGGATGGAGTCTGTGAAGCCAAGGTTGGCTAGCATGTTGAGGAGAAGGGAGTGGTCCACAGTGTCAAAGGCAGCTGAGAAGTCGAGGAGGATTAGGATCAAATAGGAGCCATTGGATTTGGCAAGCAGGAGGTCATTCATGAGAGGGCAGTATCAGTGGAGTGTAGGGGATGGAAGCCAGATTGGAGGAGGTCTAGGAGAAAGTTGGAATTGAGGAATTCGAGGCAGCAAGTGTAGATGACTCATTCTAGGAGTTTGGAAAGGAAGGGTAGAAGCATGGCTCAGTGGAAAGAGCACGGGCTTTGGAGTTAGGGGTCATGGGTTTGAATCCCAGCTCTGCCAGTTGTCAGCTGTGTGACTTTGGGCAAATCACTTAACTTCTCTGGACCTCAGTTCCCTCATCTGTAAAATGGGGATTAAGATTGTGAGCCCCCATGGGACAACCTGATCTCCTTGTAACCTCCCCAGTGCTTAGAACAGTGCTTTGCACATAGTAAGTGCTTAATAAATGCCATTATTATTATTATTATTAAGGGTAGGAGGGAGATAAGGGAATAACTAGAAGGGGCAGTGGGGTCAAGAGAGTGTTTTTTTTAGGATGGAAGAGTCATGGGCATGTTTGAAGGCAGAGGGGAAGGAACCAGTGGAGAGTGAGCAGTTGAAGATGGAAGTTAAGGAGGGAAGGAGAGAAGGGGCGAGAGTTTTCATAAGATGAGAGGGAATGGGGTCTGAAGCACAGGTGGATGATGTAGCACTTGAGAGGAAGGAGGAGATCTCATCTGAAGACTCTGCTGGGAAGGATGGGAGGGTAGTGGAGAGGGTTGAGAGCTGGGGGGATGGAGAAGGTGGAGGGGTGACTTTGGGGACCTCAGACCTGATGGTGTTAATTTTACTAATGAGGTAGGTGGCCAGATCATTGGGGGGTGAGAGATGGAGGAGGGGGAGGAACAGGGGCCCTGAGAAGGGAGTTAAATGTCTGGAGCAGCTGACAGGGATGATGGGCATGAGTGTCAATAAAGGAAGAAAAATTGTTTTGCCTGGCAGAGGAGAGGGCAGAGTAAGGCAGAAAAGGATCAATTTAAAGTTAACAGGGTTGGCTTGGTGTTTCGACTTCCAGCAGCAGTGTTCAGCAGCTCAAAGAGCAAAGGAGGCGGACAGTGGCAGTGATCCAAGGCTGTGGGTTAGCGGTGCAAGAGAGAGGAAGGGAAAAGGGAGTGAGAGACTCTTGCTCCTTTAACATTATACCCCAGCCCACACCCTTTTTTTCCCCTCAATCAACTCATTGTGCCTTGTTCTAGTTTCTCTTGCCTCTGATCTCTTATTCACACCCTCCCTCTTGCCTGGAAAGCCAGCTGGGAAGAGCCTGGGCCTGATTACAGGAGGCAGTGGGCCCCACCCTGCCTCCACCTCTGCAGGGCTCAGCGAGTCTTACGAAAATTTCTGCCTCCCCACGGCCTTTTTTTCCCCAGCCCCAGGACTAAGTTCACTGCCACCCAAAGTCCCAGACAATAGGGTCTGAAAAGAAAAGCAAATTCTCCCTCTGACCCCAATTTGCACCAGAACCCAAGGAAAACAGATCTCTCCACTGCCCAACATCCATGCCACTCTGCCCTCACCCCCAAATAACTTCTGAATTCATCAGTTAACAAAGTGTTATTTCATCATTCATTTAATGTCACACTGGCATTTCTTATTGATTGCTGCCACAATTACTTTTGTTTCTGAAAACAAGTTGATATATTCAAGAACATGATTCACAATCTATTGATTTCTTGTCTTAGGATTTAGACCCTAAATGATGGAATGTGGCCTGAACTGATACATTTTTTAAAAAAAGCACACTGGAGCTTCACTTGAGTCTTAATTGTTGACACTAACTGAACTGCAAATGCATCAAAAATCCCAGTGTGGGTTTCATGTCAATAGATTCCTGACTGGAAAAGTCATAGGCATCAATTTATACATTTGAAATAGGTCATGGAACCATTGACATATAGAAACCTTGACAATGGATTGTGTCCCTGTAATTCTTTTCTAAGTGTAGGAATAGGGGAAATTCAGGTAAAGATGGCAAGAGTTAGATTTGATTGTGTCATCACAATTTAGAACAAGTCACAGAATCTTAGAGATAAAAGTAACAAAGAGACCAGTAGATTCACCCCATGAAGGACAAGACTCTGGCCTCATTGTAAACACCTCCAGAGGAAAGAATTTGTGAGAAGCAGCATTTCCTAGTGAATAGAGCACAGGCCTGGGAGCCAGAAGGACCTGGGTTCTAATCATAGCTGTGTCACTTGCCCATGGGGTGACCTTAGGCAAGTCACTTCACTTCTCAGTGCTCAGGTACCTCATCTATAAAAACGGGATTAAGATTGTGTGCCCTATGTAGAACAGGGACTGTGTCCAATCTGATTATCTTTTATCTACCCCAGCACTTAGTTCCTGGCACATAGTAAACACTTAACAGATACCATTAAAAAAAAATCACTTTCACCAGCCATTTCAGCATTTAACAACCCACAGCAAAGAAATCTGACTTAAAAGAACATTATGCCAGACTTCACATGTGAAGAGCACTTAAAACAGATTCCGACTAGTCAATATACTAACCCATATTTCTTCCCAAATTGTTCTTCAAAAAAAGAAAGGAAAAGTGAAATATATATTTTAAACTAGGAACACCACACCCATCGTTCACACTGCAGAAAAGAATGAATTCCTCTTCAAGTACCCACAGAAAGACTCATATTCTACTCACTCTCAAAGCCACCATTGGCATGGAGGAGCCCGGTTGGGTAGGGACCATCTCCATATGTTGCCGACTTGTACTTCCCAAGTGCTTAGTACAGTGCTCTGCACACAGTAAGCGCTCAATACGATCGATTGATTGATAGTAAACACTTAACAGATACCATTAAAAAAAAACACTTTCACCAGCTATTTCAGCATTTAACAACCCACAGCAAAGAAATCTGACTTAGAACATTATGCCAGACTTCACATGTGAAGAGCACTTAAAACAGCATCTGACTAGTCAGTATACTAACCCATATTTCTTCCCAAATTGTTCTTCAAAAAAAGAAAGGAAAAATGAAATATATTTTTTAAACTAGGAACGCCACACCCATCATTCATACTGCAGAAAAGAATGAATTCCTCTTCAAGTACCCACAGAAAGACTCATATTCTACTCACTCTCAAAGCCACCATTGGCATGGAGGGGCCTGGTTGGGTAGGGAGTGTCTCCGTATGTTGCCGACTTGTACTTCCCAAGTGCTTAGTAAAGTGCTCTGCACACCGTAAGCACTCAATAAATAGGATTGAAAGAATGAGAAACAAGAGAGAGGACTTTCTAGACCTTCCCCCTCTAGGGAAGGATGCTGGGATGAGAAAAAAAAGGCCCCACTAAAAGCTCAAAATCCAGGAGGGAAATTGAGCCCAGAGGAAAAAGCCCAAAGTCCTGTGGGAAACTGTCACTTCAACTGCATATATGTTCAAAGCCATTTTGGGAGCTCCCTTTAGATACTTTCAATTCCTTCATGAAGTAGTCACTCCTCTACAGCTATTCCCTCTTCCTCTCCACCCTCCTGCATGTGAATGAGACCAGCTGGATTCAATCCTCAGTCCACCTGGCCCCTCTTAAAGGGGCTCCACCCCCCTGTATAATAATAACGATGGCATTTATTAAGCACTTACTATGTGCAAAGCGCTGTTCTAAGCACTCTCTGTTTTAAAAATGACTGTAAAAATGGAGATCCTGTCCCCAGGTGTTATACATGCCACTGTGATCCTTTCTCGAGCCAACAGAATAAGATTCAATCCTCATAGGTGTCTGTCTCCACTTTTTTCTTTTCAGTAGAAATACAAGAGTTCAGGTTCATAACTTTATTCACTCACATGGTATTTGTGATTATCAGGAATTTTTATGCTATAGGATCAGTCCTATAATGGATCTAAGTTTCCAAGCATCAGTCAATCATATTTATTAAGTCCTTACTTTTAGGGGAAGCAGTATGGTGTAATGGATAGCGCATGGGCTTGGGAGTCAGAAGGTCATGGGTTCTAATCCCGGCTTTGCCACTAGTCTGCCTCTGGAAAAGGAAATATAATAATAATAATAATAATGGCATTTGTTAAGCGCTTACTATGTGCAGAGCACTGTTCTAAGCGTTGGGGAGGATACAAGGTGATCAGGTTGTCCTAAGTGGGGCTCATAGTCTTAATCCCCATTTTACAGATGAGGTAACTGAGGCCCAGAGAAGTTAAGTGACTTGCCCAAAGTCACACAGCTAACAATTGGTAGAGCAGGGATTTGAACCCGTGACCTCTGACTTCATAGTCTGTGCTCTTTCCCCTAAGCCACGCTGCTTCTCTGAATATATATTTTAAACTAGGAATGCCACACCCAACATTTATACTGTATAAAAGAATGAATTCCTCCCCCAAGTACCCACAGAAAGACTCATATTCTACTCACTCTCAAAGCCACCATTGGCATGGAGGGGCCTGGAGAAGAGGAAAGGGTGGATTTTAGCAATGTTATGAAGGTTGAACCGACAGGATTTCATGAGAGGTTGAATAGTAAGAGCACGGGCTTGGGAGTCAGAGGACATGAATTCTAATCCCGCCTCTGCCACTTGTCTGCTGTGTGACCTTGGGCAAATCACTTAATTTCTCTGTGCCTCAGTTACCTCATCTGTAAAATGGAGATTAAAAGTGTGAGCCCCATTTGGGATAACCTGATTACCCCGTATCTTCCCCAGTGCTTAGAACAGTAATTGGCACGTAGCAAGCACTTAATAAATACTATTATTATTATTAGTATTATTATATATTTAGATTGAAGGAGAGAGATAGGCCAAGGATAATGAAACAGGGAGGATGGTAATGCTATCTACAGTGATGGGAAAGTCACGGGGAGGAAAGCGTTTGGGTGGGATGATGAGAAATTTTGTTTTGGGCTTGGTAAATTGGAGGTGTCGGCAGGACATCCAGGTAATAATAATAATAATAATGATTGCGGTATTTGTTAAGCACTTACTAAGTGCCAGGCACTGAACTAAGCGCTGTGGTGAATCCAAGCAAATCAGGTTGGTCGCAGTCCCCGCCCCACATGGGGCTCACAGTCTCAATCCCCATTTCACAGATGTGGTAAATGAGACACAGAGAAGTTAAGTGACTTGCCCAGGTCACACAGCAGACAAGTCACAGTGGCGGGTCTTTCTGGATCCAAATAGGAGAAGCAGACTGGCTCAGTGGAACGAGCCTGGGCTTTGGAGTCAGAGGTCAGGGGTTCAAATCCCGGCTCTGCCAATTGTCAGAATCCCGGCTCTGCCAATTGTCAGCTGTGTGACTTTGGCCAAGTCACTTCACTTCTCTGGGCCTCAGGTCCCTCATCTGTAAAATGGGCATGAAGACTGTGAGCCCCCGTGGGACAACCTGATCACCTTGTAATCTCCCCAGCACTTAGAACAGTGCTTTGCACATAGTAAACACTTAATAAATGCCATTATTATTATTATTATTCTACTACAGGTAAGTAGTAGAATAATAGTAGTAATAATAATAGTAGTATTCCCACTCCTGTGCTTTATCCACTAGGCCATGCTGCTTCCAAAGTAGAGATGTACTGAAGATAGGAGGAAATAAGGGACTGCAGAGAAGGAGAGAGGTCAGGACTAAACGCTTAGTACAGTGCTCTGCACACAGTAAGCGCTCAATAAATACGATTGAATGAATGACTGGAGATGTAGATTTGGGAATCATCTTCAGTGAGGTGGTAGTTGAAGCCATAGGAGCGAATGAGGTCTCCAAGGGAGTGGGTGTAGATGAAGGATAGTAGGGGACCCAGGTCTGAGCCAGGGACAGATACGCTCTTCAAACTCCCATTCCCTTTCTCTTGCTGAAGTGCTCCACTTTCTTTCATTCAATCATATTTATTGAGCACTTACTGTGTGCAGAGCACTGTACTAAGAGCTCCACATGGCCCCTGCCTCTCTGGAAAAGCTTTTGGGGTAGGTTTTGAAAGCCCTTTGCCCTTCAGGTTTTGTTAGCCATTCATGAGAAGCAGCATGGCTCAGTGGAAAGAGCCCGGGCTTGGAAGTCAGAGGTCATGGGTTCAAATCCCGGCTCCACCACTTGTCAGCTGTGTGACTTTGGGCCACTCACTTAACTTCTCTGTGCCTCAGTTCCCTCACCTGTAAAATGGGGATTAAGACTGTGGCCCCCTCGTGGGACAACTTGATCAACTTGTATCCTCCCCAGGGCTTAGAACAGTGCTTTGCACATAAGTGCTTAACAAATGCCATTATTATTATGTCTACAGAGAAGAGCTAGAGGCAGGAGTTCAATTCCAAACTGACCCACCTTGTCCCGATGCTGGTCCCTCCTCCCCAGACCTCAGGATTCAACCAGCCTCCAAAATAAATAATAATAATACATAATTGTGGTATTTATTAAGCTCTTTGTGCCGGGCACTGTACCTTAGTAGGTACTACTAAGTACCTAAGTACTTAATAGGCACTACTACCTTAGTAGTGTGCTGGTAGGGAATACAAGCAAATCGGGTTGGACACAGTCCCTGTCCCACACTAGGCTCACTGTCTTAATCCCCATTTTACAGATGAAGTAACTGAGGCCCAGAGAAGTGAAGTGACTTGCCTAAAGTCACACAACAGACAAGTGGCAGAGCCGGGGGTTAGAACTTGTGATCTTCTAATTCCCAGGCTCACGTTCTGTCCACTAGGCCATGCTGAACTGGATGTGGTGTAGCTTCTGGGTGACTCTACGTTGCCTGTCCAGCGCTGAGAACAGTGCTTGGCACACAGTAAGCGCTCAACAAATACCATCATTATTTTGTACTTTATTAGTATTTTAATGCAGAGGTTGCTATCCCACGAACTTGCAGTCCCAACCGCCCACTGAAACAGCTGCCTGGAGGCGCCCGCCTCATCCCCCCGGCCTTAGCTCCTTCCCCTCCCCACAGCACCTGCATATATGTATATATGTTTGTACATATTTATTTATTTATTTTACTTGTGCATATTTATTCTATTTATTTTATTTTGTTACTATGTTTTGTTTTGTTGTCTGTCTCCCCCTTCTAGACTGTGAGCCCACTGTTGGGTAGGGACCATCTCTATATGTTGCCAACTTGTACTTCCCAAGTGCTTAGTAAATTGCTCTACACACAGTAAGCGCTCAATAAATATGATTGAATGAATGAAAAAGAAGTGCACTTTCAGTCCTGCTCTGCCAGACACCCAGCCGTGGCCCTCCCTGACATAAACAACCCTTTGAGGGAGATCTTGAGGGAGGTCAGTGGAGTTTAGTCTTTTTGAAGCCTCAATCATCATCAATCGTATTTATTGAGCGCTTACTATGTGCAGAGCACTGTACTAAGCGCTTGGGAAGTACAAATTGGCAACATATAAATGGGTTCAGCTTGCCAAAGTCTGGTCCAACCTTCGTGTTTGCCCCACGAAAAGTTTGATAAAGGACGTTTTCAGCATTGGTTTTGCTACAAAAACAGTGATGCCCTTGAAACTGGTTCCATTCTCTTTACCCCATGAAGACAGTTGATACGGGTTCGGAGTCAGAGATGAGAAAAGATGATCCGAGGCAAAAAATATGGTATCTATTTCTTGTTCCGACTCAGCCTGGCCGGACTTATCCTGTTTATCTGTTGTTTTTCAGTAGACGCTGACACTGAGTTTATTGGGTTACTGATGATTAGTAGGTTTCCTTGAAAATTCAAGATGGGGAATCATTTTTCTCTAACAGCCTATTTAGCAGTGTATCTCTGACCTAAGTTCTCAATAGCTTGGGTCATGAATTCCAATGAAATGTTATCTTTAAGGGACCAAAGGTTTGGATATGTGAAAAGAAAAAAAAAACTTAGAAATTACTGGGACAGTAGCCAATAATCTTTACAGATCGGCATTTTATTAAATTTTCTCTTAATTGGACTCAGGTCTGCTGCTCATGTCAGAAGGAATAAAACGTTTCTTACTGTACTCTGAATGTTCTCAATAAAAATGAAAATCACTAGATTAGGAAAACGTGAACAAGCAAGAAAATGGAAATGTGAAGAATTATGTAAATAGTGGGCTAAACTCCCAAAACAAAACACCTGCATTTGCCTTGGCTAATGACTGAACTTCAGATCCTTCAAGCACATTATCAAGTTTCCACACGGGCTAGCTTTAATACTTTTCTTTGAATTAAAAAAAACACAAAATCTTCCTCCGCCTCACTGTCAGATCCTCTGGAAGGACCATTAACTCTTTCAGAGCTCAACAGTACTATTTATTGCACGGTTGCTAACGTTCTTAGATAATAAACCTCTGAGGGCCAGGAACTATGCCCAATCTGATTATCTGGTATCCGCCCTACCTGCATTTGATATTCTCTATTTGATATTTGTCCCACCTTCTATTCCGCAGCACTTGTGTGCGTATCTTTAAATTCTATATTACAAATTGTTTATTTCTATTGTTGTCTGCCAACTTCTACTTCCCAAGCGCTTAGTACAGTGCTCTGCACACAGTAAGCGCTCAATACATACGATTGAATGAATGAGTGAATGAAGGGAACATGTCCACTAATTCTGTTGTATTGTACACTCCCGGGTGCTTAATTCAGTGCTCTACACACAATAAATGCTCAATAAATACCACTGGTTGATTGATCCATCCGGTGACAACCTAATCAATCAATCAATCGTATTTATTGAGCGCTTACTGTGTGCAGAGCACTGTACTAAGCGCTTGGGAAGTACAAGTTGGCCACATATAGAGACAGTCCCTACCCAACAGTGGGCTCACAGTCTAAAAGGGGGAGACAGAGAACAAAACCAAACATACTAACAAAATAAAATAAATAGAATAGATATGTACAAGTAAAATAAATAGAGTAATAAATATGTACAAGCATATATATATATATATATATATATATATATATATTATATATACAGGTGCTGTGGGGAAGGGAAGGAGGTAAGACGGGGGGGATGATGAGGGGGACGAGGGGGAGAGGAAGGAAGGGGATCAGTCTGGGAAGGCGTCCATGCATCCTACTGCCTTCTCTACATTTGTTTCTCTTCCCAAATATTCTTTTTCTCAGGTTGAATCCTGGGTTACCCTTGCCTTCCTCAGGGTGAGCCTTGAGTTGTTTCCAGCATACAGCTAACATGGGTCCCTGCCCCTCAACGTCCTGTCTGTCATCACACACACACACAAACACACACCCCTCAAACACACCAGATGCTTCTACCTCAGCTGGGCATCCCAGGGCTGCCACAGTGGCTTTCCTCACTCTCTCTCCTCCCCTGCTCCAAACCTCAGTCTGAGCTGAAATCCTCAGTGTTAGGGAGCTAACATCCTCCCAGTCCGGGATGAGCCTCGCGGCATGGAGAGGGGGCTCCAAGCTACTACCGCCATGGAGCCAACACCCACTCCCCCTCCTCCAATTCCCCTGTCCCTTTTCACCAGCGGCACCCCTCAAGAACCCGAACTGCTGCCACTATGGAGCATCCCATAGAGCTCCGGGGCCTCGGTGCCCACGCGCGACACCTTCCCACTAGTGCTGGGCCTGGCTCCACTGTAGGACCGGCCCCAGCAGCCCCTTGTTTCCTCAACGTCTTTGTATTTTGGGTGACCTTCCCAGCCCCTCACCTCAGGGCCATGTGGCTCCAAGATGGCAGATTGGGCCACGAGATGGAAATCAATGGGAATGTTGAAGGATGTGACAAAGAATAATGAATGGGTATCAATGGAGATCGAAGGAGGCCAACTTCCTGTTCGGTCACCAATAAGAACCCACAAAATCTGACCGATTAAACAGAGATTAATGATGGTTCCTACCGGTGGGACTCTTTTAGGAAGGGCTAAGGGCTAAGCGTGGCTCAGTGGAAAGAGCCCGGGCTTTAGAGACAGAGGTCATGGATTCAAATCCTGGCTCCACCACTTGTCAGCTGTGTGGCTTTGGGCAAGTCACTTAACTTCTCTGTGCCTCAGTTACCTCATTTGGCAAATGGGGATTAAGTATGTGAGCCCCCCGTGGGACAACTTGATTACCTTGTATCTACCCCAGTGCTTAGAACAGTGCTATCCACATAGTAAGTACTTAATAAATGCCATTATTATTATTATTATTATCTTCAATGCACTTTTCAAAATAAAGGATGTTTCATTTTGTTTCGTATTTTTGTTTTTGTATGATATTTGTTAAGTGCTTACTATATGCTAGGCACTGTACTAAACGCTGAGGTACATACAAGCTAATCAGGTTGGTCACAGACCCTGTTCCATATAGGGCTCACAGTCTCAATCCCAACTTCACAGATGAGGTAACTGAGGCACGGAAAAGTTAAGTGACTTGTCCAAGAACACTCAGCATGTAAGTGGTAGGGCAGGGATTAGAATGCACTGCTTCCATTCCCTTCCTATTCCTTCTGAGTCTCTGACGGCACTCACAAGCTAAGGCAAATTTATATTGTGAGCAGCAACAAATAAATAATACTTGGGATTTTTGTTAAGAGGTTATTTGTGCCAAGCACTGCATTAAATGCTGGGGTAGACACAAGATAGTCAGGTCCCGCATGGGCATCACAGTCTAAGTAGGAGGGACAAGAGGTATTGAATCCCCATTTTGATACAATGTAGATGGTGAGCCTATTTTTCATTTGCAGATGAGGAAACTGAGACATAGAGAAGTTAAATGACTTGTCCATGGTCACACAGCAGGTACCTTGTGGAGTCAGGATTAGAATCCAGGTCCTTGGACTTTCCAGGCCCATTCCCTCTCCACTAGGTCACACTGCTTCTCAACAACAACTCACTGAACAAATTGGCTGCTCCTGATGTTTTTCATTTATGTTTTGTGTATTTGTCCATGTCTTTCATGTTGTCTTAGTGTTTTATTGTTTTATTGTTCTTTGCGTTTCTCCAGTCTCCTCTTCTCCCTTCATATTGGTAGACTGTGAGCCCTCAAAGGGCCAGGGACCACGGCTAATTCCCAACTTCCAGAGCTTAGTATAGTGCTGGGCACCCAGTGGGCACTTAATAAGTACTATTACTAATTAGATAGTACAGGTCCCATCACTGGAAGCAGATTGAGAGCCACATCTAAGCTATCCCAATTCTCCATAGGTTCAGAAACTTCCCGAGTTTCAATCTTGCATTGTGTGAGGCCCACACCTCTTTCTATCAATTTGATGTACTAGCAGCTCAAAACAGCTTTCATAAACCCCAAGTCGTATGGACATTTCAGGGCACATCAGAATTACCACACGGAATTAAGGAATACAGGGAGATTGTCTCAAAGAACCAGTTTTTTAATGTTATTTGGTAAGTGTTTACTGTATTCCAGGCACTGTACTAAGCATTAGGATGGATACGAGATAATTTGTATGGACCCATTCCACGTCCGACGTGGGGCTCACAGTCCTAATCCCCATTTTACAGATGAGGTAACTGAGACACAGAGAAGTTAAGTGACTTGTCCTAGGTCACAAAGCAGATGAGTGGCAGAGATGGAATGAGAACCCAGGTCCTCTGACTCCCTTTCCACTGGGCCACACTGCTTCTCTTAAATTCTGGGCCAATTGGGCTGCTTTTGCTCAGTCAATCAACCTACTGGTAGTATTTATTGAGGGTTTACTCTGCAGAGCACTGCACTAAGTGCTTGGCAGAGTTCAATAGAGTGAGTAGATATGATCCCTACTCTCAAGGAGCTTACAGTACAGTAAGGATAAAGACAATAAAATAAATTACAGATAAGGGAAGAGATAGAGTATAAAGATATGTATATATGGGGTATGGGGGGTAAGAGAGAGAGGTGAGAACCCAAGTGCTTAGGTGACAGTTTGGGGAAAATAGGCCTGAGGAGAATTCATCAGGAAAAGCCTCCTAGAGATATGATTTCAGAAGAGTCTTGAAAATGAGGAGAATATTTGTCTGCTGGATAGGAGAGTTTGAGGCAGGAGGGAGGGGGTGAGCCAGAGGTGAGAGGTGAGAGGCACAGTGAGTAGGTGGGCTGGTCTGAGAGGATCGAAGAGTGTGAGTTGGAGCAAAGATAAATGGGCCCCTGGAATGTCTGTCCTAGGCCCCTGGAAGATTCTGGCAAGACTAAGCCCCTTCCAAGGGATTAAAGAGGAGGATAGTATTGGTACCTAATGTTCTTCCCATCTCTGAGGCACATTCTGCCCCTCTATCACACACAGCTGTGTTTCCAAAGACACTAAAACCAGCAAAATGCACAATCAATATGTTAAATTTCGCTCAAGCCTTTCAGCTTTGGCCTGGATTTGTGGCTTAGACTCGCACGATGAAGAAGGACCTTATATGCAGCCCAAGTATGTGTTTGTAGCATTGAGTTACAGGGGTGAGAGACATTCGCTGATTTCCTTCCTGCATGTCTGACAGACAGAATTGCCCACCACCAAAATCTGCTGTAAGGTATTGCACGAAAAATATAAGAGTAATACTCATTTTTATCAACATGGTAAATGACTCTGTAAAAAATCCTAGAGTCCCCAAAGCAGACTGTAAATATGAAGAATTGTTTTCCAGTTCAGCAATATCAGTCCTTCTTTGAAGTCCAATCGAATAATCTCGTTCCCCTCATACATAGTTAACTAGCCCCCTCACTTCTATTTAACATTCCGCTGCGTTCCACCTTTTGCAGCCTCTATATATTCAAGAGGACTCCATCAGTCATGGTTTTGCAAACCTACTGGAAGTGCGGATTTCATTAAACAATAGCGGCACGACAAATGGTTGGAGTATCATTTAGGGAAATTAAATGGGCTGGATTTTAGATGATGATCATATTTAAAGCTACAAGCAACGCCAAAATAGGTGAAAAATGATACATTGTAGATGGTGAGCCTATTTTTCAAGCGTCTCCCAAGGCAGATAAAGCCAACCATCTCACATTCTGGATGCATTTTCTTTCATAATGAGGGACTAAAAATAACACCTTTAATTCTTCACCAGAGTGATGGACCATCCGGCCACTGGATGCATTTTGCAGCAGGCCGCGTGTTTGTTATTCTGGAGAGGCTAGACAATAAAATATATAAGTGTGTTCACGTTATTCAAATCCAGTCTTCATTATTTCAGAACTTGTTCCAAATATTTTCATGCCAGCTCATGATAATGAACTCCCTGGGCTTGTTTTCCTACAGCTTGCAATGTCATGCTAAATGGGCTGTAACCAGAATTGGTACTGTGCTGAAAATTTATTAGGGCCGGATCATAATTTGCTAATGTGGTTTCAAGAGCTGTTGAAACATCTAATTCCTCCACCCCAACTCCTCCTTATCAAACTCCCCATTCCTTTCCCCTTGATTTCAGAGAGAGTGTTTTTTGCAGGAGCTCAGAGAGGAGCGGTGTGAAAAGTCCCAAGGTTCTAAGGAAAACATGCTTATGATCAGAATATGATGATGATGAAGGTATTTATTAAGCACTTTCTATGTGCCAAGCTCTGGTCTAAGTGCTGATCTGGGCTCCAAACCAATCAGCAAGTCACCAGCATTCTTTGCTCTCCTCTCAGGAAAGATTCCAAGGCCAGCACCTCTTGGGAATTCCAAGAAGGTAGGAGGAAAAGCTTAAACTCTAAACAACAATAATAATAATAATAATGGCATTTATTAAGCGCTTACTATGTGCAAAGCACCGTTCTAAGTGCCAGGGTTACAAGGTGACCAGGTTGTCCCACGTGGGGCTCACAGTCTTAATCCCCATTTCACAGATTAGGTAACTGAGGCACAGAGAAGTTAAGTGACTTGCCCAAAGTCACACCGCTGACAATTGGCAGAGCCGGGATTTGAACCTATGACCTCTGACTCCAAAGACCAGGCTCTTTCCACTGAGCCACGCTGCAATAGACACACACAGGTTAAAAACACCAACAACAGAACTGGATAAAATAAGAAGTGAAAACAAATGGCTAAAAATTGCACTGTGATCTCTGACCTTCATCAATCAATCAATCAGTGGACTTTATTGAGTGCTTACTATGTTCAGAGCACTGTTCTAAGCGCTTGGGTGAGTACAATACAATCAATCAATCAATCAGTCATATTTATTGAGCGCTTACTGTGTGCAGAGCACTGTTCTAACTGCTTGGGAAGTACAAGTTGGCAACATGTAGAGACAGTCCCTACCCAACAGTGGGCTCACAGTCTAGAAGGGGCAGACAGAGAACAAAACCAAACATAGTAACAAAATAAAATAAATAGAATAGATATGTACAAGTTAAATAAATAAATAGAGTAATAAATATGTACAAACATATATACATATATACAGGTGCTGTGGGGAAGGGAAGGAGGTAAGACGGTGGGGATGGAGAGGGGGACGAGGGGAAGAACAAAATTAACAACAAAATTAACAGACACATTACCTGCCCACAATGAGTTTACAGTCTAGAGGTTCATGTTTCAAGATGATGTTAATATTTTATCCATGACTGCAGGTAAAGCTGAAAAAAATCTATGAACAACTGACAGACCATTTCACACTGGGTACTCACATGGAGATCACCCTATTTGGGGCATATGTTTTCAGTTCTAATACTGTTTTCCATTCTGCCACATACTATGCCAGCCTTCCTAAAGCCACTGCTCAAAAGTGCCATGCCATTGGAGACGGTCTGTGCCACACTGGTCTGACTGTTTCATGGTCTCCCAGCAGTCACTAGTGATGGCACAGCACTTGAATCGTGCTTCACTGGAATGCTGAAGTGCGCCCTTTGCTGTCCTTGAGTACAAATCCTCTTCCTTCTAGGTTCTCGGTTAATTTGAGTTCCCTACTCTTATCAATCAATTGTATTTATGGAGCAATTTACTGTGTGAAGAGCACTGTATTAAGCACCTGTTGAGCACACTATAAAAGAGTTTGTAGACATGTTCCCTGCCCACATGGAGTTTGGGTCAAGAGGGTGAGATGGGCATCAATATAAATAAGTTATAGATATGAAGACAAGTGCTGTGGGACTGAGAATGGCTTGAATAAGGGGTACAAGTTCAGGTGCAAGGGTGACCAAGAAAGGAGTATAACAAGAAGTGAGGTCTTAGTCAGGGAAGCCTGTTGTTGGGTAGGGACCGTCTCTATATGTTGCCGATTTGTACTTCCCAAGCACTTAGTACACTGCTCTGCACACAGTAAATGCTCAATAAATATGATTGAATGAATGACTGAATGAAGGCCTCTTTGAGAAGATGTAATTTTACTAAGTCTGTGGAATATAAAGTGGGAGGGAGTTCCAGGCCAGAGGCAGGATGTAGATTAGGGTTGGGAATGGGAATGTCAAGATCAAGGTACAGTGAGTTGGCATTAGAGGAGAGTAGGTGGGATGGATTGTAATAGGAAATCAGAGAGGCAAGGTAGGAGGGGGTGAGAGGATAGAGTGATTTAAAGTCAATGGTAAGGACTGTCTGTTTGATGCAGAGGTGGATGGGTAATCACTGGAGGTTCTTGAGGACAGGGGAAACATGGTCTGAACATTTTGGTAGAAAAATGATCCAGGAAGCAGATTGAAGTAGGGACTGAAGTGGGGAATGATAGGAGACAGAGAGGTCAGCAAGGAGGTTGTTATAGTAATCAAGACAGAATAGGGTAAGTGCTTCGATTAACATGGTAGCACTTTGGATGGAGAGGAAAGGTCAGATTTTAGTGATGTTTTGAGGATTGAACCAACAGGATTTCCTCTAACTGTGGGATTTCCCCGAGTCTCAGTTTGGGTCCCCAGTATATCCCCTGTAATAATAATAATAATAATAATAATAATAATAATAATAATTGCTAAGTGCTGACTATGTGCCAAGCACGGTTCAAAACACTGGGGTAGATATAAGTTAAGCAGGTGGGCCACAGTCCCTGTCACACATGGGACTCACAGTCTTAGCAGGAGGGAGTAGGATTTAATCCCTATTTTACAGATGGGGTAACTGAGACACAGAAAAGTTAAGTGACTTGCAGAAGGTCACACAACAGATATGTGTCAGATCCAGTATTAGAACCCAAATCCTCTGACTCCCAAGCCTGTGATCTTTTCACTAGACCACACTGCTTCTCATAAATACTTGAAAAGCTCCTATGTGCCAGGCATTGTATGAAGCACTGGGGTAGATATAAGCTCTCGTGGGTATCTACCAACTCCGTGTTTCTGTTATTGTTGTTTTTAATGTCCTCTTCAGGTTCTCCTCCTATCTGTCTGGCCACTCAGCGTGGCTCAGTGGAAAGAGCCCGGGCTTTGGAGTCAGAGGTCATGGGTTCAAATCCTGACTCCGCCACTTGTCAGCTCTGTGACTTTGGGCAAGTCACTTCACTTCTCTGGGCCTCAGTTCCCTCATCTGTAAAATGGGGATTAAAACTGTGAGCCCCCCGTGGGACAATCTGATCACCTTGTAACCTTCCCAGCGCTTAGAACAGTGCTTTGTACACAGTAAGCACTTAACAAATACCATTATTATTATTATTATTATTACTATTCTGTCTCTTTTGTGGGCTCCTCCTCTGCCTCCCAACCCCTAACTATGGGTGTCCTTTAAGGTTCAGTTCTGGGTCCCCTTCTATTCTCCATCTACACCCACTCCCTTGGAGAACTCATTCATTTCTGCAGCTTCAATTACCATCTCTAATCAAATGATCCTCAAATCTACATCTCCAGCCCTGATCTCTTAGTGGACAAAGCAAAGGCCTAGGAGTCGGAAGGACCTTGGTTCTAACTCCTGCCCTGCCATGTGACTGCTCTGTGACCTTGGGTAAATCATTTCACTTCTCAGGGACTCAGTTACCTCATATATAAAATGGGGATAAGCAGTGTGAGCCCGAAGTGTCCAAGTGGATTAACTTGGGCTTAGAACAATGCTTATCACACAGTAAGTGCTTAACAAGTACCATAATCATTATATTCATTACATATCTATCCTATTTATTTACATATCTATCCTATTTATTTTATTTTGTTAGTATGTTTGGTTTTGTTCTCTGTCTCCCCCTTTTAGACTGTGAGCCCACTGTTGGGTAGGGACTGTCTCTATAGGTTGCCAATTTGTACTTCCCAAGCGCTTAGTACAGTGCTCTGCACATAGTAAGCGCTCAATAAATATGATTGATGATGATATTCAATCTGTCCCAAATCCTGTCAGTTCTACTTTTACAACATCTCTAGAATCTGTCCCTTTGTCTCAATCCAAACTGCTATCCCAGAATAATATTCCATCAGCCTCCTGGCTACCTCTCTGCCTCTACCCTCTCCGTTCTATACTTAACTCCCCTCCCCAGATCATTTTCCTAAAAAACGATTCAGTTAAGTTCCCCCATTTCTCAAAAAAACTTCATCCACCTCTGTATCAAACCAACACACTTACCAACAGCTTTAAGGCTCCTCACTGATCTCCTCCTACAACCTGGCCTTTGTTCCTCTAAGGCCAACCTACTAACTGTACCTCAATCTCGTCTGTCTCACCACCAGTCCCTTGCCCACAGCTTCCCTCTGACTTGGAACTCACTTCTCACTAAGCGTGGCTCAGTAGAAAGAGCCTGAGCTTTGGAGTCAGAGGTCACGAGTTCAAATCCCAATCTGCCAATTGTCAGCTGTGTGACTTTGGGCAAGTCACTTAACTCCTCTGGGCCTCAGTTACCTCATCTGTAAAATGGGGATTAAGACTGTGAGCCCCAGGTGGGACAACCTGATAACCTTTTATCCCCCCAGTGCTTAGAACAGTGCTTTGCACAGAGTAAGCGCTTAACAAATACCATCATCATTATTATTATTATTATTCAACAGATCACTTCTTTCCACACTTTCATAGCCCTACTAAAACCACATCTCCTCCAAGAAGTCTTCCCTTCCTAGGTCCCCATTACTCCTAATTGGCTTCCCTTCTACACAGCCTATCTGTGAGTGTGACTCTAGAATAGAGTCTATTCTAGACTGTGAGCCCACTGTTGGTCCGGGACTGTCTCTATATGTTGCTAACTTGTACTTCCCAAGCGCTTAGTACAGTGCTCTGCACACAGTAAGCGCTCAATAAATACGATTGAATGAACGAATGAATGCACTTGGCTCTATACTCTTTATGAACCTGATATTCATCCCAGTCCCAGCGCCTCAGCACTTTAGTAATAATAATAATAATAATGATGGCATTTGTTAAGCATTTACTATGTGCAAAGCACTGTTCTAAGTGCTGCACATTCCCCATTAGTATTTCAATGTCTATCTCCCTTCTAGACTGTGTCCTCTTTCTGTGCAGAGACTGTATCTAACAATTCTACTGCATTGTTCTCTCTCCAGCACCTAGTAGAGTGCTTGACACACAGTAAGCTCTCAATAAATATCACTTTTTCCTCCAAGGAGAGGAAGTAGCCCACTGGTCAACCTTCGCACATCATTTTACTCATCTAGTTTTGTAGGATTGCAATTTGGCAGGAACTGCAACTCTAGCTTGATTTTCTTGGCTCCTAGTTGGGATATGATAAATACGGAATAATGATTATAATCAAAGCAAAAAAAAATCTTCACCTGTTATTACTCGTCATGTTAACAACCCACAGTACAAACTTGTTGAGCAAATATGAAGAGTTGAAGTCCATTTTAAAGGAACTGTAAAGGTAGTTGTTTTATGCCATCTTTGACCCCCAGGTTTGCTCAATCAAGATGGTCATTATTCTGTAGAAACCAAGTATTCCTGGAAAAATACTAGGATCATTTGGTCTTGATTACTGAAGGTCTTATGTCATGAAAGAGTTCCAAGAACATAAAGCTGTTAGCTTGAAAAGACACATGGTATTCAAGTCAGGAAAATAACTACTAAGCTGGCATAATAGCAATTAAATAGCAAGAATTTCAGGAGCAGCAGAGAAAAAAATCCTAATATCCAGATATTACTTATTTTTATTGCATTTGTTAAAGCACTTATTATATGTCAAACACTGTTCTAGCCACTGGAACAGATACAAGTTAATTAAGTCGAACACAATCCCTGTCCCACATGGGGCTCACAGTCTAAATCTGAGGGAGAACAGAGGCACAAGGAAATTAAATGACTTCCCCCAGGTGACACAGCAAGCAAATGGCAGAACTGGGATTAGATCCCAGGTCTCCTCTCTCCCAGGCCCATGCTCTTTCCACTAGGCCTTGCTGCTTTCCACTTATTACATATAAAAAATTTCTTCCCCAAATATGTTCAAATCACATATCACAGTTGAATATAATTTAGCTGCTGACAGATGTTTGGAAAATATTAATATACATTAACTGAGCTTATTATCATCATCATCATCATCAATCTCATGATTGTTTCTCATTAATTGATTCCCTAGGATCACTGGGCACAGTCCCTTTGGTTAGTTCCCTTATGGTTGTTTTGTTAAAGCAATCAATGCCTGCCACTCACTAATTTACAGTTAGGGATTTATGTGACCATTCATATTCATATTCAATCGTATTTATTGAGTGCTTACTGTGTGCAGAGCACTGTACTAAGCGCTTGGGAAGTACAAGTTGGCAACATATAGAGACGGTCCCTACCCAACAGTGGGCTCACAGTCTAGAAGAATGGGCTCACAGTCTAGAAGAGTGGGCTCCCAGTCTTTCATTCAATCATATTTATCACGCACTTACAGTGTATAAAGCATGGTACTAAGTGCTTGGGAGAGTACAATATAGCAGTAAACAACAGACTGGCCATATTTCTTCCACATAATAATAATAATAATGATAGCATTTATTAAGCACTTACTATGTGCAAAGCACTGTTCTCAGCGCAGGGGAGGTTACAAGGTGATCAGGTTGTCCCACGTGGGGCTCACAGTCTTCATCCCCATTTTACAGATGAGGTAACTGAGGCGCAGAGAAATGAAGTGACTTGCCCAAAGTCACACAGCTGACAAGCGGCAGAGCTGAGATTTGAACCCATGACCTCTGACTCTAAAGCCTGGGCTCTTTCCACTGAGCCACACTGCTTCCACATGCAGTTGGGGTGGGCAGAGGAGAGAGATGAACCTGAAAATAAGTAGCTGGTTAAGTATTATTTTATCCACACAAGGCCAGAACCTCTTGCAGCCTACTCATCTGAAGAAGAAGTTGCTCCTTTCAAGTTATAAACAACCTTAATTGACCAAGAGAACCACAAGGGCCAAGGGGAACATGTAAGGGCCTAGGGCACACAGTAAGCGCTCAAAAAATACGATTGAATGAAAGGGCCAAGGGAAACCTGTTTCTTAGACAGGATCCAGGAGAGAGTAACTGCAACAAAGAATCCTGAGAGATTTTTCAGTGATTTCTTAGGGATCCTTCAAGTTGATAAAGCTTCTCATAGGGACCAAACTGAGACTCAAGGGGCAACTGGCTCATGGGGAAGGGTTTCGCCTATTCTGAGTTAAGCTAAATTAAACCCTGGAGTCTGTTAGAAAGAAAACGGATGTCAGACAAAACACTGGAAAAATTAATTGAGATTCTGAGATATATCTTGGCACAGAATAATAACTGACCAAATGTCCTCTCTCTCAGAAGAATGGAAAATAAGGCCAATTATAACCTTAACTCCACTGGTAGCATTGACCAATGGTCCACCATTGGTGAAGTAAGGCCGGACGGCCTTACTTAATTGGTTAAGCAAGTTGACCATGCAAGACAGTCCAATGAAATAAGAAATAATTGTTAGAATAGCAAATAGTTGGCAGACCAAGATAACTATCTGTTTTCATTAGAAGTCATGGCTGTGTACTGGGAAAGGAAATTTGGGAGTGAACACATCAGTTTCTAACACAAACTTTTTGGAGAATTGGGGAGAAAATGAGATATCCTAGAGCTCCCAAATATTTTTAGAGCACAGAGAGTGGATATGATTCCCTCTCCCAAAATCATTCTGAGACAGATGAGGCAGTCCATTTAATGGAATCACTTGGACTCTGGTGTTTTATAATACAATGATTTTATTATCCATAAAGGATCCATTCCTCTCCAAACTCCTTGAGTGAATTGTATACACCCGCTGTCTCAAATTCCTCTCCTCCAATACTCTCCTAGACCTGCTCCAGTCTGGCTTCTGTCCCCTTCACTCCACAAAAACCGTCCTCTCTGAGGTCACCAATTACCTTTCTTGTCAACTTTCTTGCCTTTATTCCATCCCAATCCTATCAGCTGCTTTCCACACCCTTCTCCTTCTCCCCACTCTAGGCTGTGAGCCATTTGTGGGCAGGGATTGTCTCTCTTTATTGTTGTACTATACTTTCCAAACACTTAGTACAGTGCTCTGCACTCAGTAAGTGCCCAATAAATACGATTGAATGAATGAATGGATGAATGAATGAAACGTTGTCCACCCTTGGCTTCACTGACTCTGTCCCATGGCTCAGTGGAAAGAGCCCGGGCCTTGGAGTCAGAGGTCAAGGGTTCAAATCCCGGCTCCACCACTTGTCAGCTGTGTGACTTTGGGCAAGTCACTTAACTTCTCTGTGCCTCAGTTCCCTAATCTGTAAAATGGGGATTAAGACTGTGAGCCCCACGTGGGACAACCTGGTCACCTTGTAACCTCCCCAGTGCTTAGAACAGTGCTTTGCACATAGTAAGCACTTAATAAATGCTATTATTATTATTATTATTATTATTATTATTATTATTATTATTATTATTGTTGTCCTCCTCTTATCTCTCTGGCCATTCATTCTGTCTCCTTTGTGGGCTCTTCTTCTGCCTCCCACCTCCTAACTGGGGGTCCCTCAAGGTTCAGTTCTTGTCCTCTTCTATTCTACATTTACATACCCCCTTGTTGAATTCCTGCAGTTTCACCATCTTTATGCAGATTATACCCAAATCTACATCTCCAGCCCTGATCTCTTTCCTCTCCAGTTTTGCATGTCCTCCTGTCTTCAAGACATCTCTACTTGGATGTCCTCCAGCCAACTCAAATTTAACATGTCCAACACAGAGATCCTTATTTTCCCACTCAAATCCTCTCCTCTCCCTGACTTTCCCATCACTGTAGGTGGTACCACCATCCTTCCTGTCTCACCAGCCTGTAACCTTGGCGTTATCCTTGCTTCCCCTCTCTCATTCAACACATATATTCAGGGGCCTCAACCTTCACAACATCGCTAAAATCTGTCCTTTCTTCTCCATCCAAACTGCTGCCACGTTGATGCAGTCACTCATCCTAACCTGCCTGGATAACTGCCTCCTCGCTGACGTCCCAGCCTCCTGTCTCTCCCCACTCCAGTCTGCACTTAACTCTGCTACCCAAATCATTTTTCACATGTCACCCCCTTCTTCAAAACACTCCAATGGTTGCTCATCCTCCTCCATATCAAACAAAAACTGCTCATCATTGGCTTTAAAGCACTCCATCACCTTGCCCCCTCCTACATCACCTTGCTTCTCTCTTTCCTCACACTTCACTCCTCTAATGCTAACCTTCTGACTGTGCCTTGATATCGCCTGTCTCACCTCCAAACCCTAGCCCACGTCCTGCCTCTGGCTAGGAATGCCCTCCCTCTTCGATTTCGACAATTACTTTCCCCCGTTCAAAGCCTTATTGAAGGTACATTTCCTCCAAGAGGCCTTCCCAGACTAATCCCCACTTTTCCTCATCTCCCATTTCCTTCTGCATCGCCCTGGCTTGCTCCCTTTGCTCTTCCCCCTTCCCAGCCCCACAGCACTTATGTACATAACTGTAATTTTATTTATTTGTATTCATGTCTGTCTCCCCACTTCTAGATTGTAAGCTTGTTCGGGGCAGGAAATGTCACTGCTTATCATTGTATTGTACTTTCCCAAACAGTTCAGAGCTCTGCACAAAGTATGTGCTTAATAAATATGATTGAATGAATCTATTTGATACTGTATCACACGGCATCATGAAATAAAAATAAGATGAACAACCTTACATCTGACCTGACATATGTTCCCACAAAATACATTTACTACAGATATCCTTGATTTTGTCATTATTCAAATTATTTCATTATTTTCATTATTGTCATTATTTCATCTCCTTTTCAACTGCGAGCCCCCTGAGGTTTAGGAACTGTGTCTGAATCAATATTCTTTAACCTTTCACTAGGGCTTAGCACAGTGCATTGCGGAAAGTAATCACTGAACAAATGCCAGTAATAACAGAATTAATATAACAGGTACATTGAGCCTGACTCTTCCTCACCTTGTTAAAAATGTATCAATAAGATTTCCAGAGAATCACAAAGCCTCAACAGAAGGGACTAAATATGGAAAACATGTGGTACTGATAAAGACTTTTTGTGTATGCACTGATGCAATGTGTGTTTGCAAATTCACACAGTCACCCTTAATTGTGTTCAGAATGCTACAGTCACCGTTCTGACTGTGACCAGGATAAAATTGTGACTTCTCAAATTCGTAAGGGCTGAAGGAGAGCTCTCCTGGATTCTCGAATGCTCAAAGAAAGAAGAAGCAGGGACTAGTGGAAAGAGCACAAGCCTGGGGGTCAGAGGATCTGGGTTCTAATCCTGACTCCACCACCTGTCTGCTGAGGGACCTTGGGCAAGTCACTTAACTTCTCTGGGCCTCAGTTTCATCATCTGTCAAATGGGGATTAAATCCTAGTCCCTCCTACTTAGACTGTGAGCCCTGTGAAAGAAGGGACTGTGTCCAAGGTAATTACCTTATGTTTACCCCAGTAATAATAATAATAATGGTATTTGTTAAGCACTTACTATGGGCCAAACACTGTTCTAAGCACTGGGGTAGCTACAAGGTAATCAGGTTGTCCCACGTAGGGCTCACAATCTTAATCCTCATTTTACAGATGAGGTAACTGAGGCACAGAGAAGTGAAGTGGCTTACCCAAGGTCACACAGCAGACAAGTGGCAGAACCAGGATTAGAACCCACAACCTCTGCCTCCCAAGCCCGGGCTCTTTCCACTAAGCCATTCGGCTTCTCGAGCAGCTTCTAACTTACTTCTAACCCCAATACTTAGAACAGTGCTTGGCACATTGTAAGAATTTAAGAAACACCATAATTACTTATTGTTTTTATTCTTCATTTCCACAGAGAACAAAATGGGGGGAAGCAGGTAAAACTATAACATGAAAGACTAAGGGATGAATATGAGAGAATGAGGAGGAGCTGTGGCTCCTTGGAGATCTTTAAGAGTAGAGAAAACAAAATCTGCCTGGGATGGTTAAAATGAAATCTTGCCTGGAGATAGAAGACAAAATTATCTGACCTCTTGAGTTAGGAAATTGTAAACGTATTCTCTAATTCTCAAAGTTAAATAATGTTTTTCCTGCAATTTCGCTTAATTTCAATACTGCCCTTTCTCTTCTGTGTAATCTTTAAATGTCTGATTTGAGGAACAGGCAAAGTTGAAAGCTAAACAATATCTCAAGAAAGCTACTCAGGCTTAATTAGTAATAATAATAATAATAATAATAATAGTGGCATTTATTAAGCACTTACAATGTGCAAAGCACTGTTCTAAGCGCTGGGGTAGATACAAGGTAATCAAGTTGTCCCACGTGGGGCTCACAGACTTAATCCCCATTTTCCAGATGAGGGAACTGAGGCCCACAGAAGTGAAGTGACTGGCCCAAAGTCACACAGCTGACAAGTGGCGGAGCTGGGATTCAAACCCATGACCTCTGACTCCAAAATCCGGGCTCTTTCCACTGAGCCACGCTGCTTCTCTAGTAGTAGTAATAATAATAATGGTATTTGTTAAGCACTTACTATGTGCCACGTAACAGCCAAGTACTGTTCTAAACACTGGGGTAGATACAAGTTTATCAGTTTTGACACAGTCCCTGTCCCACATATGGATCACACTCTTAATTCCTAATTTACAGATGAGGTAACTGAAGCACAGAGACATTAAGTGACCTGCCCAAGGTCACACAGCACACATGTAGCATAGCCAGGACTAGAACCCAGATCTTTCTGACTCCGAGGGCCGTGCTCTAACTACTAAGCCAAACTGTAGAACCTGACACCTGGATAAGTTTAGAATTTTCCGAAAGCTTTGTTTTTAAATTACAACAACTCATGATAAACCACAGCCCGATTAAGTCCATCATCATCATCATTATCGCTATGGTATTTGCTAAGCACATATTTTGCGCCCAGCACTATAAGAAGCAATGGGCTAGGTGCAAAGATAATGAAAACAGGCACGGTCCGTGTGCCACAAAATACTCGCAGTTTAAATAGGAGGGGGGAACAGATTTTGAATTCCCATTTCACAGATGAGGAAACTGAGAGAGAAGTTAAGGGACTTGCCCAGGGTCACACAGCAAGCAAGTGGCATAGCCACAAGAGCCTTTGATTCCTATTACTCTTTCAGCAGGGTTTGCCACCTCTATCCATCGCCCCCTCTCCAGTTGTGCCTCAGTGGTTCTTTTTATCCAGTGTTGTTGCTTTAGCTTCAGACTTAAAAGTGACCGGCATTTGAGCACTGCTCTATGTGCCAGAAGGGCAGGTCCCAGATAATAATTGAGATAATTAAGATAGGTGCTTACTATGTGCCAGCCACTGTACTAAGCGCTGAGGTGGATACAAAGAAATCAGGTTGGACAGTCCCTGTCCTGCCTGGGCCTCAGTCTTAATCTCCATTTTACAGATGAGGTAACTGAGGCAGAGAGAAGTGGCGTGACTTGCCGAAGACCACACAGCAGACCAGTGACGGAGGTAGGATTAGAACCCATGGCCTTGTGATTCCTAAGACCTTGTTCTTTTCACAACACCTTCCAGATCTTGCACAATCTCTACAATTCCTTCTGTCCTTGTTCAGACCTCCTGGGAACAGGCACTCTTCAAGGTCTGGGGAGAACCACCTGTCATATAATCCTAATCAGGTGACATGACAAAGAGTAAAAGAAAAAAAACAACGACTTTTAAATGGCAGCAACAGCTAAATGCTTGTTAATATTTCAATTAACTGAGGAAACAAATGGATAATTAGGACGTAGGCAGTATCAGTTGGCCAACAAATTTCACTCTGGGGATTGGATTATGGATTATGGTGTCAGTGGAAATCTCCATGCTCCTCATTTGACATTCTGTCACTGTACTTAGTCTTTGTAACAATGAGCACAGTTGGAGATAAAATGTATTATGAAAAGAAATAATGCTAACGGAGGATATCTTTAATACTAGGGACCAGTTCATTGCAGTGTTAGACTAATTACATTTTAGGTTTAATATTCTACAAACTATTAGTCCGTCACATCTTAAGAAAGACTAATACATATTTTTCATATATATTCTGCTTTCTTAAATTCGTTGTCTTACCTGACACTTCTTTTTGCTTCTATTCCTGGGGCTGAATTTTAGATTTAGTAAGCAGGAATATGGAATCCACAGGCTTTCTCCCATTCCATAATTATTGGGAACACACCCCTTGCACAGACTCACTCTTCAGATTTGCTACAGGAGCACTAAGTAATGTGTCTGGTGCACGATGTAAATTCAATAGCCGAATGGCAACGATAATTCTTCTCCATAGGGCAAGCCCGAGAAAGAAAGAAACTCAAAGAAAAATATATCCATTCTATTTCCAGGTTGTGCTACCTAATCCAGACTAAAGGATTGAATACAAATTCAGTTCAGAAGTGAAGAGACTGCAGCTACAATATGCTCTGCTATTATTGTATTTACCATAGTCCTTGCCTTTTTTTCTTAATATATTTCAATATTTTCATCTTTCCTCATGTCTCTTTCCAACCACTTCACCACTAAACTTTTATCGGCTATGCGACCTTGGGCAAGTCACATATCTTCTCTTTGTCCCAGTTCCTCATCTGTATAATGAGGATTTAATATCTTTTCTTCCTCCTTTTTAAACTGTGAGCCCGATGAGGGACAGGACCTGTGTCTAACCTGATGATCTATCTAACCCAGAATTTAATACAGTACTTAGCATCTAATAAGCACTTGCAGTCAGTCAATTGTATTTATTGAGCACTTACTGTGTTCAGAGCACTAAACTAAGTGCTCAGGAGAGAACAATATGACAATTTAATAGACAAGTTTCCTGCCTACAGCAAGCTTACAGCCTAGAGGGGGAGACAGACAATATAAATAAATAAAATTGCAGATATGTATATAGGTGCTGTGGGGCTGGGAGGGGAGATGAATAAAGGGAGCAAGTCACTGAACTGCTCATCTGTGAATTTTTTCCCAGATCTCCCGACTTCTGGCATTTTGCTCTTTCCAGTAGATCGCACTTTATCACCACGACTAATGATGCTGTTGATCCCTGATCTGAGAGACACTCTTTCATACTGCAGAGAACATAGGGTCAAAGGGCAAACACACTGCATTGATCAATTGATCAAAGGTATTTATTGAGCTCTTACTGTGTGCAGAACACTGTATTGAGCACTAAGGAGGGTACATAATAATAATTGTGGTATTTGTTAAGCACTTCCTGTCCTAAGCGCTGTGGGAGATATAAGATTATCAGGCTGTCCCACGTGGGGCTCACACTCTTAATCCCCATTTTATACATGAGGTAACTGAGGCACAGAGAAATTAAGCAGCTTGCCCAAGGTAACACAGGACAAGTGGTGAAGCTGGGATTAGAACTCACGTCCTCTGACTCCTAAACCCGTGCTCTTTCCACTAAGGCATGCTGCTTCTGCTGTGTGACCTTGGATAAGTCACTTAACTTTCCTGTGCCTCAGTTACCTCATCTGTAAAATGGGGATTGAGACTGGGAGCCCCATGTGGGACAGGGACTGTGTCCAACCCGATTTGCTTATATCCAACCCAAAGCTTAGTACAGTGTCTGGCATGCAGTAAGTGCTTAACAAATGCCACAGTTACTATTATTATTATTATTATTATTATTATTATTATTATTATTATTAGAATTGGCAAATATAATCCCTGCCCATGAAGAGCTTACAGTCTAGAAGAGGAGATGTATACGTAAATAAATTAAAGGTAGGGGAAACGATAATGTATAAGGATATGTATACATAAGTGCTGTGGGGCTAAGGAGAGTCTCAGTGCTTAAGGGTAAGAAGGATTGTGGCTAGTGGAAAGATCATGGTCCTGGAAGTCAAAGGACCGTGTACCTGCTGTGTGACCTTGGACAAGTCACTTAACTTCTCTGTGTCTCAGTTCTCTTTTCTGCAAAATTGGGGTTCGATAACAGTTCTCCCTCCTACTTATACTGTGGAACATGATTGTCTTGCATCTATCCCAGCACTTAGAAAAGTGCTTGGCACATAGTCAGAGCTTAAAAATACCACAATTATTGCACACTCGAGTGCATAGGTAACATAAGTCAGAGGTCATGGGTTCAAATCCCCGTTCCACCAATTGTCAGCTGTGTGACTTTGGGCAAGTCACTTAACTTCTCTGGGCCCCAGTTCCCTCATCTATAAAATGGGGATTAAGACTATGAGCCCCACGTGGGATCAACCTGATCACCTTGTATCCCCCCAGCGCTTAGCACATAGTAAGCGCTTAACAAATACCATTATTATTATTGTTATTATAAGTAACACAGTAACACCACCAAATAAGGTGGCAAAATGAGGATCCTGTGGCAGGTGACTGAGGCATTTAATGATCATTCAATTTGAAATAGTTCAATTTAATAATTTGATCATTTTATTTTAAATGCTCCATCTCTGTGAAAGAGTAACCCAACTATTTCACTGTTTTCTCTTCCGGATATGCTGAGACTTAACAAGGTCTGGAAGCATTCCAATAAGGAGTCTCCCAGCACTTTCACTGGAACCAGCCCTGTTGACCCTGCCACCCCAATAAGTATTGAAGCTGTCTATTTACACATGACTAATATCTTCTGAATCTGAGGGACTGAAAAAAGCTCATTTGTCAACAAAATGGCTCTTCTTGGAATGACTTTTAAAGAACTATCTGCATCTGCCACTGGACTCTTATTAGAAGAAGGAAAAAGAAACAGTGTGTTGTGATGATTGTGAGAACAAAACGCTACCGATTTATACGTTTGGAAGAAATGACATATACTAATCTATTTTCTTTTCTTTGTGTCATGCCGTCGAGTCGTTACCAACCCGTAGAGACTCCAAGGACACATCTCTCCCGGTATGCCCCGCTCTCCATCTGCAATCATTCTGGTAGTGTAACCATTGGAAAAATTCTTGGAAAAATATGAAAGTGGTTTACCACTGCCGCCTTCCACGCAGTAAACTCGAGCTTCCTCTCTCCTATGCCGCTGCTGCCCAGCACGGATGAGTTTTGACTTGCAGAGAATTGTCTTCCACTCATTAGCCACTGGTCAAGCTAGGAATGGAATAGGTAGGCCTCTACTTGACTCTCCCTCCCACAGCTGAGATTGGTAGAGTACTGGAAACTCTCCAGGTGCGACCTTGAGCGGGGTTTGTTTTCCTACTGAGTTTTAAAAAAACAAAAAAATTAGTTTTCAGAGTATCCCAAGGTAAGACTCTATAGAAATATATTACCATATCAACCATAAGCAACAATAAGCTGATTATAAACCAAATAAGCTTTAAAAATATAGTGCAGAGTTAGTTTGATGATATCAGGTACTTACGTCATCTAGCTGAACACTGAAATCATCAACATTAACTGATCAAGGTTCCCAAGGAGGAATTTGCCTTGCACATTCAAATGGACTAGAGATTGTGAGCGCCACGAGAATTAGGGTGCGTGTCTATTGTTTATGGTATTTGTTTATGCCTTATTGTAGTAAGAATAATAATAATAATGGTATTTGTTAAGTGCTTACTATGTGCCAAACACTGTTCTAAGCGTTGCGGGGGATACAAGGTGATTAGGTTGTCCCACGTGGGGCTCACAGCCTTAATCTGCATTGTACAGTTGAGGTAGCTGGGGCACAGAGAATAATAATAATAATAATGGCATTTATTAAGTGCTTACTATGTGCAAAGCACTGTTCTAAGCACTGGGGAGGTTACAAGACTATCAGGTTGTCCCTCGTGGGGCTCACAGTCTCAATCCCCATTCTACAGTTGAGGTAACTGAGGCACAGAGAAGTTATGTGACTTGCCCAAAGTCACACAGCAGACAAGTGGCGGAGCCAGGATTAGAACCCATGACCTGTGATTCCCAAACCTGTACTCTTTCCTCAGACACCGTACTAAATGCTGGAGTAGATACAAGTTAATTAGGTTGGACACAGTCCCTGTCCCACATAAGGCTCACAGTCATAATCCCTATTTTACAGATGAGGTAATCAAGGCCCAGAGAAGTTAACTGACTAACCTAAGGTCACACAGCAGACAAGTGGTAGAGCCAGATCCCAGGATGAAGGTCTTTGACTCCCGAGGCCTGTGGTCTACCCACTAGACCACATTGCTTCTCACTTGTACACATGTACACTTCATCACAGTGCTTAGTACAGTGCTCTGCTCACAGAAAGTACTTAATAAATGCTACTACTACGACTACTAGTAATAATAATAATGATGATGGCATTCATTAAGTGCTTACTATGTGCAAAGCACTGTTCTAAGTGCTGGGGAGGAAGCAGCGTGGCTCAGTGGAAAGATTCTGGGCTTTGGAGTCAGAGGTCATGGGTTCAAATCCCAGTTCCTCCAATTGTAAGCTGTGTGACTTTGGGCAAGTCACTTAACTTCACTGGGCCTCAGTTACCTCATCTGTAAAATGGAGATTAAGGGTGTGAGCCCCCCGTGGGACAACCTGATCACTTTGTAAACTCCCCAGCGCTTAGAACAGTGCTTTGCACAAAGTAAGCACTTAATAAATGCCATCATTATTATTATTATTATTACTACTAGTTAGCATTCATTCAATCGCATTTATTGAGAGTTTACTGAGAGCTTACTTACAGTAGCATTCTACTGCACCTAGAGTTTTCAGTTTCTGCCCGGAAATAAATCGAAGAGAAAAGTATGGCAACTTCTTCATCAATATAATTAACCATTGAAATTATTCATTGAGGCCTACAGTGTGCACAGTGCTGTTCTAGATGCTGAAGAAAATACGATCAAAGACAGACCTTGCCAATATGGAGTTCACAATCTGGGAGAGAGGGAGGGGTGGAGAGAAGGAAGATTAAATAGAAATAATTTCACCATTTAACCTTTAAATTAGCATCACAACGGTTAAACAAGTGCTGCCTGGAGACAGTGGAGTGAATCAGCTCTTCCTCCTGCCTCATCCCACCTACCATAGCTCTTTAGCGATGTTTTCCAGTAGTTCCCCAGATAGAGTAGATGCAACCCAAATATTTGGCTATTTTGACATATACTTTGGATTATTAGTGAAGTGATGCACCCCAAGTATCCAAATAAAGAACTCCAGTATGAATGAAATGTAGCATGGCGTAGTGAGTACAGCAAGGGTTTGGGAGTCAGAAGGTCACAGGTTCTAATCCCACCTCTGCTGCTTGTATGTCATTTCGCTTCTCTGTGCCTCAGTTACCTCATTTGTAAAATGGGGATTGAGACTGCGAGCCCAGTGAGGGACAAGGACTGTTCCCAACCCAGCTTTTAGACTCTGAGCCAACTGGGTAGGGACTGTCTCTATATGTTGCCAACTTGTACTTCCCAAGCGCTTAGTACAGTGCTCTGCACACAGTAAGTGCTCAATAAATACGATTGATTGATTTGCTTGTATCCATCCCAGCACTTAGTACAGTGCCTGGTATACAGTAAGCACTTAACAAATACCAAAGTTAATGAAATGATAGAATTACCACAACATCCTAACACTTTCGAAGAGCTGCATTTGTCCATCACTCATCCTCCAGTCCTCCAGAGAAGGCCATGGGTAACACAACTTTGAGTGGCAACCAGACTGTTTGAGTGACTTCTAGACTGTGAGCCCACTGTTGGGTAGGGACCGTCTCTATATGTTGCCAACTTGTACATCCCAAGCGCTTAGTCCAGTGCTCTGCACACAGTAAGCACTCAATAAATATGATTGAATGAATGAATGAACCAGACTAGATAGTCCATCAGGTTCTTCACTGGTCTCACTTTATTTTTATTTTATTTTATTTTATTTTATTTTATTTTATTTTATTTTATTTTATTTTGTTAATATGTTTTATTTTGTTCTCTGTCTCCCCTTCTAGACTGTGAGCCCGCTGTTGGGTAGGGACCGTCTCTATATGTTGCCAACTTGGACTCCCCAATCGCTTAGTACAGCACTCTGCACACAGTAAGCGCTCAATAAATACGATTGAATGAATGAATGAATGAATGAACTTCCTCCAGTCCATACTTAACAATGAGGTGCAAAAAGCCCAAATCCCATGATCTTGATAATGGATGTCTTAACCCACTGGAGGCATCTGATTAAATAAATCTTTTTGCAAACCCTGCCAAGCACTTTCATGTTTGTACTCAGGAAGAATTTCTGTTCCCCTTGTATTGAGTTCTCACATGTCTAGAGTAGGGAGTTTAACAGAATACTTATATAACTTTTTTTTAAAATTATATGTTTGAAACCTGTATTCTTCATTTGCAATTAGCAATTGTTAACATAATGATTGCAAACATGAAAAATGGAGCTATTGGATAATGGCATTAAGGGAATGCTGTTTCTTTACAACTGGAGTTCTTTATGCTAATACTTGGGGTGTATCTATGCCACTAATAATCCAAAAGGTTTGTCAAATATCCAGATAAGTTGGCACCATCTATATCAATGGCTGAAGAGTACTGGATTACTTGACAAGTGAACCCTGAAGTTCCAGATTTTTCAAGCAGATTTCCTTCCTTCTGTGGAAAATAAATTCTGGTTGAGTACTTACTGTGTGTAGGACACTGTACTAAGCACTTGGGAGAGTAATAATAATAATGATAATAATGGCATTTGTTAAGCGCTTACTACGTGCAAAGCACTGTTCTAAGCACTGGGGGGGATACAAGGAGATCATGTTGTCCCACGGGGGCTCACAATCTTAATCCCCATTTTACAGATGAGGTAACTGAGGCACAGAGAAGTTAAGTGATTTGCCCGAGGTCATACAGCAGACATGTGGTGGAGCCCGAATTCGAACCCATGACCTCTGACTCCATTCTCTTTACACTGAGCCAAGCTGCACAGTACAACAGAGTCGGTTGTCACATTCCCTGACCATAATGAGCTTACAGTCTTCAATAGATTGATCGAGTAAAGTTGTGAATTTTAGATGATTTTCTTCCTTGAGATTGCCAAGTGACATCGGACAAGTCATTGCCATTCTCTTTCCTCCGTCTTGACATCTGAAAAATTCAGAACACTACATAACTGCTGAGATCATTTTGTCCATATCTGCCCCTTGATGAGTCTGTTCTCTCACCATAGAACGATATCTGAAAGTCGGCACTAATATTCTGCTGAAAAGATGTGTTTGTTTTATTTTTTGCTATAGCTTAGCTACACAAGAACATCAGAGAAAAACTAAAGTGCACTGAACTTTGTATTTCATTAGGAACTCAACCTCCATTAATTTGGCTGAAACATTCCTACAATCAAAATAGAGAAAAGCATACCCCAGCTTTGAATTTTCTTAGTCTTTTACATAAAGCTTATTGAGCACAGAATTTCAGAAAGAGAATTTAAAATAAAGAGCACATTGAGCAAGGAAGGAGAATTCCATGGAGTTTTTGCCACAGATTTCAATGAGCTCTTTTTTTCTTTCAAATAATGCACAGGAATCAAAAGATGAAATGTAAGATTTTATGAATCGCTAATGCAAATGACATCCAAGCAATCTTGAAAGTATTGCATTTCTACAAGAAAGGTTAGAAAGCTACTTTGAGATGAATAACATTGGTAACTGGACAAATAAAACTACAGATTTTCTAAGGAGTATGATCACAGCCGAGACTGTGAGCCCCACGTGGGACAGTGACTGTGTCCAACCTGATTAGCGTGTATCTACCGCAATGCTTAATACAGTGCTTGGCACATAGTAAATGCTTAACAAATACCATTAAAAAAATATAATTCTGCAATCTCCTTTCATCAGCAGTTAATGTAAGCAATGGGACTAATAAATGCCATCATTATTATTATAATTAATCTTGGTTCTAAGGGGCTGGTCAGCGTGGCTCAGTGGAAAGAGCACGGGCTTTGGAGTCAGAGGTCATGGGTCCAAATCCCGAATCCACCACGTGTCTGCTGTGTGACCTTGAGCAAGTCACTTAACTTCTCTCAGCCTCAGTTACCTCATCTGTAAAATGGGGATTAAGACTGTGAGCCCCACGTGGAACAACTTGATCATCTTGTATCCTTCCCAGCGTTTAGAACAGTGCCCTGCACATAGTAAGTGCTTAACAAATGCCATTATTATTATTATTAGTAGTAGTAGTAGTAGTAGTAGTATTACTGCCTTTTGTTTTCACTTCCAGAATTGGAACATCTTTCTTCTTAATTTGCGATTAACTCTACACTGAACCACTACATTTTCCTCTCGGTCACTCAGTCCACTCTGTCAGGGAATGGATCCCTGACGGATCATCACCCAGAGTGACTCCCTGGGTTTCTGTCTGGACAGCTCCCATTCCCAGCCCTCCTGGTTTCCAGTTCCAAAACTGAAACTTCCAGTCCTGATCCCATCACAGGAAGAGCTTCTTCGGGTCCTAGGTCACCCTTAGTTTTTGGTTTGGTAATACAAGCGCAGAGGAATCACCACCCAGCATCCTGTCTCCAATAGTGGCAACAGGAAGCTCGGGGGAAGAATATGCGGCTTGTTTTTCTCAGCATCCTTACTAGTTGCTCAGGAGGCACCCCGGAACATGCCTGACATTTCTCCCCTCCAGCTCTAACTTTGCTTCTAACAACTCTGTTGTACCACACTCTCCCAAGTGTTTAGTGTAGTGGTCCATTCGGCTGAGTATCTGTCTACACTTTGGTCTATACTTCACTCTGCTGCCCGGATCATCTTTGTGCAGAAACGCTCTGAGCATGTTACTCCCCTCCTCAGAAATCTCCAGTAGCTGCCTGTCAACCTACGAATCAAGCAAAAACTCCTCACTCTTGGCTTCAAGGCTGTCCATCACCTCGCCCACTCCTACCTCACCTTCCTTCTCTCCTTCTCCAGCCCAGCCCGCACCCTCCGCTCCTCTGCTGCTAACCTCCGAACTGTACCTTGCTCTCACCTGTACCACCGTTGACCCCCAGCCCACGTCCTTCCCATGGCATGGAATGCCCTCCCTCCACACTTTCTAGACTGTGAGCCCGCTGTTGGGTTGGGACCATCTCTATATGTTGCCAACTTGGACTTCCCAAGTGCTTACTACAGTGCTCTGCACACAGTAAGCGCTCAATAAATACGATTGAATGAATGAATGAATGAATGGTCTGCACCCAGTAAGTCCATGAATTTATCAACCCCCTCTTGAATCAGCTGATATTTTCATCCCGCACAACTTCCTGTGGATATGAATTCCATGTGTTCACCGCTCAGAGTGTGAAACATTCCCTTTTGTTGGTTTGGGCCTACTGCCTTGAATTTCTGCATCTGTGTAGACATGGCCAATTTTATCCGCCTTCCAATCTCGGTCCCAAATTTTGCAGTATTTAGGTATTGACAGTGTATGAATCAGGCTTCAGCATATGCAGACTCCTCACAGGTGGTGTGTAGGAAGAATCTTCTCCAGGAACCCCAGTGATGCAGCTGGGTTTTTCATTTTGTTTATTGTTGTGTGTTTGCTGTATCCAAAAAAGGCCAATGAATGACCCAGGATACCAACCTGGAGATGGTACTGCTGTGTTTCTTTAAAAGCAAACTAGATTCATTCATTCAATCATATTTATTGAGCGCTTACTGTGTGCAGAGCACTGTACTAAGTGCTTGGGAAGTACAAGTTGGCAACATATAAAGACGATCCCTACCCAACAAATGGGCTCACGGTCTAGCGCGTAGACATGTTTTGCATTAATGATCTGTTGGTTTGGATTCATTCTTTCAATCATATTTATTGAGCACTTACTGTATGTAGAGCACTGTACTAAGTGCTTGGACAGTACAATTCAGTGATAAGGAGAGACAATCCCTGCCCACACCAGGTTTACAGTCTAGGAGGGGGAAGACAGACATCAAAACAGGTAAACAGGCATCAATATAAATAAATAGAATTATACATATATGCAGATCAAGACAACTAAAAAGGCATCAATATAAATAAATAGAATTATAGATATATACATATATACCTAAGTGCTGTGGGGTGGGGAGAGGAGGGGAAGAGCAAAGTGAGTGAGTCGAGGTGACGGGGAAGGGAGGGGGAGTTGAGGAAAAAGGGGGCTTAGTCTGGGAAGGCCTCTTGGAGGAAGTGTGGCTCAGTGGAAAGAGCACGGGCTTTGGAGTAGGAGGTCATGGGTTCAAATCCTGGCTCTGCCAATTGTCAGCTGTGTGACTTTGGGCAAGTCACTTAACTTCTCTGGGCCTCAGTTCCCTCATTTGGAAAATGGGGATTAAGACTGTGAGCCACCCGTGGGACAACCTGATCTCCCTGTAACCTCCCCAGCGCTTAGAACAGTGCTTTGCACATAGTAAGCACTTAATAAATGCCATTATTATTATTATTATTATTATGTTTCCGCACTTAACGTCTTCCATGGGGATGATCTCGGAAGACACCAAAATCTTAACTCATTATATTCATGAAGACAAAAGTCAGTAAAGCTCAGTAACATTATTTTGGGGAACCAAATATCGGTATTATAGCATGCAAAGAACATTAAAAGACTTTTGTGAGCCATGATATTCATACATAGTAAATGCTCAGTAAATACAATTAATAATAAGGACATATATTTCACTGAAATGGTCCTCTCTGCACTGGGCTTCATATTAGAAAATAGGCTTACACTTGGAAATAAAGTGATGGCTTGGGCAGGTGGTAATAGGATGAAGACTATATCAGCAAAGAGGAAAGTATTAACTCCTGTTCCTTGGCTAAAAATGCCTCAGGGAGTGATTTTTCTGACCAAGAAAACTGTTAGGTCTTCCTTATAAATATCCATGCTTTTATAGCAGAGGGAAAATACATTTTCATTTGTTTATTTCAAGGTGGTAAAATTGACATGTTTTTGACATTCGTTGTTAGGAGAATTTGATTCTAGTTATACATTTATGATTTTTTTTATGTTCTCTTCGAAGAGGTTACAGCTTGGCAAAGCCCAAATGAATACACTGAAGTCCAAGCTTCCGTCTCACTCAAACAAAGCAAGAATGGAAGCCCCAAAGACTATATACCATTTCAACTATTTAGCTAGCTTAATTGCTCCTATTTGGAAGGGACAAAATCGGGCTTCAAATCTGGTGAAAATTTTGAGCATTCAGCCTCTCTCTGTAAAGCATTTCAACATTCATCCTGGATTCTAATCTAAATACAGAAAAACCTTCAGAAAAAAAGGCCTTATTCAAACTTTGCGATTCATCATCGGTGTGGGTGTGTGGGATCAAAATCACTGTGTTTTTTTCCAAACTGTTACTCAGTGCTCTCATCGTGGGTGCTGAATTCTGGTACATGCTTTATCCTTCAGGAAGAACACAACATATTGCAAAAGCTGGGGTGAGATAAGGACAGATTGATCAAAAAGGGTTACTTTTTCCATGTTGATTCACAATGTTCAATAACAACTCAAATTTGTAAAGCAATTGAATTTTCCCAAGTTCCTGCATGTTAATTATCTTTCTCTCCTCAAGATAAAATGAATCAGTGGTATTCATTAAATACCTATTGAGTGCAGACTACATTCATTTGAGAGTATACAATACAGAATAATAATTATCGTATTTGTTAAGCACTTACTATGTGCCAGGCACTGTACTAAGTGCTGGGGTGGATACAGGCAAATCGGGTTGGGCACGGTCCCTGTCCCTCACGGGGCTCACAGTCTAAATCCCCAGTTTACAGATGAGGTAACTGAGGCACAGAGAAGTAGGTCACACAGCAGACAAGGGATGGAGCTAGGATTAGAACCCATGACCTTCCAATTCCCAGCCCATGCTCTATCCACTATGCCATGCTGCTTCGCTGATGGAAAGGATATAATAATAATAATAATAATGGTATTTGTTAAGCGCTTACTACATGCAAAGCACTGTTCTAAGCGCTGGGGAGGTTACAAGGTGATCAGGTTGTGCCACGGGGGGCTCACAGTTTTGATTTTACAGATGAGGTAACTGAGGCACAGAGACGTTGTGACTTGCCCAAAGTCACATGTTCCCTGTCCTCAAGGAACTTGAACTCTACAAGGGCACCTACAAATTATTTGTCAATACTGGGAGCAGATGGCTGTAATAATAAGAATAAGAATGATAACTATGATATTTGTTAAGTGCTTATTATGCGAAATAGATTGTTAGGTCAATAAATAAGTTGTGCAGGTAGACTGGTACACAACACAAATATATGGATATATTATATATTTCTATATATCAAATAATGGTATTTATTGAGTGCTTACTATGTGCAGTAAAAGTGCTTGGGAGTCACATTCCCTGTCCATAACAAACTTACAGTCCACAGTCTAGAGAGGGAGGCAGACACGAAAATGAATAAGTAATTTATAATGGATAATTGAAAGATAGGTACATATGTAGATATGTACAATATAGCTATAGAGGTATGTAATATAGACAGATACATGTAGCTGCATATCTAGCTATTAATATAAATAGATAGAAAGTGGTGGATTTAGACATAAGGGCTGAGGATGGACAGGTGATGTGGTCGTGTGACCCCAAATCCCTCTGTCTTGAAGACTCTGGGATCCCGGCTCTGCCAATTGCCAGCTGTGTGACTTTGGACAAGTCACATCACTTCTCTGGGCCTCAGTTCCCTCATCTGTAAAATGGGGATGAAGACTGTGAGCCCCTCCGTGGGACAACCTGATCACCCTTGTAACCTCCCCAGTGCTTAGAACAGTGCTTTGCACACAGTAAGCGCTTAATAAATGCTATTATTAGTATTATTATTATCTACTTAGGGGTTACCTAGTGACACCAGGAGCAAAGGATGGACAGAAGCTACAGTGCAAAATTTGGAACTCTGACAGGTTCTGACAGTTTGTGTCAAGGACAGACCAAGGAACGACAAGAAGACTTTTCTCTCCCAGCAAAATCATTTGCTCTTTTGCAGTTAATAAATACCGTTGATTGACGCTTGATTCTTGCTGTTGTTTTTACTGAATTTATCTTGTCATGTCTCCTTTCTACCCCCCCCCCCCCCCGCCCCCGCACCACCACCACCTATTTTAGATTGTGAGTGTTCTACGTTCCAGGGCATCATCAGGACACAATCAATAGCTTTGCATCTTATTCCGACGCTTAATTCAGGGTCGCAAACATTCAGTAAATAGGTAAGAACTGTCATGACAATGGCACCAACAGAACCAACGGAAGGTTTCCAGGGCAATGATATGAATGTGAGATCAGGACCAATCGTATATGCCACATTCGACTTACTAGATCAATACCAGCTACAATAATCAATCGATCAATGATATTTGCCACCAATTTTCAGCCATGTGACTTAGGGCAAGTCACTTAATCAATCATATTTATTGAGCGCTTACTGTGTGCAGAGCACTGTACTAAGCACTTGGGAAGTACAAGGTGGCAACATATAGAGACAGTCCCTACCCAACAGTGGGCTCACAGTCTAGAAGGGGGAGACAGAGAACAGAAAAAAACATATTAACAAAATAAAATAAATAGAATAGATATGTTCAAGCAAAATAAATGAATAAATAGAGTAATAAGTACGTACAAACATATATACATATATACAGGTGCTGTGGGGAAGGGAAGGAGGTAAGGTGCGGGGATGGAGAGGGGGAGGAGGGGGAGAGGAAGGAGGGGGCTCAGTCTAGGAAGGCCTCCTTAACTCCTCTTGGCCTCAGTTGCCTCATCTGTAAAATGGGGATTAAGACTGTGAGCCCCCTGATCACCTTGTAACCTCCCCAGCGCTTAAAACAGTGCTTTGCACATAGCAAGCACTTAATAAATTCCATTATTATTATTATTATTACCGAGAACATAATAGCATTTATATTCAAAACAACATCACGAGGCAAGAAAAGATCATAAACAAAGGGGTGCTGGAATTGAATCAGATCACCAACGTCAAAGCATCACTTTTCATATCAACTTCATTAAGCATGTGAGGAAAATGGAGAACAGTAGGATATTCCGATGTATGGTGAGCTGAAATGGAGTAACCAATAAGTGGGTTACTCAAAGAATGGTTTCAAGACACAGTGAAGCAAACCGTCAAACAACGTCACAATAATCAGAGGTTTGGAAAGGTGCTGCAGAAGGCAGTCTAGCTTCATATTAAAGCGATCAGAAGTCGACTGACTGACTTGGAACAGAGGCCTCAGGAAGGTCGTGACACTAAGAGGGAGAAATGAAAACAGTGCCTGGCACCGTGGGAAATTAATGCCACGGCGCAGGAGGGGCCACTCTTTATCCGCTCACGACACGGAAGAGATTGCCGGTCACTTGCAGATCTTGTTAACCTCATCGTATCTGCTGATAAAATCTCAGCATCAGGAGAATCATCTTCAAAACTGAAGGCAGCTATTCTGCAAATTGAGAGGGGTAGAGGTCATTTCCTCCGTTTTACAGATGGGGAATCTAAGGTCCCGAGAGATTGGAACATGCACCCAAGGTGGGCGACTTGCAAGCCGGGGACAGAATTAAACAACACATCTGCTGTGTGCTGTTCCCTTCAGATTCCCTCTGCACACTTGAGGACTTCATTCATTCAGAAGCATTCATTCATTAGAGAAGCAGCGTGGCTCAGTGGAAAGAGCCCGGGCTTTGAAGTCAGAGATCATGGGTTCACATCCTGGCTCCGCCAATTGTCAGGCGTGTGACTCTGGGCAAGTCACTTAACTTCTCTGGGCCTCAGTTACCTCATCTGTAAAATGGGGATTAAGACTGTGAGCCCCACGTGGGACAACCTGATCACCTTGTAACCTCTCCAGCGCTTAGAACAGTGCTTTGCACATAGTAAGCGCTTAATAAATGCCATTATTATTATTATTCATTCATTCACTCACTCAATCTTATTTATTGAACGCTTACTGTGTGCAGAGCACTGGACTAAGCACTTGGGAAGTACAAGTTGGCAACATATAGAGACAGTCCCTACCCAAAAGCGGGCTCACAGTCTAGAAGGGGGAGACAGACAACAAAACAAAACATATTAACAAAATAAACTAAATAAAATAAATATGTACAAATAAAATAAATAAATAGAGTAATAAATCCATACAAACATATATACATATATACAGGTGCTGTGGGGAGGGGAAAGAGGTAAGGCGGGGCGGGCACTTACTGTGTGCAGAGGATTGTACTAAACGCTCGGGAGAGTACAATACAAGACTGAAAAGACACATTCCCATTCCACAACAAGCTTACAGTCTAGAGGACCTTTCTAATCACAAGTAGAACACTATTGCAACTTTAGAATCCATAAAGAAACAGATTCCCTCAGCCCCTCAGCCCGCTTCCTCCTCCTTCCCAAAGAATCTTCTCTATGGCACAAACTCTCACAGCTCTAACTAGATCTGGGAATTTGGCCCTAATTAGACCTAGATGTCAAGCACTTGATCTGGTTCTAGAATTAGACCTTAAAGAAGGAGTTGGAGAGTTGTTTTCAAATCAGGGAACCGGGAATGCCATTAGGAAGTAGACGGTTATCGCGTTGGGTGGGCCATCCTGCTAAATACCGATTTAAGATTTCAGAATAGAGCCTCAAAAGTTGCTGCGATATCAAGCTAAAGGTAGCAGTGGAAATCTATTTTCAACCAAACCCTAAGTAATTACAGTATGTCATCACAGCACTGATGAGTATTTACCCAACAGAATGAAACAGCATGTTGATTCCTGAACCATCGAAAACTATAATTGTCATTTAAATACGGAATGTTATTTAAAATATTAAGTTCATTATCTTCCAGGATCTTATAATTAGAAATCTAAAATATTGCTTGGAATAGATTTACATGTTTACAGAATTTTTTTACCATATTTTCTCCATGCCAGAAATGCATACCAGCTTGTCATCTTATCATGGCTTTGAGAGGTGGAGAAAAATCATATGGGACTGTTACATCTGGAGACTTCCTAAAACTGCATGTGCTGAGAAATACGATTTTTGAAAAAAAAAAAATATATATATATATACATGTAAATACACTTATAAATCTTATCAAATTTCATTTTTTCAACAATATTTAATCAATTCAATTTATGGTATTCATTGAGTGCTTGCTGGCTCACTGGAAAGGGCATGGGCTTGGGAGCCAGAGGTCATGGGTTCTAATCCTGGCTCCACCACTTGTCAGCTGTGTGACTTTGGGCAAGTCACTTCACTTCTCTGGGCCTCAGTTACCTCCTCTGTAAAATGGGGATTAAAAAACTGTGAGCCCCACGTGGGACAACCTGATCAACTTGTATCCCCCCAGCACTTAGAACAGTGCTTCGAACATAGTAAGTGCTTAACAAATGCCATCATTATTATTATTATTGCTGTGTGGAGAGCACCATACTAAATTCTTGAGAGAATAAAATACAACTAAGTTGGTAGGCATGCTCCCTGCCCTCAAGGAGTTATGTGTCGAGATGGGAACATAGACATTAATAAATAAATATTCCCTCTAGACTGTAAGCTTGTTGTGAGCAAGAATGCCTAACAACTCGGTTATATTGTACCCTCCCAAGTACAGTGCTCTGCACACAATAAGTGCTCAATAAGTTGACTGATTGAATAGTTACGGATATTTACACAAGGGCTGTGAGGCTGAGGAAAGGGTGAATACCAAGTGCCCAAAGAAAACAGATTTATATTTAAACATAGAGAAGCAGGGTGGCTTAGCAGAAGGAGTGCTTATTAATAATAATAATTACAATATTTACGGGATTTATTAAGTGCTTACTATGCTCCAGGCATTGTACTAAGCACTAGATTAACAAATACCACTACAAAAAAAATGTGTCGAGGTTCTCTTCCATTTTTTCTCCATATAAATCTATCTTCAACAAGATAGTTTCTCACCAGCATTCAAAAGGTCCTGGCAACTTTCCCGAGTAGAAGCATTTGTTGTTTTCTAAAGCGTACTTACTTTTCTTTTCCTTAACTACTAGAAAAATCTCATAAGAAAATTATTTTCCTTTGCCCTGTAGATCTTCAACGATCTTCCATTGGTGTCCATGAGAGTTGTTAATTTCAGACATTATTTAGTTTTATTTCGTTTTATATAATTTAGCAGTTATCCTGAAAACCATCATAGCTGAACTCATTCATTCATTCATTCAATTCAATCGTATTTATTGAGCGCTTACTGTGTGCAGAGCACTGTACTAAGCGCTTGGGAAGTACAAGTCGGCAACATAGAGAGACGGTCCCAACGCAACAACGGGCTCACAGTCTAGGAGGGGGAGACAGACAACAAAAGATGTTATTATTATTATTATCATTCATTCAATCGTATTTATTGAGCGCTTACTGTGTGCAGAGCACTGTACTAAGCGCTTGGGAAGTACAAGTCGGCAACATAGAGAGACAGTCCAAAAGAGCAGTACCTTCGCATACACTGTGAGCCCACTGTTGGGTAGGGACCGTCTCTATATGTTGCCAACTTGTACTTCCCAGGCGCTTAGTACAGTGCTCTGCACACAATAAGCACTCAATAAATACAATTGATCTCCATCCCCCCATCTTACCTCCTTCCCTTCCCCACAGCACCTGTATATATGTATATATGTTTGTACATATTTATTACTCTATTTATTTATTTATTTATTTATTTTACTTGTACATATCTATTCTATTTATTTTATTTTGTTAGTATGTTTGGCTTTGTTCTCTGTCTCCCCCTTTTAGACTGTGAGCCCACTGTTGGGTAGGGACTGTCTCTACATGTTGCCAATTTGTACTTCCCAAGCGCTTAGTACAGTGCTCTGCACATAGTAAGCGCTCAATAAATACTATTGATGATGATGATGATGATTGATTACAGAAGCAGTGTGGCCCAGGGGAAAGAGCCCCGGATCGGGAGTCAGAGGACGTGGTTTCTAATCCCGCCTCTGCCACTTGTCTGCTGTATGACCTTGGTCTAGTCACTTCACTTCTCTGTGCCTCATGGGGATTAAAAGTGTGAGCCCCACGTGGGACAACCTGATTACCTTATATCTACCCCAGCGACTACAATAGTGCTTAGCCCATAGTAAGCACTTTGCAAATACCGCAATTATCATTATCAATCATTATTGTGGGCAGGGAGCACGTCTACCAAATCTATTATACTATACTCTCCCAAGCACTTAGAGAAGCAGTGTGGCTTAGTGGAAAGAACAGGCGCGTGGGAGTCAGAGGACGTGGGTTCTAATCCTGCCTCCGCCATTTGTCTGCTGGGTGACCTTGGGCAAGTCACTTAACTTCTCTGTGCCTCAGTGACCTCATCTGGAAAATGGGGATTAAAAGTGTGAGCCCCACGTGGAACAACCTGATTACCCAGTATCGGGTCGGGGGTCAATGGCGGGACAGGTGAGAACGAGGTACTGTGAGGAGGTTAGCGGCAGAGGAGCGGCGGTGTGGGCTGGGCTGGAGAAGGAGAGAAGGGAGGTGAGGTAGGAGGGGGCGAGGTGATGGACAGACTGTGAGCCCACTGTTGGGTAGGGACTGTCTCTATGTGTTGCCAATTTGTACTTCCCAAGCGCTTAGTACAGTGCTCTGCACATAGTAAGTGCTCAATAAATACGATTGATTGATTGATTGATTGAAGCCCAGGGTGAGGAGTTTTTGCCTGATGCGTAGGTTGATTGGTAGCCACTGGACAGTTTTGAGGAGGGGAGTAACATGCCCAGAGCATTTCTGCACATAGATGATCTGGGCAGCGGCATGAAGTATAGACTGAAGTGGGGAGAGACAGGAGGATGGGAGAGCATCATCATCTTCATCATCATCAATCGTATTTATTGAGCGCTTACTATGTGCAGAGCACTGTACTAAGCGCTTGGGAAGTACAAATTGGCAACATATAGAGACAGTCCCTACCCAACAGGGGGCTCACAGTCTAAAAGGGGGAGACAGAGAACAAAACCAAACATACTAACAAAATAAAATAAATAGAATAGATATGTACAAATAAAATAAATAAATAGAGTAAATAAATAGAGTAAATAAATAAATAGACCAGAGAGAGGGCTGATGCAGTAATCCAGTCGGGATAGGATGAGAGCTTGAACCAGTAGGGTAGCGGTTTGGATGGAGAGGAAAGGGCGGATCTTGGCAATGTTGCGGATCAGGTATTGGGTTGAGATTGCAAATCAGATTGGACATAGTCCCTGTCTCACTTGGGGCTCACAGTCTTAATCCCCGTTTGACAGATGATGTAACTGAAGCACGGAGAAGTGAAGTGACTTATCCAAGGTCACACAGCAGACAAGTAGCTGAGCCAGGACCAGAATCCATGACTTGCAGGCCTATGCTCTAACCACTAATCCATGAGAAGCAGCGTAGCTCAGTGGAAAGAGCACGGACTTTGGAGTCAGAGTTCATCGGTTCAAATCCCAGCTCCGCCAACTGTCAGCTGTGTGACTTTGGGCAAGTCACTTCACTTCTCTGGGCCTCAGTTACCTCATCTGTAAAATGGGGATTAAGACTGTGAGCCCCCCATGGGATAACCTGATCACCTTGTAACCTCCCCAGAGCTTAAAACAGTGCTTTAAAAATAGTAAGCTCTTAATAAATGCCATCATCATTATTATTACTCTATTTTCATGAGGACAGTTTACAAGGGTGAAAGAGACTGTCTGTATGACACTCATGGAAAGAGCACGGGCTTTGGAGTCGGAGGTCATGGGTTCAAATCTCAGCTCCGCCAATTATCAGCTGTGTGACTTTGGGCAAGTCACTTCACTTCTCTGGGCCTCAGTTCCCTCATCTGTAAAATGGGGATTAAAACTGCGAGCCCCACGTGGGACAACCTGATCACCTTGTAACCTCCCCAGCTCTTAGGACAGTGCTTTGCACATAGTAAGCGCTTAACAAATGCCATTATTATTATTATTATTATTATTATTATTATTATGCCCACAGGTGCACGCAGTAAGTGCTCAACAAATAATATTCAATGAATGAGTGAATGAAAGATGGGAGAATGGTCTCCAAAACTATGCTAGTGTAGTTCCTGATCTTTCCATTCTTAGCCCTAATTCAGCACCCACTTCCAAGAAACCACTGAATTTTGAGGAACGCTGAAATGCTATAGGCAGGATCAAGAAGAAGAAAGAACAAACACCAAGTTAGAGGCATTCATTCTGGATGCTTTGTATGGGGAAAAGGGAGGTTGGGATGGTCAGAAAGAGGAAGTATTGATCTAGTGTGAAAGCACAGGTGTTTTTGAGTGATATTTCCAAAGCGCGGAGTTGACAATATAAAATAGTGACTTGGTAATTAAACGCGCGGATAATGCTATAGGGAAGAAATAAACCTTGTGACTATGGCACTTGCCCAGAAATCCCATTCAATCAAAACTCCTGAGGCATCATTAACATTCTGGAGAAGGGGAGAGGCTTCGGGCTGCTGCCGCAACAAGGAATTCCCGGGTACACACTGATGAGCCATCACCTCGCCCCCTCCTACCTCACCTCCCTTTTCTCCTTCTCCAGCCCAGCCTGCACCCTCCGCTCCTCTGCCACTAATCTCCTCACCTTACCTCATTCTCTCCTGTCCTGCCATCGACCCCCGGCCCACGTCCTCCCCTGGGCCTGGAATGCCCTCCCTCTGCCCATCCGCCAAGCTAGCTCTCTTCCTCCCTTCAAGGCCCTGCTGAGAGCTCACCTCCTCCAGGAGGCCTTCCCACACTGAGCCCCTTCCTTCCTCTCCCCCTCGTCCCCCTCTCCATCCCCCCATCTTACCTCCTTCCCTTCCCCACAGCACCTGTATATATATATATATGTTTGTACATATTTATTACTCTATTTATTTATTTTACTTGTACATATCTATTCTATTTATTTTATTTTGTTAGTATGTTTGGTTTTGTTCTCTGTCTCCCCCTTTTAGACTGTGAGCCCACTGTTGGGTAGGGACTGTCTCTATATGTTGCCAACATGTACTTCCCAAGCGCTTAGTACAGTGCTCTGCACACAGTAAGCGCTCAATAAATACGATTGATTGATTGATTGATTGATGAGCCTGGCCAGTGGTTTCTAGGGGAGTTATTAAGTCCTGTTTTTGTCACTGGGGTGGAAGTTAGAGTCCCAGTTTATTCACCGTACATGGCAGACCATAAACTGCTTTGTGCCTACTGAGAGCTCACCTCCTCCAGGAGGCCTTCCCAGATTCATCATCATCATCATCATCAATCGTATTTATTGAGCGCTTACTATTTGCAGAGCACTGTACTAAGCGCTTGGGAAGTACAAATTGGCAACATATAGAGACAGTCCCTACCCAACAGTGGGTTCACAGTCTAAAAGGGGGAGACAGAGAACAAAACCAAACATACTAACAAAATAAAATAAATAGGATAGATATGTACAAGTAAAATAAATAAATAAATAGAGTAATAAATATGTACAACCATATATACATATATACAGGTGCTGTGGGGAAGGGAAGGAGGTAAGATGGGGGGGATGGAGAGGGGGATGAGGGGGAGAGGAAGGAAGGGGCTCAGTCTGGGAAGGCCTCCTGGAGGAGGTGAGCTCTCAGCAGGGCCTTGAAGGGAGGAAGAGAGCCAGATTGAGCCCCCTCCTTCCTCTCCCCCTCCCCTTCCTCCTGCCTTACCTCCTTCCCCTCCCCACAGCACCTGTATATATGTTTGGACAGATTTATTACTCTATTTATTTTACTTGAACATATTTACTATTCTATTTATTTTCTTAATGATGTGCACCTAGGTTTATTTCTATTTATTCTGATGACTTGACACCTGTCCACCTGTTTTGTTGAGCTTACAGTCTAGAGGTGGCGGGGGGAGACAGAAATTAGTCTCTCTCCCCCTTCTAGACTGTGAGCCCATTGTTGGGTAGGGGCCGTCTCTATATGTTACCAACTTGTACTTCCCAAGCGCTTAGTACAGTGTTCTGCACACAGTACGTGCTCAATAAATACGATTGAACGAATGAATGAATGAATGGTCTAGCGTGTAAATAGTGAACAGATTAAAGATCCACCTGGTGACAAAATTAACTCCAAGGAGGTATAATATTGTTGAAGAACCCTCGTGTTTCCAGTTCCAAGATGGTAGGGACGATAGTAGAGAAGCAGTGTGGCTCAGTGGAAAGAGCACGGGCTTTGGAGTCAGAGGTCATGGGTTCGAATCCCGACTCCACCATATGTCTGCTGTGTGATCTTGGGCAAGTCACTTAACTTCTCTGGGCCTCAGTTACCTAATCTGTAAAATGGGGATTAAGACTGTGAGCGTCACGTGGGACAACCTGATCACCCTGTATCCTCCCCAGCGCTTAGAACAGTGCTTTGCACATAGTAAGCACTTAACAAATGCCAATTATTATTAGTAGTAGTAGTAATGCTTACTTTATTCCTACACCCAATATTATATTAGCGAGCAGAACAGAATGAATCCTTTATGTAAATAGAAAGTGAAACTTTCTGAGAAAATCAATAGGGCAATGGTATTTATTGCCTCTACTTGTTTTGAACTGTATATATCTATAATTCTATTTATTTATACTGGTGCCTGTTTACCCATTTTGATGTCCGTCTCCCCACTTCTAGACTGTAAACCCGGTGTGGGCAGGGATTGTCTCTCTTTACTGCTGAACTGTACTTTCCAAGCACTCAGTATAGTGCCCTGCACACGATAAGTGCTTAATAAATACGACTGAATGATTAACTTCTCTGGGCCTCAGTTACCTCATCTGTAAAATGGGGATGAAGACTGTGAGCCCCCCATGGGACAACCTGATCATCTTGTAACCTCCCCGGAGCTTAGAACATAGTAAGCGCTTAATAAATGCCCTCATTATTCTTCTTCTAGACTGTGAGCCCACTGTTGGGTAGGGACCGTCTCTATATGTTGCCAACTTGTACTTCCCAAGAGCTTAGTACAGTGCTCTGCACACAGTAAGCGCTCAATAAATACAATTGAATGAATGAATGAATTCATGAATGAATTTACTGTGTGCAGACCTCTGTAATAGGTGTTTAGGAGAGTTCAACACAGTGCTTTGCACATAGTAAGCGCTTAATAAATGCCATCATTATTATTGTTAAAAAAGTTGTCAGACATCATCCCTGCCCACAAGGAGTTTATAAAGAGCAGATTGAGGCAAGGCTCCACATCCTAAAATCACGTGGAAGGTAGTGTTTCCCCTGGCTCTGCTCGGGTACTTTTCCCTGAAAATATCCAGTTACCTACTGTGTCAAGGTATTTCTGTATTTCCAAAAATGTTGTTGGACTGACATTTTCAGGATACTAATTTTTGAGTCTTCCTTACAGGCTTATGAGAAGTCCAAAGGAGAAAATTCCCAAAAATAATAAAAATAATAATAATAACAATAATAATAATAATAATAATAATAATAATAATGGTATTTGTTAAGCGCTTACTATGTGCAAAGCACTGTTCTAAGTGCTGGAATCGTTTGAATACCTGGAACAAAGGTTGTGTATAGATTTTAGACTCTCCCCCTTTTAGACTGTGAGCCCACTGTTAGGTAGGGACTGTATATATTGCCAACTTGTACTTCCCAAGCACTTAGTACAGTGCTCTGCACACAGTAAGCGCTCAATAAATACGATTGATTGATTGATTAATTTATAGTTTAATTTCCATGAGATCAGAGACCATGTGACTGCCCTCCCCGCTCACCCCCCGTTTTCTAATCAAACTCCATAAAGCTAGCTACCCCTAGTTCTTAGACTGTGAGCCCTCTGTGGAACACCAACTGTGCCTGGTCCCTAGACTGGAAGTTAGATGTGGGCAGGGAGCGTGTCCATCAGTTGTTACATTGTAATAAAAATAATAATTTCCGTATTTCTTAAGCACTATGTGCCAAGCACTGTTCTAAGCGCTGGGGGAGATACCAGGTAATCAGGTGGTCCCACATGGGGCTCACAGTCTTAATCCCCATTTTCCAGATGAGGGAACTGAGGCACAGAGAAGTTAAGTGACCGGCCCAAAGTCACACAGCTGGTAAGTGGCGGAGCCAGGATGAGAACCTAGAAGAAGCAGCATGGCTCAGTGGAAAGAGCCCAGGCTTTGGAGTCGGAGGTCATGGGTTCAAATTCCGGCTCTGCTCATTTTCAGCCATGTGACTTTGGGCAAGTCAGCCTCAGTTCCCTCATCTGTAAAATGGGGATGAAGACTGTGAGCCCTCCATGGGACAACCTGATCATCTTGTAACCACCCCAGTGCTTAGAACAGTGCTTTGCACATAGTAAGCACTTAATACATGCCATTAATATTATTATTCATTCATTCAATCTTATTTATTGAGCACTTACTGTGTGCAGAGCACTGCACTAAGCACTTGGGAAGTACAAGTTGGCAACACTTAGAGACGGTCCCTACCCAACAGTGGGCTCACAGTCTAGAATAATAATAATAGCTATTATTATTATTATTATGAGAAGCAGCGTGGCTCAGTGGAAAGAGCACGGGCTTGGGAGTCAAAAGTCATGGGTTCTAACCCTTGTTCCACCACTTATCAGCTGTGTGACTTTGGGCAAGTCACAACTTCTCTGTGCCTCAGTTACCTCATCCGTGCAATGGGTATTAAGACTGCGAGCCCCACGTGGGACAACCTGATCACCCTGTATCCCCCCAGTGCTTAGAAGGGTGCTTTGCACATAGTAAACGCTTAACAAATACCATCAAATGATCAAATGAATGAATGAGTGAATGCATGCACATAGCTGTAAGAGCTCTGTCTTCACTCCCACAATATGGTGTTGCTGACTTTTTACACCACGAATTAGCCCCCTCCGTCCCCTTTATCTCCCACCAGGTCCCCTACACTCCACAACTCCGCAAACTGACAGGCCTCCAAATGGCTCAGACCTCTCTACCCTAAGCATCGCAGGCTATGTCCCCCTCACAGCTACCGAGAACAGGACGGAGAACAAGAGGTATTGGAGGAAGGGAGTTGAGTAAGAGTCTCATTTCTTCTCCCCTGAGCCTCATGTTTCCCTCTCCTCCTCCTCCTCCTCTTGGTCCCTAACACTGCAGCCCTTGGAGTGAAACCTTCTGGGAATGTTGGCAGGATGACCTCCCAGTCACCCTTCAGTCAGCCAGGAAATCAATCAATCAATCAATTGTATTTATTGAGTGCTTACTGTGTGCAGAACACTGTACTAAGCGCTTGGGAAGTACAAGTTGGCAACATATAGAGACAGTTCCTACCCAACAGTGGGCTCACAGTTTAAAAGTCCCATTAAAGTCATTAAAGTCCCATTATGTTTCTTTCTAGTACACCACAGTCAAACACCATGAGGGCAAGTAGAGCTATTGAATATGAAGCCATTTACTGGCAAATTGGGGCAAGCTTTTATAATCTGCCTAGTAAGATTCATTTGGTTTCCATTTACTGGGGGTCTGGCAGTCAGTTTTCTTAGGCACTGATCCAGGCAGATTCACACCTCAAAAAAACCTGGCTCTTTAGTGAACACATGCAGAATTTTAAAGCATTTTAAAGCATTGTCTGAGCCTTACTGTGTGCAGAGCACTGCTACTAAACAATTCGGAGAGTATGATATAACACTATAAGAGACACATTCCCTGCCCCCAAAGATCTTACTGTTTTCAATAACAGTTCTGGAAGAGATGGGCCCAAATGGAGACAATTAAGTCGAAAAGGAACCTGAGCTCTAGAATGTTTTAATAAGGTCTGTAAAGGAGGCAAGGCTTTATGTCATTCTCTCTTTGTTCTACTTTTGCAGTGGGAGGAATTGGTTGGGGCGTGATTCTGGAGTAGAAGTCGGGAGGGTCCAGGAAACCGATTGAAATGGACAGAACTGGACTCGGAAAAAGAGGGGCAGGTCTATTGCCAGACGATTGTATTCCATTTGAATCTAAACCAAGGTGATTTCAACTCCACTATAATGGAATCATGGGAAGAGAGATAAGTGTCAGAACAAAACAGACTGAGTAAATTGTTCTATGAAATCTGATGGCAGATGCCTGGATTAAGAAAGCTGGCCCCATTAGACAGTTGGTATAAAACCCATTGTCATTCAATTCAATTCAATCCTATTTATTCAGCACTTACTGTGGGCAGACCACTGTACTAAGCACCTGGGAGAGTACAATACAATGGACAGGTGAAGCAGCGTGGCTCAGTGGCAAGAGCATGGGCTTGGGAGTCCGATGTCATGGGTTCTAATTCTGGCTCCACCACATGTCTGCTGTGTGACCTTGGGCAAGTCACTTCACTTCTCTGATCCTCAGTTCCCTCATCTGTAAAATGGGGATTAAGACTGTGAGCCCCACATGGGACAACCTGAACACCTTGTATTCCCCACCCCCAGTGCTTAGAACAGTGCTTGGCACATAGTAAGCACTTAAAAAATACCAACATTATTAAACAGACACATTCCCTGCCCAAAACGAGCTTACAGTCCAGAGACCTTCGTCATATTTTGTCATCCAATAAACTTAATTTCCAAAGAAAAATGAGTGCATCAGCCTCCTTTCTGATCTCCCATCTTCCTGTCGCTCCCCACTTCAGTCGATACTTCACGCTGCTGCCCGGATCATCTTTGTACAGAAACGCTCTGGGCATGTTACTCCCCTCCTCAAAAATCTCCAGTGGCTACCAATCAATCTGCGCATCAGGCAGAAACACCTCACCCTCTGCTTCAAGGCTGTCCATCCCCTCGCCCCCTCCTACCTCACCTCCCTTCTCTCCTTCTCCAGCCCAGCCCACACCCTCCACTCCTCTGCCACTAACCTCCTCACTGTACCTCGTTCTCGCCTGTCCCTTCATCGACCCCCGGCCCACATCCTCCCCCTTGGCCTGGAATGTCCTCCCTCTGCACATCCGCCAAGCTAGCTCTCTTCCTCCCTTTAAAGCCCTACTGAGAGCTCACCTCCTCCAAGAGGCCTTCCCACACTGAGCCCCCTTTTTCCTCTCCTCCTCCCCATCCCCCCCACCCTACCTCCTTCCCCTCCCCACAGCACCTGCATATATGTTTGTGCAGATTTATTACTCTATTTATTTTACTTGTACATATTTACTATTCTATTTATTTTGTTAATGATGTGCATCTAGCTTTTATTCTATTTGTTCTGATGACTTGACACCTGTCCACATGTTTTCTTTTGTTGTCTGTCTCCCCCTTCTAGACCGTGAGTCCGTTGTTGGGTAGGGACCATCTCTATATGTTGCCAACTTGTACTTCCCAAGCACTTAGTACAGTGTTCTGCACACAGTAAGTGCTCAATAAATATGATTGAATGAGTGAATGAGTGATTACTCAGGTCATAGTATAGTAATTGTGGCATCAGTTAAGCAATTATTATGTGCTAAGCACTGTCTTAAATGTTGGGGTAGATAGAATCTGATCAGACACAGTTCCAATTCCAATTATAGACTGAGACTTTAAATTCAGACAAATGAAAATTTATATTTTAATTTTGGAGTAGACAACTGCACCATCGCTCCCCAATCCCATTTATCTAAACACACGTGTCATAAGATCCCACCCATTATCTTGGCCTTTCTAAATAGTCCAGGCTTTTGTGTCTCAGGGACATCAAAAAGCAGCATGACCTAGTGATGGAGCACAAGTCTTGGAGTCAGAAGGGCCTGGGTTCTAATTCTGGCTCTGCCACTTGCCTGTTGTGTGACCTTGGACAAGTCACTTAACTTTTCTGTGCTTCAATTTCCTTGTCTGAAAAATGGGAATCAAGTCTGGAAGCCCCATGTGGGACATGGACTGTGGCTAATCTGATTGTTTTATATCTTCCCTAGTGCTTAGTACAGTGCCTGGCACATAGTAAGCACTTAACAAATACCATTAAAAAAAGGCAAGAGTGAAACTTTACAACATTGTTCCAACATTTCTTTACCTTTTTCCCTCCATGCAAGTCTCCAGGTCTAAAAATGCCCATCTCAACCTGCCCATAATTTCCCACTGGTTGTTTAATGTTCTCTCTTCCTTGAAGAGAAATATTCCCTTAATCCACAATTCATCATTCTGATTTCTTACATCTCGCTTTCAGCTGACATTTGATATATTTTCCCACCTTTCAGAATTGATTTTGACTGCCTTAGTTGCTGGGTTAATCATCAACGAACTGCCCCTCCCATCATGACAATAAGAAAGAAAAAACATTCCCTCTGTATAACAGTCTTGGCTGGCAAGGAGGTCCATAAATCAAGGGAGCAGGGAGTGGGAGCCTGGGAGAAGTGCCGAAGAATTTCTATGCTGCTAGTCACACTCATTAGGTGAGTTGGAAATTGAAAAAAAAAATGTTTCCTTGGGCTTTAAAAAAAATTAACTAATTTCAGTTTTCATTCCTTTATATCTAGTCTTACTCAATGAAATGGTGTACATATTATGGTTCACTAAATTGGCGTGTCAATAGGAATGATGGAAAAAAGATTTCCACATTTAATTACCCATCTTCTTCAAGCTATAGCTCTCTGAAAAAAGGGTACTTGTAGTGTTTAGTGACGAAAGGGACTTAACACGGCGCGGTGGTTAAATATTTCCTGGCAGTTCCAATTAAAAACAAAATTTAACTGGTTATTCACTCTGCCTCTGTGGGTTGTACTAACAGATTTTGGGAATCATTTAATGGCCCCTTTAATCTATTTATGAGTTTGGTTTGTTCAAACGCTTTGCCAGCTTCTCCCATTGATGTCCCTGATCTCCATTCCGAGGTTTTGTGTCCAGGATTGAACGGGATGCTGAAAATGACCGAGGATATTTCCCAAAGTGGCTCTTTTTGTAAGCAGCATGGCTTAGGGAATAGACCAGGTTCTAATTTCAGCTCCACCTCTTGTCTGTTGTGCGACCTTGGGAAAATCACTTAACGTCTCTGTGCCTCAGTACCTCATCTGTAAAATGGGGATTAAGACCGTGAGCCTCACTTGAGACATGGATTGGGCCCAACTGATTAGTTTGTATCTTCCCCAGCACTTAGTAGAGTGCCCGGTGGCTCAGTGGAAAGAGCACAGGCTTTGGAGTCAGAGGTCATGGGTTCAAATCCCTGCTCCGCCAATTGTCAGCTGTGTGACTTTGGGCAAGTCACTTAACTTCTCTGTGCCTCAGTTACCTCATCTGTAAAATGGGGATTAAGACTGTGAGCCTCACGTGGGACAACCTGATCACCTTGTAACCTCCCCAGCGCTTAGAACAGTGCTTTGCACATAGTAAGCGCTTAACAAATGCCATTATTATTATTATTAGTAGTAGTAGTAGTAGTAGTAAGTATTTAACAAATGTCATTAAAAAATGGAGATAATTTTTCTTGCCGAAGAACACCTTCCCAAGGGTTGACTGATGAATGAGCTCCGTAGCCTGAGGTAATGGGATGTTTTGGACATGACATCAGATCATAAGGAAACTAAGGAGAAAAAGATGCATTTCACTACAAAATATGTCTCCTAGGGACCTGAATGTGATAGGATTCTTTTAAGAGAACATAATTGCCCTTTCTCACCATAGGGTCAAAATATTTCATAAGAACCCTGCAATCTTTAGGTACTGCCTACCTAAAGGCAGAGTAACAAAATCTTTTGATTTGGAGAAGATTATTGAAAAGCTGGCAAATTTCAATCCAAAATCCCCAAACCACATAGTAGTACAATGTGGAAGTAACCAAAAGAGCCCCAAGCCAGTACTGCCACAAATACCAGGGCCTGGGAAGCAGCCTTAGTGGAAAGCACACAGGCCTAGGGGGTCATAAGACCTGGGTTCTAATTCTGGCTTTGCCACTATCTGCTGGGTCACTTTGGGAAAGTCACTTAACTTCTCTGTGACTCAGATCCCTCATCTGCAAAATGGGTATTTAATCAGTCAATCGTATTTATTGAACACTTACCATGTGATGAGCACTGCACTAGGCACTTGGGAGAGTACAATATGAAAAAGTTAGTAGACACGTTTCTCAAGCGCTTAGTACAGTGCTCTGCACACAGTAAGCACTCAATAAATATGACTGAATGAATTAAGAGAAGCAGTGTGGCTCAGTGGAAAGAGCAAAGGCTTGGGAGTAAGAAGTCAGGGGTTCTAATCCTGACTCCTCCACTTGTCAGCTGTGTGACTTTGGGCAAGTCACTTAACTTCTCTGGGCCTCAGTTACCTCATCTGTAAAATGGGGATTAAGACTGTGAGCCCCCAGTGGGACAACCTGATTACCTTGTACCTCCCCCAGCACTTAGAACAGTGCTTGGCACATAGTAAGTGCTTAAAAAATACTATTATTATTATTATTATTATTATTATTATTATTATTGCCCACAACGAGGATGCAATTCCTGTTCTCCCTCCTACTTGGATTGTGAATGCAGTGTGGGACTTATTGATCTTGTATCAACAAGCTTAATACAGTGCTTGGTACTTTCATTCATTCTTTCATTCAATCGTATTTATTGAGCACTTACTGTGTGCAGAGCACTGTACTAAGCGCTTGGGAAGTACAAGTTGGCAACACATAGAGACGGTCCCTATCCAACAGCAGGCTTACAGTGGTACATAGTAAGTGCTTAACAAATACCACAGTTACAATTAGAACAAGGGACCGTTGAGAAGCGGCATGGCTTAGTGGATGAAACACAGGCCTGGGAGACAGAAAGACTTGGGTTCTAATTTTGTCCCGGCCACATTTCTGCTGTGTGACCTTGGGCAAGTTAATTAACTTCTCCGTGCCTCAGTTATCCCATCTGTAATATAGGGCTAAGAATGCAAGCCCCATGTGAGAGAGGGACTGTGCTCAACCTAATTAACTTGTATCTACCTTAGAGCTTCAGACGGTGCTTGGCACATAGTAAGCACTTAACAAACACCATCATTATTATTACCGTTCTCGGAGGCTTCGACTCAGAGGTAGGAATTTGGTAGCCGTATCCTTTACTTCCACTTTTTCCCAGAAGAGCTCTAACATGCCTGCCATATGTAAACAGCAAAAAGAGCCCTATTCTCCAGTTACTTTCTAGTTGATAATCTCCAACACCTCATCTAGGGCGGCCACATTAGCTCCCATCCCCCATCTGTTCTACTTAATAATAATAATAATAATGGCATTTTTTAAGTGCTTACCATGTGCAAAGCACTGTTCTAATACCATAGCCCCCCGCCCACCCACGGCCCCGAGCCGGCTGATCTAACAATTCCTGCTTCCATCCCATCGCTTGCTCTTTAACCACTACTTTTCTGTCCCTTTCCCTTTGTCCTTAGTCCCCTGTAGACTGTAAGCTCATTGTACGCAGTGAATGTGGCTGTTATATTCATTCATTCATTCATTCAATCATAGTTATTGAGTGCTTACTGTGTCCGGAGCACTGTACTAAGTGCTTGGGAAGTACAAGTTGGTTACATTGTACTCTCCCAAGCACTTAGCAAAGTGCTCTGCATCCGGTAAGTGCTCAAAAAACACAAATGACTGACTGACTTTAAATGTAGCCAGGAGATATCCTGCATTCTGGATCCCACATAGGATAATAATAATAATAATGGCATTTATTAAGTGCTTACTATGTGCAAAGCACTGTTCTAAGCACTGGGGACATTACAAGGTGATCAGGTTGTCCCACGGGGGCTCACACTCTTAATCCCCAATTTTACAGATAACTGAGCCCAAAGTCACACAGCTTACAATTGGCAGAGCTGGGATTTGAACTTTTTGCATTGGCCGGGAATCGAACCCAAGCCTCACGGGTGCAAGGCAAGAATTCTACCACTGACCCACCAGTGCTCCATAAAATAATGGCGTTTGTTAAGTGCTTACTATGTGAAAAGCATTGTTCTAAGTGCTGAGGAGAATGCAAGATGATCAGGTTGTCCCATGGGGGCTCCCCATTCTACAGATGAGGTAACTGAGGCTCAGAGAAATTAAGTGACTTACCCAAAGTCCCACAGCAGACAAGGGGCGGATCCAGGATTAGAACCCATGACCTCTGACTCCCAAGCCCATCCTCTTTCCACTGAGCCAGGCACCCGTGGCCCCTTGCCGTGTGGTCTTTGTTGTCTCCCATGCTCCTTCTTCTGATCAATTTACTGAGTGCTTTTTATGCACAGACCACTGTACTAAGCACTTGGGAGAGTACAATACAACAGAATTAGCAGATATGGTCCCTGCCCATAATCAAATTCATTCATTCAGTCAAACAGTAGACACACTTTCTCTGTGCCAATGGGAACCAGTCTGGCCTAGCAGCCTTTAGACTGTGAGCAGGGAATGTGTCTAGTAAGTCTATTATACTTTCCCAAGTGCTTAGCACAGAGCCCTGCACCCTGTAAGTGCCCAATAAATATGACTGACTGATCGATTGACTGGAAAAAGCACAAGCCTGTATTCTAATCTTGACTCTGCCACTGGCCTGCTATGTAACTTTGGGCAAGACACAACTTCTCTGTGCCTCAGTTTCCTCAACTGTAAAATGGAGATCCAATTCTTGTTCTCTCTCCCACTTAGGCTGTGAGCCCGATGTGAGACAGGGACAATGTCCAACCTGATTATCTACTCCAGTGTCTAGTACAGTGTTTGACACCTAGTAAGCACTTAACAAATACCATTATTATTATTATTATTATTTCCCCATTCCTTTACTGCATCTTAAGAGGGAAATTAATTTCAAATAGCTACAGTCTTGGGTCATCGTAAGCTAGAAAGAACAACGATTCTTTTGAAATGTGGTGTTGGAGAAGGCTTTTGCGAATACCATGGACTGCCAGAAAGACAAACAAATGGATTTTGGAGCAAATTAAACCAAGGTGATCTTTGGAAGGCCAAATGACTCGACTTAGAGTAGCATATTTTGGACACGTAACCAGGAGGACTAATTCTCTGGAGAAGACACTAACGCTATGAAAAATCCAGGGAAAAAGTGGAAGAGGCAGACCAGCAGCTAGATGGATAGAGACCATTTCATTCAATCGCATTTATTGAGCGCTTACTGTGTGCAGAGCACCGTACTAAGACCATAACAATGATAATGGAAGAACCATTAGAAAGGTTGCAGATTATGGCAGGGGATGAGACATTCTGGAGAAGGTGTATCCACGGAGTGGCTATGAATCACAAACAACTCGACGGCACTTAAAAACAATAATAATAATAATAATGGGCCATTGTATCCATGATGACATTAGTAACACCCACATAGCAACCTGAGCAATGCCTCTAGTATGGGGAAAAAATCAAAAAGAGACACAACCCAACATCCACATTGGAAAATGGAACGGCTCTCGGGTTAGAGGAACTTCACTGGACAACACGTCCAACGTGCAACAGACGAGCGAAGGCGGTGTACCTCCCAGATAACTTCTCTAGAGGTTAGCTAGCTAGAGAAGTAAAGTGCAAAGGGGAGATGAATATGATTTAGAATACATCACAGGGCTTATTGTACATGTACAATATAGCCTAGTAGAAAGAGCATAAGGACTGGAAGCCATTCAATCATTCAACCAGACATTCATTCATTCATTCAATCGTATTTATTGAGCACTTACTGTGTGCAGAGCACTGTACTATGCGCTTGGGAAGTCCAAGTTGGCAACATATAGAGACGGTCCCTACCCAACAACGGGCTCACAGTCTAGGAGACAGACAGCAAAACAAAACAGGTAGACACGTGTCAAGTCATCAGAATAAATAGAAGTAAAGCTGGATGCACATCATTGACAAAATAAATAGAATAGTAACTATGTACAAGTAAAATAAATAGAGTAATAGATCTGTACAAACATATATAAAGGTGCTGTGGGGAGGGGAAGACAGCGCTTACAGTGTGCAGATTACTGCACAAAGTGCTTGGGAAAGTTCAATATACAATATAATAGATACATTCCTTACCAACAACAAGCTTACAGTCTAGAAGGGAAGTCACTAACCTGCTGGGTTATCAATCAATCAATCAATCAATCAGTCGTATTCATTGAGAATTCATAGAGAAGCAGCGTGGCTCAGTGGAAAGAGCACTGACTTTGGAGTCAGAGGTCATGGGTTTAAATCCCGTCTCTGCCTATTGTCAGCTGTGTGACTTTGGGCAAGTCACTTCACTTCTCTGGGCCTCAGTTACCTCATCTGTAAAATGGGGATTAAGACTGTGAACCCTCCGTGGGACAACCTGATCACCTTGCAACCACCCTAGCACTTAGAACAGTGCTTTGCACATAGTAAGCACTTAATAAATGCCATCATAATTATTATTATTATTATTGAGCACGACTTGTATTCAGGGCACTGTACTAAGCTCCTGGGAGACTACAACAACAATGTAATGGAAACTTTCTCTACCCACAACCTTTGGCAAGCCATTTAACCTCGCAAGACCTCAGTTTCCTCATCTTTACAATGGGGATAAGATTGATCTTGAACACGTGTGGAACAGGGATAGTGACCACTCTGATTACCTTGCATCTGCTCCAGCAATTCACACAAAATGAGCACTTAATATCTGCCATATGTTTGATTGTTACATGTCTAGGGAGAAGTTTGATGTTTGGTTCAGACAAACCAAATTGCTAGATGAATTTGAAACGTCTGCATTTGAATCTGGTAGTTAATGATGTTATATAAGCAGGGAGGATGAGTCTTTCATGGCTCGTGGTGGATAGGGAACTTGTCAACCAACTTTGTTGTATTGTACTCTCCCTGCGGTGGAGCAGGGATTAGAACCCATGACCTCTGACTGCCAAGCCTGTGCTCTTTCTACTGAGCCATGGGTAGACACAAGATAATCAGGTTGGACACAATCCTTGTCCCACATGGGTTCACAGTCTAAATAGGAGGAAAAACAGGTATTTAATCCTTATTTTACAGATGAGGAAACTGAGGTTTATAGAAGTTAAGTGACTTGCCTATGGTCACATAGTATGTATTTAAAAGATGATATTAGAACCCAGGTCCTCTGAATCCCAGGCCGGTGCTCTTTCCTCTAGGCCAACCTGGGTACACAGTTCATACCCCAGATAGTTTTCACCTTAAGTATGTCAATGTTTTTTGATGTCCGTAATCCATATGAAGAAGAAGTTCATGGATAAATATATTTAAGAGGGGCATACTAGTGTTTTGGAAGATATCTGGTTACCAGCACTTAATATCTGCCATATGTTTGATTGTTACATGTATAGGGAGAAGTTTGATGTTTGGTTCAGACAAACCAAATTGCTAGATGAATTTGAAATGTCTGCATTTGAATCTGGTAGTTAATGATGTTATATAAGCAGGGAGGATGAGTCTTTCTTGACTCGTGGTGGATAGGGAACTTGTCAACCAACTTTGTTGTATTGTACTCTCCCAAGTGCTTAGTACAGTACTCTGCACACAGAAAGTGATCAATAAATAGGATTGATTGATTGATTGATCGTAGGTGCTGAGATGTAATAAAGCTAGAAGCGGGTGCTGAACCTTTGGGCTGTCAGGACTCTGTGCTGAATCACTCAATGAAAATCAGTGGTTTGTGGGTCTCTCTGAAGAGAAACTGCTAGCCTTCCTCTGGCTATCAGTGCTTAGAACAGTGCTTCACACGTAGTAAGTGCTTAAAAAACGCCATCATCATTATTATTATTATTGTCAAAGCAGTCATGGTAGTCATTCATTCATTCAATGGTATTTATTGAGCACTTACTGTGTGCAGAGTACTGGACTAAGTGTTTGGGAAGTCCAAGTTGGCAACATATAGAGACAGTCCCTACCCAACAGCGGGCTCACAGTCTAGAAGGGGGAGACAGAGAACAAAACAAAACATATTAACAAAATAAAATAAATAGAATAAATATGTACAAATAAAATACATAAATAGAGTAATAAGTGCATACAAACATATATACATATATACAGGTGCTGTGGGGAGGGGAAGGAGGTAAGGCGGGGGGGATGGGGAGGGGGAGAAGGGGGAGAGGAAGGAGGGGAAGGAAGGAAGGGATTGATAGTCCATATCAATCCACACTCCTTATGTGCTTCATGATGTCAAGTGATGGGTACAGGACTTAAGGTTGTAGTTATTAGACTCTGAAATGTTTTGCCTATTATGAACATATTTTACCTACTTCAAAAGGTCTGTTCTCCAGAAAAGTTCCCCAAACATGAGGAGGAGAAGGAGAAGGAGCGTGGCTCAGTGGATAAGAGCATGGGCTTTGGAGTCAGAGGTCATGGGTTCAAATTCCAGCTCTGCCAATTGTCAGCTGTGTGACTTTGGGCAAGTCACTTAACTTCTCTGTGCCTCAATTACCTCATCTGTAAAATGGATATGAAGACTGTGAGCCCCCCGTGGGACAACCTGATCACCTTGTAGCCTCCCCAGCGCTTAGAACAGTGCTTTGCACATAGTAAGCGCTTAATAAATGACATCATTATTATGAGTGGGGTGACTTTGGGGGGCTGGGACACCCCCTATAGCAAATGTTCCCCTCAAATCTGTATCCTATTTTCCAACCTACCAATGTCTTTTTAAACATGCTCATTTTCACTTCATATTTTGGGATTAAATATAGCATATCATAAAGAAGGAATAGGGCTGCATGATAAAGAACCTCAGAACATGGGTAAAGCTACAGTGGGCAGACCAATGATCCATCCAGCTCAGGAGCAACAAGGGTTGCTTGAAAATCAATCAATCAATCAATCAATCAATCATATTTATTGAGTGCTTACTGTGTGCAGAGCACTGTACTAAGCGCTTGGGAAGTACAAGTCGGCAACACACAGAGACGGTCCCTACCCAACAGTGGGCTCACAGTCTAGAAGGGGGAAAAGTGATGCAACTTAGTGGAAAGATTACAGTCCTGGGAGGTGGGTCTGGGTTCTAATCCTGGTTTTGCCGCCTGCCTGCACCGTGACCTGGGGCAAGTCATTTAACTTCTCTGCATCTCTTTCCTCGTATGTAAAATGGTCCTCACCGGGAGCACAAAAATCATTTTCCTCTAGTTCGTATGTAAGCTCGTTGTGGGCAGGGTCTGTTTATTGTTGTATTGTACATTCCCAAGCACTTAATACAGTGCTCTACACACAGTAAGTGCTCAATAAATACAATTTAATTAATTAAATACCTGTTTGCCCTCCCCCTTAACCCAGTGGAGGACAGGGACTCTGTTCTATTCAATTGTCTTTGACCTACCCTAGGTCCTGGTACATAGTAACTGCTTAAGAAACACCAAAATCATTATTATTATTGTTGGAGGAGCGGTATAATGATTTCCTTTCATGACATCTAGCCTCACAGTTATCGTTCTCTTTAATAATTCACCCTGTACTTATCATTTTTGAATCTATTTAAATCCTTCTTAAGCTATCTAATATCCCTAACCTCTTCCTGCAATAATCCATTAGAGACCCATTAGTCATGATTTATCCAAATCTCTTTCAAATCCATTGATATTTTCTTCCCACACAACTTCTTGTGATGAATCCCATGTCCTCATGATCACAGGAGGAGGAAGTATTTCCTCTATAAGCCTTGAGCCAACCCCCAAACCCCCTTCAAGTTTCAAGCTCTGGGACTAATATTCCTGGGTTGGAGGAGGGGGAGAAGGTGCCTAACTCCTACCTCCTTGAGGGAAAGGATGCAGGGATATTTTACTTCCTAAGTGCTTAGTACAGCGCTCTGCACACCTTAAGTGTTCAATAAATATGATTGATTGATTGGTTGACTGGTATTCCCACACCCCACCTCCAACCATTGAGCCAGGACTTCTGTATCCTTCTTTCCCCTACCAAAGCCAGAATTTCTTGATTCCACATTGTGGACAGGCATCGTGTCTACCAACTCTTTTCTATTGTATTCTCCCAAGCACTAGTACAGTGCTCTGCACAGAGTAAATGTTCAATAAATATGATTGATTGATTGAAATATGTTAAACCATATTTACAAAAAGGCTATAAATGATTGTGAGCACAAACAGTCTGAGGTGGTAGTTGGAACTGTACGATCCAGAGAGAAAAAGGGAGAAGATGGGATTTCTGGACGGCTCTGGAGATAGGAAAAGCTGCAGTTTGGTGGATTTGAAGAGGAAGGGAATTCCAAGAAAGGGGAACAGGGAAAGTTTGAACAAGTGTTTGCTTGACAACATAAACCGGGGAGCAGCAAGTAAAGAAGTAATATCAGTAAGAAGGGGAGAGCTGATGGGGAAATTTGAAGCCAATAGTCAAGAGTTTTACCTTGATAATCAAGGAATATGAATATATGAGGATACTGAATCAGAGAAGCAGCATGACTCAGTGGAAAGACCATGGACTTGGGAGTCAGAGGTCATGGGCTCAAATCCCGGCTCCGCCACTTGTCAGCTGTGTGACTTTGGGCAAGTCACCTAACTTCTCTGGGCCTCAGTTCCCTCATCTGTAAGAAAAATGGGGATTAAGACTGTGAGCCCCACGTGGGACAACCTGATTACCTTGTATCCTCCCCAGCACTTAGAACAGTGCTTTGCACATAGTAAGCACTTAACAGATGCCATCACTATTATTATTAAGGAAGGGGATAGCCAGTAGAGATTTTTGAAGAAGAGAGGACAACATTTTAGGAAGACGATTTAGAATACAGAATCAAACATAGTCCAAAAACGATCTAGGGAGAAAGACTCAGGAGGAAATAGATAACATTAGGTGTTAGAGATAGGGCAGTTCTGAAAAACACTGTGGAGAAACAACTAGAGGGATTTAGCAACAGATTAAATGTGAGGGTCAAAAGATGAGGAGTCAAAGATGACATCCTCGGAAAGAGAAGATGATGGTCTTCAACAATGAAATCGAGGCAGAGTGAGGAGGAGTGGGTTTAGGTGAGAAGATGAGGAAGTCAGTTTTTTGCCAGTGGGATATCCATGTAGAGACATCCTGGGGGCAAGAGAAAATGTGATACTGTAGTTAAAAATTCTGTGTCACTTGGGGGTGGGAGGGGCAATCTCGCCACTGCTTCCTACTTGACCAGCCATCTTCTGAAGAAAGATCACTGCTGCCTCTCACTGCTAATCCTTGAAAATGTAATGGTCCACCAGAACCAGCCCAGCCCTGGGAGCTGATCTCAGGCCCTCAGGTTTGCTAAAGGAAGGAGAGACTCTGGGAGTAATTCTGCCTCTAAAATTTTCCAATTTGTCAATTACCTGTTGTCAACCCGGATAATTTTGGTCTGATTTCTTGGTCTGAATGATCCAACTGAACTTTTTATACAGTGCTTATTAATAGGATAATTGACACCACTTCACTTTCACTTTGCCTTCACAAAAGGAAGAACTTTATTTCTCACTCAGATTTTCAGGGGAAATTTCCATGTTACCCATGATTCTATTTAAGTCACAACAGATGTAACATGGCTTAGTGATTAGAGCATGGGCCTGGGAATCAGAAGGTCATGTGTTCTAATCCCAGCTCTGCCACATGTCTGCTGTGTGTCTCTGGGCAAGTCACTTCACTTGTGTGGGCCTCAGTGACCGCATCTGTAAAATAGGGATTGAGACTGAGCCCCACAGGGATTATGTCCCACTCGATTTGCTTGTATGAACCCCAATGCTTAGTACAGTGTCTGGCACGTAGTAAGTGATTAACAATAATAATAATAATAATGGCATTTATTAAGTGCTTACTATGTGCAAAGCACTGTTCTAAGCACTGGGGAGGTTACAAGGTGATCAGGTTGTCCCACGGGGGGGCTCACAGTCTTAATACCTATTTTACAGATGAGGTAACTGAGGCTCAGGGAAGTTAAGTGACTTGCCCAAAGTCATACAGCTGACAATTGGCAGAGCTGGGATTTGAACCCATGACCTCTGACTCCAAAGCCCGTGCTCTTTTCATTGAGCCACGCTGCTTCTCTAATGATAACAAATACCATCACTATTATTATTATCATGCCCAGTGTCAGAGCATCAGCCTCATGGTGGAGGTCTTCTAGACCCTAGACCATAAGCTCATTGTGGGCAGGGTATTATCTACCAACTCTGTTGTATTCTCTCAAGCACTGAGTTCAGTCTTTTGTACATAGCAAATGATCAATAAATACCATTGATTGATTAGTCTTAGGGGATATAAGCCACAACACAAGCACACCACTGGTCCTGGTCTGCCCCCAAATCCCCAGAGCCAATACATTGTGCTGCCTGACAGATAGCATTCCAGGCTTTTCACCCACCCTGATCCCTACAGCAGGAAGCATATATTTTCATTCATTCTATTATTTTTCAAACTGCCACACTATTTGTCTTGTGCAAACACGATAAATTATGTCTACACAACATTAGACCGGTTGCTATGCCAATGTTGGACGGAGACCCCCATGCAAACAGAGGGCAAAAGGAGAGAGGAAATGGCAGGGAACAGAAGTAATCTCCAGGACACCAGGTGGGCAGACATGCACGTAGATATGTGCAAATTTACACAGTGATACCATACGCGACTCCCCACGGATTCTCTGCTTGACTCTTCACTTAAAAATGGACAATCCCACCTTTTCGTCCTTTGCACTTCAATGTTGTCATACTGCAAGCAGCAAAAAAGAACAGTGTTCTTCAGTGAAAAAAAAAAAGAGGCTTGGTAGTCAGGTGATCTGTTTTCTAACTCTGGCTCCATTAGTTGCTTGCTGCATGACCTTAGGCAAGTCATTTAACTCCCCTGTGCCTCAGTTCCATCATCTTTAGAATGGAGATTAAATACCTATTTTCACTCTCCTTTAGACTAGGGCCCCCATGGGGAAGAGGGATGGTATACAACAATATCACAATTGGTATTATTATTATTATTAGCCCAGTTCATCTGTCTTTTTGTAACGGAGTAGGTGGTCATTGTAGTACCGGGACTGGTCCCAAACTTATATGAGAGTCCTACTGGGCAGGCCGGAGGAAAGTTCCAGGAGAGAAGTCCACAGCTGCCTCGCAGTCCAAAGTTGGCACAATGTTGGGTGTTAACAAGCCTGCAGGGAGTGAGGAGGGAAGGTAACAATCACTGGGTAGCGATAAGACGATCTGCCCCAGTGCCTCTCCTCCGCTGCCCTCCCAGCCCACCTCCTTCAGGGAAGGACTGACCCTCACATTAAAGCACTTTTGACTGATCCATGTTTGGTGCATAAGAGTTCAGTGGTATTTCACCTCAGGCAGCAGGAAGGGGACTATGGTATTCTGCATGGTAGCTATCCCCTCAGGTCCGTGTCAGGGAATCACTGTACCCTGATTCCTGGCAGGGGCAACTGTCTTTTTTCCCACACACATTTTTTTCAGTCTAAATCCTCTGACCAGGTGTGATGGCAATCCACCTTTCCATCAGGGGAAAATCGCAATGGACCCCAGCAGTCATCATTTCCTAAAAACTCACTCAGCATTCATTCAACCCAGCTCAATGTGGGGAAAACAATGGCTCTGTTAACTAGGTGTTGTGAACACTCCCCAGTTAAATGGTGGATATTCAGCAGAGAGGCTTGCCAACAGTCATATCTCCTGACAGTCTGGAAGCTGAGAATTGAAACTCCATCCCCAGTTCATCATACAGTTCACTATGTCAAATTAACCTAGCCACTATTTCTCCTTCCTAATCCTCGCCCGCAAAGGTATCACAGTGTGACTGATCAATCAGTGGTATTTGGGTGCTTATTGTGTGCAACATACTGTACTAAGCACTTAGCAGATTACAGTATAACAGAGTTGGTAGGCACTGTTCTCTGCCAACAAGGATTTTCATCCCACATTCTAGAGAGAACATTCCCTATTCTCCAATGTTCCCTCTACTCTCTGTGAGGGATTGGTGTGGCTCAGGCTTAGGTAACCAGCAATGGCTCTCAAAAATACCAGACAAGGAGACCCATGTGAAGTCCTGTGCTCTACACCAGGCCTTCTGTGTAAGGTAATGACATCACATGCACCGCTCTGTATAACTGAGCTGTTTGTCCATTTATCAAAGGGAGACCTGACCTTTTCTCCACCTGCTTCACAGCCTTTCATGCTCCCCAACCCTTCTCCTCTGCATGTGGTATGAAAACAGAAATTAATTTCTCTGGAAATGTGGAATTGGATGGTAGGAATCGTGGCAGAGGGAACCGGGTGGCCAAAATTTAAAATACTGGTTATAAAAATGCCCCACGTGCCACATCTGTACTGAACAGGCAGAACTTGGAAGTGAGGGTGGGATACCGCCCCCACGACCAAATCTGCTAGATTGACAGCCCAAGCCGGGAATACAGAAGGTGTCCCTCACCCCCGTGCCAATCAAATTAGGTATGGAGGAGGGAGGAGGGCAGAGTTTGGATAGACTGAGGCCAGAAGCTGGAATGACCTAGGGGCACGGGCAATAAACACCTGTCACCTCTGACCTTCGGGGTCAGAACACCAGGACACACAGCAGCAGCAACCCACGTGTCTCCCCCTGCCCAGAAGGCCAGATGCCCGCTCTACAACCAGAACCAACACACTGAGGCAAGGGCCGCGGGATGGGTGAGTGTCTCGTGGGTGGGACCCAGGTACCCCGCTGCTGATGGGAATCATGAGTGGATTTCTCCCATGTAGGGAGAGCACATTGTGAGAGCTAGCCACCCACCACGTACGCGGGTAATGTAATGAATTCTTCCCATGTGGGAAAGTAAGTGGATTCTTCCCAAGTGGGAAGTGCACATGGGTGAGAGCTAGCCGCCTCACCCATGTGCGATTAACGTATGATTGTGTTCCTCCTGTGTAGGGAAGCTCTAACATTGCTAATTGATTATATTCCTCCCGAAAGGGAAGTTCAATCCATTGCGCCTAAACAATTACATAAATTCAATTTGCCTCCTGGAATAAATTTTATATAAAACTTAGGCTTTCCGTCCCTGGCCTCTCTCTCTCTCTCGCCTCGCCGATCACTTAACGAACCCATCCCCGGACGACGGGTGACAACAGGGGAAGAGGCCTGCTGAAAACTGAGGCCATTCGTTCTAATCCGAGCTCTGCCACTTGTCTTCTATGTGACCTTGGGCAAGTCACTTCACTTCTCTGGGCCTCAGTTACCTCATCTGTAAAATGGGGATCAAGACAGCGAGACCCATGTAGGGCAGGAACTGTGTCCAACCTGATTAGCCTGTATCTACCCCAGAGCTTAGAACAGTGTTTGGCACACAGTAAGCGCTTAACAGATACCATAATTATTATTATAATTACTAGTCGCTTGAGCATGGGCCTAGGAATCAGAAGGACCTGGGTTCTAATCCTGGATCCGCTACTTGTCTGCTGTGTGACCTTGGGCAAGTCACAACTTCTCTGTGACTCAGTTACCTCATCTATAAAATGAGGATTAAAACTGCGAACATGGACTGTGTCTAACTGGACTTGGCTTGTACCTACCATAGAGCTTCGTTCAGTGCCTGGCACATAGTAAGCAGTCTAAAAATATCATTAAAAAAAACTGGACTATCCCATTTAAAACCAAATATATGGTCACCCTATTCGATACCCACAAAATTAAAATGACCTCATCCTTGGTTAGCAGTAATTTGGCCGGCAGGTTTGTCCGACTTCCTCTTCTAAGTTACTTGGCCTTAAATTAGACACTGGATCGTGATGCGGTGGCTCCAGGGTTCACCCTTAGGAACTCTTCCTCCAGGGTTGCAAGTGAAACACTCTGAGGAAGGAAGGGATGGATGCTCATTCTCAGGCCAGTTAGCAGCTGAGTGGCCCCCTCTGGGCAGGGAAGAGTGAAAGCCCCTCTCAAAGCGCTTAGTACAGTGCTCTGCACACAGTAAGCGCTCAATAAATATGATTGATTGATTGATTGATTGAAGGAGGAAAAGGGGTTTACTTACATAGTGAGTTAGGCCCTACCTGGGCTCAGTAATAATGAACAGTGATAGTCTTGCATTATTTCTTCCATCTCCAAATTTACTGCTACCCAGCTCCTCAGTGAATGGGGAAAAGAATCTATCTGCCCAGTTTAGTGAGCCTGTAACCTATAAAAAGAAAAAGTTCATTTCCATTCAATTTACAAATTTTCTCAAAAAAAGGAATCAGCAGGCTCCAAACTGGAAAGTCCAGGCTTTTTAAATGGGAGCCAAGGCAAGGGGCAAACCACACATTTTATGAAACACAAGCGCTTAGTGCAGTGCTCTTTCCCCATTTCAGACCGTGAGCCCACTGTTGGGTAGGGACTGTCTCTATATGTTGCCAACTTGTACTTCCCAAGCGCTTAGTACAGTGCTCTGCACACAGTAAGCACTCAATAAATATGACTGATGATGATGATGATGCTCTGCACACAGTAAGTACTCAATAAATACGATTGAATGAATTGAACACAATAGTGGATCTAACATTTTAATCAGATCCATTAAGTAAGATTGACAAGAAGTATATGAATATAAAGCTCATGCATATTTACAAATAAGAATTTTATTCATATAATGGTTGATGCAAAAGTTACCCAAACCATAAGATGAAGAGATTTCATTTCAGAAAACGTATTTAGAAAAGTTTAAAGCCTGACACAGAAATTATTGAGACATCCACATGTGTGGCCCTGTCAGATTTCTCTATAGCATTTGAGCATGATATAGAATTCCATCATTGTTGGCTTTGGAAAATACTGCATGACCGTACTCCTCGTTTAAATCAAACTTACTCTAAAGTGGATTTAATTATCAAAAATGTGAGGCACTACCTTCTGGAGTACTATGTTATACTCCATTCCTTTAAAGCAGAGCAAAGCCAAAGGACATAATTTTCCAACCCCGAAACCTTCTGTTCCTTCTTGTAAAACCACCTCCCTTACCGGCTGCTGGCTTATGCCCGAGTTTATATTTTTGTTGGAGGTAAATTTCTCAGTTTCCACAGGCAGTGGCCAATTTCGAGGCTACTTCTGATGCTCCTCTTGCTGAGACGGTCCCATAGCTGAAGTTCCCAGGGTCATCAAGGCCTACTCATATTGCTGCAGGAGCAGGAGCTGCTGCAGAGTTTTCAATCTAAAAAAAAGAGTGAAACTTCTCAAGGGTTATTTCAAAGTCAGGCTACCCTACGAGAAGGTATCTGCCATCGTTTTTTACCTAGTGGAAAAATAAAGCTCTGATCATCAGCAAGTAGAAAGAGGCCAGGACTGGGAATTAAGAAACGTGGGTATTAATCCTAGCTCTGCCACTTGCTGTCTGTGGTAGAGCCTTGGGCAAATCACTTAACGTCTTTATGCCTCAGCTCCGCATCCCTAGGATAGGGATAAAATGCATGTATTTCCTCTCTCTTCGACTGTGAGCCCTTTGTGGGACAATGACTACATTTGATTGGTTTATCTGCATGTGGTTTAATGGAAAGATCCCGGACTTGGAAGTCAGAGGTCGTGGGTTCTAATCCCGCCTCCACCACTTGTGAGATGTGTGACTTTGGGCAAGTCACTTCACTTCTTTGGGCCTCAGTTCCCTCATCTGTAAAATGGGGATTAAGATTGTGAGCCCCACCGGGGGCAACCTGCTGACCTTGTATCTATCCCAGTGCTTAGAACAGTGCTTGGCAGATAGTAAGTGCTTAAATACCATTATTATTATTATTATTATTTAGCCCATGCTTGGCACTTGGAAAGTGTTTGGGGGAATACCTTCATCATTATTATTACGCTGGGATAGAAATCCTGGATTCAAAGCCTGCACTTTGATAAACATAAATGCATTACAATTAAGCCTTTCAGGTTGTAATGGGGTTAAATTGCGTATCGGTCTTGTGAGAATGTATGAACTTGAATGACTCAAATTTCTTTCAGCCTAGAATAATGAGCATTTGAAATATACATATATTATACACATATGTATATTTGAAATAAACACATTTACAAACCCACCCTTGTACAACACATCAAAATCCAGAATGTCTGAGTTCTAGACAATGCTGGATTTTAAAAATTTCTTCCATTTCTAAATAATGATTTATCTTGCTGAGCAATAGTGGAAAAGTTGTGGGGTAAGGAGGGAAGCAGAACCCGAGGCCCAAACTCATGGAAAACAAGGGGATGCAAACTTTAATAAGTTTGTTCTTCCTCAAACAAGAACTATTGGCTTCTGAAAGAAGCAGCAGAGTGGCCCACCCAGTGGAAAGAGTCTGAGCCCGGAAGACCTGGGTTCTAAGCCTGCCACTTGTCTGCTGTGTGACTGTGGGCAAGTCATTTAACTTTTCTGTGTCTCAGTTTCCTCATCTGTTAAATGGGGATTAAATCTTACTCCGTCCTACTTAGACTGTGAGCATCATGTGGACAGTGACTATGTCCAACCTGATTATCTTGTATTTACCCCAGGGCTTAGTACAGTGCTTGGCTCATAGTAAGCGCTTAACAAATGCCATTACTATCATCATCATCATTATTATTACCAAGCAGGAGAGGGAGGAGGAGGAAATATTTTCCCAATTTTTGAAGGTTCTGGATCCCTGCTATCAAGACCTTTTCCTGGAATAATGCAAGGGGATCAGGTTCCCCTACTCTTTATTCGGAAAAGATGAAAAATGTTGGCCATCACAGCAAATGGTCGAACAGCTAGCAAAAAAAAAAAAAAAAAGATAAGCAAAGAAAGATTTTGTTTGTATGTTTTAAAGAGTCTCCCTTCTCATGCTCCCACCATATCTGTGTTCAGACACCGAGCTCTTGTGCCAGCTTTACAATCAAATGCAAACCTGAAAATTAATCATTTGAATAACTCTTTTAAAGACCAAAAGTACTGCATGTCTGTGTGTAAGGGAGTGTCAGGCGTTCCCAAGAATTTCCTCCAGATCTTTCTACTATGAGAACAGCATTCTAGTGAAAAGTTAGCTATTTAATTCATACAGCCTTTTTGGTGGAAGGAATTTTTCCTAAGCAGCCTGTAATAAATGGCAAGCAGATAAATGTTCAAATTTCTCACACCACTATGGGGTTTGGTTCTAGATTTCAGAGTTAGGAATTTTCCCCAAAACCTTCCACTACTCAACTGGTCACATTTTATCATGAAAAAGAGCTTCTTTCCTTTTTCTTGTACCATCCATTCCCATATTTTGCCCTATGAATAACACTTATTTGGGTCTACTACCTCATAACTGGGCCTCTAGATAATTCTAGACCTTAAAAAAAGTTATTACTAAGTTGTTTCCAGAATCTGAACAAGGAATTGTTTAATTTCACAAGAAATCATCCAACACATTTTATTTCTTTATATTCCAGTTTTTGGAAGGTGCCATTATTAGAGATATGTTAACCACTGTGGAACAGACACAGAAACTCATACTGAAACCAATAAAACATGTAATGAAACACAGATACTGTACAGCGGAAAAATATATAGGAGCACAGTGTTATATCAACATGCTATATTTACAATTGTTGGCATTTACTAGGGCACAAAAATCCAATTTAGGAAACTGAAAAGCCTGAGACGTTGATATCTTTTCAAAGTATCAGACAAACTGAACTCTCAGAGTGTGTCCATTTGCTTGATTTCTGTGCCCAACTGTCTGGACTTCAGTGAATTTGACCTTCCATTATATTCTAGAACATATCCGTTCTTTTGCAGCGATGGCAAAACATAATGGAGAAACTGCAGTGGGATTTACTACATTGGTAAAAGTTGCACGGCTAGGGTCTAAATTGAGTTCTGAGGAGATAGCATGCTTTTTAAACTCACCTTAAATGTAAACAATATTATCCAAATTGATTGGCCACTGTTGTGGCCACTTTCCTTCTTTTATCTGTGTATTGACTATTCAGTGGTTGAGAACGCTGCATGTTATAAAGAACACATAGTGTTCTTTATAAACTTCCATTCTTAATGATTTTTTCATTCATCTTTTAGTTACTGCTCCATTTTCTTGTGCTGTACTACACAGACTTTACATTTACCAAAATATCGGATGATGTGTTGGAACATGCATAGATTTAATTAGTGATGGGTGTTGTAATAATAATGGTGGTATTTATTAAGCACTTACTATGTGCCAAGCACTGTTCTAAGTGCTGGGGTAGACAACAAGGTCATCAGGTTGTCCCACGTGGGACTCACAGACTTACCCCATTTTATAGTTGGGATAACTGAGGCACAGAGAAGTTGAGTGACTTGCCTAAAGTCACACAGCTGACAAGGGGCAGAGCCGGGATTAGAACCCACAACCTCTGACTCCCAAGCCCGTGCTCTTTCCACTAACCCATGCTGCTTCTAACAACGGATGTGTTCGCACATTTCATGATGAATTTTTAAAATGACACTAAAGAAAATTAAGGCTCTCAGTGGAATATGACTAGGTGAAATTCACAAACACCTCGCCACATAAAAGAATGGATACAGTTCCAAGGTTTGTGCTAAGCCTGTGAACTGTACTCCTTCATCAAAAACTACAGAACTACATATGCAATTGATTAGATGATGTGCTAATCACATCCCCATTTTCATGTTGTCTCCATTCTTGGAGCTTTGGCAATCTGTCCCAATTACTATACTGCAATGGGATTATTGAATAACTGGTAGTGTGTGCTTGAAAAGATCAAACATGTGCTTTTCTTGAATTTTAGCCTGAATTATTTACATAAATGTAAAAGTTTGTCCTGTATCAAAGCATGCACCATGATCAGAGTTAAACAGCCAGAGGGGAAGCATCTGCAAATCATCTGAAGATCTTTCACTTGAGGAGATATATGCTACCTATAGAGCTCAATTTGAGATAAAAAGCAGTACTATTTATGCTATCCTTCTACACACTTGGATTCTAGTTCCTGACGGCATAGACGGTAAACAAGTGCTGGAAAAAGAAAGCCTACATGCACATTGGTTTTCAATCCTTTATCATAATTTTATTATAACTTTATCGTAATTTTTCTAGATCAGCTGAAGACTATATGAGCTGGGGCAGACAGGTATTTTTGGTCATATGACCCCCAGCCAATTAGCAGCTGCTGTCCCCAGAGCAGTCAGGCACCAAATGCAGTGCTTTATTATACCGATTTTTTCTCTGGCACTTCCTCTAGCAACCAGAGTCCGCTATGAAGTACGACAGAGCAGCCATAGGGTAGAGACAGGATTGAGAACTTGAGTGCCCCAATTTTAGGTTTCAAGCATGTGGGTTTGATGACATCAGGACTTTCAGAGCAAGCTTTGAGGCAGAATAAGTGGTCTGTGACTCCGCAGACCCCTCTCAGGGTTGCATCTGGAGAGTTTCCCCATTACTCGACTACTGGAGGGGAGAGTCAAGCAGAGGCATACCCATTCCATTCCTAGTTTGGGCAGTCGCTAGTGATTGGAAGGCAATCGGCTTCCAGTCCAAACTCAACTGTGCTGGGCAGCAGCGACACGGAAGAGAGTTGAGAGTGTAGACTCAAGTTTACTGCGTGGAATGAGGGAATGGTAAATCACTTCCCTATTTTTAGTAAGAAAACTCTATGGATATACTACCAGAATGACTGCAGATCAAGACGGGGCGTTCTAGGAAAGATGTGTCTATGGCATTGCTATGGGTCGGACACGACTCGACAGCATAAGACAAGAATCCACGGATGTGATTTCTATTTGCAAGACACATTCCCCAGTTTTGTGTTCTAGTGGATAGACCACAGACCTGGGAGCCAGGAGGTCATGGATTCTAATCCCGGCTCCTCCATTTGTCTGCTGTATGACTTTGGGCAAGCCACTTCACCTTTCTGGGCCTCAGTTACCTCATCTGTAAAATGGGAATTGAGATGGTGATCCCCATGTGGGACAGGGACTGTGTCCAACCGATTTGCTTGCATCCACCCCAGCATTTGGTACAGTGCCTGGTATATAGTAATTACTTAACAAATACCATAATTATTATTATTATAGAAAGTTCCCCAGGCTTGTAGTACAGTGCTCTGCACATAGCAGGGTGCTCAATATATGCTGTTGTTGATGATAGGTCAGAAATATAAGTTTACAGTGGAAAAATCTTCTATAAGATGAACCCTCCATGCAGATTCACCTAATGCGTAAGATTTAGTTCAAAGAAAATGAAAACCAAACAGCAGAGTTTGGGGGTTCAACTCTGCAGTTGGATCACAGGCTAAATAAGAGTCTCACTAGGAGGGCTGAAAAGCAAAATGGTAATAGAGATTAAGGGGGTGGGCTTGGTGCTGCAGGGCTGATCTTCCTCACAGTTTTTGCCAAATGGGATACTTGCACATTGTCAAACCCAAGTCTAAAGAAATGGTTATTCTTCTACAGCTAAAGTCTTTTACTTCAATGACATACGACAGACCTGACCTTCAGCCATGAACTAACTCTTTTTTCAAGTCCCCACCTTTGTGGTGAGTTAGGTGAAGGGATAAACAAATCGAAATCTAAACAATAAAATGTTAGAATATAAGCTCCTCGAGGGAGGGAACTATAAGTGGTAACGATACTGTAACTCCCGCAAAGGTCAGCATTGTGCTGCTCTGCACATACGAGGCCCTCAGGAAATATTAATGATTGAAAATGCAGAAAGTGTAGCACAGCAATAACTAAGCTACTATCACCATGGTCATGGAGCATGACTGTTTAGTGTGCAAAAAAAAAAGGTTGCCCCTTGGGGGCCAGGGACTGCGTGTAATAATTGTCTGTGTATTCTCTCCCAGGAGTTAGTTCAGCAGTCTGCACACAGTAAGCACATAACAAATACTATTACTACTAACATCTTAGAAGAGGAAAATTATTTCCACTCAATATCATAGAAAACCTCAGACTTCGCTGACAATCTTTGTATCATATTCAAGCCAGCATTTAGACTATAAATGCCACAACCTATACAAAAATATACAAAGGGGAGAAACTGTAAAGATTCCAAGATGTCCTATATACAAAATTTACAATGCATTGTTTGTACCTTTTATAACACGTCTAACCAAAATGATTTAATATCACAAAATGTCATGACAGACTTTATTTTCCTTATTTTCTACAATCACAGATGAAACCTCAGTATAGCAAGAGATGAAAATTATTCATTGGAATGCATATTTTTCTGAACTTAATCTCGATTTGTGATGGGGAAATTTAGATAACTTACCTTCTTGATTTCTGCAATGGCTGGAGCCCACATTAAGGAGCAACGTGAGAATCCTAAAGAGAAGCTTGATTTTATTATGACTCTTCCACTAAGCTTAGTGAATAGCTGAACACCTGCTCTTTTATTTCTCTTTGAGAATGACTTTCTGCCCTGTAGCGTAATCAGTCAGTCCCTGCTGTGCTAATCAATAGAGAGAAGTAGATAGGAATTTGTCATAATAAGATTGTAAACAAAACAGCTGGTCCCGATAGGCCGCATTATCAATTTTTTGGAGCTTTGCTTTTTTGATCATTGAAGTCCTCATTTTGTGCTGCCATTTGTTCTTTCAAATTTCACCTGCACCCTAAACCTTATAATCCTAGCACTGACAGAACACAAAGTCTTTTCAAGCCTCCTATCTTTAGAGGAAAAAGGAAAAAAAAGCAATCCTTTTAAGAAAAAAGTGCTACAGAATGAGAGCTGTATTAATCATATAGCAAATTTTTTTAATGGTACTTATTAAGTGCTTAGTCTGTGCCAGGCACTGTACTGAGCACTGGGGTAGATACAAGCTAATTAGATTGGAAACAGTCACTGTTCCGCATTGGGCTCAAAAACACTCCCCATTTTGCAGATGAGGCAACTAAGTCACTGAGACACAGAGAAATGAAGTGACTTGCCCAAGGTCACACAGTAGACAAGTGGCAGAGCTTAGATTAGAACTCAGGTCCCTTTAAATCCCAGGCTCTATCCACTAGGCCATGCTGTTTCTCCATACATCTTATAAATAATTTATACATCTTAACGTAATACTCTTATTCATTCACATGCCTAATTTCTAAGACTACGGAAAGTAGTGATCTGAAACTTACATTTCACAAAGAAAATTTCTGTTCTCAGGTTTATTTACTAAATGTTATTCATGCTACTTCAGAAAGCAGAGGGGTTTGATTTTGGATCAAGATAAATTAAGATATGCAAGTCTTGTCATCGAAGATATTACCATTCCCGTGTTGCAAATCCTAATGTTTAGTTTATTCTACACTGGAATAGTATGACAAGTTTACTTATTATTGAGCATTTCTAGAAGTTTTCTTCTTATCAAATGATTTGGGCAAATGAGATTTCACTTTGCCAATGAACTGGAGGTTAATAAGTAAAAATTTGTCATAAAGCCATGGGCTTCTTTCGTCCACCAATGTTCCAGCTGGATATCCCTGTTTTAGAAAAACATTAATAGTAGTTATAGTAGTAGTAATATTTATTGATCTCCCATTAGGTGCAATGCATTGCAGTCAGCACTAGGGAAAAACGTTTAGTACAGTGCTCTGCACACAGTAAGCATTCAATAAACATGATTGAATGAATGAATGAATGAAAATATAAAAGTGACATATTCCCTGTCCACAAGGAACTTGCATTCTAATAGTGGAGACAGATATAATTGTATTTACAAACAGAGCAAACAAAATAAATAGTTGAACGTACAATTGAATAAACATATATACATAAGTGCTGAGGATGAATTTAAGTAGGAATGAAAGGGCTAGAAATGGCTGATAGGTCGATAGGAAATGAACTGTATTTACAAACAGAGCAAACAAAATAAATAGTTGAACGTACAATTGAATAAACTTACATACATAAGTGCTGAGGATGAATATAAGTAGGAATGAAAGGGCTAGATATGGCTGATAGGTCGATAGGAAATGACTTGTGATGCTAGGAGTGAATTCTGGAAAGATATGGGGGAATATGGGGAAAGCTGTAGGCAGTCAATCAATCCTTAGTATTTACTGAGCGTTTACTCTAAGAAGATCACTATTAGTTCACAGTTGGGTGAGTACAATAGAATTAGTACATCAATCAATCAATCAATCAATCGTATTTATTGAGCGCTTACTGTGTGCAGAGCACTGTACTAAGCGCTTGGGAAGTACAAGTTGGCAACACATAGAGACGGTCCCTACCCAACAGTGGGCTCACAGTCTAGTACATGTGAACGCTGCCCTCAGTGAGCTTAGAGGGAGAGACAGAGACACTAAAATAAATACCAGGAAACAACGGTCCGACTGATTGAGAGAAATAGGAAGAGGAGTTCCAAACCAAGGAAATGTTGCAAGCAAGGTGACAGAGGAGGGAGAACAAGGTACCGTCAGAAGAGTTAGTTTGGGAAATTCTCCATATTGACATTCACAAGATATAAATTTTCCATTGCCTATTTCATTTCCAATTTCATTCAGTATTCTTTGCATTAACCCAAGAATTTAATTCCCCCATTAAGGTACACTTATCTGTCATGTGACCTCAGCCCACCAAACCAATGAACGGTATTTTTTGAGTTCTTACTATAGGCAGAGCACTGTACTAAGTGCCAAAGACTTCCTTACTTCCTGAGAAGATCCACAAAATACTTTTCATTAGACTACCAGGAAATCCTTTCTCCTAATATTTTCTTGAACAATCTTTTCTCCCTAAATTTGTAATTGTGGAATCTACAATTGCCTCTGGTCAATAGGTTCTGAAAAAAGACAATTCTCCTAAAAATTTCCTGAAATGATTTGCTGAGTCTACATAGAACAATTCAAATAACTATGGATGAATCTAATCAAGGAAAACTATGGACCATTTTAGAGCCTAAGGATACACTCCAGCCGGAGTTATTTGGATATTTAAGGTAGGCATATATTTGAGGCCTGAAATAGCTAAATGAATCGTGACCAATTGTATTTATAGGCCTCAATTATTTGGATAATCTACCAGTTTAGACGCATGCCGGATTTGGGGAAATCTTAGATTTCTTTGCAGCTCAACAGTATTGACCCAAATCTGGGACTCTAACCTGCTTCCATGGGTTGTCTGCTCTCGGAAGAGTTTTAGCAACTCAAGAAGCAGCGTGGCTTGGTGGAAATAGCACAGGCTTTGGAGTCAGAGGTCATGGGCTCAAATTCCGGCTCCGCCAATTGTCAGCTGTGTGACTTTGGGCAAGTCATTTAACTTCTCTGTGCCTAAGTTACCTCATCTGTAAAATGGGGATTAATACTGTGAGCCCTATGTGGGACAACCTGATCACCTTGTAACCTCCCCAGCGCTTAGAACAGTGCTTTGCACATAGTAAGCACTTAATAAATGCCAGTATTATTATTATTATCATTATTATTATTATTATTATTATTATTATTATTAAGAAATAACCCTCCTTCTTTAAGACTGCTTTTCATGAGGGCCTGACGGCATGATGGGCCAGGGGACTACAACTAGTAGTTGTAGACTGTATAGTAGTTTCAAGATGGTGATGGTGAGCCCGTTGTTGGGTAGGGACCATCTCTATATGTTGCCGACTTGTACTTCCCAAGCGCTTAGTACAATGCTCTGCACACAGTAAGCGCTCAATAAATACAGTCGAATGAATGAACTAGTAGCTTTGTTATCCTTATCAAACTCTCCCTCCAATTTTTCTAAGAAATGAACAGAACTCAATCATCATGCATGGCTGGTGCAAATAAAACTTAAGACTTGGTATGAAGGACACATGATGAGAAGGAAAACCTTGACTTTCTGTTCTTCCTTAAAAGACTTTCAGGGTCTTTGTTACCCATTTGCATAATGCCAATGTGAATTGGTTTCTCAGAAGCTAGGAAAATTCCCGAGCTTGCACTGAATGCCACATTATGTGTCTTGGGATAAGATTTTCACAGGACCGTACTTCCTGGAGATAAATGTAAGACTTTCCCCAGCTAGTAAATAGTCAGTTACATGAAATGTGTCTCATATCATACACAGATTACCAAAGCTTCTGTACTAAAGAAGCTTTTCTATATACACCCCCTTCCTCACTAGCCCACCATCCTGCCATTACCAAAGCTTCTGTACTAAAGAAGCTTTTCTATATACACCCCCTTCCTCACTAGCCCACCATCCTGCCTCAAACAACCCACCCTAATGAATATACCATCTAGAATAATGGTCTGGAAGTGTTACGGCTCACAGTCTTTTGGAAATATTCCTGCAGTGGCAACTGTGGGTCTAAGACAGAAGGAGTAACTTCACTGAATCTCATCTCATATCTGTGCTGCCTGGGTGAGTCAGCTCTTGGCTACATTAAACCTGTGGCTCCTCATAGTCTGAGCCCTTTCACTTGAATAAGTGTAGCCTCATTATCATTCATGAATGAAGAAATACAGCACCAGAGAGTTGGGGCCCTAGTGAACTTCTGGAGGGAATGGCTAAATAGTCAGAGGGTAAAGAATCAGAGCAATAAGGGTCCAGTCTCAAAGCCAACACTATGGGACCTTGGACAAGTCATAATATCTCCAGGGCTCAGTTTCTCCAACAAAAAAGAATCAAAAGCAGTTCCTTATCTTTTTGGGTCACTCAATGTGAAAACGATTGAAACTTTTTTCAAAAGGAAGGCACGATGCATTGCTATCTTGCCCTAAAATTGATGATGAAATTAAAGGATCACCTATTGCCTACACATCAAGGATAATTCTTCTACCTATCGATTGGCCTGGAGATTGGGAAAGAAGACTTAATCCTGATGTGTACACATAAGGTTCACCTTAGAAACAAAGACACCATTGCCTCTGACCTCCTCAACGGATCACTAGTAGTTTCCGTTATTCTCCATGGTGACACACTCTCTGTAGCCCGAGACATCTCTCTCAAAACCATGCCAGCAGTATGAAAACAATAAAACAGGATGGAAGAAATTCATTTAAATGTTTATTTCCGTGTTAAAGATAAATGACTTACCCTGTGGCTAGAAGGCCTCTTTAGGCTGGCAAATGAAACCACTTCGTTTCTAAATTTTTTAAGTAAAACCCCCAAATTTCAAAAAGGATGAAGGGTAAGACTTGAATACCTTTGAAGGACTAACAGCTATTCCAATAGAAGTTCATCTTCTTTCCAGATTGTCCTTTTGATATAATGTATTTCAGGATGCCATGAAGGAGGGTTTCTGTTTAAATATTTCAGTCTACAGCAGTGCATGCTATTATTTTAAAATACACACATTTTAACATACCTTCTATTGTACTTCAATACAGTGTGTACATTATGTACATCCAAAAAATAGCGTACTCATATTTTTGGTATAACTTCCTCCACTCTCCACTGAAAACAATTTTATTCCATTATATAATGTACTAAATGTTTCGCATCACGTGGTTGCACAAATTTACCATGATACATTATCATGAAACATCATGAAACAGCTGTCCATGGATCCGTATTCCTATCAAAGTCTAAGAAGGAATACCATTACAAATGATGAAAATGCAGATTTTCAAACAAAAAAGCATGAACATTAGTTGTGGAAGTACAAGTGAAAGTATGGGGTCTAATATTATCTCGGCCTATATGTTGTCCCACAAAACTATTTCCAAATACTGGCTTCAGAATTCCTTTCTGGCTTTTCTACATCATTAGTGTTTAGGCTTTCACTTTGCTAGGATACACAATAAAAGTTCCTTAAAACAGAGCTTCCTTTCCTTTATAAGAAGCACCATTTCCTAACGGATAGAGCACGGGTTTGGGATTCAGAAGGTCATGTGTTATAATCCTGGCTCTGCCACTTGTCCGCTGTGAGACCTTGGGCAAATCCCGTCACTTCTCTGTGCCTCAGTCACCTCATCTGTAAAATGGGGATTGAAACCCTGAGGCCCCACGTGGGACAGGGACTGTGTCCATCCCAATTGGCTTGTGTCCACTCCAGTGCTTACGGTGCCTGGCACATAGTAAGCAATTAACAAGTACCACAATTACTATTATTATTATTGTTATTATTATTTCCCTAGGCATATACTTGCTGAAAAATCTTACTGGGAATCGGTTTAGCATCCATAGAAACCTCCAACATTTTCCTCCCTTAATTTTTTCACTACCTAATAGATCAACCAATCTACACTTCACAGGTGGCCCGGATTTCTTGTTTATAAAGCACTCCTTGGTTGTTGGGAAATCAGATAGGCATCAAACACTGTCATTCCAGAATGGCAATGTTCTAACCCAAAAGTTGAATGTCCATGGTCTCCCACTTTTTCTGCTATTTCTCTGGGTTCAGGGCCATTCTAGAATGGTTCCAACAACTTCTGTGGCTCTTCTGTGAAAAATAGCAGTTCTTTATTTAGCAAGTGCCTACCAGCAAGTAGCTGATTATATCTGTCTCTATGAGCAGGTCTACAAAGCTGCTGTTATCCAAAATATGCAATCCAAAGAACTGTGGGCAATTTATGCAATTACAGATTCCCCCTTTAATAAGCTTTAATAAGCTTGTACTGCCCTCTCCTTTGCTTTGATTATAGGAACTGTACATAGACACCAGAGCAGATCGAGTTACCAATAAAACCTCATTAAAGTGGTATCAGTTTATCAAAAATTACACATAATTAGAAGACATTACTATTCCCCTCCCATTATCTGGATACCCTACTGCTCTTTATAAACAGAGAATATTTTGAAACTGGTTTATTCTTTCAAAAAAAATTCCCTAACTTCTATCAGAACAGTGTTTTACTGTAATCAATTGTCTTTTCCTGTCCAGGGGACCAGGTTTGACCCTGAAACTCATATATGGGAAAGATTCAAGACTCAACTACTCCTCTGAGATCTCTCCCCAAGGAACTTCCTTATGCCCATGAGAGTTATGACTCCCTCAGAAGCCATTTCAATATTTTCAATATTGTATCTATTTCTATTTCAGGGGAGCAATTCAATGGTTTAGCCACGGTCCTAATCTTAACGGTAATTGTGTCTTTCATTCATTTCAAGGCCCATTCCTCCTGGTCGGTTTACAGGAATGGGACTTGCATTTCCTGGCTCCTATCCAACACTGATGCATTCAAGACTCCTAGGGTGGAGAAATGAACTCCCTTTATGCTCGGGCCAAATGGAGAAGAATCAGAAGAGGGAGAAAATTGAAAACATCTTTTAAAAAGAGCTGGCCTCATTTGAATAATCTGATTTACGATAGCATTAAGAATCACTCTAGTCGACCTATGCTAGTCAGAAGAGGTCTGTTTCATTAGCAAGCACCTTGGTTTTCCACTTCAAGGAGCACCAAAGCAGCCCATCCCTAACTGCTATCGCTTTAGTCTTCACTACTTATTCAGTGGTGAATTCCATAGAAGGATCATCCTCTTTTTGCAGACGCCGTAACTGAAGAGCTATAAATTTCAAATTCACTGGACAACTGCTCCAGGTTCCACAGGTAAAGTGAAATGCCAACAGACTGCTTTGGATGCAAAAATGCATCTACTGGGTTTCAGGCACACCTAGTTCTTGGTGCAAGCAACTGAATGACAGTTCCTAGTGACTGGGGTCCAGATCCTCTCTACTCGGGCGCTGTATCTGGCAAATTGTTTTTGAACGACAATAGGGGCCACGGGCCTCTTTCAATCACATTCTGAGGTCATTTGCAGAGGCATCTGTCCAATGGGGTCTGGAAGGAGCCTATCTGGTTCCACATCTACTTTGTTTTTCCTGCTTATAGGAAGACTGTTAGCTCCTTGAGAGTAGGGAATGTATGTCTTTGATTCTGTGCCTCTCCTATGATTTTAGTATAGTGTGTCGCACTTAGTAAGCGGTCAGTAAATACCGCTGATGGATGGACTGATAATCTTTACCAACAACATTTTGATCCAATATTTGCCTACCACGTAATTCAATTCTGCATTGCTGAAGATAACTCTTGCACAAGTTTTCAAACGGCCCCATCAATAATATTTACCCATTTAAAACCCACACAATAATTCCCCACTGGCTTTTGATGGCACTGCTGATTTTTTTTCTGCCCTTATGATCTTCATCAGACTTGCTTTGCAGGCTTGAAACAGCCATTTCCTTTTAGGCATATTCTCACAATGTCCGTGGCTCTTCTTTCTGGGAAGGTTTTATCTCTACAAGATATACGATTATGGATATTTTTTCTGGTCATTGTAGACAAATTTCTATATACAGTACATTGAAGCATCATTCTCTTTATTTTTGTTCTGGAAAAACAGAATGATTTTAATCTTCAGCTATTTCCTAGGCAATTTTCTTTCTGTGCATATCAGTGCTAATTTTGGAATTCTAGTTTGGGTAATAAAATGTGTTGACCACAAAGCATTTGTATAAATACAGCTGTTTTAATTGAGGCATTTTTCCTCTGCAAAGTACCCCTTGCATTTCCCATTAGTTTCCGACTGCCAGTCACAAAAATAAACCTATTGCTGCTCCACGGTCTTTCTCCAAACTTTCCGACCTGCATTAAGAGAGTTGGAAAATGGCATTCCCCCGTCCCCGGCCATTAGTACTGAAGGAAGTCCTCATTGAAAAATGGCAAACATAAGGAAAAGATCCTTGACAACTGCTGCTAAAAGCCAACAGATGTAAATGAGGTGTAAACCTGAATCGGAATGGACACGGCAAATACAATAGTCAACACAGTGAGCAAACTTTTTACAAATCAAGAGGCTGTCAAGTGATATTTCCCATTATTAATCTGCAAACCAAATCCAGAGTTCAAGTTAACTTCACTGACATACGTGGTAGTAAAAATAACAAGTGCTCACTCGATGAAATTAAAATAAAATGTATACATTCAAATAGCTTTCAAATATGTCTAATCTCAGGCTAAGAGCAAGAAATGTCCACTGTGCTTTACAAAGAAGAACAAATACAAAAATCCATCCCCAGATCTTTTCTAATTCCAGATGGCGGTTTGTCACGAGCTGACAAAGTGACGCATTGTCCACTGGGTCTGAATTTAATTGTATTAGCATCGAGCTAGTACCAGGCAGTATATAAAAACAGCTGTCGTACGACATCTCCAGTATCTACATGTGGTTGTTCTAGGGGCACATCCTGGTTTTTAGTGAAACAGCTTTAGCGTTGCCAGCCTCCGCTCCCTGCTTATGAAGTGAACGTTTCTAGACCTCCAAAATCAGGCTCCGTTTAGTCATCTCCTATTGCTGACTGGACTTACTGTTCCACCATCCAAAAACAGAAGGCATAAAGGTGAATACAAACATAAGAAAGTATTTTACATATTGTCTTGCAGTCTTTCCATATAGTCTCTGAATTCCTTCGAGTCCCCAAGGCTCATATCTTGGCAAACCCATTTAATATTATCGTCACTGTCATACAGAATTGAGTTGGTGTACGGACCTCCATCTTCTGGTAAAATAGTGGTGTACGAAGTGAACTTTACACGCTTCCTTTTAGGGCCAGAAGAGTTTAGGGGTTCGTTTTTTATTTCTTTTTCACAACCATAATCTGATGATCTGAGGATATGACTATGAGAGCTTCCATTCAGAAGGAAGTTGCTCTCTTCAAACTGCAATCCACGGTCGATCATGGAGGTACATTCCTCTGATGGAAGTGAAATGTCCACTGGGTTTTCTAGGAGCTCCACTTCATTCCCAAGCCAGACCCAGTCATGAGAGTGAGGAATGTTTCCTTGTTCGCTTACCGCAAACCTTTTGTGCCTGTATTTCCAGGCAAAAGCCACACAGTTAATTAAGAAGACTAAAATTGCCAGGCAGAAGACACACAGCAGGGCATACATGCCAATCTCCAAATCAGTTAGCCCTCTAGACGTCAGAGAGAGGTCACTGGGGTTTTTGGGCTCTGATAACTCCACTTGTGGTGGGAAACTCGTGAAAGAATTTGAACTGCGTTGGACTTGGCCATCCTCAAGTAACTTGTTCTCATTCCCTTCAGCAGGAGATCTCAGAGTTGTGCTTTTATTGATACTTTCTTCTTGGTTGCTGGAAACTCCATGCCTGGACCATTCTTGTATTGCTCTCTCCTGGTCCCCTTCCCTCTCTATGGAATTACTGAAGGGATCTTTAAATTCTCGATCCACACCTTCAATATCATTGGTGCCTCCCAAGGGGTCAGAGTCCTTCTGGCCAAATTTGACCTTAATATTTCCTTTCCCAACAGCCAGAACGCTCTTCCTCTTGGTCTTCTGGCAAGGCTCACTGATCATCATTTCTAACTTGACCAACGGCCCTTGCCCTTCGCCCTCGGCAACCACAACAGGCCACTTGGACTGAAGGCTTGGAGGAGCTGAAACTACCATTTCATCCAATGAGGAGACGGCAACTGAAAAATCCTTGGAATCATAAATGTCTAACGGTGTCACCGAACCATCACTGAACAAAATCCAAGAACTGACTATTGCTTCCTAATAAAAATAAAACCAAGGTACGTTATTATGGTTATTCACTACATTCTCCAACCTCAACCATACATCGGTCAGCAGAGTTTTATAGCTTAAATTTACACGCTTATGATAGAAAATACTCTGCATTTATGGAAACGGTTACCAATGTACTGAGCTTAAATACTATAAATATTCATTCAGCAGGGAGAGAACAGATCATTTACTTTGCTGAATTTTTTCAAGGGTCTATTAATGCATAGCATGATATACAATTGAATTTGGCTCTGACCTTTGCAAAATCATTTTGAAATATCAGGCAATGTATCTGCATCAATTGCAGGTGAAACTAGTCACACTGCTGCTCAAGATACTATCAATTTAAAGCTAGTTCATATTGAAAAGTCAATTTTTATAAAGTAATACATTTAGGTGTTTAGCAAAGATGTGTTATAAGCATAAGGGGCTTGAAAGATAAGACTATTTCTCATTTCATTATTAAAAAGCTATTTTAAAATTCTGAATATAAAAAGTATTGTGGACTTTGAGATCACCATAGTGCAAAAAAAAATCACGAAATTGGCCTAACCATACTATAAAAATAACTTCAAATCTTCTTTTAAAGAATCAAACATTGTCTGTTTTGATTAATGTGACAAAAGATATTACTTCTACTATGGTTGAGAAGACAATTTGTCTATTCTGGCCCAAGCTGCAGAGTAAAACCCATGGAAATATTGCCCATATATAAGAGAAACCTTCATCTGTACAGTTTGGTTTGACTTTCAAAGAGACAGGATAGAGCCAAAAGTGGGCTTAAACTTTAGCAAAGTAGGCATGTTCTCTTGTGTAAACAGTAGCTATTTGTCTACTGAGCAGCTTTCAGGAAAAAAAATATGGGATGCCGTAGAAAGTAAGCATGAGTATCAAGACTCCTTGAGACCATACCTGTTGAGGAGCATGTAGAATATCATAAGCTGATGTAGTTGAAACGATGACTCTCTTATTTCCTTTGTTGTGCTGCAGAGAAAGAGATAATCCAGCCACGAGCTGTACCCCTAAATCTGTGATAGTGACCCGGTCATCCAGGACTACTACCGTCTTCTCAGCCAAGATGGAATCAGAAAGAGGTGACAAGACCTTCAAAAGGAAATTATGAGAGGATTTCTGAGTTTTCGATTTAAAGGGAAGAGTTAAAAATACAGGTCAGAATAGCCTTTCCCATTCAGATCCATATAGACCATATAATTGAGGTTCTACCAAAATGTTCTCCCCACATTCTAAGCAATGGCTTAGAAAAATACATTCAATTCTTTATACACTGGACTCTGATTTCCCTCTGCCTTGAATATTCTGAATCTGCATTGATCTGAATTTAAGAAGACCAGCCCAATATCTACCATTTCAGATTAAAATTCTTCAGATATCACAGGTGATGATTAGAATGGAAAACATAATTCACTCCATCATTCCCCCCTCTCCAGGTGTTGACTGCATGTCTTTTGTCTGTAAGCACCCCACTGTTCCACCTTCTCTTTACCTTTCCTCTTTTTTTTTTTGTTCCTGCATATCCTCTTCCCCTCTTTTTTAACTTTCAATATGTACTATACTCAGAGTAGTAAGAATGCTAGAGGAAGCATAAGGGGCTGAGACATGTAATGACGTATGCATACAGGGAGAGGGGAGGAAGAGACACAGAGATGAAGTCCACAATACAGAGGTGGTCAGCGACAGAGAGATCCAGAGACAGACACATGGGCAATGGCGGTCATAAAGATATACAAACAAAAAGCAAAGATAACATAAACATTAATTTTGTTCTTTCTCCCGGATACATAGTCCTAACTCTTCAATCCTCTCCCTCTCCCTCCAATTCCCATCCTTCTAATTTGGAAAAGGGCACAACAACAGACAGTCTTTATGGGCACCCACTGTAGCATGGATTGTCAGTCACACGGTGGTCTTTTGCAGCACTCACAAATTCATATGTATGGCTGTACGTGCAAAGGTTCCCGATGGCTGGAAATTGTTTTTAACACCTCCCAGGGGGCCTGATTTATTACTAAAGACTATTTCAGGCACCAAGGGAAATCTGCTTTGTTAGGTCAATTTTTGTGGAATGATTTCCTCAAAAACTGAAACTTTCACCTATGATACTGCAAATAGAAAACCTGTCTTATTCCATGAAGAAAACCAAGTGGGCAAGTTCTTCTCTAATTTTAAGGAAACATTTATTTGAGCAATGAGAAAGGGTGGAAGGCCACAGATGGCCCCCTTTAGTGCTTTGTACAGTGCCCTTCACATAGTAAGCACTCAATAAATACCACTGATTGATTTTCTAAAATATCCGAACCTAAATGAATCACACACAAGGGAAACCTAGCCTTTACATGCTTCACTGACTTCACATTGTGAGGTGTACCAAAGTGTGAGGTGCGCCAAAGCAGAGAAGCAGTGTGGCTCAGTGGAAAGAGCACGGGCTTTGGAGTCAGAGGTCATAGGTTCAAATCCCGGCTCTGCCAATTGTCAACTGTGTGACTTTGGGCAAGTCAATTCACTTCTTTGGGCCTCAGTTACCTCATCTGTAAAATGCGGATGAAGACTGTGAGCCCCCCATGGGATAACCTGATCACCTTGTAACCTCCCCAGCACTTAGAACAGTGCTTTGCACATAGTAAGTGTTTAACAAATACCATCATTGCTATTATTATTATTCTCTGGGCCTCAGTTACCTCATCTATAGAATGGGGATTAAGACTGTGAGCCCCCCGTGGGATAACCTGATCACCTTGTAACCTCCCCAGTGCTTAGACCAGTGCTTTGCACATAGTAAGTGATTAACAAGTGCTATTATCATTATTATTATACCAACATAACTCTGGGAAAATTATATTCATTATTTTAGTAAAACTCAACCTGGTAAAGCAGGGGTTTTATTTTGTATCTTTAACACGAACTAGCATGCCATGAGGGCTAAAAGGCCATTAGCATCGTGAATATTTTTATTCAATTTTATAATTCTTTCTTCTGTGAGCTTTTAGACCTACCTGTACTGTGGTTATTCCGTGCTCTCGACCAATGAGCGTTCTGCCGTCCTGTAATTTAGCTATTTTAGGTTCTTCTACTTTCATGAAATCGGTCACAAGATCGGTGATGTCAAACTGCCATTCGGAGCCCAGCATGTAGGTCAGCTGACCTCCCAAATCAGCTGTCTCCGCTACAAACTGAGTAAGGACTCGAACCGTTGCATGCTGATATTGCAGAGTGCAGCCTCTCCCCTTCTTTTCATCATCCTCGTCGTCATCACTGTCTCGGGTGGGCCTGAAAAGAGCATTTTATCAGTCCTCGTATTTGAAACTTTTCTCGATTTTTGCATATACTCTGAACTGAGTGATTATTAGAGCGCTCCAAACACACAGTAAGTGCTCAATAAAGATCTCTGCGGTTGATGTGTATACTGCAGCCACAGATTTCATTCTCTTGGTTTATGTATTTGCCGGAAAAATGAATCAACTACTCTGTATGTGGACCTCCATCAATCTCTGACTCATGGAATGATATACCTAAAATGTTTAACTGATAATCTTTATATTTTCCCCAATACTCTACACTCAGAAACCAAGACACTGAACATGGAAAGAACCCTTTTTTGCAGGTGCACTAATTAATAATAATAATGATAATAATAATGATGGCATTTGTTAAGCACTTACTATGTGCAAAGCACTGTTCTAAGTGCTGGGGGGATACAAGATGATCAGGTTGTCCCATATGGGCCTCACAGTCTTAATCCCCATTTTACATATGCGGGAACTGAGGCTCAGAGAAGTTAAGCGACTTGACCAAGGTCACACAGCTGACAAGTGGTGGAGCCGGGATTCGAACCCATGACCTCTGACTCCCAAGCCCGGGCTCTTTCCACTGAGCCACACTGCTTCTCTGCAATTGTACATGTAGATGAGCAGAATTAGGTCATGTTTATAATTGAGATTGGATTGCTTAGAAGCCAAATTCCTCTTTTCAGTTTCTGTTTAATATGTGAAAACCACAAGAAACTATGCAAGGATGAATGACTCAGAAATTGCCCATATTTGCAATTAATCAGTTGTATTTACTGAGTGCAAACTTTGTGCAGAGTGCTTTACCAAGCCCTTGGGAAAGTTTAGTGTAACAGAGTTGGTAGACATGTTCCCTGCCTGCAAGGAGCTTACAGTCTAGAGAGGGAGACAGACAAAATTAGGGATGTGTAATGTAAGTGTTGGGGGGTTGAGTGTGAGCGGAATATCAATGTTTAAAGGGTTTAAATCCAAGTGCAAGGTCAACGCGGAAGGGAGAGGAATTAAGGGTAAATGAATGCTTAGTTGGGGTACGCCTCTTGTGATTTTAATAAGGCATTGAAGTTGGGGATAATGACTATCTGTTGGATTTGAAGTGGGAGGAAGTTCCAGCCCAGAGGCATGAAGTGAGCAAGGGGCTGGCGGTGAGACTGGTGGTGAGATAGACTAGACCCAGGTACAGTGAGTTGCTTGGGGGCAAGCTGACTGAGTACTTTAGAGCCAATGGAGTTTCTGTTTGACGTGGAGATAACATTAATGATGGCATTTATTAAGCGCTTACTATGTACAAACCACTGGAGGTTCTTGCAGAATGGGGAATCAACCAATATTATTTACTGAGTGCACACTGAGTGCAGAGAACTTACTAAGCACATGGGAGAGTACACTACAACGGAGTTGGTAGACCTGTTCCGTGCCCACAATGAGATTAGAGTCTAGAAGGGGAAGCAGACATTAATATAAATAAGTAAATTACAGATATATCTGTATAAGTGCTGTGCGGCCAAGGGTGGAATAAATACCAAGTGCCTAAAGGGTACAGACCCAAGTGCACAGGCAATGTTGGAGAGGGAGTTGGGGAAAGAGAAATTAATTTAGAAGACCTCCTGGAGGAGACGTGATCGTACTAAGGCTTTTAAGGTGGGGAGAGTGGTGGTCCGGCATAAATGTAAGGGGAGGGAGCTCCAGGACAGATAGAGGATATGGGAAAGGGGTTGGCGGTGAGCTAGACAAGATCAGGGCGCAGTGTGCAAGCTGGCTCTAGAGGAGGTAAGCACGCAGGCTGGGCTGTAGGAGATCAGTGATGTAAGGCAGGAGTGGGCCAGCTGATTAAGTGCTTTAAAGCTGATGGTAAGTAGTTTCTGTTTGATGTGGAGGTGGATGGGCAGCCACCTGGATTTCTTGGGAAGTGGGGAACCATGGACTGAATGGTTTCGTAGAAAACCGACATGGGCTGCAGAGTGAAGTGTGGACTGAATTAGGAAGAGAGAGGAGTTGGGGAGGTCAGTGAGGAGGCAGACGCAGCAGAAAAGATGGGATAGGATCAGCATAGTAGCAGTTTGGATGGAGAGGAAAAGGAAGATTTTAGTGACATGAATGTAGAATGGACAGGATTTAATAATAATAATAATATTAATGGCATTTATTAAGCGCTTACATTGTGCAAACCACTGTTCTAAGTGCTGGGGAGGTTACAAGGTGATCAGGTGGTCCCTCGGGGGGCTCACAGTCTTAATCCCCATTTTACAGTTGAGGTAACTGAGGCACACAGAAGTTAAGTGACTCAACCAAAGTCTCACAGCTGACAATTGGTGGAGCCGGGGTTTGAACCCACGATCTCTGACTCCAAAGCCCGTGCTCTTTCCACCAAGCCACGCTGCTTTTGAATATTTGGTTATATGAGAGCGATGAGTCAGGAAATGAGTCAAGGAAACATGGAATGAATAGTTATTTAGGAAAATGATCTGGGCAGCTGAGCGAAGTATGGACTGGAGAAAGGACAGAAGCTCGTTGTGGGCAGGGAATGTGTCTGTTATATGGTTTCTAGACTGTGAGCCCACTGTTGGGTAGGGACCGTCTCTATATGTTGCCAACTTGTACTTCCCAAGCGCTTAGTACAGTGCTCTGCACATAGTAAGCGCTCAATAAATATGATTGAATGAATATGGTTATATTGTACTCTCCCAAGCAGTTAGTACAGTGCTCTGCGCACAGTAAGCGCTCAATAAATACGATTGACTGACTGGCAGAGGTCTACATTAGGCAACTGGATCTTTCTGTGAAGATTTTTTTTCTTTTGACCCAAATCTAAACCTAGCTGCTAAGCAATCATTTATAGGGCTTCAAATATTATTAAATCCACTCTAGAAACCATACTGGGGCCACACCCACCAAAATGACCAACCGCATTCCCACCTTTGCACCCACGGTCAGATCAGAAAATCTTCCGTCTAAAAAAGTATCTGGATTCCACAAATGAGAATGAAACAAATTAAACTATCACGTCGTTTTCTGAACCAGCAGGCAGAGGGGTCAAAGGTTGGGTGTTCCCTTGGGCACGGAAGTTAGACGGAAGGTACTTACTTTCCAGCTGGAGGCAAAACAGCATCGCTTCTGTTGCTGAGAGAGGGGAGAATTGCAATGTAAAAGTTGAACTCCCTTGCAAATTTGCTCCTTGGCTGGCACTGGTCAAGGATAAAGTTCTCCTTCTAGACTGTGAGCCCACTGTTGGGTAAGGACCGTCTCTATATGTTGCCAACTTGTACTTCCCAAGCGCTTAGTACAGTGCTCTGCACACAGTAAGTGCTCAATAAATACTACTGATTGATTGCTTGATTGATTCTCTGATACTGTAAGGAAGGCTGCTGAGGGGAGTGGGGAAAAAAAGCACCGCCAGAATCTCTAAGTGGCAGATAGGGAAGCAGCATGGTATAATGGATAGAAACTGGGCTTTGGAGTCAGAAGGACCTGGCTTCTAATGCTGGCCCTGCTACCTGTCTGCTGTGTGACCTTAGGCAAGTCACTTCACTTCTCTGGGCCTGAGTTACCTCATCTGTAAAAGGGGGATTAAGACTGTGAGCCCCACATGGGACAGGGACTATGTCCAAGCCGATTTGCTTGTATGATGATGATGAGGAGGAGGAGGAGGATGATGGCATTTGTTAAGCGCTTACTACGTGCAAAACACTGTTCTAAGTGCTGGGGGGGGATACAAGGTGGTCAGGTTGTCCCACGTGGGGCTCACAGTCTTAAACCCCATTTTACAGATGAGGTAACTGAGGCCCAGAGAAGTTAAATGACTTGCTCAAGGTCACACAGCAGACGTGGTGGAGGCGGGATTCAAACCCACGACCTCTGACTCCAAAGCCCGTGCTCTTTCCACTGAGCCACGCTGCTTATCTATCCACTCCAGTGCTTAGTTCAGTGCCTGGAACATAGTACGTGCTTAACAAATACCGTTGTTATTATTATATATCAATTGAGCAATCTCCTGGAGACCATCAGGAGAATATGATCATGAGGTAAATAATTCCTCCATAATGTGCAGAAACCAACAGCCTCATTCCCGCTAAAATATTATGTTGAAACACCCCTATGCATCCCTGAAAAAGAAACAACCTCCCTTCTTCCCATTATGGAGCAAGATAATTCTTAATTAGTTAAAGTGTTTATTTGTACAATTTCAATCCTTACATACTCGTTTTCTCCTAGGAAAAAGAAAACTTCTGAAAAGATTGGGAGCAAAGCAAGGAATTCTTTCCAATGTTGCTAAAACTAATGTGGGAATAATTATCATAAGAAGCACACTGACTGAACATTGACACTGTTGCTGTTTTCCCACACACAGGAAAGGTAGATTAAAACACATCGACTCTATTTCTTTGCTTCTTCCGCTCATGCCATTGAAACACTTAGTACACTGTTAATAAGAGCAGAAAAGTCTCTATCTGGCAAGCTAGCATATTTTAAAATAATATTCTCATTAGAAAGAAAATTTTAATTGGTTAAAAACTCAATTTTCCCTCTAATTTGCTTTCTGTTCTCCCCCCAGGAAAGGCTCAGAGATCCTCTTGTATGGGCCTCTTTTCTTTTTCTGCCTTGAAAAACAGATATTAAGCTCCAGGTGGTAGTACTTTTTCTCATTATGCCCCCATGCTGAGGAATTCATTGCTGCAAAATACTTGATTTTGAGTTTATAACTATTTCTAAAGTAATGGGGGGGAAAATCACTTTTTTTTTCCTCATGGTGTTTGGGGAAGTATTTTCCAGTGTTGATTATGTTGTTTCTTTTATAAAGTCTTTGAAATACTAGTTATGGGAAAGCTACCATAAACGTGAATTGCTGTTGTGGTAAATTGTTCTATGGCAAAGTTAGCATCCAGGAAGCTGAAAAAGCACTTCATGAATCCTCACAACCTTTAAAGTGCTAAGGATGGGAAAATACAGTTATGTAAGATGATGTCCAGTTATGTACTAAAGTATCTTAATGATCATTTTCCTGATCAATTATTAAGGTAAACGGTACAACTTGACTGAAAGTCCATTGTGAGCAGGGAATGTATCTGTTTATTGCTACACTTACTCTTCTAAACACTTAGTACAGAGCTCTGTACGCAGTAGGGATCAGTAAAGATGATTGAATGAACTACGTTTCCATATTTAAAGAACAAATTCCAACACTTAATTTGGATATTCCCAATCAGAGATGCTTCCTTCTACTGGAAATCAAAGAAACAAGTGTCATTCTTTGAAAAGTGAGCACTGCCTTTGATGTCTAGGACTCCCTTACATCACCAGTAATTTTTTGGAGTGGGTCCATTTCCATTAACTCAACCAGACGTGGAAAGCAGAGTATTGAAGGAGAAAATAAGCAGCGTGGCTCAGTGGAAAGGGCACAAGCTACGGAGTCAGAGTCACGGGTTCAAATCCTGACTCTGCCGATTGTCAGCTGTGTGACCTTGAGCAAGTCATTTAACTTCTCTGGGCCTCAGTTACCTCATCTGTAAAATGGGGATTAAGACTGTGAGCCCCCGTCATGGGACAACCTGATCACCTTGTAACCTCCCCAGAGCTTAGAACAGTGCCATGCACATAGTAAGTGCTCAATAAATGCCATTATTATTATTATTATTATAAGATGCGGCAGGAGGTTGGTGGGAAAAGGGATGTGGAGAAAGGAAGAGGAGAGGGGAAGGAGATGATGAACAAGGATGGGATGGAAGGGTCGAGTGATTGCATTTGGGGATAAGAAAGTGGCCTTTTAACTGTTATTTCCATTGCTGAAATACACATCCAGAACAGAGGTAATTATTATATATTATATATAATTATTATATTATATGTTATATATGTAATGTTATTGTATATTTATAATGCTATTTTCTATTCAGAGGAGCTGCTGTTGTAGATAATAGCTATAGGTTACTCTTGTCAGGACCCATTTCGTGCTTGTGGAATTTCCTCATTAATAAGGATTGTTCCTGCCTTTGTTTAAAATGTATCAGCACATTTCTGATTGCCACAGGTCAGGAATTCCTGCAGGTAAACATCTGATTGTAGCCTATAGTTACATTAAACCATTTAAAAGTTACTAGTAGGTTCCTAAGAGTATTTCTAAGATCCGCACTTGACAATAAGCTCCTTGAGGACAGGGATTGTGTGTATCAACTATATCCATCTATACTCACTCTTGGTGAACTCTTTTGCTCCCACGGCTTCAACTATCATCTCTATGCAGATGATGCCCAAATCTACATCTCCTCCCGTTCTCTCTCCCTCCCTCCAAGCTCGGATCTCCTCCTGCCTTCAGGACATCTCCACCTGGATGTCCACCCGCCACCTAAAACTCAACATGTCAAAAACTGAGCTCTCTATCTTCCCTCCCAAACCCTGTCCTCTCCCTAAATTTCCCATTAATGTGGAGGGCACTGCCATCCTTCCCGTCCCACAGGCCTGCAACCTTGGTGTCATCCTTGACTCCACTCTCTCATTCACTCAAAACTTCCAATCCATCACTAAAACCTGCCAGGCTCAACTTCACAACATCGCCAAGATCCGCCCTTTCCTCTCCATCCAAACTGCTACCTTGTTAGTACAGTCACTCATCCTATTCCAACTGGATGACTGCATCAGCCTCCTTTCTGATCTTCCAACCTCCTCTTTCTCCCCACTTCAGTCTATACTTCACCCTGCTGCCTGGATTATCTTTCCACAGAAACACTCTGGACATGTCCCTCTCCTCCTCAAAAATCTCCCGTGGTTGCCTATCAACCTTCGTATCATACAAAAACTCTTCACTTTGGCTTCAAAGCTCTCCATCACCTTGTCCCCTCCTACCTCACCTCCCTTTCTCTCCTTCTGCAGCCCAGCCTGCACACTCTGCTCCACTGCTGCTAACCTCCTCACTGGGCCTCGTTCTCACCTGTCCCGCCATCGAACCCTGGCCCACATCCTACCTCTGGCCTGGAATGCCCTCCCTCCTCACATCTGCCAAATTAGCAAATTTCCCCCCTTCAAAGCCCTACTGAAAGCTCACCTCCTCCAGGAGGCCTTCCCAGTCTGAGCCCCCATTCTCCTCTGCTCCTCCTCCCCTTCCCATCGCCCTGACTCCCTCCCTCTGCTCTACCCCCTGCCCCACACCACTTGTGTATATACATACAAATTTATTATTCTATTTATTTTATTAATGATGTGTATATATCAATAATTCTATTTATTTATATTGGTGCTATTGATGCCTGTCTACTTGTTTTGTTTTGTTGTCTGTCCCCCACCCCCCCTTCTAGATGGTGACCCCATTGTTGCGTAGGGATTGTCTCTGTTGCCGAATTGTACTTTCCAAGTGCTTAGTACAGTGTTCTGCACAGAGTAAGTGCTCAAAGGAAAAAAGGGCTGGGCTGGAGAAGGAGAGAAGGGAGGTGAGGTAGGAGGGGGTGAGGTGATGGAGAGCCTTGAAGCCAAGAGGGAGGAATTTCTGCTTGATTCGTAGGTTGACAGGCAGCCACTGGAGATTTTTGAGGAAGGGAGTAATGTGCCCAGAGTGTTTCTGTACAAAGATAATGCGTGCAGCATAGTGAAGTATAGACTGAAGTGGGGAGAAACAGGAGGATGGGAGATCAGAGAGGAGGCTGATGCAGTAATCCAGTCGAGATAGGATGAGAGATTGAACCAGCAAGGTAGCGGTTTGGATGGAGAGGAAAGGGCAGATCTTGGCGATGTTGTGGATGTTAGACCAGCAGGTTTTGGTGATGGACTGGATGTATGGGGTGAATGAGAAAGCAGATTCGAGGATTCATTCATTCAATCGTATTTATTGAGAGCTTACTGTGTGCAGAGCACTGTACTAAGCACTTGGGAAGTGCAAGTTGGCAACATATAGAGACAGTCCCTACCCAATAACAGGCTCAAGGTTGCAGGCTTGTGAGATGGGAAGGATGGTAGTGCCGTCTACAGTGACGGGAAAGTCACGGAGAGGAGAGGGTTTGTGAGGGAAGATAAGGAGCTCAGTCTTGGACATACTGAGTTTTAGATGGTGGGCAGACATCCAGATGGAGATGTCCTGAAGGCAGGAGGAGATACAAGCCTGGAGGGAGGGAGAGAGAGCAAGGGCAGAGATGTAGATTTGGGTGTCATCAGCGTAGAGATGAGAGTTGAAGCCATGTGAGTGAATGAGTTCACCAAGGGAGTTAATGTAGATAGAGAACAGAAGGGAACCAAGAACTGACCCTTGACGAACTCCAACAGTAAGGGGATGGGAGGGGGAGGAGGAGCCCACAAAGTAGACTGAGAATGAATGGCCGGAGAGATAACAGGAGAACCAGGAGAGGACAGAGTCTGTGAAGCTAAGGTTGGATAGTGTGTTGAGGAGAAGGGGGTGATCCACAGTGTCCAAGGCAGCTGAGAGGTGGAGGAGGATTAGGATAGAGTAGGAGCCATTGGATTTGGCAAGAAGGAGGTCATTGGTGACCTTTGAGAGGGCAGTTTTGGTGGAGTGTAGGGGATGGAAACGAGATTGCAGGGGGTCAAGGAGAGAGTTGGTGCTAAGGAATTCGAGGCAGCAGGTGTAGATGACTCATTCTAGGAGCTTGGAAAGGAAGGGTAGGAGGGAGATAGGGCGTATTTGCTTGGGTTCACGTGGTAGCGGTTTGGATGAAGAGGAAAGGGTAGATTTTAGCTATGCTGTGAAGGTTCAAATGACAGGATTTGGTAACCAATTGAATATGTGGGTTGAATAAAAGGGATGAGTTGAGGATAATGCCAAGGTCACAAACTCCATAGACAGAATTCTCTATTGTTGGCTGTGACTTAAAGCCAAGACAAACCCCACCTCAACCAATCCTCCAAATAACTTCCCCAGAAGTGCTGGGGGTGAAAGGCCATGTGTTGGCATAGAGAGGTGGACCTGTAGGCCCTTAGCTAGAAGACACATCACACCAGTTAGCTTAGAGGTTTTCAGTTTTTGCTACAAAGCTGTCGCCAAACCCGCTTGCAAATGGTAAAAATGAACTCATTATTTATCTGAGGAAGCTCTCCCCTCTTTTCTTACACCTTCATTAAGCCTCACAGTTACGTCTTCAGAAAGATGGTCTTTCAAGAGAAGCATAGTTTTCAAAGCAGGTATTTCTCATTCTTCCACCAACTATTCCTAGTACAGCCTGATTGAACTCTGCTGCGTCTCGTTACAGACCATCCCCTCTCTCTCCATTGACACAGTTTGATTCCTTCTGACAATACCTACAAAAGTGTGAATATTGTAACAAAAATGCCATGAAATTGCTTTCCACACTCCCCCCCTACGTTATGATTTTGAAGGCAAGGAAAGTTCTTTGTTTAAGCATTTATCTTCTTGACACCTTTGATTTCCTGACCTCCAATCTGTGCACTGCTGCTTCCATCTCATATCTATATTTCTAGCTACTGGGATGATGTCTAGTGTCTGTATTTAGCACAAAGACCAAACTCGACACATACATCCTGCATTCCTCTAATACACTACATTTAGGAATATGTTTGGTGCAGAGATGGAAAATTTAAGGACTTTTACAAATCTACCCCTAGTATGAGAGGAAAAGCACACTCTCTGATAAAATGCTGAGCTCCAGAGAGAGGAAGGGAGGAGGAGAGGCAGCCAGATAATGCGAAACAATATATAAATCATCCATTCCTAATTTCTCTTTCAAATGTTAAATAGTGTGTTTCTGAAACCCCAATGGCAATGTATTTTTATGCCATTCCCAGGAGCAGCTTCTGAATTGGGAACTTGAAGTTTTTCGTTGATTGGTGGAAGGTAAATAGACAACTTTGTAAAACATTAAGAGACTTTCAAATCCTGAGTTCTCCGTGCTCTGCCTGTGGCCAGGCCCCTGGGAATGCATGCTTGCCAAACTCCAAACTCCATTTGGCTTTCCCTTCCCTACCCAGGGCACAATGGGATCTTAGCATGTGGGATGGATACCTGGGTCCGAAGCCAAGAGGTTGGAAAAATGGGCATTTCACAGCATTGGGCTGGGGGAAAGAGGGAGAAAGTTGAAAAGAACTACCTGTGGTTGCAATTCCAGTCTGTAAACCAGTCCCCCCCTGGACTCAACCCCAGGCACTGTTCAAATCTGGCACCAGAATCCAGGGAAACAGCAATGCATTGCTTCTCCCCTCCTCAAAAATCTCCAGTGGCTACCAATCAACCTATGCATCAGGCAAAAACTCCTCACTCTCAGCTCAGAGTCAGAAGGCCATGGATTCTAATCCCAGCTCTGCCACTTGTCTGCTGTGTGACCTTCGGCAAGTCACTTCACTTCTCTGGGCCTCAGCTTTCCCATCTGTAAAATGGGGATTAAGGCTGTGAGCCCCCTGTGGGACCGGGTCTCTGTCCAACCCGACATGCTTGTATCCACCCCAGTGCTGACAAGCAGCATGGCCTAATGGATAGAGCACAGGCTTGGGAATCAGAAGGTCATGGGTTCTAATCTCGGCTCTGCCACTTGTCTGCTGTGTTACCTTGTCTGTGCCTCAGTTCCCTCATCTGTAAAATGGTGCTTAAGACTGCGCGCCCCATGTGAGACAGGGACTGTATCCAACCCAATTATGTAACTACCCCGGCACTTAGAACAGTGTCTGGCGTATAGTAAGCGCTTAACAAATACGATAATTATTACTACCAGTATTATTATGATGATGATGATTTATCCTGGGATTCAGAGGACCTGGGTTCTAATCCTGACCCCACCATCTGCCTGCTGTGTGAGTTTGGGCAAATCACTTAACTTCTCCAGCCTCAGTTTTCTTATCTGTGAAATGGGGACTAAATACCTGTTCTCTCGAAGCAGCATGGCTCAGTGGAAAGAGCCCGGGCTTTGGAGTCAGAGGTCATGGGTTCAAATCCTGGCTCCACCAATTGTCAGCTGTGACACCTTGGGCAAGTCACTTAACTTCTCTGGGCCTCAGTTACCTCACTTGTAAAATGGGGATTAAGACTGTGAGCCCCCCGTGGGACAACCTGATCACCTTGTAACCTCCCCGGTGCTTAGAACAGGGCTTTGCACATAGTAAGCACTTACTAAATGCCATCATCATTATTATTATTATTATTATTATTACGTGAAACAGGGACTGTGTTTAACCTGACTATCTTGTATCTACCCCAGTGCTTACTGGAGTATTTGGCACATAGCAGGCAATTAAAAAGCATGGCAACAGTATTACTATTGAGTGTTTCAAGGAGAAGAATTACTGCAATGCTAGCTAGTTCTGCTCTTTACACTTCTTCACTCCGACACAAAGTACCAGTTTACTAGCCAAACTACTGTTCCTGTTCCTAGACCCAGGTTGAGTAAGGGCCCAGGTTTTCTTCCTTCCTATAAGATGCTGGCATACCCCTCTTGCTACAAATTATATTCATTTCCACTTCAAAGCAATAACTCCCTTAATCAGCTAGGAAGATGACATAAAGGATTTCAAAATAAATACTGTGTTTCTCTAGATCCTATGAGCTGTTCAAATACCATTAAATTTCAGTCTCTTTAGACATTTAACTTCTTATTAAGACTTCTGAATAGTCCACAAATCTTTTCCTTGAGTCAAGGAGCTTGTGTCCTTTGGAATACATGTTTTTTGGAACACAAGGTATTATTATTCCCCCGTTTCTCTGGTCACCTCTGAAGTCATTTAACCTTAGGATTAGGGTACTTCCAAAATTCAAGAACCTTTTAATCCCTTAAATGCTCCAGGAAATGTCATTCCCTGTTTGTTGAGGTCTACTGATTGCTAGAGACATCTGTTTAGTCACATTTCTGAGTGCCATAATTTTGCCAAGATGGAGCTCTAGACTCCAATTAAACTGTCCTGTACCCTATTATTCATAGTTCTTTGCCTTTACTCATCCTTTCTATCTAGCTACTGCCAACCAAAGGAACTTCGTTTCTGGGCATTGCTTTCTTTATCAATTTAAATGGCATAAAGAGCACAGACCCTATTGGAATACATGATCTTTGCTCTCTGTCCCATTTAAACCAAGAAAAACCCAAGATCTACAAAGGCATCTTCTCTTTAAGGCCAGCTTTGCCAATACCCATTTGCTCAGGAGAAGTCAGAATTAATGCCAGAAGAGAATAATACTGATTCATTTTTTGCTTATTTTTCCTTCCTAGTTAATTTCCTGAGACAGTGAAAAGGCAGAGTATCATAGGGGTGAGACTTTTTTTTCACATACAAGGTTACCTGTTCTTATTGATATACAGGAAGGACCTTTCACAGTTAGCTGTGATGGGCAAAATTTTAATATTCTTATATTAATTTTAACTGGCCAGAGTTTCAACATTAAGACAATCCCCAAATTCAGCTCTCTGTCCCGCAATTAAACCTCTTCTGGGCAGAGACGGTGTCTCTGACTTACATCACTGTGTTCAACAAAGTCAAATGAATGAAAAAGAGGATCACCTCCCCGCTACTATCCCACTTTCTCTGAAGCATCAGGGAGTTGGGCAGGAGCGGAGCAGAGAAAAACGAACAATCAGAGCTCCCAAATCAGCCACCACAGTCAACACTATGATGGCAGTTACTCATTCATTCAATCGTATTTATTGAGCGCTTACTGTGTGCAGAGCACTGTTCTACTCCTTCCTCTCCAATTCCTACAGCTCTCAGGGGCTAATTCTGGAGGTTCCACTGCAGCCGGCCCTTGTGGGCTGCATTCATGATGGCTGGAGTGGAAGCCAGTGGATAAAGGAGAAAAGGAGGCAGTGGTCATGGCAGCTGTTGCTTCCTTATGCTAAAGATATTATCTTAGGGTTTTTTTCCAGAGAGAGAGAGAGAGAGAGAGAGAGAGAGAGAGACAGAGAGAGAGAGAGAAAAAGTGTGTTACTCTGATTCATAACTGCCTCTCTTTCACTCCTTGTCTGTTCCTGCTTAAATAGCCTGGACTCCCTGTTTCTACATCTGTCTCTCTCTGCCTCTCTATTCTGACTCCTTATTCTGCCACCTTAGTCCCACCGTGCCTGGACTTTTCATTTAGTCTGCTGTGATGCCTGACTCCTATTCCACTTTAAGCTCCAGAAACCATGGTCATCTTCCCCAAAGAGCAAAAAGTGTGAAGTTTTCCTAAGCTTAGTCTCAGTGGCCTTTGATGTCTTCCTGTTTCACTTTGGTGGCACTGTACCCCTCAGGAATTGGCTTTCCTCCCTTTTGTTTCATTAACTGTGCTGGTCCATGAGTTCCTCTTCAAGGTCTAGTTGTAAGGCATAAAGCAGCAGAGAAGCAGCATGGCTCATTGGAAAGAGCACGGGCTTTGGAGTCAGAGGTCATGGGTTCAAATCCCAGCTCTGCCAATTGTCAGCTGTGTGACTTTGGGCAAGTCACTTAACTTCTCTGGGCCTCAGTGACCTCATCTGTAAAATTAGGATTAAGACTGTGAGCCCCAAGTGGGACAACCTGATCACCTTGTATCCTCCCCAGCGCTTAGAACAGTGCTTTGCACATAGTAAGCGCTTAACAAATGCCATCATTAATTAATTAATTAAGGCATTACTCTTAATTATTCATTTAAAGATATTGATGCTGCTGGCTAATAGCAAAGTTTCCAGCACAATCACTGTCTAGGTTTAAGACAAACAAATACAAATTGTGGCTTAATGGATAGAGTACCAGTCTGGGAGACAGAAGGACCTGAGTTCTAATCGCAGATCCACTGCTTGTCTGCTCTGTGACCTTGGGCAAGTCACTTAACTTCCCTGTCCCTCAGCTCCCTCATCTGTAAAATGGGGACTAAGATGGTGAGCCCCATGTGGGGGTATGGACTGTGTCCAGCCTGATTAACCTGTATCTACCCAGCGCTTAGTAGAGTGCCTGGCACATAGTAAACACTTAACAAATATCATTAAAAATAAAAATAAAAAATTGGACAAGCACCATTGCTGTGACTTACCTAACTGGCCTAGAAATTCATCAGAAGGAATCTGAGAATGCGGATAAAATTAGAAGACATGCCACGTTTGGGCATAACGGACAAGTATATATTACTAATATACACTGAATAGAGAATCTATATCTTCTCTTTCTTGCTTTTTCATTTTTCCTATAAATCTTCCTTTCCTGTGAAGGAAGATTTAAGGCTAGGAATACTAACTGAGCTACACATTTGCTATCCCTTGAATTAGGGCTTCTGTCAGACAGTATTAGTAGCATCTCTGAGCAAATAATTTGTAGCAGTTCTTGTAAAGAATCTTTACGGATGAGTCCAGGGAGAAATCTGCTGGAAGGGCACAGAGGAACTTGGAATACTTTCTTCTATTTCTTTATATACTATAGTTCAAAACTCTCTCACTGCACTATATTCATTAAAAGCCTTATTAAAAGCATATGTCCTCCAAGAGGCCTTCCCTGACTCAGATCTCATTTCCTCTTCTCCCACTCCCTTCTGCATCACCCCTGCACTGGGATTTACACGCTTTAGTCACCCCTCCTTCAGCCTCACAGCACTTAAATACATGTCTGTAATTTATTTATATTAATGTCTATCTCCCTCTCTAGATTGAGGGCAGGGAATTGATCTACCAACTCTGTTATCCTGGACTCTACCAAGTTCTCAGTAAGTACTTTACACGGAGTAAGCACGCCATAAATATGCTCGATGGACTGATCGATTATATTTTGGAAAAAGCTCAAACATTGAGCAACTGAAATTGCTCACTTCCTCATCCTATCATGCCGCTTAAAAGTTACTGTTTTCTAGCAGGAATGTCACAACATGGGTGGTTAATGTAATTACCAAACGCTTTCCTTTTTTATGTTACCTGTTAAGCGTTTACTAGGTGTCAAACAATATTCTAAACGCTGAGGTAGAAACACATTATTTAGGTTGGACACAGTCCCCGTCCCACATGGGGCTCACAGTCTAAGTAGGAGGGAGAACAGGAGAACGGAAGCACAGGGAAGTTAAGTGACTTGACCAAGGTCATTCAGCAAGTAATTGGGAGAGTCAGCATCAGAACCCAGGTCCTTTTACTCCAGGACCCATGCTCTTTCCACTAAGCCGTGCTGTTTCTCCTGGGAGCAGGTCTTCAGAGCATAGGGGTCAAGAATAATTCTTCATGTATCTTATTAATACATCACTCAGGAAATGCTGATTGCTGAAGAATTCACAAAGTGTTTTTAGCAGTAAGGATATTATCCCATAATGGAACTGTTTACTCAGGAACTCCGAAATCACTTGTCAGTCTCCCACCACTCACAGCCCATGCACCTGTAAAGCCCTGGTTGGATTTCAAGCCCCTTGAGAGCAGGGAGACTATATTTCATCTCTAGTCAACGTACAGGGCTCTGCCCCCAGTAGACATTCAAAAATCAATGGATGGATTTTCCTGTTTCAGGAAAATATACGTTCCCTTCTTTCAAATAAACAGTTTTCTTTTCCCTTAGAGTCTCTCAGGACAATGTTGGCTGGAGGTGGCCCAATCATAAATGTGCAAAGGGAAGACCAGTATGTATCGTGGCTCAGTGGGAAGAGCACGGGCTTTGGAGTCAGAGGTCATGGGTTCAAATCCCGGCTCCGCAAATTGTCAGCTGTGTGACTTTGGGCAAGTCATTTAACTTCTCTGTGCCTCAGTTATCTCATCTGTAAAATGGGGATTGAGACTATGAGCCCCCCGTGTGACAACCTGATCACCTTGTAACCTCCCCAGCGCTTAGAAGAGTGCTTTGCACATAGTAAGCGCTCAATAAATTCCATTATTATTATTATTATCATTATTATTATTATTATTATGTATCTGGTTCCCTAGGAGAGAAAACCTGAAGAAGACGTTTTAGCTGCATTGCCCCAGTTCACTGCAACAAGATTCATTTCCAAGGGACAACTTCTGCAAGATGAATTAGAAGTGTTCAAGGTCCTCAAGATGGAATCCAATTAAGTACTCTTTTCCCCAGCTTGCTCACCCTATTTGAAACATCTATGCACTTCAATCTGTGACTTCTGGACACTTGATATTCTCCTCCCCCTGCCAACCCCATAGCACTTATGTACATATCTTTAAATTATATATATTGAGTCTGCTGATGGGTAGGGACCGTCTCTATATGTTGCCAGCTTGTACTTCCCAAGCGCTTAGTACAGTGCTCTGCACACAGTAAGCACTCAATAAATATGACTGAATGAATGAATGAATGAATATTATAAATTACTTATTTTTTCATATTAATGTCTGTCTCCCCCTCAAGATTGTAAGCTCATTATGGGCAGGGAACATGTCTAATTCTATTATACTGTACTTGCCCAAGCACTTAGAACAGTGCTCTGCACATAGTAAGCACTCAATAAATGCAATTGATTGATTGATTGAGAACGATGGGTTTGGGGGAAAATATAATGATAATAACAATAATAATGGTGGTATTTGTTAAGCACTTAGCATGTGCAAAGCACTGATCTAAGAATTGGGGGGGGGATACAAGGTGATCAGGTTGTCCCACGTGGGGCTCACAGTCTTAATCCCCATTTTACAGATGAGGTAACTGAGGCCCAGAGAAGTTAAGTGACTTGCCCAAGGTCACACAGCTGACAAGTGGCTGAGCTGGGATTCGAACCCATGACCTCGGACTCCCAAGCCCATGCTCTTTCCACTGGGCCTAGCTGCTTCTCTACACAGGTTGATCACAACCCTCCAGTGTCAGGTCAGTCTACCCACTGAAGCCAAGGGTAACCTTTCTAATTGGAGAAGGTCAGGTATGAAATTTGCAGAAAATCATCATTTCCTAGCTATATTTGCTTCTGCAACTCTGGCCTGAATTTGCCTCAAAATGAGATTCCTTGAACAGGTGACCATTCTGATACCTTAATCCCTGACTGTGCCTCATTCACGGAACTGGTGGGAGAATAAACGAAGCAGTAGCTCTAAAGTTCTTTGATATTTCTGAAGAAAGACTATAAGGCCAAGGTATTATTTTCTGAAATGACAGAGTGATTGACATTACTTTGCAGTTTATCCTGGAATGCTCAATTGATATTGATGTTCCCTGAAAATGTTTCTCTCACTGACCCTGGCTTTAAAAGATTTCATTCCTTCATTAGATCTGAAAATGCTTCTATTAGAGAGAACCCATTTGTAAAATCCCACACGCACAGGAATGTGACTTCTGGACTCTCCCCTGCATGGCTGCTCTTCACTCTCAAGTTTTTGCACATCTTTAGAGACCATCTCTTCTCTCACCCTGAAATCCCTGATGAAACTGAATTTAAGACACAAAAGCCGAATTAATCTGGAAAGGGAAAGTGTTATTAAAAAAACTCTATTGTTCAAATTTAATAATAATGATTTTGTTCATTATTTCTTTATATAATCTCTGGAAGATCAGTATTACATGCCTATTTTACAGATGAGTAAACAGGGGTACAACGAGGTTAAATGACTCCCCAAGGTTTTGCAGTAGAAGGAGGGCAGAGCTGGAATTTGAGGGCAGGGACTATGTATACCAACTCTACTGTACTCTCTTTAATGCCTATTATAGTGGTCTGCCCACAGTAAACACTCAACAAATGCCACCGATTGCTTGACTGATGGATGGGAACTACAGCCCAGAACTATGCTCTTCTCCTCTAAACCTAGCTGTCTTCCAGATAATGGTATAGAGTACAGTTTGACTGCCCCTCCTCATACCCACAAGGGATTAAGTAAAACCGAGCATCATTTAGCCACAGGAAACACACAAAAACTCATCAGCCTTTTGAATTTAACTTCTTATATTCTAAACTACCTTCATTAGCCAAACTTATGCCCTCAAAGAGCGGGAATATATGAAAACATAGAAGCCATTTCATGTAAATGGGCCCTTTGGGGGATTTTACGTGAATTTAGACATTATTGCAAACAGCAAAACTGATATACACCAAAGCCTTCTCTTCTTCATTAGAGTCACAAAGGAAAGGAAGCAAAGGTCAAGAGAAATAATATATGGAAATATTCAAAGTGGTGAAGAAGCTAGGCCTGTATTCTTTAATAAGGAAAACTGAAGATAGAAAACTGATGAGCCCCACCAGAGTTATCACATGACATCAACCAATCCATCAGTGGTATTTATTGAGTGCTTACTCTGTGCAGAGCTTGGGAGAGAAAAACACAAAAGAGTCGGTAGACACGTTCCTGTCCCACAAAGAATTTATGGTCTATCAGCGATTTCCTCTTGGACAATTCTCGTTGGCTATTTTGACAGTTGGAGAATTTACTTCCGTACATTCAGCAACTCTGAAACTGTATGAATATGAGAAGTGGCTTACAGAATCAGGCCAGGACCCATCCAGCCCAGAATTCTGTCTCTGGCAGGGGCAGCAAAGATGCTTGAAGGAATAGTACAATGATTTACCTCCTTATATCCATTCCCAAGGCTAGGAGTGTCTGTACATTTACAGTTTCTAGACTGTAAGCTCGCTGTGGGCAGGGAACGTGTCTACTCGGTTGTACTGTACTGTCCCAAGTGCTTAGTACACAGTAAGGACTCAATAAATACCACTGATTGAGTGAATCGCATTGCATTGCTAGCTTCTCCTATCAACAGTTTATCACGGAACTGTCATCCTGATATTATTTCATCCCCTTCACAACCTTCTAACAACCCTAACTTGTCTTGTCTTAGGCCATCGAGTCGTCTCCGACTCCTAGCGATGCTGTGGACACATCTCTTCCAGAACCCCCAACCTCCACCTGCAATCGTTCTGGTAGTGTATCCAAAGAGCTTTCTTGGTAAAAAATACGGAAGCGGTTTCCCACTGCCTCCTTCCGTGAAGTAAACCTGAGTCTCCGCCTTCGGCTCTCTTCCATACCGCTGCTGCCAGGCACAGGTGTGTTTTGACTTGTAGCAGATTGCCTTTCACTCATTAGCCACTGCCCAAGCTAGGAATAGAATGGATAGGCCTCTGCTTGACTCTTCCTCCCATAGTCAAGACTGGTAGAGTACTGGAAACTCTCCAGGTGCGACTCTGACAGGTGAACAACCCCAACTACCCCTCTGGTAACACAGTGTGGACATCTTGGCACTAAGATTTAGGAAAAGACAGGGAATAGGGCCTGGAATAAATGATGAGGCCCGGACAGGATCATTATAGACCAAACTGATAAGCTAAATAATAATAATAATAATAATGGCATTTGTTAAGTGCTTGCTATGTGCAAAGCACTGTTCTAAGCACTGGGGAGGATACAAGGTGATCAGGTTATCCCACGTGGGGCTCACAGTCTTCATCCGCATTTTACAGATGAGGGAACTGAGGCCCAGAGAAGTTAAGTGACTTGCCCAAAGTCACCCAGCTGACAACTGGCGGAGCCGGGATTTGAACCCATGACCTCTGACTCCAAAGCCCATGCTCTTTCCACTTAGCCACGCTGCTTCTCTAAATGAAACTTATTCACTGGAGCCACATGGCACACGCAAGATAGTTTCGAAGGATCTCAGACAAGACGCAGAGCTCCCAGCACAAATGTACAATCTACTGTTACAAATGGCCACTGAAGCAGGGACTGGCAGTTCACTAGTGTAACTCCAATCTATTCAGAGGCATCCCAAAGGTGATTCTGGCATTTAGAAACCACGGAACCTCACTTCTATTCTTGCCAAATTAGGATAATCTACAATTTAATTAGTATCCAAGGCACAATCTGCTGGGAGAATGACAACATGGTTTCCATAAGAAGCAGAACGGCCTAGTGGGGACCTGGGTTCTAATTCCGGTTCTCTCACATTTCTGCTGTGTGACTTTGGGCAAGTCAGTTCACTTCTCTGTGCCTCGGTTACCTCATCTGGAATAAGGGGATGAAGACTGTGAGCCCCATGTAGAACAGGGACTCTGTCCAACCTAATTAATTTGTATCTACCTAGCGCTTAGAACAGTGTTTGACACATAGTAAGTGCTTAACAAATACTATTATTATTATTGTCATATCTCACTCTGATCTGCCATAATTTTTTTTTGAAGGGTCAACTGGCATGTGGATAGAGGGGAACTAGGACATAGAATGGATTTAGAATTCCAGAAAGTTTCTGTCAAGGTTTCACCTCACAAGCTTTTAAAATCACTGAGTAATCACTGACTAGAAGGAATATTTTGTCACCGGTAAAAACGAGCTGAAAAACTGGAAATGATGGGCAGGGGTAAATGGTTGCTTTTCAGAAATGATTTAGGAAAGAGAATGTGCAGTGAAATCTCAAAGCTTTCCGATGGTGCTGTTCTTCCAGGTGGTGAAGAGGGAATAAAGTCCAGGAAGTTCTTGACGTTGATTGAGTTGAAAAATAATAATAATTTAATAATTATAAAACATATTATGAGCTGACTAGGTAGTAAGCATTGTGCTAAGGTTGGGACAGACACAAGGTAATGACATCAGACAGACTGTTTGTGCCACAATCTAAAAGGGAGGGAGACCATGTCTCTTATCCCATTTTACACATAGGAAAATGAAACACAGAGACACTTTGTTTGCCCAGAGTCACACATGGCAGGTAAACCTCCATGTGGGTAAGTGATCAAAGATGAATTATCAGAAGGAATGTTAGGGATGTAAAAGGAGAAACAATCAAGAACATTAATAATGATCATATTTGTTATCCACTTACTATGTGTCAAACACTGTTCTAAGCATTGGGGTAGATACAAGGTAATCAGGTTGTTCCATGTGGGGCTCACAGACTTAATCCACATTTTACAGATGAGGTAACTGAGGCATAGAGAAGTTAAGTGACATGCCCCAAGTCACACAGCTGGTAAGTACAGTGCTCTGCACACAGTAAGCGCTCAATAAATACGATTGAATGAAATGAATGAATGCCAACCACTGTTCAAAGTGCTGGGGTAGATACAAGGTAATCAGGTGGTCTCATGTAGGGCTCACAGTCATAATCCCCATTTGACAGATGAGGTAACTGAGGCACAGAGAAGTTAACTGACATGCCCAAAGCCAGGATTAGGACCCACGACCCCTGACTCCCAAGTCTGTGTTCTTTCCAGTAAGCCACGCTGCTTCTCTAGACTTCTTCTGGGCAGAGAATGAGTCTACCAACTCCATTGTTTCGTACTCTCTCAAGCGCTTAGTAGTGTTCTACACAGAGTAAGCCCTCAATAAACACCCTTGATTGACTGATTCCCCCAAGCTTTTTGGTGCTGCCTTTCTTGAACCTTTGCATATTTTCTGCCTGCACAACTTCTACTGGCAAACAATTTACTGCATTAAGAAGTGTTTCCTTTCATTTTCTTTGAATCTAACACCTTCAAGCTTCAGTGGGTGTCCTTTCCTACTGGTGTGCTGGAATTTTACAAGCAGCAATTCCATTTTGCCTCCCTCTACACCCTTCATGACATTGAAAACTTGAAGCATGTTCCCTCTCAGTCTTTGCTTTTTTCGAATGAAAGGTCTTAATTTTCTCAGAGGAAGGAGATGGCTCCGGAAATCTGCCTCTATTCCCTTGATTATCACTCTTCCCTCTTCTCTCGCACTTTCCTTCTTCCCTTTCTGCCTCGTCTCTCTGTCCCCGTTCTCTCTCTGCCCTCTCTTTCACTTCCTCCCCTCCCCAACCCAGTTTCCCCTCTCTACCCCATCATCCCTCGCCCCCTCTTTCCCTCCCCACTCCCTTCCAATTTTCTTTGAGGTCATGCCTCATCCTACCCAGGAAATCTGGTTTACACAAGGACACCCCACTTCAGATGAGGAAGAAACAGAATATGAAGAAAAAGAAATCATGGCTTCTACGACAGCAGGCCTACTAATTTTCACTCTAACCAAACATATAATCATTATATCAATAACAAACAATTATTTAGATTTGTGATGCCTTTTCTCCACGGAGTCCCTAGAGAATTTTGAAGCAGCTGCTTGCTAAAGAAGCATCTTGTCTAGAGTTCCCAATACAAGATAAATATGCTCCCCTCCGGAGGCCTGCTAAATAGTCTAGTAGCGCTGTGTATATGAATCCAGAGAGCTGGGCATGGACCTTAACAATTTTTCCTCATCATATTTTACCAAATCAAGTACATCTGTCCACACTTTCTTGCCTTCCTCGTTTTGACTTCTCCATAACTTATTTGTGGACATAAAAAAATGCCACTAACATAACCCTCGGCCCCAAAGCTTCTTTGTCGTGGACAAATTGTTTTAACCTCGAAGGGGTAAACCGTCAGTGGCAGATAGTTCTGTGTATCCCCTGGCACCACATACCTTCACACCCTTATCATTATTATAATTATAAAATTAACAATAATAATTGTGCTACATGTTAAGCATTTAATTACGTGCTAAGCTCTGGGCTAAGTGTTGGGATAGGTATAATATAATTTATTGTTATATTGAATTATCCCAAGCGCTTAGAACAGTGCTTAGCTCACAGTAAGCATTCAATAAATACAACTGAATGAATGAATGAATGACTGGCTGAATGAATGAATGTAGTCAGATAAGATATAGTCCCAATCCAACCCAAGGTTCACTAAGAGAAGCAGTATGGCATAGTGGATAGAGCATGGGCTTGGGAGTTAGAAGTTCATGGGTTCTAATCACAGCTCCACCGCTGGTCTGCTGTGTGACTTTGGGCAAGTCAATTCACTTCTCTGTGCCTCAGTTACCTCATCTGAAAAACGAGGCTTGAGAGTAGGAGCCACACGGGGGACAGGGACTTTGTCCAACCCGGTTGGCTTCTATCCACCCCAGTGCTTAGTACAGTACCTGGCACATAGTAAGTGCTTAATAAATACCACAGTTAATATTATTACTAAGGGAGGAGGGAAAACTGATAATTAATCCCCTTTATACAAATAAGCAAAACAGGAACCGAGAGAAGTCAAATGACTTGCCCAAGGTTACACTGGGAGCAAATGGCCTTGAGCGGAAAGACCAAACCAAAAAAGGATGTGAAACTGTAACAACGGTCCTGGAGTGATCTTGTTACTTGAAATCCACTCCCCTTCTACTCTTCCCAACTTCACACATCTACATCTTTCCTATTACTTCATTCGTACCTTTTATTTGTGGCAACGGGGATCCTCCACCCCTTGATCTGACTCAGCTCGGTGTCGGAAATCTCGATCTGCAAAGGGAGCCGAGGGACCCAAACCGTCACTTGGAGCTGCGTGGTGAAATGCTGATACGTGAAGTTGACGACGGTGTCCACTTTGCTCTTCATTTCTTTTCCATTAACAAAAATGGAGTCACAGCTGTCAGAAACCTTGTGGGGAGGGGGAAAGAAAAAAGGTATCTCAAGTGCATTACAGAAGAAAAACTAGAATATGTTACTTCATGAGAGAGAAGTGGTACTTATTTATCTCCTGCAAATACAGCACTAGTTATATGAGTTCTACATACTGTAATTTGTGTTTTCTAATTAGTAGCGAACAATGATAAATGGACTCCAGCAATACAATTTCCTATAACTCAGTACGGATGAGTTAAACTACAAAAATAATATAATGAAGTTACATAATCTCTGTCAGTTTTTCATTCCAAATGTATTACATTGACATATAACTCAAATTTTAGTTGCATCAAATTTTAAGCTTGGAACATATTGGAAATGCACAAAAAAATGGCCATATGTTACGAAGAAGTGACTCTGTCTCAGCCATAAACAGAACCTTAAAAAAAATACCCTAAGAACTGTGGGACTGTGTGATAGATGAAATCTCTCCAGGTAACTGTTCATGAAATAAATTCAAATGCAGGTGTAATTATTTTGAGAACCTCTAAGCAGTAATTTTTCAGAAATGTATGCAAGGATGGAACATTTGTTTTGTAACATTTCCGCACAGCACTTCAAATGGACTACTTGCAGTACAAGTAGCATCACCAAATTCCAGCTTCCATTTTCTGAAGAGGAAATTGAACTTAAAAAAATATTTCTTTTCCTACTCTTAAACAGTTCATCTAGAATGTTGTTATTCATCTTTTACATTTGACCATATCAGAATTGCACTTGAAATAAAAAATATGTCACTTTATAAATTCATGTCTTATGACATCCAGAAAATTGTGGGGAATAAAAAGAAGAGATCAGGATACAAAGATTCTGTGAAAATCCTGGAAAACTTCTACTTGCCATTGGGACCATGTTGCCAGATCTAGACCAAATGACAAATCTGATTTTGTTTCCTGAGGGAAAAACAACCAAAGTTACCATGTAGAGTTGAAAAGAAATGAAGGTCAACAATAAACGTCCCCATCAATACTTCCCAGTACAGTACAATAAAACACAAAGACAAGCACTAATTGAATGGAAGAGCTTAAAATGACCCAGAGTGCAGGCCAAATTCACAAACACAAACTGCATCGAATGTATTAAAACTGGTCATATCCACCCCACGACAATGCATCATAAACCTGTGGAATTTTTAAGGGTACAAATCAAGGTCAGTAATAGGAAAAGAACTTGAAATTGCACATCAGAACCCTGTGTTTGGGAGCCTTGCTGGGCATAGGATCAGAAAGATGTATTTAAGAAAATTTAAAGTGAGCATGATACATGTACTTTACTGAGAAAATTGAAACTATCAGGCATGATCTCCATAAACTCCTGATTCTCTCCAGTCCTTGTTTTCTCCTGACCCTTCTTCAACTCTCCCATCCTTCCCAGCAGTATCTCAAGAGGAGATCTCCCACCTTCTCTCAAAATCCACCCCCTCCACCTGCGCATCCAACCCTATCCCTTCGCACCTTAACACTGTCCCCTCCCTTCTTCCCTTTCTGATCACCATCTTCAAACGTTCCCTCTACAATGCTTCCTCACTGCTTTCAAACACAGCCATGTCTTCTCATCCTAAAAAAACCCTCCCTGATCCTACGGTTCCCTCCAGTTATCGCCCCATTTCTCTCCTACCATTCCTCTTCAAACTCCTTGAGCGAGTTGTCTACACCCACTGTCTCAAGTTCCTCTTCTCCAATTCTCTCCTTGATCCTCTCCAATCTGGCTTCCGTCCCCTTCTTTCAACAGAAACCACCCTCTCAAGGGTTACCAATGATCTCCTTGAAAAATCCAATGGCCTCTACTCAATTCTAATCCTCTTTGAACTCTCAACTGCCTTTGACATTGTCAATAACCCCCCTCTCCTGGAAACGTTATCCAACCTCGACTTCACTGATGCTGTCCTCTCCTGGTTCTCCTCCTATCTCTCTGGCTTTTCATTTTTGGTCTCTTTCATGGACTCCTCTGCCTCCCATTCTCTAATTATGGGAGCCTCTCAAGGTCTAGTTCTGGGTCCCCTTCTATTCTCCATCTACATCCACTCCCTTGGAGAACTCATTAGCTCCCATGGCTTCAGCTACCACCTCCATGAGGATGATTCCCAAATCTTCATCTCCAGCCCTTCTCTCCCTCCCTCTTTGCAGTCTTGCATTTCCTTCTGTTCTCGAGACATCTCTACTTAGATGCCCTAGCAACACCTCAAACTTAACATATCATGTCCAAAACAGAACTTCTTGTCTTCCCACCTAAACCCTGTCCACCCCTTGATTTTCCAGTCCCTGTAGACTGCACCTCCCTCCTTCCTGTCTCACAAGCTCGTAACCCTGGAATTATCTTTGACTCATCTTTCTCATTCAACCCACATACTCAATAGATCACTAAATCAGGTCGGCTTAACCTTCACAACACCACTAAAATCCACCCTTTCTTCTCCATCCAAACTGCTACTACATTAATCCAAGCAGTTACCTTATCCCACCTTGATTACTGTACCAGACTCCTTGCTCACCTCCCTGCCTCCTGTCTCTTCCCACTCCAGTCCATACTTGCTGCCTGGATCATTTTTCTGAAAAATATTCCGTCCCCATACCACAAGAACCTCCAGTGGTTGCACATCCACCACTGCATCAAACAGAAACTCCTTACCATAGGTTTTAAAGCATTCAATCACCTCACCCCCTCCCACCTCATCTCACTGCTCTCTTACAGCAATCCAGCTCGCATACTTCACTGTTTTAATGCCAATTCATATACTGTACCTTAATCTCATCTATCTCACCATTGACCTCTCACCCACTTCCTTTCACTGGCTTGGAACACTCTCCCTCTTCAAATGTGACAATTACTCTCTTCACCTTCAAAATCATATTGAAAGTATGTACACCTCCTCCAACAGCCCTTTCCTGATTAATCCCTCATTTCCTCTTTTACCACTCCCTTCTGTGCTGCCGTGATTTATTCCTTTTTTTCACCTCTCCTTCAGCCGCACACCACTTATGTACATAGCCATAATTTATTTGTTTATATTAATGTTTGATTCCCCTCTGATCCATGTACAATAAAACAGAGTTGGTAGACATGTTTCTTGCCCACAAGTTTACCTAACCTGTAGACTTCACTTTTCTAAAAACAACGTACTTAGTGTGCCTAGATATCTTTTCCCTCACCTTTCAACCCTTGCTCAGTTTCTCCTTCCTGCCTGAGACTCCCTGCCTCTTCCTTACATAAGCAACATGGTTTAAGGGAAAGAGCCCGGGCTTCAGAACCAGAGGTCACGGGTTCTCATTCCAGCTCCGCCACTTGTCTGCTGTGTGACCTTGGGCAAGTCACTTAACTTCTCTGCGCCTCAGTGACCTCATCTATAAAATGGGTATGACCCCCATGTGGGACAACCTGATCACCTTGTATCCACCCAGCACTTAGAACAGTGCTTCACACATAGTAAGCACTTAACAAATGCCATCATTATTTGTTTATTTATTATTCCTTTCCAACAGACCACCACTTTCCCAATCTTCAAAGCCCTACTAAAATCTTTTCTCTTCCAGGAAGCTTTCCCTGATTAGCCTCTCAACTCCCTTTCCTCTCTACTGCATTACCTATGCACATGTCTCTGTACCCTTTAGGCACTTTAAATCTCTGTAATCTCCTTGAGGGCAAGAATCATGTCTTTCACCTCTACAGTTTTCTCCCAAGCACTTAGTACAGTGCTCTGTACACAATAGGTACTCAATATGTATTTTTATTGAATAGAGGAATTCGACACAAAGGATTTACATTATGCCCTTCTGATGTGAGTTTCCTGATTTGATGGAGGTAAGTTGGAGGGAGGGAGATGGGGAAGAATCAAAGAATCAAAGAGCATTTCCACGTTTCTTCCTTTAACTTCCAACTGCTTTTATGAATATAAAAGGCAAGGTTTCTCCATGTGATCCATTTCCAAGGACCTCCTAATTTCTATTGCTGAGACCCAATGCATTTATTCAGAACCCTTCATTTTTAAGTGGGACTTTAAATACTTCTCCTTGATACAGTTTTGGACCACACAAAGTCTGTACTGGTAGAAAGTATAAGAGAGTGTAGTGGTCTATCTAGTGGATAGATCATGGGCCTGGGAGTAAGAAGGACCTGGGTTCTAATCCTGACTCTGCCACTTTTCTGCTGTGTGGCCTTAGGCAAATCACTTTTCTTCTCTGTGCCTCAGTTATTTTGCTGTAAAATGGCCATTTAGACTGTGAGTCCAAGGTGGGACATGGACTGTGTCCAACCAGATTAGCTCGCATCTATACCAGTGCTAATAAAGTGCATGGTACATAGTAAGCACTTAACAAATACCACTTTCTTTAAATGTGAAGAGTTACCAAGAGATTATTCAGCCCTGAACCTCCAGAACACTTTTACCTGAAAACCCTGAAAATTAAGACTCTAAGTAAGAATGACAGAAATAAAACTACTGCATTTTGAGATTGGGTTTATTATCACTGAAAGTATACCCACCATTGCCTGTCTCACATTCATTCGATCATATTTATTGAGCAGAGCACTGTACTAAGTGTTTGGGAGAGCACATTAAAGCAATAAACAGTCACATTCCCTGCCCATGACAGCTTACAGTCTGGTGGGGGGGGGGGCAGACATCAATACAAGTAAATAAAATAAAACTACAGATAATAATAATAATAATGATAGCATTTATTAAGCGCTTACTAAGTGCAAAGCACTGTTCTAAGCGCTGGGGAGGTTACAAGGTGATCAGGTTGTCCCACGGGGGGCTCACAGTCTTAATCCCCATTTTACAGATGAGGTAACTGAGGCCCAGAGAAGTTAAGTGACTTGCCCAAAGTGACTTGCTGGCTATTGACACAGCCGGGATTTGAACCCACGACCTCTGACTCCAAAGCCTGGGCTCTTTCTACTGAGCCACGCTGCTTCTCTGATCTGTACGTAAGTGCTGTGAGGCTGGGAGACAGGAATAGCAAAGGGAGGAAGTCAAGTGCTTTGCACATAGTAAGTGCTTAATAAATGTCATTATTATTATTATTATTATTAAGGCAAGGCAGAAGGGAGCGGGAGATGAAGAAAAATGGGGCTTAGTCTGGGAAGGCCTCTTGGAGGAGACGTGACTTCAATACAGCTTTGTAGAAATGGAGAGTAATTGTCTGTTGGATTTGAGAAGCGAGGGAGTTCCAGGTCAGAGGCAAGATCTGGGTTAGGGGTCAGTGGCGAGACAAGCAAGGCATATAGAGTGGGTTAGCACTAGATGAGTATGTGGGCTGGGTTGGAGATGGAGAGAAGCGAGGCGAGGTAGGAGGGGGCAAAATGGTGAAATGCTTCAAGCCAATCGTGAGGAGTTTTTGTTTGATGTGGAGGTGGATGTGTGGCTCAGTTGAAAGAGCCCGGGCTTGGGAGTCAGAGGTCACGGGTTCTAATCCCAGCTCTGCCACTTGTCAGCTGTGTGACTTCGGGCAAGTCACTTCACTTCTCTGGGCCTCAGTTACCCATCTGTAAAATGGGGATTAAGACTGTGAGCCCCATGTGGGACCCCCTGATCCCCTTGTATCTACCCAGCACTTAGAACAGTGCTTTGCACACAGTAAGTGCTTAACAAATACCATCATTATTATTAAGCAGGCTCCTCCTCCCCCTCCCATCCCCTTACTGTAGGGGTTCCTCAAGGGTCAGTTCTTGGTCCCCTTCTGTTCTCTATCTACACTTATTCCCTTGGTGAACTCATTCGCTCCCACGGCTTCAACTATCATCTCTACGCTGATGTCACCCAAACCTACATCTCCGTCCCAACTCTCTCTCCCTCCCTCCAGGCTCGTGTCTCCTCCTGCCTTCAGGACATCTCCATCTGGATGTCTGCCCACCATCTAAAACTCAATATGTCCAAGACTGAGCTCCTTATCTTCCCTCCAAAACCCTGTCCTGTCCCTGACTTTCCCATCACTGTAGACGGCACTACCAACCTTCCCGTCTCACAAGCCCGCAACCTTGGTATCATCCTCGACTCCACTCTCTTGCTCACCCCACACATCCAATCCGTCACCAAAATCTGCCGGTCTCACCTACGCAACCTCGCCAAGATTCGCCCTTTCCTCTCTATCCAAACTGCTACCTTGCTGGTTCAATCTCTCATCCTATTCTGACTGGATTAGTGCATCAGCCTCCTCTCTGATCTCCCATCCTCCTGGCTCTCTCTGCTTCAATCTATACTTCACTCTGCTGCCTGGAGTATCTTTATATAGAAACACTCTGGGTATGTCACTCCCCTCCTCGAAAATCTCCAGTGGTTGCCTGTCAACCTACGAATCAAGCAAAGACTCCTCTCTCTCGGCTTCAAGGCTCTCCATCACCTCACCCCCTCCTACTTCACCTCCCTACTCTCCTTCTACAACCCAGCTTGCACCCTCCGCTCCTCTGCTGCTAACCTCCTCACTGGGCCTCGTTCTCGCCTGTCCCACCTTCAATCCCTGGGGCCCACATCCTTCCCCTTGCCCGGAATGCCCTCCCTCCATCCATCCACCAAACTAGCTCTCTTCCTCCCTTCAAAGCCCTACTGAGAGCTCACCTCCTCCAGGAAGCCTTCCCAGACTGAGCCCCCATTTTCCTCTCCTCCTCCCCATCCCCCCCACCCTACCTTCTTCCCCTCCCCAAAGCACTTGTATATATTTGTACATATTTATTACTCTATTTATTTTACTTGTACATAGTTACTATTCTATTTATTTTGTTAATGATGTGCATATAGCTATAATTCTATTCTGACAGTTTCGACATCTGTCTGCATGTTTCGTTTTGTTGTTTGTCTTCCCCTTCTAAACTGTGAGCCCATTGTTGGGTAGGGAACGTCTCTATGTGTTACCGACTTGTACTTCCCAAGCGCTTAGTACAGTGCTCTGCACACAGTAAGTGCTCAATAAATACGATTGAATAAACCACTGGAGTTTTTTGAGGAGCAGGGTAATATGTCCTGAATATTTCTGCAGAAAAACGATCCAGGCAGCAGGGTAATGTTTCTATGTGTTGCTGCAATCAGTTGTGTAAAGTTAACAACTTGGATATTTAGGTCAAATGGAAATGAGCTGTAATTAACCTTTCAGAGATTTCTAACAGGTGGTTAATGCCAATTTCCACCTGCTATCCTATATCACAAAAATCACTGGACATTCATTCTTCATTTTGAACTGGGTGTGGGAAATCTCTCATTTTTGCAAAAACACCAAAATGAATGAATGTTCAAGCCACATAGAAAAATAAAATGAATATCAGTAGGGTTAGTTTTTTTCTTCCCACAAGGCCAAGAAAGTTACCATCATGGTCTTGCTTCACCTGAGGGACAGGAATTCCAAAAGCCAGTGTCCAGAGAAAGATACTTCCAAGAACTGGGGTTGTAACACAGGTGATGATGATGATGATGATGGCATTTATTAAGCGCCTATGTGCAAAGCACTGTTCTAAGCATTGGGGAGGTTACAAGGTGATCAGGTTGTCCCATGGGCGGCTCACAGTCTTAATCCCCATTTTTACAGACGAGGTAACTGAGGCCCAGAGAAGTTAAGTGACTTGCCCAAAGTCACACAGCTGACAATTGGTGGAGCCAGAATTTGAACCCATGACCTCTGACTCCAAAGCCCGTGCTCTTTCCACCGAGCCACGCTGCTTCATGGTGGATATAGGATATAGGGACAGGATATATAGGATACAGGGACAGGTGGATACAGGGACAGCGTCAAAGTGAAGTCACTCCCAATGTCAAGTGTTTAGTACAGTGCCAAGTGCTTAGTACAGTGCTTTACACACAGTAAGTATTCAGTAAATGTGACTGAATGAAAGAGAGTGAAGCCAGGCACCCAGGCTCAACCACAGTCTTCCATCTCAGCTCAAAAAAGTGTCCATGACCCCATGGACATCAGAGCAATTAATCAATGATACTTATTGAGCACTATACTTAGTGCATGGGAGACTACAATGAAACAGAGTTGGTAGATACATTCCCAGCCCACAAGGAAGCAGCGTGGCTCAGTGGAAAGAGCCTGGGCTTTGGAGTCAGTGGTCATGGGTTCAAATCCCGTCTCCGCCAATTGTCAGCTGTGTGACTTTGGGCAAACCACTTAACTTTTTTGTGCCTCAGTTCTCTCATCTGTAAAATGGGGATTGACTGTGAGCCCCCTGAGGAACAACCTGATTACCTTGTAACCTCCCCAGCACTTAGAACAGTGCTTTGCACGTAGTAAGTGCTTAATAAATGCCACTATTACTATTATTATTATTATCATTACAGTCTAGTGGGGGAGGCAGACATTAAAATAAAGTACGGATATGCACGTAAGCACTGTTTAAATAGTACAGAGCCAAGTGCTTAGGAAACATACAATCAATCAATCGTATTTACTGAGCACTTACTGTGTGCAGAGCACTGTACTAAGCGCTTGGGAAGTACAAGTTGGCAACACATAGAGACAGTCCCTACCCAGCAGAGGGCTCACAGTCTAAAAGACTAAGTCTGTATACAGGGAGAAAAAGTAGGGGAAATGTGGGACTAGTTAAGGAAGGCCTCTGAAGATGTGATTTTAGTAGGGCTTTGAAGGTGAGGAGAGTCATGGTCTGATATAGGGGAGGGGAGAGGGGGCTTGGGGCCAATAGAGGATGTGGGTTAGGGGTTAGTGGCAAGGTAGATGAGACTGAGATACAGATAATAGGTTGCATGTTAAAGGTGTTAAGTGTGTGGGCTGGGTTGTAAAAGGAAATCAGTGAGGTAAGGCAGGAAGGGAATTACTGATTGAGTGCCTTAACTACAATGGTAAGGAGTTTCTGCTTGATGCAGAGGTGGATGGGCAATCACTGGATGTTCTTGAGGAATGGGGAGATGGAGACAGAATGGTTTTTATGAAAAACGATCTGGGCAGCGGAATGATGTGTGGGCTGGAGTGTGGAGAGATAGCCAAAGCCTGCATACCTCTGAGTTAACATGGGTCTGGGTACCAATTGCCTTTCAAAGCTGAACTCACCGGATTTCGATTTTTCCACCTGGAGATGTATGAACAAATATTTAAAACACCTTACAGAAATGAAGTTTTCTGTTCAAAAAGCTCTCTTATCCCAGTCTCATTGCTAGGTCTGTATATTTGCCATCTGTATAGAACATCAAACTCAAATCCAGGCCAAAAGTCAACCCAAGCACACTTCCTATGGGTTTAATTATTGTGGCATTTGTTTAGCATTGTAATGATGATGATGATGATGATGATGGCATTTGTTAAGCACTTACTATGTGTCAAACACTGTTCTAAGCGCTGGGCGGGGGGGTAGAAGGTAGTCAGGTTGTCCCTTGTGAGGCTCACACTTTTAATCCCCATTTTACAGATGAGGTAGTTGAGGCACAGAGAAGTTAAGTGACTTGCCCAAAGTCACACAGTTGACAAGTGGCAGAGCCGGGATTAGAACCTGTGACCTCTGACTCTCAAGCCCGTGCTCTTCTCACTGAGCCACGATACTTCTCGTCTCATTTTATTCCCTCCCTCTTCATATCCAACAGACCACTGCTTTCCCCATCTTCAAAGCCTTAATATAAATCCCATCTCATCCAGGCAGCCTACCCTGACTAATTTCTTATTTCCCTCTCTGATTTCCCCATGTCATTTTCTTTCTCTATTGGGTCACGTATGCACTCACCTCCTAGACATTTTGGTATTCACCCCACTTCACTCCTTCAGCACAAATCTTCACACTCAGTTGCTTCCACTACATGTAATTCACTTTAATGTCTGTCTTCCTTGTTAGACTGTGAGCTCCTTGAGGGCAGACATCAGGTCTTCCACTCTATTATACTCTCCAAATGCTTTGCGTACAGTGCTCTGCACACAGTAAGTGCTCAGTTACCACTTAAGGATTATACTTAGAACTGGGACAGACCCAGTGCAAGCAGAAGGGACACAATCTCTATCCTACATGGGGGTCCAGTATAAGTTCTTTCCCCATCCTCCTTCTACCATTCTACCATCCTCCAGACTGCAAGCTCATTGTGGGCAGGGAACGTGTCTAATAATTCTGTTGCATGCTCCCAAGTGCTTAGACCAGTGGTCTGTGCATATTAAGAGCTCAATAAACATCATTCCTCTCCAATCACCTTGAGCTAGTTGCCCACGCCCGCTGCCTCCACTGCATTTGTTCAATCCATTTATTCAATCATATTTAGCAAGCGCTTAGTGCGTGCAGAGCACTGTATGAAACGCTTGGGAGAGTACAATATAACAATAAATTGACACATTCCCTGCCGGCAACAAGTTTAGAGTCTAGAAGGAGGAGGCAGACATTACTATAAATAAATTACAGATATGTCCATAAGTTCTCTGGGGCTGGGAGTGGGAAAGGACAAAGGGAGCAAGTCAGGGTGATGCAGAAGGGAGTGGGAGAAGAGGAAAGGGGGGCTTAGTCAGGGAAGGACTCTTGGAGATGTGCCTTCAGTAAGGCTTTGAAGGAGGGGAGAGTAACTGTCAGTTGGATCTGAGGAGGGAGGGCGTTCCATTCATTCATTCATTCAATCATATTTATTGAGTGCTTACTGCGTGCAGAGCACTGTACTGAGCGCTAGGGAAGTACAAGTTGGCAACATACCGAGACAGTCCCTACCAAACAATGGGCTCACAGTCAAGAAGGGGGAGACAGACAACAAAACAAAACATGTGGACAGGTGTCAAGTCACCAGAATAAATAAAAATAAAGCTAGATACACATCATTAACAAAATAAATAGAATAGTAAATCTGTACAAGTAAAATAAATAGAGTAATAAATCTGTGCAAACATATATACAGGTGCTGTGGGGAGGGGAAGGAGGTAGGGCAGGGGGGATGGGGAGGAGGAGAGGAAAAAGGGGCAGGACGTAGGTGAGGGGTCAGTTCTTTCCTTGACCTCCTCCAATCTGGCTTCTTCCCCCTTCACTCCACAGAAACTGCCCTCTCCTGTCTTTCTATTCTCCAGCTACATCCACTCCGTTGGAGAAGTCATTCGCTCTCATGGCTTCAACTAACATCTCTATTTGGATGATTCCCAAATCTGCATCTCCAGTCCTGATCTCTCTCCTTCTCTGCAGTCTGGTATTACCTCCTACCTTCACGACATCTCTACTTGGATGTCCTGCCAACAACTCAAATTTAACATGTCTTAAACAGAACCCATCTTCCCACCCAAATCCTTCCCTCCCCCGACTTTCCCATCACTTTAGACAGCACTAATTATCCTCCCTGTCTTTCAAGCCTGTAACCTTGGCATTATCCTTGACTTCATATCTCTCATTCAACCCAAACATTCATGAAATCTTGTCAGTTCAACCTTCACATCATTACAACCTGCCCTTTCCTCTCCATCCAAACTGTTACCACCTTAATCTAAGTACTTATCCTATTGTGCCTTGATTACTGCATCAGCCTGCTTGCTGACCTGTCTCTTGTCTCGACCCACTTCAGGGCATGCTTCACTCTGCTGCCCAGATCATTTTTCTACAAAACCATTCAGTCCATGTTTCCCCACCCATCAAGAACCTTCAGTGGTTGCCCATTCACCTCAGTATAAAACATAAACTCCTCATCATTGTCTGTAAAGCATTCATTCATTCAATCGTATCACTTACTGTGTGCAGAGCACTGTACTAAGCACTTGGGAAGTACAAGTCGGCAACAGATAGAGACAGTCCCTACCCAACAATAGGCTCACAGTCTAGAAGGGGGAGACAAACAGAACAAAACATGTAGACAGGTGTCGAAATCGTCAGAACAAATAGAATTAAAGCTATATGCACATCATTAACAAAATAAATAGAATAGTAAATATGTACAAGTAAAATAAATAGAGGAATAAATCTGTACAAATATATGCAAGTGCTGTGGGGAGGAGAAGGATGGGGCGGATGGGGAGGAGAGGAAAAAGGGGGGCTCAGCCTGGGAAGGCCTCCTGGAGGAGGTGAGCTCTCAGTAGGGCTTTGAAGGGAGGAAAAGGGCTACCTTGGCGGATGTGTGGAAGGAGGGCATTTCAGGTCAGGGGAAGGAAGTGGGCTGGTGGTTGACAGCGGCACAGGCAAGAACGAGGCACAGTGAGGAGGTTAGAGGCAGAGGAGCGGAGGTGTGGGCTGGGCTGGAGAAGGAGAGAAGGGAGATGAGGTAGGAGGGGGCGAGGTGATGTACAGCCTTGAAGCCGAGAGTGAGGAGTTTTGGCTTGATTCGTAGGTAGACAGGTAGCCACTGGAGATTTTTGAGGAAGGGAGTGACATGCCCAGACCGTTTCCGTACAAACATAATCCAGGCAGCAGAGTTAAGTATAGACTGAAGTGGGGAGAGACAGGAGGATGGGAGATCAGAGAGGAGGCTGATGCAGTAATCCAGTCAGGATAGGATGAGAGATTGAACCAGCAAGGTAGCAGTTTGGATGGAGAGGAGAGGGCAGATCTTGGCTATGTTGTGGAGGTGAGACCGGCAGGTTTTGGTGACAGACTGGATGTGTCGGGGGAATGAGAGAGAGGAGTCGAGGATGACACCAAGGTTGCGGGCTTGTGAGACGGGAAGGATGGTAGTGTCGTCTACAGTGATGGGAAAGTCAGGGAGAGGGCAGGGTTTGGGAGGGAAGATAAGGAGTTCAATATTGGACATATTGAGTTTTAGATGGCAGGCAGACATCCAGATGAAGATGTTCTGAAGGCAAGAGGAGATATGAGCCTGAAGGGAGAGAGAGAGAGCAGGGGCAGAGATGTAGATTTGGGTGTCATCAGCATAGAGATGATAGTTGAAGCACTCAATCACCTTGCACCATCCTACCTTACCTCTCTAGTTTCTTACACAACACAGCCCATAGACTTCACTCCTCAAATGCTAACCTACTCACTGCACCTCAATCTCATCTCGCCAACAACCTCTCACTCACATCCTGCCTCTGGCCTGCAACTCTCTCACCCTTCATATCCAATAGTTCCCCCTCTTCAAAGGCTTATTAAAAGCACGTATCCTCCAGGATTTCTTCCTGGAGTAAGCCCTCATTTCCTCTTCTCCCACTCATTCATTCAATCGTATTTATTGAGCGCTTACTGTGTACAGAGCACTGTACTAAGCACTCCATTCTGAATTGTCCTTGCACTTGGATTTACACATTTTATTCAACCCTCCTTCAGTCCTACAACACATATGAGGAGCAGCGTGGCTCAGTGGAAAGAGCACGGGCTTTGGAGTCAGAGGACATGGGTTCAAATCGTGGCTCCGCCAATTGTCAGCTGTGTGACTTTGGGCAAGTCACTTAACTCCTCCGGGCCCCATTTACCTCATCTGTAAAATGGGGATTAACACTGTGAGCCCCCCGTGGGACAACCTGATCACCTTGTAACCCCCCCAGCACTTAGAACACTGCTTTGCACATAGTGTTTAATAAATGCCATCATTATTATTATTATTATTATACATATATATCCACATAGTATTTATTTATATTAATGTCTGTTTCCCCCTCTTGACTGTGAGCAGGGATCACATCTACCAACTCTGTTATAGTGTACTCTCCCAAACTCTCCATACTTGTAGTGTTGTGCACACAATATATGTTCAGTAAATACTATCGAATGATTGAACGGGAAGGAAGAGAAGGCATCTTATGCCCATTTATACTGAGGAGGAAACTGAGGTACAGAGAAATTAAGTGACTTGTCCAAGATAACACCTTAGGAAAGAGGCAGAGCTGAGATTAGAACCCAGGTGTCCCAACTCCCAGGCCCATACGACTTTCCACTCAGCCCCACTGCTATTCATCTGGAGCCTTTAAATGAAAATCTGCATGACCTCAGACAAAGATATGGAGTTAGTCAATCCAGGAGATTTGCTCCCACTAACCCTATCGTAGGCTACTGAGAAGAGAAGCTAAGGTGTAGCTTACAAAAAAAAATCAGCAAATGACGACAAAATGGCAAGGTAAACAGTTTAATGAGAAAGCCAGACCCATGCAGTTTTCCACTTTGGTGGCCATCAATCTCATGGGCATATCTCACCGCCAAATGGAACTTGTAACAACCTTTCAGACATAAGGAGGTTTCTGAGAGAGCTGAATATGACATTCTTTTAGCCTTTCAAATATTCTGTGAAATAGCCCACTTTTACCATCCTCTCATTGTTGTTATTTTAAAAAGGGAAGAAAGAAATGACCAACCAAGCAAATTACAGCACACTAGAAAGGTCACAGTAACACAGTATGTGGCTGTCTCTCATAGAATGTTTGAGGGATTTAAAAAAATCTCATTATAGTGTTCAAGACTGTGAAGATAACAATAGTAACAGGACATTAACAAGAATGGAAAATGAAATGTACACCATCATCTAGTTATCTTAAAATTATAATTCTGTGATACTTACACAGTGCCAAACCTAACTACCTTAACTTCTGTTCAGCTCAAAGAAAATAATGGCGATCCTTTATAAAACGAAAAATACAAATCTGACTGACTTTCAGTAGCATTATATTTAACATTTTTTTTACCCACACCATCCTTTTGAATCCATTCATTTGTTCAATTGTATTTATTAAGCATCTACTGTGTGCAAAGCACTATGCTAACTGCTTAGCACTGTACTAAGTGCTTAGCACTCCAGTTGTAGTTTGAACTGCTTACTTTGATGCCAAACACAAGAATCTAGATGATGACAGCACAATTTCCAACCTTAATAATAAGTCACTAATCATATCACACTGGTTCACATATACTGCATAAATTATGCACTTCACATCCCATTCTTCAGCACACATATTTATTATCTATTTTAAGGTCCAATTCCTTCCTACTATTTTTCAACTTCATTTTCCTTGGTTTGGATTCCCTTGTCTCCATTGGTCCCTACTCTCATTTTTCTTTAAGTTGTGAACAACTGTGAATCAAAAAAGAAGAAATCTCTAAATGAGGAGCAGCTGAGGAGACAGCATGGCTTAACAGAAAGAATGTGGAATTTAGAATTACAGGATCAAAGTTTCAATCCTGGTTCCTCCACTTACCTGCTGTGTGACCTTGGTCGAGCAACTTATATTATCTCTGCTTCAGCTTCCTCAAATTGGAAAATGTGGATAAAGTAGGGCTGTGAGACCCATGTGACTTGGGAGCTGTTTATCTTGTATCTGTTTCAGCACTTAGCACTGTGCTTGGTAAATAATAAAAGCTTAATTGGTACCACCATTAAAAATGGTTTACAGATTTCTATTCCATGTATATGGGATTACGAGAGAGGGAAATTAGTTACCAGTAACTCACTATAATAATAATAATAATAATGGCATTTATTAAGCACTTACTATGTGCAAAGCACTGTCCTAAGCGCTGGGGAGGTTACAAGGTGATCAGGTTGTCCTACAGGGTGCTCACAGTCTTCATCCCCATTTTACAGATGAGGTATCTGAGGCCCAGAGAAGTTAAGTGACTTGCCCAAACTCACACAGCTGACAATTGACAGAGCCGGGATTTGAATCCAAGACCTCTAACTCCAAAGCCCACTCTCTTTCCACTGAGCCACGCTGCTTCTTCTGCATCATTAGATGCAAGCTGTTTCCTGTCTCTTGGATACAGTTGGAATTGGAGGAAGAGCCAAAACAGTAAGTAACCAAGGAAAAACCCTAGATTATTTTATAAGGGTCTTGACGCAAAACACATATCAAGTAAACAATCAATCCATCAGTGGTATTTATTGGATTTTTTACAGCATGCAGGGCACTGTACTAATCACTTGGGAAAGTAATAATAATAATAATGATGATGATGGCATGTATTAAGCACTTACTGTATGCAAGGCACTGTTCTAAGTGCTGGGGAGGTTACAAGGTAATCAGGTTGTCCCACAGGGGGCTCATAGTCTTAATCCTCATTTTACAGATGAGGTAACTGAGGCACAGAGAAGTGAAGTGACTTGCCCAAAGTCACACAGCTGATAATTGGCAGAGCTGGGATTATGGGAGATGGGAAGCAGCATAGCCTAGTGGAAAGAGCAGGCATCTGGGAGTCAGAGGCCCTGGGTTTCCAAACCTGCCTCTGCCACTTCCCTGCGGTGTGAATTTGGACAAGTCACTTCACTTCTCCATGCCTCAGTATCATCCACAAAAAAGGGACTTAATACCTGTTCTCCAACCCATTAGACGGTGGGCTCCATGTAGGATGGAGACTGTGCCCAATCTGATGAGCTTGTATCTACCCCAGTACTTAGAATAGTGCCTGGCACATAGCAAGCACTGCACTAAGCAGTGGAGTGCTCTGCACACAGTAAGCACTCAATAAGTACGACTGAATGAATGAATACAAGGTGATCAGGTCGGTCACAGTCCTTGTCCCACTCAGGGCTCACAATCTTAATCCCCATTTTTCAGAGGATAACTGAGGCACAGAGAAGTACCTCTGTGCCTCATTAATAAAATAAATAGAATAGTAAATATGTACAAGTAAAAATAGAGTAATAAATCTGTACAAACATATATACAGGTGCTGTGGGGAGAGGAAGGAGGTAGGGCGGGGGGATGAGAGGAAAAGGGGGGCTAGTCTGCAAGACAGTGAAGAACCAATGGAGATTTTTAGAAGGGAAGTGATATGGCCCGATTATGGTTTTAAAAGAAGATACAGAGAAAGTAAAATAGATTGAAGAAGAAGAAACTGGAGGGAGAGAGAAATACGGAGGTCGTTATTAGTCCAGGCCAGATGACAACAAAAGCATAAAGAAGAGCAGTAGTCGTAAGACGGGGAAAGAAGTGGCAGGGAACTATATTATAAAGTAAGAACCAGTGAGATTTCAAGATAGAATGAATGTAAGAGGTAAATGAGAGAGGGGAGTCAAAGCCTATATCCAGGTTGTGAATTTGTGGGACAGGGACAATCAGTGGCATCAACAATACTGGGGGACTTAGAGAAGGTTTAGAAAATAAAATGAAATGTGTAAAGCAAGGTTTCAGTGAATCCAGATGGAGATGTCTTTAAGGCTGGCAGAAATGCTACCTGTAGAGGAAATAATAATAATAATAATAATAATAATAATAATAATAATAATAATAATAATAATAATAACATTTGTTAAGTGCTTACTGTGTGCAAAGCAGTGCTCGAAGCACTGGGGAAGATACAAGGTAATCAGGTTGTCCCACGTGGGGCTCACAGTCTTAAACCCCATTTTACAGATGAGGTAACTGAGGCCCAGAGAAGTTGTCACATAACTGACAACTGGCAGAGCCGGGATTTGAACCCATGAACTCTGACCCCCAAGCCTGTGCTCTTTCCACTGAGCAACACTGCTTCTCTACATGAGAGTTCAGGACTGACTGAGATAATGTTTTTGCAATGACCCACTGCAAGCACCAGTGCATATCTGTCTGAATTTTCCATTCTTCAGTCATTTCTACTTATCTGCTGCAGTCATGGGGGACCACAAGGCAAGAGAGATGACAGAGTGAATACTGTTGGGGGGAATGAATATGGTGAGACAATCTGTCTTCTGAACATCCAGAAGGGTAGTGATCAGGCAAGATATAGATGGCTGAAGCAGCTGCAGGTCCTCCTTTTACTCTGAAGCAAAAAGACAGGGATCCCTCTTAAGTTTTCCTTAACAATTTCTACTGTTCTTGTATGGGAATCATCTCCTCCAGGCAGAAGCGGACAATTAAAAAATGCCTGGGCCAATCAGGAACCATGAGGATGACTCAGACGGTCAGAAATACAAAATCTATTTTAGAATCTCAAAGGGATTGCAACTATCCCTTGGTTGATATATCCATTTAACATCCATCAATCGGTCTGTAAGATTATATAAAGACTTGTCCTTTATTTTCTCAGCTGCTGATCGTAGAAGGAGAGAGCCTAGTATCACTCTATGTGGCTGAACAGATCATGTGATCTAGACTCCTCCCTCATTGTTTGCACATACATATAGATCACTCCTGCGATAATGTGCTTGCCTCATGCAGGACTGTCTCTATTTTCAAGCCTCCTTCCTGCAACCTATGAAGCAATAACTGCAATAAAGCGCACCGATCGTAAATTTCCCTTTTTATAGTTTGAAAAGACATTGAAGATATTGAGAAGCAGCCTAGTGAATAGAGAGGGGGCTTGGGAGTCAGAAGGACCTGGGTTTTAAACCCAGCTCTGCCACTTGTCTGCTGTGCAACCTTGGGCAAGTCACTTAACTTCTCTGGCCTCCATTACCTCACATGACAAATAGGAATTCAACACCTGTGTTCCCTCTTTCTTAGAATGTACCCATTTGGAACCTGATTATCTTGTATCTTCCCCAGTGACCAGCACAATGCTTGGCAAATAGTAGGCACTTAAGAAATACCCACAATTATCATTATTTTCTTCATTATTATTACTTAAATTAGTCAAGTCGCCAGAACAAATAGAATTAAAGCTAAATGCACATCATTAACAAAATAAATAGAATAGTAAATATTACAAGTAAAAATAGAGTAATAAATCTGTACAAACATATATACAGGTGTGTGAGCCCCCCATGGGACAACCTCATCACCTTGTAACCGCCCTAGCGCTTAGAACAGTGCTTTGCAAACAGTAAGCGCTTAATAAATGCTATTATTATTATTATTAACTCATTTAACTTCCTGTGCTTCAGTTCCCTCACCTGTAAAATGGGGATTAAGACTGTGAGCCCCATGTGGGACAGAGACTGTGTCCAACCTGATTACCTTGTATCTACCCCAAGGCTTAGTCAGTGCATGGCACATACTAAACACTTAACAATATCATTTAAAAATTCACTCTGTTACAAAATATGTGCTATGACTCTTTTGTGTCAATCACTTTTGCTCTGGTCAGCTTGGTCAATGAGGGTTTTCTGATGATGTGTCCAGAATAGAATACCAAGAAGTTCTGGTTCCCTTTAGATATTCTCACTAGAACCACATGTAAATTAGACCTTTAATATTCCCTTGCTACCTTGGAGCTGCTGCTCATGTCTAGATATGTCAGTGGAAATAGTAGTTGTTATGAGAGGCAAAGCATTTGCATTTTTAATGTCTTTAATAAGAATGAATTCAGATGGTGAAATTCAAAGAAATGTGGATTGGGAAAAGAGGAGGAGAGGATAAGACCAATACTGATAAACACTGGACTTCAGAAACTAAATTGTGGATGCAGTGAATTTTGCCAGGAACTGAATACCAAGAGACAGACACACAGATTATGGATGCATCTTTAGGGCATGCTGAACTACTACGACAGGGGCTAATAAAGATCATCTTGAGCATAATTTAGCTATACCCAATGACCTAAAGAAAGAGTTCCAGCTGATTTGGAATTGCTACAACATAAGGCTTATGCCATTTTAATTTTGTACATGGACAAAACTGCCTCAAAGCATCATTTGGGAAGTGTCTTCTTTGAAGGTTAATTTTTTTTACTGTCAAATTAACACCCCTTTGGTTACACTTCTCTGGAGAATGAGCACGACGCAGAAACTATTTAGGAATGGTCCCAAGAGGGATCCCAAAAGAATAAACCCTCAACCTCGTTTTCCACTTAGAAAAAGAAACAATGTGATTCAAGGAATGTCTTGGGCTGGATAGGAAATGTCTTTGTCCATCCCCACAAAAGAAAACCCGATCTTTTCCAATAGTATTTTCTTCCCTCACTGATGTGATGTAACTCCCAAGAGAAACAACAATTATAACCCTTCCTCCACCCTATAACTCCCTGCTCCTTTACATCCAGCAGACCACTGCCCTTTCTATCTTCATAGACCTTCTGAAAACTCATCTCCTTCTGGAAGCCTTCCTTAATTAATCTCTCATCTCCCCACCCTATATCACCATTAACTCCTATTTCAGGACCTCTCTGTCCCCTAAGTCCTTGAATACTTACAACCTCCTCTAGCACTTAAGTAGTTCTCTTTAACTTCATCAACTCTTCCTAACTTATTTCAGCGTTCTTCTCCCGCACTCCATTATCAACTCACTGAGGGTTGGGATCATGTACTTTCCCAAATGTTTTCCTCCCTTAAGTGCAAGCTATTTGTGGACAGGGACTGTGTCTACCAATTCCATTTATTGTACTCTCCCAAGCACTTAGTACAGTGCACTGCATACAGTAAGTGCTCAATAAATGATCCCGTTGTTGGGTAGGAATCATCTCTATAGGTTGCCCATTTGTAATAATAATGATGGCATTTATTAAGCACTTACTATGTGCAAAGCACTGTTCTAAGCACTGGGGAGGTTACAAGGTGATCAGGTTGTCCCACGGGGGGCTCACAGTCTTAATCCCCATTTTACAGATGAGGGAACTGAGGCCCAGAGAAGTTAAGTGACTTGCCCAAAGTCACACAGCTGACAGTTGGTGGAGCCGGAATTTGAACCCATGACCTCTGACTCCAAAGCCCATGCTCTTTCCACAAAGCTGCTTTGTACTTCCCAACACTTAGTCCAGTGCTCTGCACACAGCGCTCAGTAAATATGATTGAACGAATGAATAAATGACTGATTGGTTGCTTATTATAGTACAGTGCACACAGCAGTCATTAAATTAATATTATGGATTGATTGATAGATTGGTTGCAAAGGAGATCATTCACTCAGTCTTATTTACTGAGTGCTTACTGTGTGCAGAGCACTGGACTAGGCACTTGGGAGAATACAATAACAACAATAAACAGACTATTCCCTGCCCACAATGAGCTGAAAGTCTAGAAGGGGGTGCTTCTTCCTCAGGACAGAAGAACCAGAGAGATGAGCTGAAAAGTAAGAAAGGTGAACATGATCTCGCTGATCAACTACCCTTCTTACTGCTCTCTCAATCCCCTCCTGTGCTCCTGTGTTCTGGCTTCCCTCCCAGGTTTCCAAAACGTGGAGAATAGCAATTTTTCTAATTGGCTCAAAATAAGAAAACGTAGTTTTCCCTGCAATCGCACAAAGCAGCTTGAAATCAGATTCCAGGTCTCACAATGAGGGCAAAGATAGTAAAGTATGGAGAGCCCAAGTGGAGGAGACTGTGGTACCTGACCCTTCAACCCTCCACCCTCCCACAGGTGGAATTGATTTTCCATCTGTAGGCCCCGGCAGCAGTAGCAGCAGGCTTGCTGTGCCAGTGGCATGAGTCTGCCAGCTCTGGCCCGTGGGACCTGGGCCCTTGGCACATAATAATAATAATAATGGCATTTTTTAAGCACTTCCTATGTGCAAAGCACTGTTCCAAGTGCTGGGGAGGTTACAAGGTGATCAGGTTGTCCCACGGGGGGCTCATAGTCTGAATCCCCATTTTTACAGATCTGAGGCCCAGAGAAGTGAAGCGACTTGCCCAAGGTCACACAGCAGACATGTGGTGGAGCTGGGATTTGAACCTATGACCTCTGACTCCAAAGCCCGGGCTCTTTTCACTGAGCCATGCTGCTTCTCACACCTGATCAAGGTCAGAGTCGCTCCTGGCCCTACCCCTATTTTTTTTCTTTTACTGGTATTTGTTAAGTGCGTACTATGTACCAGCCATTGTGCTAAGCGCTGGGGTAATGATAATAATTATAATAATGGCATTCATTAAGCACTTACTATGTGCAAAGCACTGTTCTAAGCACTGGGGAGGTTACAAGGTGATGAGGTTGTCCCACGGGGGGCTCACAGTCTTAATCCCCATTTTACAGATAAGGTAACTGAGGCCCAGAGAAGTTAAGTGACTTGCCCAAAGTCACACAGCTGACAATTGGCAGAGCCGGGATTTGAACCCATGACCTCTGACTCCAAAACCCATGCTCTTTCCAATCAATCGTATTCGTATTTGTGGACAGGGACTGTGTCTACCCATTCCATTTATTCACTTATTATTCATTTATTTCCACTGAGCCATGCTGCTTCTCCTACAAGCTAATCAATTTGGATACAGTCCATGTCCCACAGTGGAATCATAGTCTTAATCCCCATTTTACAGATGAGGTAAAATGTGCAGCAGCGACAGCCAGCAGAGCAAGAAACAAAAGATCTATGGGGGTGGGGAGGGAATTTGAGAAGGAACCTTCATATTTAAGTGTATTGCACTCAATCGTCTTTATTGAGTGCTTGCTGTGAGCAGAGCAATGTACTAAGTACTTGGGGGAGTAAAATATAACAATAAACATCCATTCGCTGCTCATAATGCGCTCACAGTCTGGAGGTCATTCCTATGCCCATTTGGTTATCCCTGGAGTGGCAGGACGCAGACATCCAAGGGTAGGAGGAAAGTCTAGGTCCTGGTGGTTCAGTGAAAGCCAGAGACACACCTCCTCACTAAACAAAAATTCTAGTTCTGATCCTATTATCTAGGTGAACTTCCTTCTTCAGAGTCAGTGAACTGTGATGGTGATTCCGGGCTTGAACCATGCTGTCCCGATTTTATGGCTCCACACTTCAACGAATGATCATAATAATAATAATCATAATCATAATGGCATTTATTAAGCGCTTATTATGTGGAAAGCACTGTTCTAACCGCTGGGGAGGTTACAAGCTGATCAGGTTGTCCCACGTGGGGCTCACAGTCTTAATCCCCATTTTACAGATGAGGTAACTGAGGCCCAGAGAAGTTAAGTGACTTGTCCAAAGTCTCACAGCTGACAATTGGCGGAGCCGGGGTTTGAACCCATGACCTCTGACTCCAAAGCCCGTGCTCTTCTCCACTGAGCCACGCTGCTTCTCTAATGATAATCATGATACTTGACAAGCACGCACACACTAGTGCTGGGGTAGATGATACAACAGACTGTGAGCCCAGTGTTGGGTAGGGACCGTCTCTATGTGTTGCCAACTTGTACTTCCCAAGCACTTAGTACAGTGCTCTGCACAAAGTAAGTGCTCAATAAATATGATTGATTGATTGATGGACACAGTCCTTGTCCCACATATTCTACTTACACCACAGTCCTCATGTGGGACAGAGACTGAGTCCCAAATGAACTTATATCTACCCAATTGTATCTACTTGTATCAATCAATCAATCGGATTTATTGAGCGCTTACTGTGTGCAGAGCGCTGTACTAAGCACTTGGGAAGTACAAGTTGGCAACATATAGAGACAGTCCCTACCCAACAGTGGGCTCACAGTCTGTATCAGTAGGCTGATACAGAGAAGCAGCGTGGCTCAGTGGAAAGAGCCTGGGCTTTGGAGTCCGAGGTCATGGGTTCAAATCCCAGCTCTGCCAATTGCCAGCTGTATGACTTTGGGCAAGTCACTTCACTTCTCTGGGCCTCGGTTCCCTCATCTACAAAATGGGGATGAAGACTGTGAGCCCCCCGTGGGACAACCTGATCACCTTGTAACCTCCCCAGCACTTAGAACAGTACTTTGCACACAGTAAGTGCTTAATAAATGCTATCATCATTATATGAGATCTACTTGAATTTGACACCTGTCTACATCTTTTGTTTTGTTGTCTGTCTCCGCCTTCTAGACTGAGAGCCTGTTGTTGGGTAGGGACCGTCTCTATATGTTACCGACTTGTACTTCCCAATCGTTTAGTATAGTGCTCTGCACACAGTAAGCGCTCAATAAATATGATTGAATGAATGAATGAATACTTAAAACAGCACTTGACACAAAGTAAGTGCTTAACTATTAAAATTTTTATTATTACTACTATTATTATTATTGGGCTCATAGTTTAAGAGGGAGAGACATCAGGTACTGAACCTTTATTTAACAGATGGACAGACTGAGCCAAGGAAGTTAAGTAACTTGCCCAAGGTCACACAAATTACAAGAGGAGGAGATTATATTAGGATCCAGGTCTCATGATTTCCAGACCTGTGTTCTTCCCCCTGGACCACGCTGCTTCTTCTAAGTGACTGGAAATGCTCGAGCCCTTTGTTGGGTAGGGACTATCTCTATATGCTGCCCATTTGAACTTCCCAAGCGCTTAGTACAGTGCTCTGCACACAGTAAGTGCTCAATAAATACGATTGAATGAATAAGTTTAGACTTTTTCTAAATGAAAACCAATTTCTCCCACTTTTTCTTTACTATAGATCTCTAGAAAAGTGCTTTAACACACATATCATTCAAATAACTCTGAAAAGCTGCATATGCCATACACTTGAGCATATACTTGAAATATTTCCAATCTGTGCTGTTCCAACTACTGAATTTCAGAGACGAATCACTATCAAATCAGAGGTATTTACTGAGCACTTACTGTGTTCAGAAGACTGTACTAAGCACTTGGGAGAGTACAATAAAACAGAGTCGGTAGACATATTTTCTGCCTACAAGGATCTTACAGTCTAGAGGGGCAGACGGAAGTTAATACAGAAAAATACATTACAGATATGGACATAAGTGGTGAGGGTGGGGTGAATATAAAGTGCTTGATATGCCTAACACTATTAAATGTCAAAATGCACCTAAGACATGTGCCCTCTTAGATCAGAACGTAAACAATTACTAAGGTAACTGAAACATGAAATCATGTGCCTTTCAATGTATTTTCTAACTGCCATTGCTAGGTGATCTGTACAGTAATTCATAACATTGTCAGGAATAATGACTATAATTAAAAATGGGAATAGAAAGGTGCATTTTCCAGATTTTTGAAATGATCAAAATTAAAAAGTCAAAGCCAGAAATGAAACACGATAAGTCTACATGGCTAAAATTCCACTTACTTTTATACTCTCCTGAAATGAGGCTTAGTGGGCCAGGCTACTCCATGGATTAATTCAGAATGAGAATTTGGCCTGCAGTTGATAATTCAGCCTGGTCTGTCAGGGGAAAAGCCAATATATTCAAAAACCGAGATGAATTTACTTTGACTCCCAGGAAAGCAGGAAACCAAGGCAACAGGTTCAACAAAAAATCTCTACAGAGTCCCAGATTATTTACTAAAAGTGCAACTGTATTTTAACTAGTACTGCTGTCATATCGCTTCCCAAGACAGTGACCTAGAAAGGCAGTAATAGGGATTTTCAGAGTGGCAGGGACACCTAACCTAAATGATGCATTTGGAGCGGAGCAGCGGAGGACGTCTCTATGTCCCTTTTCATAATAAAAAAAAGAAAAAACCCAAAAAACAAGCAAGCGTTCCAGTGTCTTTACAGGGAACAGTGATCCATGAGTATAGGAAAATATTCAAGATGTGCCAGCCTGATGAATGGGGCTCCAATGTTTCCATCTAGGAGATTTTTTAGCCACCCAAATCTGTCAGCATTTCAGGCCCAGGTGTCTTGCAGCTGCTCACTCACCTCGGTTAGATATTCCAGGAGGGGAGACAGCCACGCCAGCTAATGCAGTCTGCGACAGACAAGCCTGCAGGTGGGACAGGAGGTGGAAGTGCAATGACTCTGGCCACCTGCAGCCAGGCTTGATGAGATTCCAATTAAAAGATAATTGTGGAGCACCAAGATCTGCCATGCAGATACCTCTCAGACCTTCTGCTTCACTGTGTTCTCGAACGTGGAAAAACAGAATGTATAGAGGGCTTGGCTGGGCTAGATGTGATTACTGCACTGAGATTTCCACGGGGTGGGTAGTGGTTCTTGAGGCAACGACTCAGTTAATAGGCGAGTCTCAGGAAGGAAAGGTAGTTAAACACTTTCGAGCACTCTTCTCAGCATGCCCCAAACTCCTTGAGACTGAAATGATGGTCAGGACTCTCTGATAATCCTATCACATTTCCATCACTTCTGACTTTTGGTCTCTCAAGAACTACCACCTGTTTGGTTTGTGCTGCCATTTTGAAGGGTCTTAGAACCATTCATTCGTATTTATTGAGCGCTTACCGTGTGCAGAGCACTGTACTAAGCGCTTGGGAAGTACAAGTTGGCAACATACAGAGACGGTCACTACCCGAAAGTGGGCTCACAGTCTAGAAGGGGGAGACAGAGAACAAAACAAAACATATTAACAGAATAAAATAAATAGAATAAATATGTACAGGTAAAATAAATAAATGGAGTAACAAATAAATAGAGTAATAAACCAGAACAGAATAAACCAGGATAAACAGAACCAGAACATTGCTACTGGAAAAACTCCCCTCCAAGTCCTACAACTTTGACACCAACCTAAACATCGAACCCAAGTTACACAGACTATGTATTCCCTCTAGCTCTTTTTTTTAAATGATACTTGTTAAGCACTATGCAACAGGCACTGTACTATGCACACAGTAAGCGCTCAATAAATATGATTGAATGAATGAATGAATGAATGAATGAATGATAGGTAAGCTAAGCAGTTTGGACTGGCTGGGGCCCAGGTTCCCCATGGGGTTCACGGTCTTAATCCCTTCATTTTACAGATGAGGTAACTAAGGCATAGAGAAGTTGCCCAAGGTCACACAGCAGACACGTTGAGAAGCCAGGATTAGAACCCAGGTCCTCTGATACACAGGTCCTGGCTCTTTCCATTAGGCCACGTGTAAACACCAACTTCTCCTTTCTGAAGACAAGGCTGAGGGTTCCCAGAGTTTTCCCAGAGATAACCAGCTGGAAAGCAGCGCTGCTCAGTGGAAAGAGCCCAGGCTTTGGAGTCAGAGGTCATGGGTTCAAATCCCGGCTCCACCAATTGTCAGCTGTGTGACTATGGGCAAGTCACTTAACTTCTCTGGGCTTCAGTGACCTCATCTGTAAAATGGGGATGAAGACTGTGAGCCCAACATGGGACAACCTGATCATCTTGTAACCTGAACAGTGCTTTGCACATAATAAGCACTTAATAAATGCCATTATTATTATTATTAACCAGTAAACAGATATGAGCGCTGTTGACAGCAGATTTGATAAAGGTTCCCCCAAGAAAGGCTAGTAAATAGGATATATTTTTTAAAAAAACCCTCATGTAATCATTTAAAGGGGAGAGATGAGACAGAGGAGGTTAGGAACGGAACGAAGGATTAGCAGGGGAAGTTATCCAAACTTCTATGAACTTCTATAAACGGATTGAAAGTTCAAGCGTAGATCACATTTACCCTGGCATTTCCGTTGAAAATGTACAATTTGCTTTTCATGCCAATAAACTGGGTCTCCCAATTTAGTGTTTCAATTTGAATATGCCAGTACTATAGGATCAAGAATATGGTTTGCAGTGCATTTATGGGATGATTTAATTTTAGCATGTTATCATTAAACTTTTGGAAATTAAAAAAGCACCACGGCCACTTGTTCATTTAGGAAAGTATCCAAATGTTTCATATTCATCAAAGGATGCCCCAGAAGGGATTAGAGTTGTTCATCCGGTGAAACCCCAGCATATGGTGCCAGCTAGCTTCTTCCATCCATCCTAACCGCAAACCCTGAACCTGTTCAATAGAAACAGTGTTAGGTGCCACTGGCACAAATGCTGGTGCTATTAGCTTAGATGTTTGGTTTTGCACACAAATCAGTCTCGGAAAATGGATATAAAGGTTGGGAAGATAAGCTTGTTGCTCTGGGGGAAAAAAGTCTGAAGTGCTTTCATTTTTTTAACTTGCCTACAAATCTAATTGCTTACAAAACCTAGTCTTTAAAAACTGTATTCCAACCATGATGATGTTGGAGCTTCCTGTCAAAAATGATAGATGGGCCCAGTCTTGTCATTTTGGGGGTGTTTTGAGATGCACGTGGAGAGTGAGGGAACAATCACCAGAGAACTTGAACGTGAGGGCTAATACCGGTTGCTGTGCCGAGCTTAAAGCCACCTTTCCCAATCAACAAATCAAAGGAATTTTTTGCACACTTATGGGAGGAGCAGTGTTACATGCAATTGGAAGAGTACAATATAACAGAGTTGGTAGGCACATTTCTTGCCCAACTGGAGCTTTCAGTCTCGATGAGGGAGACAGACACTGAAATAGATTACAGATAGGTACCTAAGTGCAGTGGTGCTGAAGGTGGGGCAGATGTGAGCAGCAAACATATCTACCAAACCTGGTGGACCATACTCTCCCAAGCATTAAGTAAAGCGCTCTGCACAAAGTGAGAGCCCAATAAATACCACTGATTGATTGTTTGATTAACATCAAGTACAAAGAAGGTACAGATTCAAGTACACAGGCGATGCAGAAAGGAGAGGGAGTCGGGGACCTCTTGGAGGAAATGTGATTTTAATATGGCTTTGAAGGTGGAGAGAGCGGTGGCCTGTCATATATGAAGGGAGAGGGAGGTCCAGGCCAGAGAAGAACATGGGCTAGGTGTTGGCAGCAAGATAACCGAAATTGAGGTACAGCAAGGAGGCTTTTATTAGAGGAGTGATATTTCTCATTTGCTGTGGCAATGTGCTTGTCTTCAAAAACCTGATGAGCAGAATGGCAGATCTGGTGCCAAGAGGAACCCTCTTGAGCTGCACGTTCGTTCAATTAATCAACAGTATTTACTGAGCACTTTCCTGTGCAGAGCACTGTATTAAGCACTTGGGAAAGTACAACAGACTTGAGACATGACGCTGTCCTCAAGGAGCTTACCATCTACTATTACTGTCAAGAGAGCCCATTTTGCTGTAAGGTTTCAGTTGGTCTTAATGCATCTTATCTTCTTGCTGACTCGGAAGTGGGCTCCACACAAGATCACCTGCGAAGTTCTATTATCATTCCTCTGAATCAGATGATCACCCGATGGTCATCTCTCAATGCCCATCACCCTACAACATTTCAGGACCTCGGTATTTGGCGTGAGAACTTGGGACTTCACGGTGCTTATCCACCTCATGTGGTGTCAGATGGAACTGATCAAGAGTTTTGACGACAGCATCACAGTAGATGTAAATCTCTCTCTTCAGACTGACACTTCTTTCCTTTCTGGGCTGGTGTCTCGGCTTCCCAAATGCAGCGCTTACCAGGCTGGTACATCTTGTGATGATCGACTATCGCATTTTGCAGAACTTGCTGCCTTAGCAACAGTTTTCAACAGCTTTAAGTGGCACACTCTCGGTGGATACCACCAGAGCGGACTCTGTGAGGCTGAGTTTCGGTCTTTTTCAGGCTGATGGTAGACAGAAGTGTACAACAGCTCGTGCAAAACATTCATTAAGCAATTGTGGGTCTCCTCAATCACCCTAGAATTGCAACTCAAGGGTGAGAGTCTTTGCCGTGAAGTCTTCGCAAATTCAAGAGTCCACCTTCTAGGAAATACTACACATAGATCCCACATACTACACCTTTGAACGTATCAGGCAGCAAGGAGGAGAAAAGTAAAGTGAATAGCATTGGTACAAGAACACAGCCCTGAGTGATACCATTTGTGACAGTGAAGGGTGTTGAGAAGCGGCCTTGATTCCGAATTCAGTTCTTCCACAAGGAGCCATCTTGCGGTGTTAATAAACTAATTACACAACAAACCGGCAACAGAACTGGGCCACACAATATGACTCACAGTTTTCTGTCCTAAATACAAGTTTCTATCTCCCTATATGGGGCACATTCATTTTAACCAATTAGACAATTGATTATTCATTATCTCACAGCAAGGGATAATAGTTAATAACCACAATTATTTTAAATATATGGGCACCCATATCCCGAGGCCCCCAGGAATCTTAACTAAAAGCAACTACAGAGTTTATACAAAAAAAGGCTAATGCCTAATTAAATGCCACAGCATGTCTATGAGCTGGGAATCTTTCCCAAAATAGCTTTTAGCATGCACAAGAGCAGACTTTACCAAGAAACTAGAATTTTTATTTTCCGCCTCGACTTTAAGGCACAGTAATATGTATCCCGATTTGGTCAGATTTCAGGATACCGTCCACCAATACCATTTAGCTGATTAGAAGACAGAAGAAAGAAACGTGTAAGGAAAAAGTGCCGTTAGCTACAACCAGGAGCCTGCCTCTGGAGAACTCCATCCCTAAAATGCGTGGCATTTTTCCCCAAAGCCGCCTTTGTATCATCTCTTCACCCCCTTTGGCCCCCACCACCCCTCTTTCCTCTTTCTTAAGCCCATATCATGTGTCATTCCGTCAGTCAATCGTATTTATTGGGCACTTACTGTGTGCAGAGCTTGGGAAAGTACGATATAACAATAAACAGACACATTCCCTGCCCACAATGAGCTTACAGTTTAGAGGTGGCGGGGAGAGACAGACATTAGTCTCTCTCCCCCTTCTAGACTGTGAGCCCGTTGTCGGGTAGGGACCATCTCTATATGTTGCCAACTTGTACTTCCCAAGCGCTTAGTACAGTACTCAGTACAGCACAGAACAGTGCTTTGCACATAGTAAGCAGTTAATTAATGCCATCATTATTATTATGATTATTACTCCACACACAGTAAGCGCTCAATAAATACGACTGAACGAATGAATGAATGAATTAGTATTAATAAATTACAGATATGTACGTAAGTATTGTGGGGCTGGGAGGGAGGATGAATAAAGGGAACAGGTCAGGGTGATGCAGAAGGGAGTGGAAGAAAAAGAAAAGCAGGCTTACTCAGGGAGGGCCTCTTTGAGGAGATGTGTCTACAATAAAGCTTTGAAGAGGGGAGAGTAATTGATTGTCAGATTTGAGGAGGGTGGATGTTCCGGGCCAGAGGCAGGATGTGGGTGAGAGGTCGGTGGTGAGATGGACGAGATGGAGGTACAGTGAGAAGGTTAGCATTACAGAAGTGAAGTGTGCAGCCTGGATTATAGTATTCATTCATTCATTCATTCAATCGTATTTATTGAGCGCTTACTGTGTGCAGAGCACTGTACCAAGTGCTTGGGAAGTACAAGTTGGCAACATATAGAGACGGTCCCTAGTAGGAGAATAGTAGGAGAGAACAATAGGAAAGAACAAGGTGACTGACTTCTACCTCCCACTCAAATTACTGATTGCCATCATCTACCTCCCCCAACGGGCCCCAACTCCAACGTTTGGAACCATTCTGACCTCTTTCTCACATTCCTTCTCTGTTTCTATATCCCTACACTCACCCTCAGGGACTTCACTACCTATGTAGATGTTCCCGATGACCTTTCTGCTGCTCGCTTCCTCTCACTCCTCAACTCCACAGACTTCCTGCTCCACCCCACCTCAGCCACCAACCCGGAACTACACTTGAGCTCATCATCTCTCGTCATAGTCCAGTTTCTAACCTCACCAACAATGAAATTTCCCTCTTGGACCACAACTTCCTCACCCACCTTCTCTTCCCTGCAAAACTGACCTATCCGTCCACAGAGATCTCCGATCTCTCGATCTTTTCCAATTTTTCAATGTCATCATGCCCCACTTAATCTCCAAACCACAAGTTCATGCCCTCAACTCAACTCTCTCTACTGAACCCAACTACCTCACTCCCCATCGCTCCGTCGATCTCGTAGAAACAACCCGCAACCCTGGGTTGCCTCCACAGAAAGGTCCCTCTATTGTTTGCAGAAATCCAGATATCAGGTCAACCTTGCCCATTTCAAACTCATCTTTCCTTGCTCCCCTCTCTGCCACCCAGCAATGTTACATCTCCATTCTTACTGACTCACATGCCCATTGTCACTCCAGCAGTTTGACTTTTAACTTCCTCCTCAAACCCCATCGATCTACCTCCCCCATTTCTTGCCCCGAATGACCTTGCCACACATTTCACTGATAAAATTGAAACCATCAGGCGTGATCACCCCAAAATCTCACCTGTCGCTTTCCCAATCCTCCTGCCCCCTCTTCAACTTTCCCATCCTTCCCAGCAGTGTCACAAAGGAGAATTTCTGCTGCCACTTAAAATCTACCCCCTTCACCTGCACCTAGGATGCAACATATTGAACCATTAGAGAGGCAGCGTGGCTCAGTGGAAAGAGCATGGGCTTTGGAGTCAGAGGTCATGGGTTCGAATCCAGGCTCTGCCAACTGTCAGCTGTGTGACTTTGGGCAGGTCATTTAACTTCTCTGGGCCTCAGTTACCTCATCTATAAAATGGGAATGAAGACTATGAGCCCCATGTAGGACAACCTGATCATCTTGTAACCTCTCCAGCACTTGGAACAGGGCTTTGCACATAGCAAGCGCTTAATAAATGCCATATTATTATTATTATAGTAAAACATTTTCTTGCTCCAATCTTCTCTCCCTGACCACCCTCTTCAACTACTCACTCTCCAATGGCTCTTTCCCCATTTCTTTCCAACAGGCCCAGGTATTTCCTACCCTAAAAGACCCCAAGACTTCTTCCAGTTATTACCCCATCTATTGCCTACCATTCCTTTCCAAACTTCTCAAGCAAGCTGGAGAAGCACTGAGGTCTAGTGGAAAGAACCCAGACCTGGGGATCAAAGGCCCTGGATTGCAATTCCAGCTCTGCTCCCTTTCTGCTCTGTGACTTTGCTCGCATCCTGACTCTGGTCTGGAACATCCTCCCTCTTCATATCTATCAGAAGAGCACTCTCCCCACCTTCAAAGCCTTACTAAACACCCAACACCAAGGGACCTTCCCTGCCTATTTATTTATTTATTCATTTATTTTATTTGTACATATTTATTCTATTTATTTTATTTTGTTAATATGTTTTGTTTTGTTCTCTGTCTCCCCCTTCTAGACTGTGAGCCCACTGTTGGGTAGGGACTGTCTCTATATGTTGCCAACTTGTACTTCCCAAGAGCTTAGTACAGTGCTCTGCATACAGTAAGTGCTCAATAAATACGACTGAGTGAATGAATGAATAAGTCCCCATTTCCTTTTCAATCATTAGCACTTGGGAGAGTACAGTATAACAGTTGGCAGACAAATGTGGATGTTTATTGTACTCTACTCGCTCAAGCGCTTAGTACAGTGCTCTGCACACAGTTAGCGCTCAATAAATACGACTGAATGACTGGATGCTCCCTGCCCACATCGATATTCCAGTCTAGAGTGGGAGACAGGCATTAATATAAATAATTTATAAAATGTAATTTAATGACATGTACATAAAAACTCTTCTCCCACTCCCTTCTGTTTTACCCTTGCAATTGTATTCGCATCCTTTATTCACCCTCTCTCAACCCCGTGGCACATATGTAAATATCCATAATTTATTCATTTTTATTCATTTTTTTCCCTCCCTCTAGATTGTAAGCTCATGGTGACCAATCAATCAATCAATCGTATTTATTGAGTGCTTACTGTGTGCAGAGCACTGTACTAAGCGCTTGGGAAGTACAACTTGGCAACATATAGAGATGGTCCCTACCCAACAGTGGGCTCACAGTCTAGAAAGGAACGTGACTACCAACTCTATTAAGTTTTGCTCTCCCAAGCACTTTGTACAGTATTCTGCACACAGAGTAAATATGACTGATTAATTCCTAGGTTTCTCTCTTCCTTTTCAGACAGAAAACAAGCTCTCTAAAGCCTTTCCTTCATTTTGATTGTTGATTTGACCTACTATTTCTTTAATACCAGAGTTCACTTTCATACCCTATTTCAATAATGTCACCACACCCTCCACTTAAACAGTTCTAGTAATTCTGCTGAATCTTGTCTGGGACAGCATAACTCAACTATTACATAAAAGAGCAATGTAAAATTTCAGAGCTCCAGACTTTGTGGCATTTTTATTTTAGACTAGTCCTAGAGGCAGAGGAGGAATCGACAGACAGGTCATGATCAAAGCAATGTAAGAATAATTGTGAAACCTGACTTTATGTCTTACTGTTACACCAATTTATTTCCTGGCAAGATAAATCTACGAATAAAAAGAAATACCTCAAAGCAAATAACTCACGAGAGCCTATGAAGCGGATAAGTATCTTTCATCCTCAAATATATACTACTTATCTGCTGTCTACCAGAAAAGCCTAAAGCTACCTGCACCGGTACATTCAGGCTTAGCGGCAAGTTAATTGATCATGGAATCATTCTTATGTAAGTACAGCAGAGGAGAAAAAGTGTGGAAGAATTTTAAAAGATCACTCATCTTGCTCAACTTTAAGTTCTGAGTATTATTTATTCAAAAATATAATCTCTTCCAACATATTTCAAGTTTATTTCTCTGATTTTGTCTTTTTGCCCCTATCTCTAGGTTTTTATTCTTATTTAGTGATGATGAGGTTGCAATGAAAATTACAATTTTATCTTATTTAATGATCTCTCTAGGCTTCATTGATCTTGAATCCTTTTTAGATATGGAATTCTCATTTGGTATGTTATGCCCCATTTTTAAACATTTTCTGAAGGCAGATATAATTGGAAACCTAAGACATTTTAGCTATTCAGTTTATTTTTCTCTTTGGTTACATTTTCAATTTCCTCCTACAATGCTCAAACAGGCTCGTCAGTCTCATGCTTTTAAAACATGATAGAATTCTCCTTTAATATACCCTTCTTGGTTATTTCCACTTTCAAAACTTTTCAACTTCTGTTCACCTTATTTTCTTTGATCTTACTAAACCATGACTAATTTTCTTCTCGCCTACTTTCCATTTTCCCAGTTTAGGTATTAGAAATTCCCCCAGGATTTTCTTGAACAGCATTAAGGAAATGGGATTTTTGCAGGACTTAAGGATAAATATATAAACATTTCAAACGTGTTCCCTAAAAAGGCATAAACAGTGCTTGATTTAAGAGTCAAGTTTTTGTGTTGTTTTTTTTTTTTTTACTTTAGCGTCTGGCTTTATCGGGGCCCATTTTCCCAGCTCATTTTGTAGTTAAAATCATTTCCTGGAGACTCGGAGACCATACTCACAATCTTTCTTTCACTTGCTCACTGAATGATTCATTTAATTGCTGTGCTTCACTTGAAAATCACAATACACTTCTCTGGCATGAGGGATGAGTGGCTCTTGAAGGTGGAAAATTCAAACAAACCCAAGTCAGTCAGTCAGTCTGCTGTATTTCTTGAGTTGCTTACTGGCTGCAGAGAACTATGCCAAGCACTCAGGAGAGTACAAATAAAAGACACATTCCTTACCCTCAATGGGTTTACAGTCTAAACAGATTGTAAAAGAAACAATTCTTCACATAAGGTAATACCCGGATGGAATATGCTTCTACAGGTGAAGCAGCATGGCTCAGTGGAAAGAGCCCGGGCTTGGGAGTCAGAAGTTATGGGTTCTAATCCTGGCTCCACCACATGTCTGCTGGGTGCCCTTGGGCAAGTAACTTCACTTCTCTGAGCCTCAGTTACCTCATCTGTAAAATAGGGATTTTGAGCCCCTGTGAGCCCCTGTGAGCCCCACGTGGGACAACCTGATCACCTTGTATCCCCCACCACATACTTAGAACAGTGCTTCACACATAGTAAGTGCTTAACAAATGCCATCATTATTATTCTACAGGAAGTTGCAGAGGCCAAAAATACCTAGAGCGTTGAGAAGAGTTTAGCTATGGTCATGCCTGAGAGGGGAAAGTTAGAAATGGTACATTCAAATGAAGGCCCACAGCTATACTACTAGTACTACACGGCTTTGGTGTCATCCTCGACTCCGCTCTCTCATTCACCCTTCACACCCAACCCGTCGCCAAAACCTGCCGGTCTCAGCTCCGCAACATTGCCAAGATCCGCCCTTTCCTCTCCATCCAAACTGCTACCCTGCTCGTTCAAGCTCTCATCCTATCCCATCTGGATTACTGCATCAGCCTTCTCTCTGATCTCCCATCCTCGTGTCTCTCCCCACTTCAAACCATACTTCATGCTGCTTCCCGGATTGTCTTTGTCCAGAAACGCTCTGGGCATGTTACTCCCCTCCTCAAAAATCTCCAATGGTTACCAATCAATCTGCGCATCAGGCAGAAACTCCTCACCCTTGGCTTCAAGGCTGTCCATCACCTCACTCCCTCCTACCTCACCTCCCTTCTCTCCTTCTCCAGCCCAGCCCGCACCCTCCGCTCCTCTGCCGCTAATCTCCTCACTGGGCCTCGTTCTCGCCTGTCCCGCCATCGACCCCTGGCCCACGTCATCCCCCGGGCCTAGAATGCCCTCCCTCTGCCCATCCGCCAAGCTAGCTCTCTTCATCCCTTCAAGGCCCTACTGAGAGCTCACCTCCTCCAGGAGGCCTTCCCAGACTGAGCCCCTCCCTTCCTCTCCCCCTCGTCCCCCTCTCCATCCCCCTATCTTACTTCCTTCCCGTCCCCACAGCACCTGTATATATGAATATATGTTTGTACATATTTATTACTCTATTTATTTATTTATTTATTTCACTTGTACATATCTATTCTATTTATTTTATTTTGTTAGTAGGTTTGGTTTTGTTCTCTGTCTCCCCCTTTTAGACTGTGAGCCCACTGTTGGGTAGGGACTGTCTCTATATGTTGCCAACTTGTACTTCCCAAGTGCTTAGTACAGTGCTCTGTACACAGTAAGCGCTCAATAAATACGATTGATTGATTGATTCTGCTGCCATTAACAGAGACAGAAATACCAGACTCCACAAACACCAAATATGACAACACAAGGAAGAGTCTTTTTGTGCACATGGTGTGGCTGGGAGTAAGTCACACACTGGCCTTTTCAGTCACACGTGCTCTTAAAGGTGAATTTCACCATTACTGGAGGTTTCTTATATAATAATAATAATGGCATTTGTTAAGCATTTCTATGTCAAAGCACTGTTCTAAGCGCTGGGGTGGATACAAGGTGATCAGGTTGTCCCACATGGAGCTCACAGTCTTAATCCGCATTTTACAGATGAGGTAACTGAGGCCCAGAGAAGTTAAGTGACCTGCCCAAAGTCACACAGCTGACAAGCAGCGGAGCCGGGATTAGAACCCATGACCTCTGACTCCAAAGCCCGGGCTCTTTCCGCTGAGCCACGCTGCTTATACGGCAGCCAACTACACATCATTCATACTTACATGTGTCTGACAGCCCTTCCATATCTGTGCCAAGCCTATTTACCATATGAATCTTGTTCCTGAATATATTTAGGAATCTAAATATATATTTAGTTTATATATATTTAGTTTAGGAATCTCTTCTAACTAATCCTATCTACTTCTTCCTGAACACTGAATCAGATTTCAGTGATTGAGTACCTAGATGCTTGCTTTCATTGATTTTCCTAAATGTTTGCATTTCTAAATTCCACCAGGGAAGCTGAGCTATTGAACTGCCACAAAAAAAACTTAAAAGCAATGTGAATGGAAAACTGGAGGAAGTGTCTGGGACAAAGGACTGTGGGAGAAAATCCTTTATTTATCTTTTTCTCCGCATGTCCTGAGAGGTACAGAGAAGTGGACAAGACTATTTTCAAGGGGTTGCTGGGCCCAATCTCACACACCTAAGAGGGTCAGAGAGAGTGGAGACAGTCTTAGGAACATTGATAAGCTGTCCCAGAAGAAACATCTTCTGGGAAACAACTTAGAGAAGCAGCGTGGCTCAGTGGAAAGAGCACGGGCTTTGGAGTCAGAGGTCAGGGGTTCGAATCCCGGCTCTGCCACAAGTCTGCTGTGTGACCTTGGGCAAGTCACTTAACTTCTCTGAGCCTCAGTTCCCTCAGCTGTAAAAATGGGGATTAAACTGTGAGCCCCACGTGGGACAACTTGATCACATTGTATCCCCCCCAGCGCTTAGAACAGTCCTTTGCACATAGTAAGCGCTTAACAAATGCCATCATTATTATCTTCATCCAGCTTTCAAGAAACACTCACCAAGACAGATCCCCCTTTCTCCTCCGCGAAAAAGAAAAACCAACTTTTCAGGGCTTAAGAGGCAATGCTACATACTGTCAGAGGCAGTCTTCACCTCAAGATAATCGATTTTTATTTACCACACAGCCTAAATTGACTATGAAACAAATGTAGCTCTCCCCTCTGTCTTCCTCCCCATTATTTGAGCTAGTTTCCATAGCGGGTTTCTCTGAAGTTACCTTGTGACTACCAGACTCATTAGAAACTCCTTACTGAAATAACTCTATTAAGGACTCATGTTTTATGCAGGACAGAAATGTAGTCGTATTGATTTAACTTGAAAGAGCACTTTCTTCGATCACAGTAAAGACGTTTGCTTTTCTGCAATTTGCTCCTTTTTTGTTGTCGAACATGTTTTAGTCTCTGCAGTAACTATGGATTGGTTTAGATCACCAATTTTTCAATGAACTCATGTACAATGCGGAGCACGAGTTCAGCCTTATTGATTCGACCAGAAGGTATGTCTTTTTTAGCAGTGAAGGTCTTCCTCTCAGATGTTTTCTGACTAGTTTTTCTTTAGTAAAGTTCATCTCCAGCAAGGAAACAGAATGTGATTACCGCACTACTGTACAATGTGATTTTATCTGAGCCAGTGTAATAATAATAACAACGATGGTATTTGTTAAGTGCTTACTAAGTGCAAAGCACTCTTCTAAGTGCTGGGGGGGATACAAGGTGATCAGGTTGTCCCACGTGGGGCTCACAGTCTTAATCCCCATTTTACAGATGAGGTCACTGAGGCACAGAGAAGTTAAGTGACTTGCCCAAAGTCACACGGCTGACAAGTGGCAGAGCCGGGATTAGAATCCATGACCTCTGACTCCCAAGCCCGGGCTCTTTTCACTGAGCCACGCTGCTTCTCAGAAACTTGAGAACTTGAGTAACTTGAACATTTAGACAATGCCCTTAACACTTTAAAATATATATATCATTATTATTGCTAATAATACTAATAATGATAAATAATAATAATAATAATGTTTTTAAGTGTTTACTATGTGCCAAGAACTGTACTAAGTGCTGGGGTAGATACGAGATAATCAGATCCCAACATCGGGCTCACAGTCTAAATAGGAGGGAAAACAGGTATTGAATCCCAATTTTGTTGATGGGGGAATTGAGATCCAGAGAAGTTAAGTGACTTGCCCAAGGTCGTACAGCAGAGTAGTGGCAGAGGCAGAATTAGAACCCAGATCCTCTGACTCCCGGGCCCTTGCTCTTTCCACACTGCTTCTCATGCTTTTCTTCTCATTCTATCATTCTTGCTAACTCTAGAATATTCCTTGGGCCATTTTTCATTCATTCATACATTCATTCAATCAATCGTATTTATTCAGCACTTACTGTGTGCACAACACTGTGCTAAGCACTTGGAAAGTACAATTCGGCAACAGATAGAGACAATCCCTACCCAACAGCAGGCTCACAGTCTAGAAGTGGGAGACAGACAACAAAACACAAGTAGACAGGCGTCAGTACCAATAAAACAGATAAATGGAATTATAGATCATCAATCGTATTTCATCATCAATCGTATTTATTGAGCGCTTACTATGTGCAGAGCACTGTACTAAGCGCTTGGGTAGTACAAATTGGCAACATATAGAGACAGTCCCTACCCAACAGTGGGCTCACAGTCTAAAAGGGGGAGACAGAGAACAAAACCAAACATACTAACAAAATAAAATAAATAGAATAGATATGTACAAGTAAAATAAATAAATAAATAGAGTAATAAATATGTACAAATATATATACATATATACAGGTGCTGTGGGGAAGGGAAGGAGGTAAGATGGGGGAGGGAGAGGGGGACGAGGGGGAGAGGAAGGAAGGGGCTCAGTCTGGGAAGGCCTCCTGGAGGAGGTGAGCTCTCAGTAGGGCCTTGAAGGGAGGAAGAGAGCTAGCTTGGCGGATGGGCAGAGGGAGGGCATTCCAGGCCCGGGGGAGGACGTGGGCCGGGGGTCGATGGCAGGACAGGTGAGAACGAGGTACGGTGAGGAGATTAGTGGCGGAGGAGCGGAGGGTGCGGGCTGGGCTGGAGAAGGAGAGAAGGGAGGTGAGGTAGGAGGGGGCGAGGTGACGGACAGCCTTGAAGCCCAGGGTGAGGAGTTTCTGCCTGATGCGCAGATTGACTGGCAGCCACTGGAGATTTTTGAGGAGGGGAGTAATATGCCCAGAGCATTTCTGGACAAAAATAATCTGGGCAGCAGCATGAAGTATGGATTGAAGTGGAGAGAGACACGAGGATGGGAAATCAGAGAGAAGGCTGATGCAGTAGTCCAGACGGGATAGGATGAGATATAGATATATACACATTAAGAAAATAAACAGAATAATAAATACGTACAAATATTTGCAAGTGCTATGGGGAAGGGAAGGGGGTAGAGCAGAGGGAGGGACTAGGGGTGATGGGGAGGAGAGGAGGAGCAGAGGAAAAGCGGGGGTTCAGTCTGGGAAGGACTCCTGAGGGAGGTGAGCGTTCATTAGGGCTTTGAAGCGGGGAAGAGAGCTAGTTTGGCAGTTGTGAGGAGGGAGGGCATTCCGGGCCATGGGTAGGATGTGGGCCAGGGGTTGATGGCGGGACAGGCGATAACGAGGCCCAGTGAGGAGGTTAGCGGCAGAGGAGTGGAGTGTGCAGGCTGGGCTGGAGAAGGAGAGAATGCAGGTGAGGTAGAAGGGGGCAAGGTGATGGAGAGCTTTGAAGCCAATAGTGAGGAGTTTTTACTTCATGCTAAGGTTGATAGGCAACCACTGGAGATTTTTGAGGAGGGGAGTGACATGCCCAGCAAGCGCTTCGCCAAGACCACGATCACCACTGCTACGGGGGTGGGGAGGAAGGCGCGCCATCCCCCTGAGCCCCTTTCCTTTCCCTTTCCCCTCCTCCCCAGCAGGTCCCCCAAGAAGTCGTCAACGGTGGCCACCCCCGTTCCTCCCCCATCCTGCCCGCCCTTGCTGGAATGGGGCCCACTGGGCTCTGGATGCAGATGTGCCAGGGAACCGGGGAGGAGGGCGCTGCCAACCGCTTGCTCTTGTGGCCTGGACCACTTGACCACTTGCGGCTTGCTTTCCCAGCCACTCCTTAAATTTTCCATTTAAGGAAAATCTTGTATAACTTTGAGAAGATCAATCAATCAATCAATCAATCGTATTTATTGAGCGCTTACTGTGTGCAGAGCACCGCACTAAGCGCTTGGGAAGTACAAGTTGGCAACATATAGAGACAGTCCCTACCCAACAGTGGGCTCACAGTCTAGAAGGGGAAGACAGAGAACAAAACCAAACATATTAACAAAATAAAATAGAATAGATATGTACTAGTAAAATAAATAAATAAAAAAATAGAAGATCATTTCTTCAGAAACAAATAGGGCTGAGCACCTGTATATATGTATATATGTTTGTACATATTTATTACTCCATTTATTTATTTACTTTGATTCAGTGATGGATGAAACAAGAAACTCCTCACTATTGACTTCTATTCTCTATTCTCATTACTCTATTTATTTATTTATTTATTTTACTAGTACATATCTATTCTATTTATTTTATTTTGTTAGTATGTTTGGTTTTGTTCTCTGTCTCCCCCTTCTAGACTGTGAGCCCACTGTAGGGTAGGGACTGTGTCTATATGTTGCCAACTTGTACGTCCCAAGCACTTAGTACAGTGCTCTGCACACAGTGAGTGCTCAATAAATACGATTGATTGATTGATTGATTGATTGATTGATTCAATGATGGATGAAACAAAAAACTCCTCACTATTGACTTCAAAGGTCTCCATCACCTTGCCCCCTCTTACCTCACCTCCCTTTTCTCCTTCTCCAGCCCAGCCCGCACACTCGGCTCCTCTGCCGCTAACCTTCTCACTGGGCCTCATTCTCGCCTGTCCCGCCATCAACCCCTGGCCCACATCCTACCTCTGGCCTGGAACGCCCTCCTCCTCAAATCCGCTAAACAATCACACTTTCTCCCTTTCAAAGCCCTAATGAAAACTCACTTCCTCCAAGAGGCCTTTCCAGACTAAGCCTCCCTTTTTCCCAGATCCCCCTCCCATCTGCATCGTCCCAACTTGCTCCCTTTGCTTTACCCTTCTCCTCGCCCAACAGCTCTTGTGCATATATGTACATATCTATAATTCTATTTATTCATATTGATGCCTGTTGACTTCTTTTGCTGTTTATATGACTATAATCCTATTTACTTATATAGATTCCTGTTTACTTGTTTCAATGTCTGTCTCCTCCCTTCCAGATTGTAAACCTGGTGTGGACAGGGAATGTCCGTTTATTGCTGAAGTGTACTTTCCAAGCGCTTAGTACAGTGCTCTGCACACAGTAAGCACTCAATAAATACCATTGAATGAATGAATGAATGAATAAACGAATGAAAGAGAAAAGCAGGGAAGGAAAGAGGGAAAGACATCTGAAAGGCATGGGGAATTAAGATGATCTTAAATTATTTCCAAGATCCCAATTGAAAATTCACATTTTCTTTATCTGAAATTCAAGAAGGTTATGAAAAATGTGTTGACCATGACCCACAACTTACAAGGACTATAGAGTTGGGTTAAGCAATAAATAAACTACAGAGCTCCCCACTGCAATGCTTTTCACTAAATGAAAATAATAACATATGGCGATTACCCAATCCTTACTGTTGGGTTTGCAAAGAAACAGAAGGTCTTAGCAAATGTCTGTCTACTACGTTTCGCACAACTGTACTGCATAAAAAAAAACCCAGACTGCAACCTAAATATTTGTCATATAATATACACAAAGGATGTTGGACGATTTTTGATAATCCTTTAAATGTTTCTTTGCATAGGAAAGATTATGTATTTAGATATGCCAACATTTAAACACTTTATCTTGACTAGCAGAAACAGGCAGTCTTCTTAGACAGAGCAATAAATAGTCTAATGGTTTAGAAAATTGAAGCTGTCTGTTCATTAACTAGGTGATCTTTTTAGGGGCCAGCCCTTAAAATGAAAATTAAACAGAATCCTAAAATTAAAAAGAATCTTATTAAAATTAAAATCTTAAAATCTTAAAATTAAAGAGAAGCATCGTGGATCAGTGGAAAGAGCCCGGGCTTGGGAGTCAGAGGTCGTGGGTTCTAATCCCGGCTCCGCCACTTGCCAGCTGGGTGACTTTGGGCAAGTTGCTTCACTTCTCTGTGCCTCAGTTACCTCACTGTAAAATGGGGATTAAGATTGTGAGCCCCATGTGGGACAACCCGATCACCTGGTATTCCCTCATCGCTTAGAACAATGCTTTGCACATAGTAAGCGCTTAACAAATACCATTTAAAAAAAATCAAAATTAGTGTTTACCCAGGCCGGGGAAAACTGATTCAGCCAAAGGGACTCAGTACTCAGATTCTTGGATTTTTCTCTTTGCTTGTAACCTAAAACCTTAAGTGACAGAGCTGTTTCCAAAGCAAATTAAATCTAAACAGCAGTTTTGGAGATGTAATCGGAAAGAATGAATAAATAAAGCATATGAATAGAAATGATCATTTTCGGCTTACAGTCTATCCCACTTGACAATGGAACTAGGACAGAGAAAGCAATACATGCTGACAGTCTGGCCGGGTAATCTCCACTTTCTGTTAACTCTAATCTTGTTCTGGTCCTTGCAGCTGAGCTACAATTTCTATTGGTACAAGTAACGAAACACTGTATTACTTTCCAAACCGTCAACACTGCCAAAGAGATGTGTATCAATAAAATGCTAATAAATTGCTAAATTCTTCATACTGAACTCTATATTCTTTTGGCAACAGTTGTTTGATACTCTAAAAGAGTTTCCTCATCTCTGCCTATTACAACTTCATTTGTGAAAATAACTCCCTTGGCTCTCGATGGATTTCAAACTCAACATTGTGGTATTTGTTTTGTGCATCCATAGTTTACCCTTCGGAGCATACCGAAGGCTTCCGTTGGTAATTGGCAGGGCAGGAGGAAAACATGACATGTTTCCTTATCGTAATAACCTTTGCTTCTCAGGGCTTGCCTATAAAGCAAAGTGCAATTTTCTGGGTAAATACAGATTGGATAAAACAAGAAGAAGGAGATTTTTCTGGCAATCTGGCTATTACAGTACATCGGAATTGACAGGATAATTACACAATCCTTTGCTGCAAAGACTTGGCCTGTGAATTAATCAATCAATTGTATTTATTGAGCACTTACTGTATGCAGAACACTGTATTGAGTGCTTGGGAGAGAATAACATAACAAGAGTTGGTAGATGTGTTCCTTGCCCACAACAAGCTTACAGTCTGTGGGTAGGGACAAACATTAATATAAATAAACTGAATTACGGACGGGTACATAAGTGTTTTGGGGCTGAGGGAGGGGTGAATAAGGGGTGATCACAGCCTGATCCTGCTGTGCCCGATCTCCTTTTCTGGCAGACCGTTCATGAGGTGAGACAGAGTTATAGGAATTATTAGAGGGAAAAAGTGAGGGAAGTTATATGATACCTCCTCAATCAATCCACCGTTCAAGAAATGGTGATTTTTGAGCACTGTCCTAAGCACTTGGGACAGTAAATACAACAGAGTTGGTAGACATATTCCAGGCCCACAACGAGCTTACAGTTTAGAGGGAGGGACACGCATCACCTGATCACCTTGTATCCTCCCCAGCGCTTAGAACAGTGCTTGGCACAGAGTAAGTGCTTAACAAATACCATCATCATCATCATTATTATTATTATTTCTGCCATTTTTCCTCACTATTGGTTCCCAGATTTTCCTGTTCCTTTCCACCCTGTTGGCACTACCCTGCTTCAAGTTTCTTATCACTTTTCTGCTAAGCTACCTGGTCTTACCCTATCCTACAATCAGGTGCTTGAATAATCTTCCCTAAAATACTGTTCAGTATCACTCCCTTCTTTAACAACTTCCCATGGCTATCCATGTCTTTCTGAATCAAACAGAAACTCCTTATGACCTTCCCTCTCTCTTCTCCCCCTCCAACTCAGCTAGCCCTCTTAGCTCTTCCCAAATTAAATAACGTCCTAATTTCCTGCACCTTGCATTGACCCCCTAAACCCCTCGAATCTCTTAAAATCTGTCCTGTTCCCCATGCCCACCTCCATGGGCATTCTCCAACATATCCCACCTCCATGATAGGGATCTTTAGCTACCTTTCGAACTCGGGCATTTAAATCAGTCCACTTATTTGACCTATTCATTTGTTGCTCACTTTTGTTTTTAACAGTTGTCCCTGTTTTCACTCTTGTGTCTCACTGGATACTTACATTTTTGCAAATCAGTTTGTAAGCCATTAGTTTGTGAGCACTTGGAGGACACGGACTAGATCTTCTATCTTTATAGAATGCTCCCAAGTATTTAATGCAGCAGGCATTTATGAAATACAAATGTTGATAATAACATAAACAGTGTGTGACAGCGCAAAGAGCATTGGCCTGGAAATCGGAGTACCTGTGTTCTGATCCCGGCTTCACCACTTGTCTACTCTGTGACTTTGGCAAGCCATTCATCTTCTCCATGCCTCAGTTTCTTCATCTGAAAAATGGGGTTTAAATACCTGTTCTCCCTCCTGATTAAACTGTGAGCCCCATGTGGCACAAGGACTGTGTTCAACCTGATTATCTTGTATCTACCCTAGTGCTGAATGCAGTGCCTGATACTTGGAAATAATCTCCCCGCCTTCAAAGCCTTATTGAAGGCACATCTCCTCCAAGAGGCCTTCCCAGATGAAGCCCCACTTTTCCTCATCTCCCACTCCATTCTGCGTCGCCCTGACTTGCTCCCTTTGGTCTCACCCTGAGAAGCAGCGTGGCTCAGTGGAAAGAGCACGGGCTTTGGAGTCAGAGGTCACGGGTTCAAATTCCGGCTCTGCCACGTGTCTTTTGTGTGACCTTGGGTAAGTCACTTAACTTCTCTGAGCCTCATTTACCTCATCTGTAAAATGGGGATTAAGACTGAGCCCCACATGGGACAACTTGATCACCTTGTATCACCCCCAGCGCTTAGAACAGTGCTTTGCACATAGTAAGCGCTTAACAAATACCATCATTATTATTATTATTACTATTACAGCCCCACAGCACTTATGTATATATCTGTAATTTTATTTATTTGTACTGATTCTGTTAATTCGTATTGATGTTTGTCTCTCCCCCGGCCCCCGACTGTGAGCTCATTGTGGGCAGGGACTGTCACTGTTTAATGCTGTATTGCACATTCCCAAGCGCTTAGTACAATGCTCTGCACACAGTAAGCGCTTAAAAATATGATTGACTGAATGAATTCTACTCGACTTCTAATCTAATCTAATGAGTTCTAATCTAATCTATTTAGTAAACTACTCTCTCCCTTTTCAAAGTTTTATTCAAGGCACATCTCCTGGAAGAGGCCTTCCCAGACTTTCCTCATCTCCCACTCCCTTCTGCATGGCCCTGACTTGTTTCCTTTGCTCTTCCCTCTCCTAGCCCCACAGCACTTAGATCTATTTCTATGACTTTATTTACTCGTATTGATGTCTGTCTCCCCCCTTCTAGATTATAAACTCATTGTGGGCAGGTAATGTCACTGTTTATTGTACTTTCCCAAGCGCTTAGTACAGTCTCTTCACACAGTAAATGCTCAATAAATATGATTGAATGAATGAAATATGATTGAATGAATAAATAGTAGGTGTTTAAAATGCCACTCATTATTATTCTTATTCACTCATTCATTCATTCAATCGTGCAGAGCACTGTACTAAGCACTTGGGAAGTACAAGTCGCCAACTTATAGAGACGGTCCCTACCCAACAACGGGCTCACAATCTAGAAGGGGGAGACAGACAACAAAACAAAACATGTAGACAGGTGTCAAAACCGTCAGAATAACTAGAATTATAGCTATATGCACATTATTAATAAAATAGAGTAGTAAGTATGTACAAGTAAAATTAATAGAGTAATAAATATGTACAACTATATAAAGTGCTGTGGGGAGGGGAAGGAGGTAGGGCGGGGGGGGCAGTGGAGAGGGGAGGAGGAGAGGAAAAAGGGGAATCAGTCTGGGAATTATTATCACTTTAGATTAATGTCCCATCCATCCATCAATCTGCACTGACATCCTGCCTCTGGATTGGAACGTCCCTCTTCGTAGCCACGGACAATGACTCTCCCCACCTTCAAAACCTTATTAAATGCACATCTCCTTCAAGAGGACTTCCCTGACTATGCCCTCCTTTCCTATTCTCCCACTCCCTTTTGCGTCACTTGCTCCCTTAATAATAATAATAATGGCATTTATTAAGCACTTACTATGTGCAAAGCACTGTTCTAAGCACTAGGGAAGTTACAAGGTGATCAAGTTGTCCTAATCCTGTCTTAATCCCCCATTTTACAGATGAGGTTACTGAAGCTCAGAGAAGTGAAGTGACTTGCCCAAAGTCACAGAGCTAAGTGGCGGAGTCAGGATTAGAATCCATGACCTCTGACTCCAAAGCCCGGGCTCTTTCCACTGAGTCATGCTGCTTCTCCACACTGCTTTATTCATCCCTTTATTCATCCCACAACACGTATGTTCAGATATGTAATTCTGATATTCATATTAATGTCTGTCTCCCCCACTCTAGACTGTAAGCTCATTGTGGGCAGGAAATGTGCCTGTTATATCATAGTCTCCCAAGCGTTTAGTACAGTGCTCTGCGCACATTAGGCACTCAAAAATTTTGACTGACACTGACAATGACATAAAAACTTGCCTGAAAAATCACCATAAAGTCTACCTTCCTTTAAAATTCAACTGCTCACTTAAGAATGTGACATACAACAATCCAAACTTTTATTAACCTATTAGGGGTCCACTGTCTGTGAATCATATTTATTGACCACTTGCTGTGTGCTGAGCACTGTACTAAGCGCTTGGAAAGTACAATTCAGCAATAAAGAGAGACAATCCCTGCCCACACCCAAACCTTCCTTAAGCCTACTAATGTTTTTGGCCTGCATTAATTACCTAAGGTAGCAATTTCATAATGACTATCTGCTAAATGAAAATTTCTTTCTCTTCTTTTTAAAAAAAGTAAAATCACCGTCAAAGTTCAATGTGTTATCTCTCATTCTGGTAGTGCGAGGTTTGATGAGCAAAATTCTACAGTCTCCCTGTCCAAATACTTCGTAATTGCATAGAATTCTGCCTTGAATTTTTCAGAATGAAGATTCCTAATTTAGTTAATCTGTTCCATATGAAAACCACTCCATTCTCCTGTTCAACCTGGCAGCCATCCTTTGAGCCTTCTCTAATTCCAGGGTTAAATTCTTATATTCTTCTTAAATTATGGCAATGAGAACTTCATGCTGTAGTCCATGCAAGGACATAAAATCACTTTACTCCTACAGCAGTGGGCTCCTTGTGGGTAATGGTAGCGTCTACCAATGCTGTTGTACTTTCCCCTACATTTAGTTCACTGCTTTACAGAGAGAAGGTGCTAAAATACAATTGACTGACTTAGCATTCCTCTTGATGCTCAGCCTTTCGTTGGGTTTTTTGGGCGGCTGCCATCGATTAGATCAATGATTTTAGAGAATAGAAGAGAACTGCTTCAAGTCTTTTTTTAATGGTATTTGTTAAGCATTTACTATGTGTCAGGCACTGTATTAAGCACTGGGTGGAGCGAAGCTAATTAGGTCGGATACAGTCCATGTCCCACCATGGAGTCTTAATACCCATTTTACAGATGAGGTGACTGAGGCACAGAGAAGTTAAATGACTTGCCCAAAGTCACACAGCAGCAGAACCAGAATTAGAACCCAGGCCCTTCTGACTGCTAGGCCTGTAGTCTAACCACTAGGCCACGCTTATGACTGTTCACCCAAACACCATCACAAAGCAATTTAAAAGGGGCTATATCTTACCTTAGTTCATAGAGAAGCTCTTCTGCTACATTTCTGACAACTAATTCAATTTTATGAGATCTTCCTGCCATTTGTCCTCATCAGCACAGCATTTTGTCAGTTGGTGTAATCAGCAAACTTGGAAGATTCCCCTGGGGCCTCCCTCTTGCAGCTCATTTATGAAAATGTTAAGAAAATTTCTACCAGTGATCTCTGGGGACTCCCACTAATCACCTTTCTTCAACCAGAAAAATCACTGTTAATTTATCTCCCTGCTTCCGACTTTCTAGCCAGTTGTTTGTTTATTTTTAATCCATAACAAAATATTCCCTCTCATTTCATGTACTCAATGCTATTTAAAATTTGTGGTTGGGAGCCTCACCTTAGACCTTATGAAAATCTAAATGTAATAGGCAATGTTTAGTTTTTGAAATGAGGCAGTAGATGGTAAAATCCTATCCTTGAATGTGGGGGTGATCAAAAAGACTGATGTGTTAGCAATGTTCTACAATGGAAGCAAATAAAAAAGATTCTTGTTAAGCCACTCTGCAGGTCTCTCACAGAACTAGCCTCTAATTTTGAGGCCAGTTTTCACTAAGTCTTTACTCAAGGAGAACAATGTAGTGGGCAGAGCATGGGCCTGGGACTCATAAGGTCATGGGTTCTAATCTGGCTCTGCAATTTATCTGCTGTGTGACCTTGGACCAGTCACTTCACTTCCCTACGCCTCAGTTACCTAATCTGTAAAAGGGGGAATGAGACTGTGAGCCCCATATGGGTCAGAGACTGTGTCCAACTTGATTTGGAGAAGCAACGTGGCTTGGAGAAGCAGCGTGGCTCAGTGGAAAGAGCACGGACTTTGGAGTCAGAGGTCATGGGTTCAAATCCCAGCTCCGCCAATTGTCAGCTGTGTGACCTTGGGCAAGTCACCTCACTTCTCTGGGCCTCAGTTACCTCATCTGTAAAATGGGGATTAAGACTGTGAGCCCCCCGTGGGACAACCTGATCACCTTGTAACCTCCTCAGCGCTTAGAACAGTGCTTTGCACATAGTAAGTGCTTAATAAATGCCATCATTATTATTATTATTTGCTTGTATCCATCCCTGCACTTAGCACAGTGCCCAGCATACAGTAAGCACTTAAATACCAGAATTATTATTATTTCCAGTTATGACCCTCCAAAGTGTTCTGTCTGTTTTGATGTTCTCCCAGTCAATTAATGGTCTTTATGGAGCACTTAGTGATGAGCATGTTTCTAACCACTTGGGAGATTAAAACAGAATTGCCAGATGTGATCCTGGCCCTCAAGGAGCTTAATCTCAAATTGGGGAGGCAGAAATTTAAATAAATTACAGAGGAAAGCAACAAAGTGTTATGATAGGTACATAAATGTGGTGGAACGTAGGGTGGAATGAGGATCAAGCTGCATAGGGGCTTTTTTTTGAGAAGGTTAGGAGGGGGTGTGGGGAGATGGAAGTTTTGGCTTCTTTAGTAAACTGACGCCTTGGGTTGTCCTTGCAAACGAGTCCCTGGTGGAAAAGAAAAAATTGCTTTGCAGATGGGATGGAGGGTGGGCTCTCCTATCCATCGCCATCTCTTTTTTTTTACCCCCCCCCCCCCGACCCACTTATAAATAGAAAGTCGAATATAAATGGCCATCTAGTGCTCGTTGCCGCAGAATTGTAGATGGCGATGATGGAGGTTGTTTAGAAAAAGAAAAAGGGATCCCAGTGGGATTAAATATGAGTGGCATTTGTTGCTGAATTGTACTTTTCAAGCGCTTAGTACAGTACTCTGCACACAGTAAGCGCTCAATAAATACGATTGAATTAATGAATTTAGACCCAAGTGCATTCAATAAGAGCTCAAAAAATGATTATTATAATTATTATTAACATTAATAATATTACCTTACTGCCCTCCACTATGTTTGAGACTGTGCTTTCACTATGTCCTTAAATCAGTTGTTCTTCCTTCCCCTTCAGTTCCCCATTCAGCACGTACTGCTGGGTGAAGCAGTTTTGAAGCCCCTTGTGGGCAGGGATTGTCTCTTTTTATTGCTGTATTGTACTTTCCAAGCGCTTAGTACAGTGCTCTGCATAGAGCAAGCGCTCAATGAATACAATTGAATGAATGAATGAAGTAAACCCTGTCTCAAGATTAGTGAGCTGACTATGTCCCAGGTCCTCAATGTTAATAATCTCGGACTACCATTTGACGGTGCGTGGAGTCCCTAGATGGTACTGGAGAATCGGCTCAAAATGAGGTCCAACAACCACACTGAAGGCAAATTACATCAGATGGAGGATGTAAAATCTCTATCACGGAAGCCAACGTATGCTTTGGGAGAAAGTCAGTGACTGCCTGGTGGTAGTATGCTATTAGACTCCCCACCCCAGCATTTGAGCATAAAGGTACACATTTATAATTCAATTTATTTATATTAATGATGTGCATATATCTATAATTCTATTTATTTATACTGATGGCTATTCACTTGTTTTGATGCCTGTCTCCCCCCTTGTAGACTGTGAGCCTGTTGTGGGCAGGGATTGTCTCTATTTGTTGCTGAATTGTACTTTCCAAGCACATAATAATAATAACATTGGTATTTGTTAAGCGCTTACTATGTGCCAAGCACCGTTCCAAGCACTGGGGGTAGACACAAGGTCATCAGGTTGTCCCACACGGGCCTCACAGTCTTCATCCTTCTAGATGATGAAGTTGAAGTCTTCATTCTTCTAGACTTGAGCCCACTGTTGGGTAGGGACCGTCTCTATATGTTGCCAACTTGTACTTCCCAAGCGCTTAGTACAGTGCTGTGCACACAGTAAGCGCTCAATAAATATGATTGATTAATTGATTGATTCATCCCCATTTTACAGATGAGGTAACTGAGGCACAGAGAAGTTAACTGACTTGCCCAAGGTCACACAGCAGACTAGAGGCAGAGTTCATTCATTCATTCAATCGTATTTATAGAGCGCTTACCGTGTGCAGAGCACTGTACTAAGCGCTTGGTAAGTACAAGTTGGCAACATATAGAGACGGTACCTACCCAACAGTGGGCTCTCAGTCTAGAAGGGGGAGACAGAGAACAAAACATATTAACAAAATAAAATAAATAGAATAAATATGTACAAATAAAATAGAGTAATAAATACGTACAAACATATATACATATATACAGGTGCTGTGGGGAGGGGAAGGAGGTAAGGCGGGGGGATGGAGAGGGGGAGGAGGGATTGGGATTAGAGTTGGGATTAGAACCCACGACCTCTGACTCCCAAGGCCGGCCTCTTTCCACTAAGCCACATCCAGTGCTCCGCACACAGTAAACGCTCAATAAATACAGTTGAATGAATGAATGAATTAGGCTCTGGACCAAACTAAAAGTCAACCCAGCCGTAATGCTGTCCACCTTTCCCCATGGTTGTGAGAACTGGACCCTACCCAATCAACATCAAATAGTGGGATGGAACCACGAAGTTCTAGAATTACATCAGTCAAAAGCTAAGTTCTTTTTTTAATGCTAATTGCTTAGCGTGTACTATGTGCCAGGCACTGTGCTGAGCGCTGGGGTGGAGACAAGCTAACAGGTTGGACACAGTCCCTGTCCCACACAGGGCTCACAGTCTTAATCCCCATTTACAGCTGTAGGAACTGAGGCACCAAGAAATGAAGTGATTTGCCCAAGGTGACGCAGCAGACAAGTTGCAGAGCCAGAATTAGAACCCAGGTCCTTCTGACTCCTGGGCCCAGGCTCCATCCTTCTCCATTATTAATAATATCATTATTATTATCATTATTATCATTATTATGTTCACTAGAACCCAGGTCCTTCTGACTCCTGGGCCCAGACTCCATCCTTCTCCATTATTAATAATATCATTATTATTATCATTATTATCATTATTATGTTCACTAGAAGCCAGGTCCTTCTGACTCCTGGGCCCAGGCTCCATCCTTCTCCATTATTAATAATATCATTATTATTATCATTATTATCATTATTATGTTCACTAGAACCCAGGTCCTTCTGACTCCTGGGCCCAGACTCCATCCTTGTCCATTATTAATAATATCTTTATTATTATCATTATTATGATTATTATGTTCACTAGAAACCAGGTCCTTCTGACTTCTAGGCCCAGGCTCCATCCTTGTCCATTATTAATAATATCATTATTATTATCATTATTATCATTATTATGTTCACTAGAACCCAGGTCCTTCTGACTCCTGGGCCCAGGCTCCATCCTTGTCCATTATTAATAATATCATTATTATGATTATTATGTTCACTACAACCCAGGTCCTTCTGATTCCTGGGCCCAGGCTCCATCCTTCTCCATTATTAATAATATCATTATTATTATCATTATTATGATTATTATGTTCACTAGAACCCAGGTCCTTCTGATTCCTGGGCCCAGGCTCCATCCTTCTCCATTATTAATAATATCATTATTATTATCATTATTATGATTATTAAGTTCACTAGAACCCAGGTCCTTCTGACTCCTGGGCCCAGGCTCCATCCTTCTCCATTATTAATGATATCATTATTATTATCATCATTATTATGATTATTATGTTCACTAAAACCCAGGTCTTTCTGACTCCTGGGCCCAGGCTCCACCTTCTCCATTATTAATAATATCATTATTATCATCATTATTATCATTATTATGTTCACTGGAACCCAGGTCCTTCTGACTCCTGGGCCCAGGCTCCATCCTTCTCCATTATTAATAATATCATTATTATTATCATTATTATCATTATTATGTTCACTAGAACCCAGGTCCTTCTGACTCCTGGGCCCAGGCTCCATCCTTCTCCATTATTAATAATATCATTATTATTATCATTATTACGATTATTATGTTCACCAACACACAGATACGGTGGGACAAGTGAGAAGAATGGACGACAGCAGAATATCTGAGTGGCTGCTGTATCGGGAATTGACAGGGGGATACCGAAAGCCAAGACAGGCGAGGAATGATTTAAGAATAAAGTAAAAGCCTCAGGCACAGCAGCTGAATGCTGGATGTCAATTGCTGCGGATCGGCTGCAACCTGGAAAGAGAGGCTCTGTTGGAGCAGAAAATCTGTAGAAATTGGGAAACAATGAAATAAAGGCAACAACAGCCCCAGGAACTGCAAGCAACAATTTAACAACAGAACAAGGGTCCGTCTTTGGTTATGCAATATATGGCCAAGACTGTAGGTCCCACAACACACATTAAACTCTCAACACAAACCACTGATTGACTATTGTCTATAATCATGGGTTCTAATCCCGGCTCCAACACGTCAGCTGTGTGACTTTAGGCAAGCCACTTAACTTCTCTGTGCCTCAGTTACCTCCTCGGTAAACATGGGGATTAAGACTGAGCCCCACGTGGGACAACCTGATCACCTTGTATCTACCCCACCACTTAGAATGGAGCTTGGCACATAGTAAACCCTTAATAAATACCATAATTATTACTATTCATTTGATCATATTTATTGAGCGCTTATTGTGTGCAGAGCACTGTACCAAGCGTTTGGAAAGTACAATTTGGCAACAGATAGAGATAATTGCTACCCAAAAACAGGCTCACAGTCTAGAAGGGGGAGACGGACAACAAAACAAAACAAGTAGACAGGCATCAATAGCATCAAAATAAACAGAACTATAGATACACACACCTCATTAATAAAATAAATACATATATACATAAGTGCTGTGGGGCAGGGAAGGGAGTAGGGGAGGGGAGGAGGAGCAGAGGAAAAGGGGGGCTCAGTCTGGGAAGGCCTCCTGGAGGAGGTGAGATCTCAGTATGGCTTTGAAGAGGGTAAGAGAGCTAGTTATTACTATTATATATAATAATAATATACTATTTACATATATAGTATATAGTTATTACAATTATTATATTGTTTCTCACAGTGGATGCCACAACCTTCCTATCTACCCACTCTAAAATATGCAGATAGATAATATATATAGTTTAATAATAATTTATATTACCTATTATATATATTATAGATTGATAATAATAAAAATAATGATATAATCAAAGAGATTGATGGACTATGGACACACCACACCTGATATATAAAAGTACTATTACATCAGCAGGAGGATAAATCCCACCTAATCCAGGTGAATATTTCTTCTGTCCAATGGGCTTTTCTCCTTTCTGAGGGATTCCTTAATACTAAGAAGAAGAAGAATGATAGCATTTATTAAGTGCTTACTATGTGCAAAGCACTGTTCTAAGTGCTGGGGAGGGTACACGGTCATCAGGTTGTCCCACGGGGAGCTCACAGTCTTAATCCCCATTTTACAGATGAGGTAACTGAGGCACAGAGAAGTTAAGTGACTTGCGTAAAGTCACACAGCTGGCAATTGGCGGAGCCGGGATTCCTTCTTCCCAGCTACCTGAGGGCTGCTATAGTGGAGGTGATGCTTCCCTTTGTTTTTTTTTTAACATTAGCCAATAATAGCAATTAGTAAGAATGAAATTTCCCGGAAATACCTTAAAATACAAATTGTTTTGCCTTACATCAAATGATTCTCTGCCATTCAATCAATCAATCAATCGTATTTATTGAGAGCTTACTGTGTGCAGAGCACTGTACTAAGCGCTTGGGAAGTACAAGTTGGCAACATATAGAGACAGTCCCTACCCAAGAGTGGGCTCACAGTCTAAAAGGGGGAGACAGAGAACAAAACCAAACATACTAACAAAATAAAAAAAATAGAATAGATATGAACAAGTAAATAAATAGAGTAATAAATATGTACAATTCCCACAATCCTCCTTGCACAACTCCATTCCTACCTTCTGATTTCTGTCTAAACAATTCCACGTCTGTTTTCCCAAGAAGTGTGAATCCCAAGATTGGGTTTTAATCCATAATTCCACAGAAGCCACGCAGTATTTCTTTACAAAGGAAAAATTCCAATGCTGGGTCATACAACTCTGGGACCCATAACATCAACATGTTTCTCTCCCACTTAATAATAATAATAATTATGGTCTTTGTTAAGCACTTACTGTGTGCCAGGCACTGCACTAAGCACTGGGGTAGATATAAATTAAACAGGTTGGACACAGCCCCTGTCCTACGTGGGGCTCACGGTCTTGATCCCCATTTTACAGGTGAGGAAACTGAGGTACAGAGAAGCGAAATGACTTGCTCAAGGTCACACAGCAGGAAAGTGGCAGAGTTGGGATTAGAGCCCACGGCCTTCTGACTCCCAAGCACACAGAGAAGCAGTGTGGCTCAGTGGAAAGAGCCTGGGCTTTGGAGTCAGAGGTCATGAGTTCAAATCCCGGCTCCACCACTCGTCAGCTGTGTGACTTTGGGCAAGTCACTTAACTTCTCTGGGCCTCAGTTACCTCATCTGTAAAATGGGGATTAACACTGTGAACCCCACGGGGGACAACCTGATCACCTTGTAAATTCCCCAGCTTAGAACAGTGCTCTGCACATAGTAAGCGCTTAATAAATGCCATTATTATTATTATATACTCTAACCACTGTCCCATGCTGTTTCAGTCCACTAACAGATATGTCCCTGTTTTCACTTTCTCAAGACATTTTTCTGGGCCAGACTCATTCTCATTACTGCGACATTCAGACTTTCTTTCATGTGATACCATCATTACCACATCCTTTCGTATTGATTTCTTTTTCCCAACCTCTAAACTGTGAGCTCATTTTGGGCAGGGATTGTCACTATTCATTGCTGTACTGTACTTCCCCAAGCACTTAGTACAGTGCTCTGCACACAGCAAGCACTGTTTACTTGTTTTGATGACTGTCTCCCCCCTTCTAGACTGTGAGCCCATTGTTGGGTAGGGATTGTCTCTACTTGTTGCTGAATTGTACTTTCCAAGTGCTTAGTGCAATGCTCTGCACACAGTAAGCGCTCAATAAATATGACCAAACGAATGAATACAATTGAATGAATCAGTCTGTTTCCTGCCCACGTTTAACTTCTTTCAATTGTAAATATCAGTGATTTCTTTGGTTCTGTCTACACCACATCCTATCCACTGAGTCCAACATGGATGTTTCTTTATGTCTTTTTATTAAGGAGCTGCATTTTGGGGTTCAAGATCAGTCCTCACCCGTTCCCATTTGATTATTCTTCTGGAAACGTTTCTACCTCAGCTACCTGGATGCCCTTCTGCCTCTGTTGCACTTTGAAACAGAGATGGGCCTTTCCACCTTTTTTCCAATTGAGGAAGTGTGGTTTGATACTCCATCCCACTCTTCCTCTGTTCCCAGTTTTCCAAAGTCAATGCCATGGGGAGATTAAAATGATCTCTGCAATGTCCCTGAAATCCTCATCAGTGAACTACTTTGTTTCCAGTTCAGTCAGATGATGTTAACTGTGGTATTTGTTAGGCACTTAGCTCACTGTGGGCAGGGAATGTGTCTGTTATATTCTTATACTGTACTCTCCCAGGCCTCTCAGGGTCACATCTGGAGTGTTTCCAGTACTCTACCAGTCTCGACTACAGGAGGGAGAGACAAGCACCCATTCCATTCGTACCTTGGGCAATGGCTAGTGAGTGGAAAGCAATCTGCTACAGGTCAAAACTCACCTGTGCTGGGCAGCAGCGGAATGGGAAAGAGTCGAGGGCAGAGACTCGTTTACTGTGTGGAAGGAGGCAATGGTAAACCATTTCCAGATTTTTACCAAGAAAACCCTATGGACACGCTACCAGAATGATTGCAGATGGAAGTGGGGGGTTCTGGAAGAGATGTGTCTATGGTATCGCTATGGATCGGACATGACTGGACAGCATTAGACAACAACAACTCTCCCAAGCACTTAGTACAATGCTCTGCACACAGTAAGTGCTCAGTAAATACGACTGATTGATTCACTATCTGCCAAGCAGTGTTCTAAATGCTAGGGTAGATATCAATCGATCAATAGTATTTGTTACGCACTTACTGTGTGCAGAGCTCTGTATTTCTAGACTGTGGGCCCACTGTTGGGTAGGGACCGTCTCTATATGTTGCCAACTTGTACTTCCCAAGTGCTTAGTACAGTGCTCTGCACACAGTAAGCGCTCAATAAATACGATTGAATGAATGAATTAAGGGCTTGGGAGAGCACAGTTGGTAGAGATGTTCCCAGTCCACAGCGAGCTTACAGTGTAGAAGGGGAGACAGACATTAATATAAACTAAATTACAGATATGGACATAAGTGCTGCGGGGCTGAAGGAGTGGGGGGAATCCAAGTGCAAGCACGAGACAGAAGGGAGTGGGAGAAGAAGAAATGAGGACTTGGGGAAGGCCTAGATACAAGATAATCAATTCAAATCCCAATTGGGATTCACAATCTGAGAAGGAGGGAGAAAAGGCATTGAATGCCTATTTTAAAGATAAGGATACTGAGGCCGAGAGACATTAAGTGATTCGCCTAAGACCAAAGAGCAGGAAAGTGACAGAGCTGGGATCAGAAGCCAGATCCTCTCTCAAGTCCATGCTCCTTCTGCCAGGCCACAGTGCCTCTCAGCGAGAAGCCAGAGAAGCTTTCATACCAGATTGTGAACTCCCTGAAGGCAGGGACTGTCTCTACCTACTCTGTTGTACTGTACTCTCCCAAATGCACAATACAGTGATCTGCACACAGAAAATATTTGATAAATCCTATCGATTCATTGATAGGAAACACAGCTGTTCTCCTAGTAGTTCTAACGCTGGATACACATTAAAGACATTGTCCCGAGACCAAGAACTCATACATAATATAGTGGGTAGCCCTCACTCCGATACTGTAATTATATGTCCATTTCCCTTGTTTAATTGGCTAGCTTAGGTTTCTAGTCCAGCTAATTAAAGTTCCTAGTTTAGGTCAACTAAGCAGATCTGCTAAATATTGAGTTTCCAGCACCTCCCGCAGACAACTCTCTCATTGTTGCTCCTGTTGTCTGGGCTTGGTTTGTGTCATCGTTACTCCCACGCTCACAGACAGTTGCTCTTACATAGCAGCCATGGAGACCAATGCCTTGAATTCCCATCTGAAAGTGAATTATTCATTAGACTAGAATTCCTGGAGGGCAGTCATCCGGGGTCTTGGTTCTGCTGTACCGTCCCAAGCCCTTCATACAATGTTCCAGTAGGTTAATAATGTTAATATGGTTAATAATGATCAATCAATTGTATTTATTCAGCACTTACTGCATGCAGTGTACTCTACTAAGCGCTTGGGAGAATATGAGGTAATAGAGTTGGTAGACATCTTCCCTACCCACAGTGAGCTGGGGGAAGCTTAAAGTCTAGAGTTTACAGTCTGCAGTCTGATGTCGCTAAAGGAAGCTCGTTGTGGGCAGGGAATGTGTTCTTTATTCATTCAATCGTATTTATTGAGCACTTACTGTGTGCAGAGCACTGGGAAGCACTAAGCGCTTGGGAAATACAAGTTGGCAACATATAGAAACGGTCCCTACCCAACAGCAGGCTCACAGTCTAGAAGTGGGCTCACAGTCTAGAAATGTTTACTGTTATATTGTACTCTCCCAAGTGTTTAGTGCAGTGCTTTACACGGTAAGCGCTCAATAAATACGGCTGAATGAATGAATGAATACACGCAGCCTGTTACCACTGTCAAAGATACAATACTGTGCATTTCTGACCCCAAAGTGACAATGTTCATATTTTCCATCCTGTAGCTTTCAGGCAACAGAAGCAGATCACCCTTCAAAGTAGTTTCTCCCTATAAAATAATATTTTAAAAAAAATTCCATTCAAAATTTTAATTCAATGTGATAAGAAGTCAAAAGAAAATCTTCTCCCTTGGGAGATGGGAAAACAGTTACCTGTCAAAAGCAGGAAATTTTATGTCACAAATGAAGTGTAGCTACTTCAAAATGAGGGTGACATGTCTGCAATTTTATCACCAATTACAGAACTCTGAAGAGTGCAGCTTACAAGTATTTCCCATAACGTATGTGTCGAGAAATTCAACCACATTATCCTGCATTCTAGTAAGTGAAAAGCACAGGTGCCCAAATGTGGCTGAGTCATAATTCCCTCGGTTGCCCGGGGGGGCTAGATTTAAAGTTAAAAAGCCAGGCAGCTCGGTGTGTTTGATTTGCACTCTCAAATTCCACACAGCAGCCTCCCTTATACAACGGAAGCTCATTTCAAGCAACTCTAGTTAATATTACGGTCAGATTTCAGCAGAAAGGGTTCCCTGGGAGGTTTTCTGTTTGTTTGGTTGGTTTTTTAAGACTATTTGCTAAGTGCTTACTATGTGTTAAACCCTGTTCTAAGCACTGGGGTAGGTATAAGTTAATTCAGTGGGACACAGTCCCTGTCCCGCATGGGGCTCACAGTCTAAGTACGAGGGAAAACAGGTTTTTAATTCCCACTTTACAGTTGAGGAAACTGAAGCCCAGAGAAGTTAAGGGACTTGCCCCAAGTCACACAGTGAGTAATTGGCAGAGGTAGCACCAGAACCCTGGTGTTCTGACGTCCAGGGCTACATTCTTTCCCCTAGTCCCGCTGCTTCTAGTTGGAGTTGGAAGAAAAAGAAAGGAGTAGCCCTATTCATCTGTTAAACCCCATCCCCATGCTGCTTCTAGCCATGTTCCCTCCGAGACTTCATCAATCCCCTGAAATTCCACTCCACCTTCAGGATCTGCACAGTGGCTTAGGATCTACATAATTTTCCCAGCCTTCTTGGCTGAAGTAATCCAAACCTGAATATTGCAATTCCACTGTTCAGGTCAAGAAGGCTAATCAAATTGTAAGCACCAAGATAGCAAAGTCCTTTCCTTTTACTTCTTTTGTATGTTCCCTCTGCACCTAATTCAGGACTGCGCAAAGAAGGCACCCAATAAACACTAATAATGGTATTTATTAAGTGCTTACTATGTGCCCGGCACTGTACTAAGCTCTGGAGTGGATACAAACAAATTGGGTTGAACGCAGTCTCTGCCCGACATGGAGCTCACAGCCTTAATCCCCATTTTACAGCTGAGGTAACTGAGGCACCAAGAAGTTAAGTGACTTCCCCAAAGTAGACAGGTGACGGAGTCACAATTAGAACGCAGATCCTTTTGGCTCCCAGGCCCATGGTCTATGAACACCGCTTCTCACTACCGATGATAATGTTAATGGAGGCCCAACTGGCTGGATGAATATGCAATGATATGTGATAGTGTACCTCAACAGATTTGCCATCGACAGGTCAGTGCATCTGAGCAACCACAATTTCCAAAAATGATGCAGAAGAAGCAGGTGGTACAGCATTTAAATGCTGCAGTGCATGACCCATCGGGAATTGGGAAATCTGACATCACCACCAAACAGTAAAATTTCCATTTGTCTTATTAAAAGGCGGAATCTGTAGGCTTACTTTCTTTGGGCCAAGGTGGTGCAAGTCCTCCAAAATTAAACTCCAGAACACCCACAGACGACGCTTTCCTTTCCACTGGGAGCTCCGACCCAAAGAAGTACTTGAATTGAATGAAAAACTTTGAAATGTTTTTCCGGAGCTTTAAAATGGCACACATTTCAACGCTTAGATGTCACACTAAATGTATTCCTTGTAAGAATTAAGGCAAAGAATTAAGAAGCAGCGTGGCTCGGTGGAAAGAGCACGGGCATTGGAGTCAGTGGTCATGGGTTCAAATCCCGGCTCCACCAATTGTCAGCTGTGTGACTTTGCTTTACGAATTATATGAATTAAAATAATAATAATAATAATAACGATGGTATTTGTTCAGCACTTAGAATGTGCCAAGCACTGTTCTAAGCACAGGATTAGATACAAGGTTATCAGATTGTCCCATGTGGGGCTCACAGTCTTAATCCCCATTTTATAGATGAGGTAACGGAGGCACAGAGAAGTGAAGTGACATACCCAAAGTCACACAGCTGATAAGTGGCGGAGTCAGTATTAGAACCCACAACCTCTGACTCCCAAACCCGTGCTCTTTTCACTAAGCCATGCTGCTTCTCATCTCATAATTATGAATTATATGAATTATGAGTCATATGACTTACAACTTCTACAAGTTATTAGTCCCCCATTTTGATGTTGGGGAGACACCAGGCACGAGGTCTTCATTTACTATTATCTGCACACCCTTGGATACACCAATGTCTGTTTCCCCTCTAGGCTGTAAGCTCATTATGGGCAGGGAATGTGTCGTTTATTATTATATTGTATTGTTCCAAGCATTTAGTATAATGCTCTGCGCACAGTAAGTGCTCAAAAAATATGACCGAATGAATGAATAAATAAACACGAATGAAACACAATAAAAATGGAGGAAAGGTCCTACAGAAGTAACACACTCCATTTTCTGCCTCTCTACCAAATAGCCCTTTTTTATTTTTATTTTTTAATGGCATTTATTAAGCGCTTACTATGCAAAGCATCATCATCATCAATCATATTTACTGAGCGCTTACTGTGTGCAGAGCACTGTACTAAGCGCTTGGGAAGTACAAGTTGGCAACATATAGAGACAGTCCCTACCCAGCAGTGGGCTCACAGTCTAAAAGGGGGAGACAGAGAACAAAACCAAACATACTAACAAAATAAAATAAATAGAATAGATATGTACAAGTAAAATAAATAAATAAATAGAGGAGCAAATATGTACAAACATATATACATATATACAGGTGCTGTGGGGAAGGGAAGGAGGTAAGATGGCGGGGGGGATGGAGAGGGGCACGAGGGGGAGAGGAGCACTGTTCTAAGCGCTGGGGAGGTTACAAGGTGACCAGGTTGTCCCACGGGGGGGCTCACAGTCTTAATCCCCATTTTACAGATGAGGGAACTGAGGCGCAGAGAAGTTAAGTGACTTGCCTAAAGTCACACAGCTGGGATTTGAACCCATGACCTCTGACTCCAAAGCCCGTGCTCTTTCCACTGAGCCACGCTGCTTCTCAACCCTTGCCAGATGGCCCTCTGACCTTACGGTTTAAATTCTCCCTTCAGCCTCAAAAATGCCTTGAAAGTAGCTAAAGCCCATTTCCTTTTGTTCTGTCCTCTTGGGACACGCAAAACAACTGCATAGCCTCCTCCACACTTCCCCTACTTATAGAAGTGGGGTTCGTCACGGCCTGCTGAAACTGGCCAAGTATTTAAGCAACATCACTACAGACTTTAATGAGAAAGGGAGCATTGCGGTTAAATCCATTAGCAGAAAAGCAGTGTGGCCTAGTGGATGGAGCCCGGGCCAGGGTGTCAGAAGGACCTGGGTTCTAATCTAGGCTCTGCCACTTGTCTGCTGTGTGACCCTGAGTAAGTCACTTCACTTCTCTGTGCCTCAGTTACCTCATCTGTTAAACGGGGATTAAGACTGTGAGACTTTTGTGGGACAGAAGCTGTGTCCAACCTGATTTGCTTGTATCTGATTTGCATGAGAAGCAGCATGGCTCAGTGGAAAGAGCCCGGGCTTTGGAGTCAGAGGTCATGGGTTCAAATCCCGGCTCCACCACTTATCAGCTGTGTGACTGTGGGCAAGTCACTTAACTTCTCTGGGCCTCAGTTACCTCATCTGTAAAGTGGGGTTGAAGACTGTGAGCCCCCCATGGGACAACCTGATCACCTTGTAACCTCCCCAGCGCTTAGAACAGTGCTTTGCACATAGTAAGCGCTTAATAAATGCTATTATTATTATTATTATTATTATTATTATTATTATTATTATTATCCACCCCACGCTTAGAACAGGGCCTGACATGTAGTAAGCACTTTAACAAATGCCACAATTATCATTCTTATTAAAGAATTGAGTACTGGAATAAAAATGAGGAAGGCAGAAACATGGCTCCTAAAGGTAGCACTGGAGTCTCACTTGGGACTTGGCCACACTATGGGGCTTTCATGCTCAATCAGTCATTCACAGGCACTTTTTTCAAATAGTATTTATTAAGCACTTACTATGTGCCAAGCACTGTACTAAGAGCTGGGTCAGGTACAAGTTAATCAAGGTACAAGAGAAGCAGCGTGGCTCAGTGGAAAAAGCATGGGCTTTGGAGTCAGAGGTCATGGGTTCAAGTCCCAGCTGCGCCATATGTCTGCTGTGTGACTTTGGGTAAGTCACTTAACTTCTCTGTGCCTCAATTACCTCATCTGTAAAATAGGGATTAAGACTGTGAGCTCCCCGTGGGACAACCTGATCAACTTGCAACCTCCCCAGCACTTAGAACAGTGCTTTGCACATAGTAAGTGCTTAATAAATGCCATCATCATTATTATTATTAATAATCAGGGTCCCACCTGGGGCTCACAGTCTTAATCCTCTTTATACAGATGAGGTAACAGGCACGGAGGAATTAAGTGACTTGCCCAAGGTCAAACAGCAGATAAGTGGCAGAGTTGGGAAAAAAAACCCAGGTCCTCTGACTCTCAAGCCCGTGCTCTTTCCAATAGGTCACACTGCTTCTCACAGATGATTCTGCATTTGTTGAGAATCTATCCCCCTTAGAGCATTTGCCCACTATAAGTAAATGACACTTTTCCTGTCCTTGAGCTGTTTGCAATCAATCAATCAATCAGTCAATCGATCGATGATACCTACTGATCATTTAGTGCGTGCAGGGCACTGTACTCTGCCCTTGGGAGGGTATGGTAGATTTGGCGGACATGATTTCAGCCCTCAGGGAGTTTACGGTTTAAAGCGGGAGACTGGCATGAAAATAAATTGCAGATAAGTAAAGCAGCAAATCATAATTTGAGAAGCAGCGTGGCTCAGTGGAAAGAGCACAGGCTTTGGAGTTTTATTATTCTATTTATTTTACTTGTACATATTTACTATTCTATTTATTTTATTTTGTTAATATGTTTTGTTTTGTTGTCTGTCTCCCCCTTCTAGACTGTGAGCCCGCTGTTGGGTAGGGACCGTCTCTATATGTTGCCAACCTGTACTTCCCAAGTGCTTAGTACAGTGCTCTGCACACAGTAAGCACTCAATAAATACGATTGAATGAATGAATGAATGAGTCAGAGGATATGGGTTCAAATCCAGGCTCCGTCAATTGTCAGCTGTGTGACTTTGGGCAAGTCACTTCACTTCTCTGGGCCTCAGTTACCTCATCTGTAAAATGGGGATTAAGACTGTGAGCCCCCGTGGGACAACCTGATCACCTTGTAACCTCCCCAGTGCTTAGAACAGTGCTTGGCACATAGTAAGCACTTAATAAATGCCATCATTATTATTATCATAATGAAATGTACATTAGTGCTGTGGGCCTGGGGTGGGGTGGGTATCAAAGTATGAAGGGAGATGTGAGGCTCAGGTGAAGATAGAAGTGCTTAGGAGTTACAGACCCAGGTGCATAGGTTTGGCAGAAGGGAGGGCGAATAGTCGGGGAAATGAGCGATTAGTCAAACAAGTCTTCTTGGAAGAATTATGATTTTAGTAAGGCTTCAAAGATGGGAAGAGTGGTGGCCTGTGTCATCAGCAAGACAAAAGAGAGCTAATGGAAAGTCACGCAACAGAAATCATATGGGAACAGCGGAAGGAGGAGGAAAATAAACCATTTGAATAGCAAATTCGAGAAAATAGGAATAAATGAATTGAAAAAGAGAATGCAAATCAAAATATGCATAATTACTAAGGATGTCTGTCAGAATGGTGCAATCCAGCCAGAGGATGGGAAATTCAGGGGGGTGATAATGGTGGGGAGAGCTGTGACCTGATAAATTTGAAATGACAAGGAGTTTCACCCCGGGGGCAGAAGACGGAGAGGCAAAGAGTGAGGTTGATTAAGAAGGTAAGTTTGGGATGGGTTTAGTAAAACGAGATTGGCAAAGAGTGTGATCTGGGGTGTACAAAATGAAGAGAGCATGTGAATGAACTCCAGAATCTAAAGAGAAAATCTCTACCGTCCAAAGCTTTGGCGGAGGATAAGACCTTAGCTATATCATACATAAGCAAAGGCTGGATCAGAAAACACTAGAGATAAAATAACTTTGTTTTTAGCACAAGTTTCTGCATTTTCTTCAATATTTCCTTCCTTATCAGGCAATTATTTCTGAAACAGCACTGAAGTCCTGGAGTTTTGGAGACTACTTATGAAAAAATATGTGCCAAAAAATCATCTTTCCAAGACAGCTGATGATATGTTCATAAAAATGAAGGAGAGAAAAACACTTCTCAAATCTGCCATCAGCAGAGGTTCATTCTCTATCTCGCCTATCTCTAGGGACAGTCGGTTCTGTTAGAACACATTTTTAATACACAGTTGAACATTATTCTTTCATTCGATCATCTTTATTGAGCACTTACTGTGTGCAAAGCACTGTACTATGCACTTGGGAGAGTACAATATAACAACAGAAACAATCCTGCCCATGACAAGCTGATACTAGTGAAAAATTAGTGAATGGTCTTCCACATCCTAAATTTGTTCCAAGTAGAATATGTTCTATATTGGCACAAATAAATTAATGGCAGGAAGAAGTGGTTGCCAATCAATCAATGGTATTTAATGAGCACTTACTATGTGCAGAGCACTGTACTAAATGCTTGGGAGAGTACGATACAACAGAATTAGCGGATACGTTCCCTGCCCATAACGAGATTAGAGTCTACAGGCAGAGACAGACTTTAATATAAATACGTAATTTATAATATAAATTTAAAGATATGTACATAGTAAGCACTTAATAAATGCCATCATTATTATTATGATGATGATAGCTTTCTGGCCAGCATACCCCTCCTGAGCCCAGCCTTTACCTCTGATAACTGCCCCAATATTTGTTAGGGAAGAGAGCATGAACATTGGAGAAAGGGCAATCTCACACTGGGAAAGGTGAAACAGGAATGAACTTTGTTCTCTGGTGGGTCATCAGAATTCCTGTCTATCTACACCCACCAAATTCTAAATCTGGTGTCTTTGAAAAAGCAAAAATAATCCCAAATTGCACACCGAGGACTGCTTAGTGCCATCCATGCCTAAGAAACAGAATGTCATACCACCATCACCTGCCTCGCCAACCCCAAATTGGGGTAACTTCGCGTGGAAGGTGAAGAGGGGATTAGGAAAGTTAAGGCTCTTGGTAATACTTCTTAAATGAGAGAAGCTGAAAGATCCTCAGCATAACCTTGTCCCATTAAAGAAATTTTATTCATTGTTCAGTACAATACCAGAGGTTAGATCTTAATTGGAGATTCCAAAGTTTGGAATGAACAAACTGTCTAATGAATACTGAAATCATAATCTACCAAGCAGTAACAAAAAGTTAAGAATGCAGAACTCTATTATGGCCACAGATCAATGTAAGACATTGCTCCAATTAGAAAGGAACAATCAAAGACTAAATTAGGAGTGTGAGGAAAGGCAAAATCGGGCAATTACAACAGCCTGAAAAGTACTATTTAAGGGTTTGGTATCTTATTATGCATGTAGAAAAAAGGAAACCCATATCTGATTAAGGAAAGTTATTATGTTTGTCAATTCCTAAAGGTTCTGAAAGTTAGAAAAGTACTCCACAGTGCTTGCTGAATTACTATCAATCAATGGTATTTTATGAGAGCCTACTGAATGCTACAAAATGTACTAAGCATTTGGGAGAGACAACAAAAGCAAGACAGGAATTCCTGGCCCTCACAGTTTACAATATAATGGAGAAGATTAACAATCATAAATAAACTGCAATAGTAGAAGCAGGAAGAAGAACAAAGATAAAACAGGAAACAATAGAAATATATCATTAGACATTCAAACGTATGGATATGCAAAAATATCAAAATACACAAACGTACACAAGTGTAGGAATAAAATGCACAAGTCCTAAGGGTGGCTGTTGGATTGATACAGTTGGGTTGTTAATTAATCATGGGAGGCTTTCTGGTGGAGGTGGGATTTTAGGAAGGCTTTGAAGAGGGAGAGTGCTGTGATTTTATTCCTCCTTCCTCTCCCCCTCCTCCCCCTCTCCATCCCCCCGCCTTACCTCTTTCCCTTCCCCACAGCACCTGTATATATGTATATATGTTTGTATGTATTGATTACTCTATTTATTTATTTATTTTACTTGTACATATCTATTCTATTTATTTTATTTTGTTAATATGTTTTGTTTTGTTCTCTGTCTCCCCCTTCTAGACTGTGAGCCCACTGTTGGGTAGGGACCATCTCTATATGTTGCCAACTTGTACTTCCCAAGCACTTAATACAGTGCTCTGCACACAGTAAGCACTCAATAAATACGATTGATTGACTGATTGATTTGGTAGCCTTGTTGGTGGTAGGGGAGGAATTCCATGTTTGGAGACCAGCATTTCTCCTCCTTTCAGAACCTTTCACCTGCATCCTTTATCTTGCCATGCCAAACAACAACTGTTCACAATTACCAGGCTCATCACCACCTTGGCCCTCATTATCTCTCTGCATGCTTCACCTGCTATTCCCCACCTTGCTCCCTCCATTTCTACTAAGCAAACATTTCACCTGTGTAATTTACTATTTTTATTCATGTTTGCCTCCCTGTGTAGACTGTAAGGTCGTTGAGGGCAGGGAATATATCTGTTAATGTTATACTGTACTCTCCCAAGCACTTAGTACAGTGCTCTGCACACAGTAAGTGCTCAATGAATATCACTCTCGATTCTCCTGTCACTATCCCCCTGCTCCCACTGTACCCCAGCCAGATGTGGAAAACTCATATTCCTCAAATCATCAAATCAGAGTACTCCCTTTATTCTAAGCCCTCCTAAAAAGCCTCTTAAATTCCCACCTCCTACCCCAAGCCTTCCCTGTTTAATCCCCACACCGTGAATTACAGCCACCTAGAGCCTACATATTCAGTCTGTCACCAAATCCTGTTAGTTCTCCCTTCACAACTCTTGTATGCTTCCATGCTGATCCAAGCACTCATCATATTCCGGCTTGACTAATAATAATGATAATAATAATATGTCCAAGACTGAAGTCCTTTATGTTCCCTCCCAAACCCTGCCCTATCCCTGACTTTCCCATCACTGTAGACAGTACTACCATCCTTCCCATCTCACAAGCCCGCAACCTTGGTGTCATCCTCAACTCCACTCTCTTGTTCACCCACACATCCAATCCATCACCAAAACCTGCCGGTCTCACCTCCCCAACATTGCCAAGATCGGCCCTCTCCTCTCCATCCAAACCACTACTTTGCTGGTTCAATCTCTCATCCTATCCCAACTGGATTACTGCACCAGCCTCCTCTCTAATCTCCAATCCTCCTGTCTCTCCCCACTTCAGTCTATACTTCACTCTGCTGCCCGGATCATCTTTGTACAGAAACGTTCTGGGCATGTTACTCCCCTCCTCAAAAATCTCCAGTGGCTGCCTGTCAACCTACACATCAAGCAAAAACTCCTCTCTCTAGGCTTCGAAGCTGTCCATCACCTCGCCCCCTCCTACCTCACCTCCCTTCTCTCCTTCTCCAGCCCAGCCCGCACCCTCCGCTCCTCTGCCACTAACCTCCTCACTGTACCTCGTTCTCTCCTGTCCCGCCATCGACCCCCGGCCTACGTCCTCCCCCTGGCCTGGAATGCCCTCCCTCCACATATCGGCCAAGCTAGCTCTCTTTCTCTCTTCAAAGCCCTACTGAGAGCTTACTGCCTCCAGGAGGCCTTCCCAGACTGAGACCCCTTTTTCCTCTCCTCCTCCCCATTACCCCCGCCCTACCTCCTTCCCCTCCCCACAGCACCTGTATATATATTTGTACAGATTTATTACTCTATTTATTTTACTTGTGCATATTTACTATTCTATTTATTTTGTTAATGATGTGCATATAACTTTAATTCGATTTGTTCTGATGATTTTGACACCTGTCTATATGTTTTGTTTTGTTGTCTGTCTACCCCTTCTAGACTGTGAGCCCATTGTTGGGTAGGGACCGTATCTATATGTTGCCGACTTGTACTTCCCAAGCGCTTAATACAGTGCTCTGCATACAGTAAGCGCTCAATAACTACGACTGAATGAATGAATGAATGAATTAATTAATTAAGGATAATAATAATAAGCACTTACTATGTGCCAAGCACCGTTCTAAGCACTGGAGGGATACAAGGTAATCAGGTTGTCGCACATGGGGTTCACAGTCTTAATACAAATTTTACAGATGAGGTAACCGAGGCACAGAGAAGTTCAGTGACTTGCCCAAAGTCAAACAGCAGACAAGTAGCAGAGCCAGGATTTGAACCTATGACCTCTGAGTCCTAAGCCCGTGCTCTTTCCACTGAGCCATGCTGCTTCCCTGCATCAGCCTCCTCACTGATCTCCCCGCCTCATGTCTCTACCCTTTCTAGTGCATATTTCAATTTGCATTTATTGTACACTCCCAAAAGCTAGGACAGAGCTCTACACATAGCAGGAGAGCAGGGTTTGGGAGTCAGAGGACCTGGAATCTAATCCCAGTTTCGCCTGTTGTCTACTGTGCGAGGCAACATTCATTCATTCATTCATTCAATCGTATTTATTGAGCGCTTACTGTGTGCAGAGCACTGTACTAAGCGCTTGGGAAGTACAAGTTGGCAACATATAGAGACGGTCCCTACCCAACAGTGGGAAACAATTCAGAGTACTTCATTATCCTGATCTGCACTTACACTGAGCCCCATGTGGGACGAGAACTGTTTCTGAACTGATTAACCTGTTTCTACCCCAGCGCTTAGAACAGGGCTTGACACATAGTAAGAGCTTTACAAATACCAGGAATAATAATGAGAAAACAGAAACTCCTTGCCATTGGCTTTACAGCACTCAATCAATTCTCCCCTAAGCACCATACCGTGCTGATCTTTTACTGCAAGCCAGCCTGCACACTTTCATCCTCTAACGCAAACCTACTCTCTGTACCTTGTTCTCATCTACACTGCCACTGATCCTTTGCCCATAGGCTCCCTCTGACCTCCTTCCCCCTTTCAAATCTGACAGATCACCACTCTCCCCATCTTCAAAGCCCTCCTAAAATCACATCTCCAAGAGGCCTGTCTGATTAAGCTCTCATTTCCCCTACCTGCTCTCCCCTCTGTGGCACCAATGCAGTTGGCTCTTACTGTAGGCAACATGTGGACAGGGATTGTGTCTAGCAACTGTCTTGTACGGTACTCTCCTGGGTGCTTTGTACGGTACTCTGCATTCATTCATTCATTCATTCATTCAATCGTATTTATTGAGCGCTTACTGTGTGCAGAGCACTGTACTAAGCGCTTGGGAAGTACAAGTTGGCAACAACTTGTTGGCAACTCTGCACACTGTAAGTGCTCAATAAGTATCACTGATTGATGGATGAACTGATTTATACTCATCCTCAACACTTTTGTTTATCCATTTATTCCACTGTACATTCAATTATTCATCATGACTACTCTATTAGCAAATATTTTTATGTCTGTCCCCCTCAGGGTGCTAACTCCTTGTGGCTAGGGCGTGTGTCACTTCTGTTTTGTAATTCCCAAATGTAGACTGTGAGCCCACTGGTGGGTAGGAACCGTCTCTATATGTTGCCAACTTGTACTTCCCAAGCGCTTAGTACAGTGCTCTGCACACTGTAAGCGCTCAATAAATACGATTGAATGAATGAATGAATGAATGAATCCCACCCAGTGGGTTCAGGGCATGTCATCCCTCTCCGCAGAAATCTCCAGCAGTTGTCTATCAAACTCCGTGTCAAACAAAAATTTCTCACTATTGGTTTCAAAGCTCTCCATCACCTTGCCCCTTCTTACCTCACGTCCCTTCTCTCCTTCTCCATACCAGGCCGCATACTCTGCTCCTCTGGTGCTAACCTTTTCACTGTGCCTTGATCGCACCTGTCTCGCCGCCGATCACTGGCCCATGTCCTACCTATGGCCTAGAACACCCTCTCTCCTCAAATCCACCAAACTAGCACTCTTCCCCCCTTCAAAGACCTACTGAAGGCCTACTTCTTCCAAGAGGACTTCCCAGACTAAGCCCCCTCTTCCTCAGCTACCCCCACTTCTGCATCACCTCAACTTGCTCCCTTTGCTCTTCCCCCTTCTCCCTGCACCACAACACCAAAGTATATATTATATATCTATAATTCTATTTATTTGTATTGATGCCTGTTTACTTGTTTTAATGTTTGTCTCCCCCCTTTTATACTGTAAGCCTGTTGGGGGATGGGATTGTCTCTTTTTATTGTTATATTGTACATTCCAAGTGTTTAGTACAGTGCTCTGCACACAGTAAGTCATTGATAAATATGATTGAGTGAATGAATGAATGAATGTTCAGTAACTATCACTACTAGGGTAAGAGGCAGGGGAATCAAGAGTGAGGTAGTTTTACTTCTAAATAAAAGTACCACCATCTGTTACCCAGATATTTAAGATGGTAAGTTTGTTGTGGGCAGGGAATGTATCTGTTATATTGTTATATTGTACTCTCCCAAATGCTTAGTACAGTGCTCTGCAGACAGTAAGCGCTCAATAAATATGATTGACTAAGATGTGATGTGAGCAGGGAGGGATGGAAGAAGAAATGAGAAATGCCTTTCTTAATTTTATGAATTGCTATCTTGTCCTTTTTTGTGACAAAGGAAAAAGCCAACGGGCAATGTGCTACTAGTAATAATAATAATAATAATGGCATTTATTAAGCGCTTACTATCAATCAATCAATCGTATTTATTGAGCGCTTACTGTGTGCAGAGCACTGTACTAAGCGCTTGGGAAGCACAACTTGGCAACCTATAGAGACAGTCCCTACCCAACAGTGGGCTCACAGTCTAGAAGGGGTAGACAGAGAAGAAAACCAAACATACTAACAAAATAAAATAAATAGAATAGATATGTACAAGCAAAATAAATAAATAATAAAATAATAAATAAATAAATAATAATAATGATGATGATGATAAACAATAAATAAATAATGAAATAAATACTATGTGCAAAGCACTGTCCTAAGCACTGGGGAGGTTGCAAGGTGATCAGGTTGTCCCACGGGGGGCTCACAGTCTTAATCCCCATTTTACAGATGAGGTCCCTGAGGCACAGAGGAGTTAAGTGACTTGCCCTAAGTCAGAGAGCTGACAGTTGGTGGAGCCGGGATTTGAACCCCTGACCTCTGACTCCAAAGCCCGGGATCTTTCCACTGAGCCACGCTGCTTCTCAACATGTAACATGATAAGAGTGGGATGGTGTCGGTCACATTTCCTTGTATTGTTAAATTTCTTGGCTATTTTGCCAGCATTCTATCCCTCAACTAAACGTCTCACAAAGTGAAAATGATGGAGTCTCCCATCAGGAATGATGGGCAAGCCTTGGTCCTGACACTTCAACACCCTGGGTGGAGGAATTTACTGCAGCTCTTACGTGGCCCAACTGACTCTCTTTTCTTCCTACCAGTAGTGTTTCCACTGGGGCCTGCAGTTCAATAAATGAATCAGCAGGCAGTGGTGTAGCACTTTGCAAAGTGAATCTTGAGTGGCCTTGGGCAAGTCACTTCACTCCTCTGGGCCTCAGCTCCCTCATCTGGAAAATGGGGATTAAGACTGTGAGCCCCATGCGGGACAGGAACTGTGTCCAACCCGATTTCCTTGTATCCACTCCAGCGCTTGCCCACTGTTGGGTAGGGACTGTCTCTATATGTTGCCAACTTGTCCTTCCCAAGCGCTTAGTACAGTGCTCTGCACATAGTAAGCGCTCAATAAATACGATTGATTAATTGATTACAGTGCCTGGCACACAGTAAGTGCTTAACAAATACCACAATTATTATTATTATTATTATTTTATTATTATTATTGAGTTTTCATCCCCATTAGCCAGCCTCAGGCAGAATGAAAACTAGAACCCAAGTCTTCTCACTCTCTATAATAAAAATAATAGTGGCATTTGTTAAGTTCTTACTATGTGCCAAGCACTGTTCTAAGCACTGGGGTAGATACAAAGTAATCAAGTTGTCCCTCGTGGGGCTCACAGTCTTCATCCCTATTTTACAGATGAGGGAATTTACTGTTTCTACTGGAACAAGGGCAGGGATTGAAAAAAAACTGAGTCAGATTTGGTATTTTTCATTGAACCCCACTTCTCCAGAGGGACATCTTCAGAAATCTCATCTATCAATCAATCAGTCAATTGTATTTATTAAGCACTTACTGTGTGCAGAGTACTGTACTAAGCGCTCAGGAGGGTACAGTACAACAGATTTGGTAGACATGTTCCCTGTCCCCCAGAGGCTTAGAGTCTAGGGTGAGAGACAGACATTAAAACAAATTATGGATATGTACCTAAGTTCTGTCCAATCGTGCTTATAAATGCAATGCAGTAACTCAGAACCTTTCCAAACAACTATATATTGAACCGCAAGTCGACGATTTTCTTCAGAGTTTTTGCCGAGAAGAAACCAGGAACCACCATATTTCAGTCTGGAGGTAAAACCAGTAAGAAACATAATTGTTTCCACACCATGGATTTCAAGCTAGGGCTGTACTGAAATAGATTTTAATTTTTTTAATGTCCTTTTCCTGCTTCTTTTCTATCTGACTTTCCTCTAACCCAGCTAATTTTAGAATCATGGAACAATTATCACAGATGAGTACAGAACACTTCCTTAAGATCCCTATCAACTTTGCTTTTGTTTCTCTTTAAGAGTGCAAAGGCTCAGCAATACGTTCCTGATGTATGACTGGCTCCTTGAGTTGAAGAAGCAACAATTCATTGATAAACAATACAATGAACTAAAGTGATAAAACCAGCCTCCCATTATTTAACCAGAAAGATAGACATTTATTAGACAAAACCTTGCTTCACCAAGATTAAGATATAATCACCCACTGGAAATCACATTTTTCTTCCTTTGTATGAATGCTTTCAGAGAGGTTTAGCTGAAAGAAGAAAATCTGATTTTCAGTTGATGGTACTAGGAACATAAAAATTATGTATTCCTAACAATGGGTAAACTCACTGTCGATATCCTGGAATCGATATGGAATGCAACACTGCCAATACAGCAAAAAGAAATACCAATGGCTTCTAGTTAACAAATCTGCATTAAGGTAACAATTTATAAGATGAGTTTATTTTCATCTTATCCATTTATACACGGTCAGCTGAAATGACCACGGCTTAGACGGAGTCTGTTCCACATCATGGCCTTTTACTATCCTAAAACTTTTAGCCCATAGAGTTTCTGTTTTTGAACGTGCCTCTTAGTATCACACTGTCTCCAGAGCTTCCAGTCTAGGATAGTAAACCCAATTAATGCCCACTATAGCCTTCTACCTGTCAGAATGGTCTCACAATAGTCTACTCTTATTCTTATGATATATCGTTCAAAACTGTGCTTGACTAAATTTCTAAAATATTCCTTTGTGTTCTTCTTACAGATACCCTCATTAGACTAGATACAGCTTCTTGGGCATTCTGCTATCATCCTCTTCCCTCAAATGTTCTGCCCAGCATAGCTGTGATATTGTGAACTCTTCCTCAATGCTCAGAATGACTCTGTTCCTATGATTATTGTTGTTACTATTTTATTATTATTCCAGAATTGTTGGAAATCTTGATCCTCCATTTTCATTCATTCATTCATTCAATCATCATCATCAATCGTATTTATTGAGCGCTTACTATGTGCAGAGCACAATCGTATTTATTGAGTGCTCACTGTGTGCAGAGCACTGTACTAAGCGCTTGGGAAGTACAAGTTGGCAACATATAGAGACGGTCCCTACCCAACAGTGGGCTCACAGTCTAGAAGGGGGAGACAGAGAACAAAACAAAACATATTAACAAAATAAAATAAATAGAATAAACATGTACAAATAAAATAGAGTAATAAATACGTACAAACATATATACATATATACAGGTGCTGTGGGGAGGGGAAGGAGGTAAGGTGGGGATGGGGAGGAGGGGGAGAGGAAGGAGGATGTTGAGGATTCATTTGATGTTGAGGATGGGTTGGAGGTTACATGCGGTGCAAATATGACTGCAGGTATATCTGGAAAATTGACGTCATTCTTCTGAAACTTACCTTTTTCTCCAGAAAGGCTCATTGTGAGCAGGGAACCTGTCTACCATCTCTGTTGTATTTTACTCTCCCAAGCGCTTAGTACAGTACTTTGCTCACAGGAAGCATGAATGAATATCACTGAATACAGAAGGATGTTGTTGGGTCTGCACCTCAGATTGATCGCATGATCAAAAGGCATCATGTAAAAGTGAATATCCATCGTAAATTCTAAGTTCTCAGCAGCAACAATGGTACTTAAAACAGTCCAGCGCTTAGAACAGTCCAGTGCTTAGAACAGTGCTTTGCATATAGTAAGCGCTTAATAAATGCCATTATTATTATTATTATTATTATTACTTATTCCTCCATCACTCAACAACACTGACAAAAATATACTGCTGAAAATATTTGGCCTATTATTTTTATATCCTTGTGACTTTTATCTTTCATATATTCATCATTTTATGGGTGCTTGTCTTCCACATTTTACTGCAAACCCTTTGAGAGAAAGACTCATTTACTGAATGTCTACAAATTCCCTATCTACCTTGCACAGTTCTAGCACTCTATAGGCTCTTAATAAATTCCACTGATGAAGATTATGCTGAGGGATATTCTCGGTAGGTTTTCTCCATGATAGAAAACTACAACAATAACATTCCAGAGAATTCAAATATACACTACATACAGAGAGAAAATAAGTAAATTCATTCATTCAATCATATTTATTGAGCACTTACTGTGTGCAGAGCACTATACTACGGGCTTAGAAAGTACAGTTCAGCAACAGAGGCAATACCTGCCCACAATGGGCTCACAGTCTAGAAGGAGGCATCAAAGCAAGTAAGCAGGCATCAACAGCATCGATAAAAATAAATCGAATTATAGATATATAGAAATCATTAGTATAAATAAACAGAATTATAAATATGTACATATCCACACAAGTGCTGTCGGAGGGAAGCAAAGGGAGAGAGTTGGGGCGATGGGGAGGGGAGGGGGAGCAGAGGAAAAGGGAGGCTTAGCATGGGAAGGCCTTCTGGAGGAAGTGGGAATTCAGTAGGGTTTTGAAGGGGGGAAGTGTGATTGCTTGGTGGATTTGAGGAGGGAGGACATTCCAGGCCAGAGGTAGGACATGGGCCAGGAGTCGACAGTGGGACAGATGAGAACGAGGCTCAGTGAGAAGTTTAGCACCAGAGGAGCGGAGTGTGCGCACTGGGATGTAGAAGGAGAAAAGGGAAGTGAGGTAAGAGGGGGCAAAGTGATGGAGAGCTTTGAAGCCAATAGTGAGGAGTTTTTGCTTGATAAGGAGGGTGACAGGCAACCACTGGAGATTTTTGAGGATGGGGGGTGACATGCCCAGAGCGTTTCTGTAGAAAGATCATCTGGGCAGCAGAGTGAAGTGTAGACTGAAGTGGGGAGGGACAGGAGGTTGGGAGATCAGAGAGGAACCAGTAATCCAGTTGGGACAGGATGAGTGAAAATGATATTTTCCAAATAGTGGTTTCTTTTACCCAATACCAAGACACAACTACTAAAGCCATATCTAAATATGTCATTCAGTGTTTCCTTCTATTGGCGAATATTGGGGCAAAAATAATGTGAGTTTTCAAGCATTAGGAAATGCAAGGCTCATCAACATTTTGGGTTTCTGAACAGATGGTGAGATGTGACTTGGTTCAACTCCTTCCAGCCCCTAAAGATGGAAGAAACTTGAAAATACTTAATCAAGGAGCCCATGCAGAGTGTATTGGCCACAAAGCACCTTCAACAGGGACTTTCATCACTAACAGAACTTTCCAAAATTAGAAAACAATCGAAGCCACATCTAGATTTTTATTAAGGTGACATTTTAAAATTGAAATTCACACACTACTTTTAAAGAAATACACCACTATTGTAGTCAAGAGACTCAACAATCTAATGACGGGTTCCCCTACATGTCTCCTGTCTGTTCTATAAAATGTCAAGATACAAAATAACATCACATACTCTGGGTCCACTTTTATCTATGAAGAAATCCCACAAAGGGCTTTTTTTTTCTTACTGATAAAATATGAAAGTTGATAGTGAACTTAGTCCAAGTCTTTGAACATTAAGACTTCCCATCTGTTCTTTCTTCCACTACTCCCCTGGACATGATCTTTCCCTCCTCTTAATATTCCAACTCTCCCTCATTTTAAACTCTGCTTCCTCTGATCAGCTTGTCCAGGTGTCCAGGACATCTTACCCCGTCAGCTTTGACAAACCACATCCTTTCCCTCCTTCAAAGACCCCCTAAAGAGACACCCCCTCCAGGAGATAATCCTTGATTAACTTCCTCAATGTAATAATAGTGGTATACGTTAATACGCCAAGCACTGAGCTAAGCACTGGAGTAGATACAGCATAATCACAAACGACCAGTTCCCTGTCCCAGATGGGGTTCACAGTCTAAGGTGCAGGGAGAACAGACATTTAAACCACATTTTAAACAGGAAGAAACTGAGGCCTGGAAGTTAATAATAATAATAATAATAATGGCATTTGTTAAGCGCTTACTATGTGCAAAGCGCTGTTCTAAGTGCTGGGGTGGTTACAAGGTGATCAGGTTGTCCCACAGGGGGCTTACAGTCTTCATCCCCATTTTACAGATGAGGTCACTGAGGCACAGAGAAGTGAAGTGACTTGCCCAAAGTCACACAGCTGACAGTTGGCAGAGCCGGGATTTGAACCTATGACCTCTGACTCCAAAGCCCGGGCTCTTTCCACTGAGCCACGCTGACTTGCCTTAGGCCACGGAGCAAGCTGAGTAGTGCAGCTGGAATTAGAGTCAATCAATCCAATCTACTGAACACTTACTGGGTGGATTAGAACCCAAGTCCTCTGACTCCCAGGATTATACTCTTTCCACAAGGCCACACTGCTTCTTTCTTGTCCATAAAATCCCATTAGCCACTTCAGCATTCAAGAACTGATGTTATTTTTAGTAGTCTATTTTGTTCATACATTCTCTTACTTTTAACTGTCATTTAAGCTTTCCTTTCTCCCCCATAAGACTAGAAACAAAGGGGGGGAGGGGGGATATGCGTTCTACTTTTTCCAGAGGTGCCCCCAAGCACCTCATACAATGCTCTGAATCCAAAAGAAATTAAATATTAGAGATAGTGATCAATACTGTCGATACTAACAATGCAGAAAATGAGACACATCTTTAAGATCTCTACAATGAACCCACCTTTATCTAAGATTCAATCTATTACACCATAGATTGGATTTTAGATAACGATGGGTTTGTTATAGAGTGAACCTAAGAACTTTTCTGTCTAATTAAAGGAAAGGGAGTAATTCTGAAGTTGCAAACACCTTCTCTTAAGTTCTTAGACTCTTTCCTAGAGAAACAGCGTGGCTCAGTGGAAAGAGCACAGGCTTTGGAGTCAGAAGTCATTGGTTCAAATCCCTGCTCTGCCAATTGTCAGCTGTGTGACTTTGGGCAAGTCACCTAACTTCTCTGGGACTCAGTTCTCTCATCTGTAAAATGGGGATTAAGGCTGTGAGCCCCACATGGGGCAACCTGATCACCTTGTATCCCCCCCCAGCACTTAGAACAGTGCTTTGCACATAGTAAGCACTTAACAAATACCACCATTATTATTATTATTTCCTAAAGGAAAAACAGGTTGCATTACAATGATACAAGACGTGTATTCTGTTGCTGAAAAGAGCAATCTCCAAAAAAAAAACAACCTGAAAGTTGTTTGCCAATTCTAGAATGATTTCAGAGATGACACAGTATTTAGGCATCGGAAAGAGCTCTCCTTTGTCGAGTGCTACAGGAACAGTTAACATTAGTGAAGTTCCTGGGTCAGATATCCTCCATTCCCCAGAGAGTAAAGTAGCAACGGTGGATACTGAGGCCCACAGGGGTTAAGTGATGTACCCAAGATCACACAGTAAATCAGTGGCAGAGTACCTGGAACACAGAACTTTATCCATAGGTCTTCACCCTTCTACCTATAGGTCCCTAGTGGTGTGGTGGCACAAACCCTACTGTGTGAAAAGCTGAACTGGGAATCTTGGCATGTCAGGCTAAAAGAGCCAAAGGTTAAAGAAAAATGAGAAAAAACTATAGCCTGAGAGAAAATAGCAGTCTCTCATTCAAGGGCCCAAGGACCAAAGATGTGGTATAGACTGTACCCTTTAGTCTATAAGCTCACTGTGGGCAGGGAATGCATCTGTTTCCTGTTTTATTGTACTATCCCAAGTGCCTTGTATAGTGCATACAGTAAATGCTCAATAAATACACATGAATGAATAAAAGAAAGTATAGGTTGGAAGAACCAGCTGTGGCTGAAAAATATGAAAGATGAAAGAAATGTCCACAATTTGTATGATATACTGAATATAATCGTGTACAATGCATGCTTGTATTGTTTCCCCTCATCACAGCTGCAATGTCTTTCCTCATTCTTTAATAATTATTCCCACCCATCACTATTATACCAAGCCCCCACTGTCTCCTAGATCTTTGAGAACTGTCTCTCTATGGGTGCAAGTGTATGATTTCTAAGTGCCAAATAGTGGGATGTTTGTATCAGCATAAAGGGTTGAAAATGAAATCTCAGAATCTGACCACAGCTCCATGAAGCCTTCTTTGGGACCAAATGACAAGTTGGTGACAGAAAGAGGAAAAGCAAGGACTCGCAACATACCTTTAGGACATCTTCATCTGCAGACTTACACTCAGAGGAGTCAGTCACGTCCATCACCGAGCCATCTTCCTGCACGGCCACGATTTTGACTGGAACCGAAACTGCCTTCCCAGTCAGAATGGCTGTATTGAGGACTTCTGTGTCCTATAGGCAAGAGAATGGGGAACATGTTAAAAAGAATGCACCCTAAGAGACCAGAGCAATTAGTTTTTAGTCTAGCACTTCACTGGTCTTTATTCCCACCTTAGAAATTATACAGACTGGCAAATTAAATTGCTGATTTCAAAAGAAAACTAGAATGGTCCAGTGGCAGGCATTGCCAGATGGAGATACTCCATCCAGTAGCCACTATGAGTGGCAGGGACACTTGCCCCAATCTTCAGATTCCCCCCATCCTCCCATGTGATATTGGGCATAGCAAATGTATCTAACAAGTATGACAGTTAAAGTTCTCCCCCACGTTTGCCAAATCACCAGGGAAAATCATTTAAGTGATTTCCTTCCTTTAGTGGGCTCAATTACATGGTGAATGAAGCCTTGATTTTTATGTCAAATTGGGAATAGTGACAGTACAAACAACAGCAGAATGCCAAATGCAAATGTTAGGCATTTCTCCAACCAAAAAAGTAAAAGAAGAACCCCCAAAACAAATCAAAAAGCACCACACACACCTCAAGACATTTTACTGGCCAACAAGCTGCATTTTTCTCCACTTCTGATGAATTCCCTCCTCTGCCAGGCTAATGATTCCATTAGCTGAGGTGTCTGTCTATACCCTGGTGTAGATGCAGTTTGATTAATAACTCCAAATGAGCTGCTATTGAGGTGCCTGGTCACATAGGGATCGATGTAACACAGTCCGATCATGTGAGCTAATAAAACTCTGGAGAATGTACTTCTCCTTCTTCGTTTATCAGACACAGAATAGCTGCAGTCCTCCCAGGGATTCCCTCAGGCTGCTAGGATCTGCTTCATGGTCTAAGCAGAACCAACTCCCTCCTCCCCTCAATAATAGAGAAGGGAGAAAATTTATTGAAGTGTTAAGTAATTTGCTTTTCATTAATCTCATCCATAAAACCAACAGTTATTTGTCAACTGGGAACAGCAGTCCTGTGAGAAATCTATTTTAGGACTGAATAATTAAAAGCCAGGAAATTCCCACTTCCATGGGAGCGAGCTTTCAGAAGTTCTAGTCAAACTGGAGGTGTCGTGACTTTTTCCCTTTCCTTTTCCCCAGTGGCCTCACAATGGCACAATGCCGAGAGGTCACAAGGTGAGAATTTGACTAGTACTTATATATAAACAATAAGCTCTTGCAATTCTTCCTGAATCCCAAGAGAAAATTACCTCTGCAAAATGAACACTAGACAAACCAGCTCCATTTTACCGTAACTATCCGTGCCTTGGGTGCATCACTAATGCCATTTTCCTCCTTCCTTCCAAAGCATGCACCAATGGCCTTAAACACCAAGAACGTGATTCTTAACAATGTGGACTTTCAGGGGACATAAATCTCCTTATGTTAAACAGCCGTTTAAATCTTTCATTGGCAGCCGCATCTGTTCATTCCTTGCCATCCATCAAGAAGTAAATCTTTTGCTCTTCACTCTGGTACCAACCATATGTTTTATGCTCTGAACACCATTTTATGTTCATTTATGATGGTCTGTTTTACTCAAAACTGCCTCTCAATCTACAGCATAGGGCAATGTGGGTTTTCAATGCTATAAGTAATGGTAAGATCTGAAAAGCTCCAAATGAATTACTTGCTCTGATTTCAGCAGCATAAAGATTTGATTCTAGGCATGAAATGGAATACGTCAACATCAAAATCACCAGCATTTACTGAGCACCTACTCGGTGCTGTAGTAGGTGCTAGTTGCCTGGCATCACAGAACAAAAAGCATGTCCCTGCCCTTAATCAATCAATCGCATTTATTTAGCACTTATTGTGTGCAGAGCACTGTACTAAGTGCTTGGGAAGTACAGGTTGGCAACATATAGAGACAGTTCCTACCCAACAGTGGGCTCACAGTCTAGAAGCCCTTAAGGTGCTTACAATCTAACTGAGAGATAGGCAGGCATAGAATGTGAACAAGAACAAGCGAAAACATAAACACAACTGATAAAAACAAAGAAGCAATCAATCATATTTATTGAACGCTTACTATGTGCAGTGCACTGTACTAAGTAAGCATTTAGGAGAGTACAATACAACGGTGTCGTCAGACACGTTGCCGTCCCCACCCACTATGATCTTACAGTCTAGAGGAGTAGACAGACATTAAAATAAATTATGGATGTGTATGTAAGTGCTGTGGGGTTGAGCTGGGGTAAATATCAAGTGCTTAAAGTGTACAGCGCTAAATATACAGGTATGCAAGTATAATAAATAAAATAAACAGGTGGTCACGTGAGTACTTCAGTTGGCTGATGGGATGACACGCTTGGAGAGGTGGAAATTAATCGGAGAATGTTTCCCAGAGGAGGTGGGTTGTTTAGGAAAGCAGCGGAGATCAGTTCACAAGTCATAAAACTCTTCTGAAAGATTCTCATATTAGACCATTTAACCCAGAAATACCGATATTCATTACCTTAGAGCAAAGAATCAGTAGTATTTATCAAGTGCTCACTGAGTGCAGAGTGCTGTATTAAACACTTGAGAGACTGCAATAGAATAGACACGATCGCTGCCCTCAAAGTGGTTCCAGTCTAGCAGAGGAATCTAAAACCTAGCAACAAATCCCAAAAATTTACTCCACAGGCCACAGAAAGACTAAAAGGTTAGAATGATCAGAACTGAAAATTCCCAGCAGGAAATAATCCTTAGAGATGAAACTCCTCACTAGCCCCTCTTGTCTTTAATCAAATGGCGCTTTGTGTTGAATTAAAACTGTGTCTACTACTATTCCATGGTCAATACTTCCAAATGGGAAACTTGGGATGTCTCTCTGCTGTCTTAAGACTTAGTCTACTCACCTTAGGGAGCTGGGGAGTGGAAACTGACTTTACCACCTATCCCCCAGCAACTCCCAAGCACCAGTCCCCATCCCCAAAGGTGAGGACTGTGCCCTCCTGAGCCAAAAGCCATTTCTGCAAAGTGAATGCTGAGACAGCAAAATTCAACCACAGCACCATGGGGTCAGGCTAAACTTTAACCTCACGTGAACCCTAAAAGACTCAGAAGAAGAAAACCTTTCCACCTATTACTGGCTCACCTCTCGAAATCCCATACTTCTTCTCTAACCTTTCAGAGTTACTCTTCTTTTGACCCAATTTCACCTGCCTTCGTTCGTCCTCGGAAACCTCAGGTTCTGATATCAATCAATCAATCAATCAATTGTATTTATTGAGCGCTTACTGTGTGCAGAGCACTGTACTAAGCGCTTGGGAAGTACAAGCTGGCAACATATAGAGACAGTCCCTACCCAACAGTGGGCTCACAGTCTAGAAGGGGGAGACAGAGGACTGGATATGCCACAGCTACCGACGTAAGTAAACTTCTTGTGGAGGAAAACGAAAGCGCTGTGTAGGCTTCCATTTGAATAATGATTTCCAATGCCTCAACCTAGCATTTTATAACTTTTAAAGTTCCATAAGCCCCACTTACAGGCTATACTTGGATCCTAATAGTATTTCATCTAGAAGCTAGTGTGTGATTTCAGAGTTCAACTACCACCCTATTCCCTAGCAAACCCAAGAAAAATATTTTAAAGGAATTAGCCTTCTTAGGTGGTAGGAACAGTATTTATTAAATGCCTCCTGCATGCATACTACTTTTATAGAATTTAAGCACTTACCTTGGGTCTAACACTGTTCTAGTTACAGTTCCCTCTATACTGTAAGCTCACTGTGGGAAGGAAATGTGTCTCTCATAGTGTCGTGTTGTACTCTCCCAATTGCTTACTACAGTGCTCCGCACCCAGCAAGTTCTCAATAAATACAATTGATTGACTGATTCTAAGAGCTGGGATAGGTACAGTGCTTTGCACATAGTAAGCACTTAATAAATGCCATCATTATTATTATTATTATTATTATTAGATCAGAGACAGTCCCTGTTCCACTGTCTAAGTAAGAGGACGCTTACTGAATCCTCATTTTGTAGTTGAGGAAACTGAAGCACAGAAAAGTTAAATGTCTGGCCCAAGGTCACAAAGCAAGCAACTGGCAAAGCCAGGATTAGAACTCAGGTCCTTTGACTTTCAGGCCTGTGCTCTTTCCACTAGGCACACAGCACTAAGTACTGCACTGCACTTTCCTAAGATTGAAAATAAAAGGCCACAGGGGAGTTCTAGATGTAGTCCATGGCCCCCAAATTGCTCACAATAGAACAGGAAATTGGGAAAGGGGTTAGCAACAGAAATATAAGGAAAGAGGAAAACAAAGATAGAGAAGCAACAAGACGGGCGATAAATTCAACAAGAGCAGTTGGGCACTGTAGATAGAGAAGTAGATTTCCAGCTCCTTGTCACTCAGACCAAGGGTCACCACCAGAACCACAACCTCAGCCTTCTCAATGCTCTACTAGTTATTAAATCATCACAATGTCAGTGTTTGAGTCCTTCCCAGGATGAAGCAGGGGCAAATGGGAATCCTGTTGGCGATGAGGGCAAAAAGAGGGGAATGACTTCAATACAATGCAGAAGGTTCTGGGGTCTGACTTTTGGATCCTAGATGTGGGCATACTCTCCTGCTGTCAACAAACATTCAAGAAGGGATTCTTTCATCTCAGTAATAATTACTAATTTAGAGGAAATCTGCCCAAGAGAAAACCCCATTTAAATTCAACTCAATGCCAGTACTTTTCCACTGTGGCCCAGGAGCATTTTGTGTTGGAACGTACCCACAACACTTTGGTAAATATGCATTGATATGTTCTACTATTCAAGCCCACCTTACTCCTACCTATTTCTGTCCATCTCCCCCATTAGACTGTAAGCTCCTTGTGGGCAGCGGGCACGTCTTGTAACCGCAGTGTACTCTCCCAAGCACAGGGTACAGTGCCCTGCCCCCAGTAGGCACTAAATAAATACGATTTAAGTCTGCAACACTGCTCACACTGCAGCCTTGCATTTCAAAGACAACCCCTTTAAAGTCTTCTAGCTCCAACCCAAGCGTGTTCTTCTGCTTTCTTAAGTGTGGCACCTGTATTAAAAACTCATTTCTACCAAATGAGGTAGGTCCAACATTCACCTCCCCAGCTTCATCACTGAATACTAATTATGCAAGTGTTTATCTCTAATTCCTTCTCTGTACCTGAATGCATTACCACTTCAGCGGAGCCCTCCTTAATTACACTGTAACCTGCTAATAGTGTTTCTTTGTTGTCTGAAGGGATCTTCTTATCCAACCTAGGCTAAATGAAAATTTAATACAACATCGGGTTGCCATACAACTAGGAAGCAAATGACAGCTGTTTAATTAAAACCTAAACCTGATTAGATGGCACTACTGAGAGAAATACTCTAGAGGATGAGAATTAACTATTGAAACCAGGGTCATGATAATAGCTTTATTTAAATATGAATAAGGTCTCCGGTGCAGTTACTGTAAATAGCAGACACCTTATTGATTCCAATATTCCAGGAAAACTGTGGATAAGAGATCTGGCCAGAACTCTTCCTCTCCCAAATGAAAGCCCCTTCCTCCACGCCCCCTTAGGTGCCTTTAATAAAACAGGGATTGTCAGATTCACTTTAACTCTTGTGGTATTGCTGCCCTTACTCTGGATTTGTCTATTAGTGCATGATTCAATGCAGCTTTCTTCACACAGTTTACCCAAACTCTATCCCAAGATTCAGTCAGAACACTTAGTAGACAATCCAAAACTAAATTGAAAATGCTACTGTACAGGTTATTTTAATGGGGAATTGGCACTTCTTAAAAAATGGTATTTGCTAAGCCGTTACTATGTAGAGAAGCAGTGTGGCTCAGAGGAAAGAGCACAGGCTTTGGAGTCAGAGGTTATGGGTTCAAATCCCGGCTCCGCCACTTGTCAGCTGTGTGACTTTGGGCAAGTCACTTAACTTCTCTGGGCCTCAGTTCCCTCATCTGTAAAATGGGGATTAAGACTGTGAGCCCCCCATGGGACAACCTGATCACCTTGTATCTCCCCAGCGCTTAGAACAGTGCTTTGCACATAGTAAGTGCTTAAAAAATACCATTATTATTATTATTACCAGGCACTATTCTAAGTGCTGGAGCAGAGAGGCTAATCAAGTTGCAAAGAGTCTATGTTCCACATGGGACTCACAGTCATAATCCCCATTTTTAGAGATGAGGTAATTGAGGCACAGAGAGGTTAAGCGGCTTGCCCAAGGTCACACAGCAGACAAGTGGCAGAGCCGGGATGAGAATCCAGGTCCTTTGACTCCAAGTACATTTAAAATACATTTCAGTGAAGGAAGCAGGGATGTGGGAGGTTTACACACCTGCATTTCATGTTGGGGATAGAGAAGTAATGTGGCTTAGTGGAAAAGAGCACGGGCTTTGGAGTCAGAGGTCATGGGTTCAAATCCCAGCTCCGCCAACTGTCAGCTGTGTGACTTTGGGCAAGTCACTTCACTTCTCTGTGCCTCAGTTACCTCATCTGTAAAATGGGGATGAAGACTGTGAGCCCCCCGTGGGACAACCTGATCACTTTGTATCCTCCCCAGTGCTTAGAAAAGTGCTTTGCACATAGTAGGCACTTAATAAATGCCATCATTATTATTATTATTATTATACTGAGGCAGATCTCTGGTCTGGAAGCCAGAGGACCCCGGGGGTGCGTCCGAGCTCTACCATCGGCCTGCGGGGGGACTGGGAGCAAGTCACTTCATTTCTCTGTACCTCAGTTTCCTCATTTGCAAAATGGGGATATAAACATCAGTCTCTCTACCTCACAGGGTTGTTGAGAGGGCAAAGCTGAAGTACTGTGAGCATCCTTGGAGAACAAAAGCACAATGTCAAAACAAAGGCATTCTAAACTGAACCTACTGAAAGGAAATGTAAATAAAGATAAAGATAAAGATACTTTTGAAAAAATTAAAAGGAATCGAGAAAGCATAACTTTTAAAATTGAATAACTAATTCAACACCTTTTTCTTCAGCTCCAAGACCCATGCATTGGATATCACTTATGCCATCTTAATATGTAAATGAGATGCCCTGCTAAATCATTATAATCCAAAGCATTTCTGATGTACTTTCCCCACATATCTAAAGGATGTTTTAGGATTCATCTACATATTAATGAAACTGCTTTGAGGTACGTTATTGTTGTTTTTCAGGATCATATTGATTCTGGCTCTTCCACTGCTTCCTGAACACCAAGGAATTTATTATAAAAAACATATAGACTGGTTAACCCACTGACCTTAAACTCAATAGAATAATTTAGCTCTATGGAGCTAACCTTTATTGACAGCAAGCTCAAACTTTAGCAGCCTTTGAGCAATGCCATGCTAAGAGTGGGTAAAATTTCATCGTTTAAGAAAGGGGCTTCAAATTTTAAAACAATCAATAGTTGTCTGGGTCTCCCGCCCTATCGAATTGGGACTCCAATATTTACTCATGACGAATTTAGAGACTTCTCCATTTATGAGGTCAGAAAGACAGGCGTTCTTTCTACTTTCGCTGAAGAGAGAAACAATAGCAGGAAGTTCCTGTCATAGACTATTTTATTGCTTCTTAAGGGTTAAAGGGAATTGAAGTATTTGGGCCCTTTTGTTTTTCTTAAAAAATATGGTTTAACATAAGGGGTGAGTATTTAGCAAATACCACTAGATGAAGAGGTTACCTTACCTTTTCTGACAAAGTGGGAGAAATATGTGTCTTGTTACCTGTTTCACCACCTATTTCTTGTTCACGCTCTCTCTTCTGTCCGAACTTCCCTCACGCTTCATGTCCTGCCTTCCCCATCTTCAAAGCCCTTTTAACATCAAACTTAATCCAGGGGGTCTTCCTTGTTTATTCTCACATCTCCTTGCCTTACTCCACCCACATGTCCCCAACTGCAACTTCATTACTTCTGCAACGCTTAGGTACTTTCATTCATTCATTCATTCAATCATATTTATTGCACACTTACTGTGTGCAGAGCACTGTACTAAGCGCTTGGGAAGTACAAGTTGGCAACATATAGAGATGGTCCCTACACAACAGTGGGCTCACAGTCTAGAAGGGGGAGACAGAGAACAAAACATATTAACAAAATAAAATAAATAGAATAAATATGTACAAATACAATAAATAAATAAATAGAGCAATAAATACGTACAAACATATATACATATATACAGGTATACTTGGATACTAATTTCCTGACTTCAGGTAGGTATAGGCCTAAGAGAAGTGGCACTTATTTACCTATCTTTAAACTGTTGCTTTCCTCATTTGTAATTTATTTTAGTGTCTTCTCCTCTGACACATACTCTCTCTCTCACACACACACACCCCTCCTTTAGACTGTAAGCTCCTTAAGTGCCAGGATCACATCTACTATTTTATTCTCCCAAGAATTTACTTTTCACAGAGTAAACATCAATAAATAATACTGATTTATTGACTTTCTTTCAGATGTGCCAGGCACAAGATCTTCTAACTTCACTTACTAAAATAGAATTCAATACGGGCTTGGAATATTTTACTCTAGTTAATCCCGTCGCCAAAGAGTAAAACATCTAAGGATTTTACTTCAGCATCATACTACGTTATGAGGATTCTTTTTCTTTACTCTAAAAATGAATCAAGGACAAGGGAGAGGGACAAACAACAGCACTATTTCCCCCTTGGCTAAGAATTTAGATTTCATTCAAGAGTCAGAAGGACATGGGTTCTAATCCCAGCTCTGACACTTGTCTGCTGTGTGACATTGGGCAAGTCACTTCACCTCTCCAGGCCTCAGTTACCTCATCTGTCATATGGGGATTAAGACTGTAAACCCCATGTGGGACAACCTGATCACCTTGTACCTCCCCAGTGCTTAGAACAGTGCTTGGCACATAGTAAGTGCTTAATAAATGCTGTCATTATTATTATTATTACTTAACAAATACCACCATAATGCTCACAGATCTCTTTATTTCAAAGCTCATTATGGGCAGGGAATGTGTCTGATAATTCTCTTACATTGTACACTCCCAAAGCACTTAGTACAGTGCTCTCCACATGGGAAGTACTCAATAAATGTTTGACTGCATCTGATTTCCAAATCTTGACTGTATAATGGGGCTTGAAACTGACACTTTCAGTGTGTCACTGAAACTACTCACAAAGGTAAGGATGGAGAAGAAAGGGAGTCCTTTTGAACTGAGTGTTTACCAGTCTTTAGTGAGATTTCTGCCTTAAAGAGTTTGGGGGATCCATTTCAAATATTCAGCATTTTCAACAATCTTCTTGGAGGGAGTTAGGAGAAATTCAGGTATAAATGGTGCACTGTTCTTCCGAAGAAAAGACTTAAAATGCTTTGGGAATTCACCGTTACCGCCAAATTTCAGAGACTTCCAGTTGGAATATAAATGTCCTTTTATGGGCACAAGTAATAGATGTGTGCAAATTAGCAATCTGATACTCTCCAACTGCTTATCTGAAATTTGGCAACTGCACATGCAAATTTAAATGCCACTTTCTTGACCTGATTTTAGTTACCAGTTCTCATTAATCACTTAGTTTAAAGGCAGTCTCTGGGTTCTATGTACCTAGATTTTACAAATATCATATTCTGTTTTGCCTGCATCTCCCTCATGTGATTATTATAGACTGCTCTTTTCTTTATTAGTAGCTATAGTAGAGGCCTGACAGTATTTCCCTTATTTTAAAAGTTCCAGAATTAACAATAGTCTTCTTGCAGCTAAATAGCACTCTTTACTTAGCAAATAAGTACTATTCTCTCCACAGGGAACCATTTACCAACATAATACAGTAGCAACCCTAATGCTCTTTCCTGGAAAGAATCAGCTTTTAACGCATTTGTTGTAGGAGAGACAAGATCAAAGGATCTCATCATACTGCCATGCTGTATACAAATCTCCCACTGATATCAAGGATGCATTTGCCTAGTGGCAAGTTCAGTCATCAGTATCAGGCTCCTGATGTGACACTTTCACATTCTTGCTCACTGCTTTCTTTACCCAGGACTCTGCTCATTTCTGAGTTGAGCTCACCTACGGGCATGTTGGACTCCTCAGCAGGGCTATCAGGAAAAAAAATAACAGTAAGTTGCAGATTTTCCCCTTTTAGTCTGTGGCTGTGTCCAAACCCTGTTTCCCAGGTGACAGAAGTGGAATCTACATCAGATTGCTTTACACAAGACAGAAGAACCATTACAGAGGTTGCAGATTACGGCAGAGGACAGTACGTTCCGGAGAAAGTATAACCCGGGAATCGCTATAAATCAGAAATGACTCAACGGCACTTAATAATAATCATTTTAGCTTTTCCGCAACTTCTAGCATGGAGGGATGACCACAGTGAATGCTCCCAACAAAGACAATTCTTCTCTTATTGGTAAAGAACCGGAACAGAATTTTCGGAGATAGTATTATGGTTGGATATAATTCACCAGTGGGGGAAAAAGTAGAAATCAATTCCTGAAATTAGCTTTAACCACCCATTATTACAGCAATGTGAATAAGTACAAGTCCAAAATCCAGAGCCAAGGACTAGTCTGTGGGAAAATACAAACTATAAGTCAACTTGACAATGTCGCTTTGAATCCTTCTTTAACCTACTGATATTCACCATTATCAGTTGCATTATCTTTATAACCATGGTAGATATAGAGATGGTTAAAGAAGGTATTTCTCACATATCTACAAGGCTGTTTTTACTCATTTCAGTTGGATATTTGCAATGAGCTATATTTTGACATTAATGTCATCTAAGTGCCTGAAAAGTCACATACTTTCTTACTCATTTTGTCCTTCAACAAGTAATGCTTTTGATAATAAAAGATGTTACACAACCTAATCATGTTGCAAAGTTGTAAATTTTTAGTTAATAAGGACAATAATGATAATAGTAATTGGAATGGTTAAGTGGTTACTATATGATGATGATGATGGTGTTTATTAAGTGCTTACTATGTGCAAAGCACTGTTCTAAGCACTGGGGAGGTTACAAGGTGATCAGGTTGTCCCACGGGGGGCTCACAGTCTTAATCCTCATTTTACAGATGAGGTAACTGAGGCCCAGAGAAGTTAAGTGACTTGCCCAAAGCTTCTATTTGCCAAACACTGAACTAAGACCTGGGATAGATAGATACAAGATAATCAGTACTCACAAAATATCCCGAGGAGAGGGAGAACAGGCATTTAATCCCCAGTTTATACATGAGGAAACTGAAGCATAGAGAAGTTAAGTGGCTTATTCATTCATTCATTCAATCACATTCATTGAGCACTTACTGTGTGAAAAGCACTGTACTAAGCGCTTGGGAAGTACAAACTGGCAACATATAGAGACGGTCCCTACCCAACAATGGGCTCACAGTCTAGAAGGGGGAGACAGACAACAAAACAAAACAAGTAGACAGGTGTCAATACCATGAATAGAACTATAGTTATATGCACATCATTAATAAAATAGAGTAGTAAATATGTTCAAATAGAGTAAAAAATATGTACAAACATACACAAGTGCTGTGGGGAGAGGGAGGGGGTAGGGCAGAGGGAGGGGGCAATGGGGAGGGGAGGAGGAGGAGGAGAAGAAAAAGGGGGGGCTCAATCTGGGAAGGCCTCCTGGAGGAGGTGAACTCTCAATAGGGCTTTGAAGGGAGGAAGGGAGCTAGTTTGGTGGATGTGTGGAGGGAGGGCATTCCAGGCCAGAGGTAGGATGTTGGCCAGGGGTTGACGGCGGGACAGGAGAGAACGAGGTCCAGTGAGGAGGTTAGCGGCAGAGGAGCCGAGGGTGCGGGCTGGGCTGGAGAAGGAGAAAAAGGAGGTGAGGTAGGAGGGGGTGAGGTGATAGAGAGCCTTGAAGCTGAGAGTGAGGAGTTTTTCCTTGATTGGAAGGTTGATAGGCAACCACTGGAGATTTTTGAGGAGGGGAGTGACATGCCCAGAGCATTTCTGTACAAAGATAATCCGGGCAGCACAGTAAAGTACAGACTGAAGCAGGGAGATACAGGAGGATGGGAGATCAGAGAGGAGGCTGATGCAGTAACCCAGTCGGGATAGGATGAGAGAATGAACCAGCAAGTTAGCAGTTTGGATGGAGAGGAAAGGATGGATCTTGGCTATGTTGTGGAGGAGAGACCGGCAGGTCTGGGTGACGGATTGGATGTGTGGGATGAATGAGAGAGCAGAGTCGAGGATGACACCAAGGTTGCGGGCTTGTGAGACAGGAAGGACGGTAGTGCCGTCTACAGTGATGGGAAAGTCAGAGAGAGTGCAGGGTTTGGGAGGGAAGATAAGGAGCTCAGTCTTGAACATGTTGAGTTTTAGATGGCAGACAAACATCCAGATGGAGATGTCCTGAAGGCAGAAGGAGATACAAGCCTGGAGGGAGGGAGAGAGAACTCAAGATCACGCTGCAGGCAAGAGGCAAAGCCAGGACCAGAACCCATGTCCCCAGACTCTAAGGACTATTTTCTTTCCCCAAGGCCACACTGCTTCTTAAAGTTGAAAAATGGAAGCATATTTTCTCCCAAAAGGGATGGGATTTTTCCTCCACCATCCCCAAACTGAACTTGATGAAAACTGCTCTTTCAACTGCTAACTTATTGGCTAGCTGTACCCAATTCTGCAAGTTATTCTCAACTTGAATGCCAGATACTTAAAATAACATGTCCGCCACTCCTTAATCATCTGTGGCCTTTGTATGGAGAACGAGATAACGACATTTATTCCAGTGCTGCAGATGGCAGAAAAGACCAAGAAGAAAGATCAAAGATGATAGCAGGTAAGAGCATTTCTGATGTCACTTCTAAAGAGGCACAAGGAATAAGAGGATGTGGCAGCTTGAAAACCCATTCCATTTTAAGAATAGAAATAAGCAATAATGAGGTCGTGATAGGTAAAAAATGAAAATGTGCATTCTGCTCGTCTACATCATCTGGTTTGCAGTAACCAAGGATAAAAGTTAGTGATGCCCTTCACGCATATTTGATAAAGATGTTTAGCAATGAGACTGCTCTAAATTCCATTAGTTATTCTTACTGAAGGGAAACTTGGAATAGCTTCTACTTTCTTGTTCTAACATGAAAGTTGGATTAATGTTTTAAGCTAACAAAAGCCAGGCCTATAGTACAATCTGGCATCTTTCCCTCTAAATAATGATACTGGTCTTCCACAAAGGAAATATTCATTAAGTGACCATGGCACTGAATTGTGTTGATTCTTGGCTAGCTAATAATGCCTCTGGCAACTTCATTTGGCTACAATCCCCTAAATGACAGGGACTACATCTTATATTTCTCTTGTAATTCTCCACAATATGAAAAGCAAGCACTAAATAAAACTGTGATTACCACTCCAGAAAACTTTTTGGGATCCAATTGGGGATTAGGTGTTGGAATGAATCTGCCATTCAAGGGAAACACACTTAGCCCTTATTTTCCCAACTCCCTCTCCCTTCTGCATTGTCCTTGCACTTGGATTTGTACTCTTTAAGCTCTTGATATTCACCCCACCCTCAGCCCCATAGAACTTCTGTATGTATCCATAATTTATTTTAATGTCTGTTTTTCCCTTTAGACTGACAGCTCTTAGAAGAAGAAGCAGCATGGTTGAGTGGATAGAGCACAGGTCTGGGAATCAAAAGGACCTCTGTTCTAATTCTGTCTCTGCCACTTGTCTGCTGTGTGACCTTGGGAAAGTCACTTTACTTCTCTGGGCCTCACTTATCTGAAAAATGGGGATTAAGACTGTGAGCGCCATATAATAAAAATAATAATGTTGGTATCTGTTAAGCGCTTACTATGTGCCAACCACTGTTCTAAGTGCTGGGGTAATCAGGTTGTCCCACGTGGGGCTCACAATCTTCGTCCCCATTTTACAGATGAGGGAACTGAGGGCCAGAGAAGTTAAGTGACTTACCCAAGGTCACACAGCTGACAAGTGGTAGAGCCGGGATTAGAACCCATGACCTCTGGCTCCCCAGCCCGTGCTCTTTCCACTGAGCTACAGTGCTTCTCACAACAGGGACTGTGTCCAAGCTGATTAGCTTGTATGTAACCCAGGGCTTAGTACAGTGTCTGTTTATTGTATTATACTCTTTCAAGCACTTAGTAGAGTGCTCCGCACACAGTAAATGCTCAATAAATACGATTGAATGAATGAATGAATGCAGTGCCTGGAGCATAGTAAGCACTCAACAAATGCCACAAAAAGCAAAACCACAACAAAAAAAAAGAGGAATATGTCCACCAACTTGGTTGTATTGTACTCTCCCAAGCATTTAGAACAGTGTTCTGCATATAGCATACATACTCAAATACCACTGCTTTGATTGACTGTAGTACTGTATTCTCCCAAGTGCTTAGTACAGTGTTCTACACGTAGGACACATCCCAAAAATACAACTGATTGGTTGAATAAGGGTTTAGAATAAACGGAGAAGAGGAGAAAAAAATTTACATGTTCACACATGACTGATGAATGGAAAAAGATCTATGCCAAGCAAGAACAGTGGAAAAACTTGTAAGTCAGATAAATTGTATTTTCCAGCATTTAAAACATGTTCTCCTAAAACACCTTTTCACTTCAGAGTACAAATGGACCTTCTTTTATTTGTAGGTAGAGAGGGACAATTCCTTTCACAAGAAAATCTATGTAAAATTTTCAAAGACTTGACTAGAGGGTGTTTTCCTGTTTTAATAGACTACTGTTTTTAACAATCAACTTTGTTATTCAAACTGTTTGAGATCTTGTGACTGGTTCCCAGTTCTCTTTATCTTCTTTTCCAAAATTCTTCCATACTTCTTTAAATCCTGAAAAGAAAATACATTAAATCCTGCCCCAATACTGCTCAATGAACAGCAGTATCAGTATGAATGTGGGGACAACTATCTCCCCAGTTCCTGAATCAGCCCTGATGCATATACTACTTTATGGAACCAATCAATCAGTCAATCAATAGGATTTATTGAATGCTAACTGTGTGCACAGCACTGTACTAAGCACTTGGGAGTATACAATGGAAGAACAAAATACTCCTGAAATGAAAATTAAAGAAAAACATATTGATCATATGTCAAGTAGTTCCTATGTACTCTGTCTAAAATTGCTGAAGATGAATTGGTCAATTTTGCAATCCTAAACAAACTCCCTGTGGAGAAACATAATGTTTTTCACTGATTCAATACTGCAATAAGAAAAAATGTGATTTACCCAGTAGATTGAAAGAATTTATGAGCCATGAAATTCATACACAAACTATGTGTGAATGAGACCCAGTAATACACTCTGGCCACAATAATCAGTAGTTGGGGAATAATAAATAATTAATTTGTATATGTAAAATCTATTAATTAAAACTATTTAATGTAGATGATGAAGACACTGAGTGGGATGAGGATACAATGCCCATCAAACAATACTATAGATATAAAAATAAATATGTAAAGGGTGAAAATCCAAATGCAAGGGTGAAGCAGAAGAGAGTGGGAGAAGAGGAAATGAAGTCTTAGTTGGGGAAATCCTCTAGGAGGACATGCACTTTTAATAAAGTTATGAAGGTAGGATGAATGATCATTTGTAGGATATGAATTGGGAGGGTGTTTCCTGCCAGAGAGAGGATGTAGAAAATTAGGGAGGCAAATTAGGAGGGGACTAGAGGTGTGAGTGCTTTAAAACCAATGGTAAGGAATTTCTGTTAGGTGCAGAGCTTCTTGATGTGTGGGGAAACATGGACTGAATGGTTCTGTAGAAAAATGACCGAGGTGGAGGAGTGATGTCCGGACTGAAATAGGGAGAAATAGGAAGTGGGGAAGTCAGCAAGGCAGCTAATGCAGTTATCAAGTTGTGATACGATGAGTGGTTGGATTAATATGATAGCAGTTTGGATAGAGAGGAAAGGGTAGATACCAATACTATGTTTTCACTAACCATTCAAACAAGTCTATAAATCCCTTTTTTTTTTTTACTTATTTTTCCAATTTGCACCATGAAGGCCTTTGACAAATATGGTAATTTTCACCATTATGGGCCAGTGAAAAGGGCCTCTGGTAAAACTCTGAAGAATGTTAACTTTGGGATTTGAAAATATAAAGGAGACAAAATGAAGAAACTGACGTATCAGCTAACCACCTCACAAGGCTACTAAAGTCTCCACAGTATTACCAATCAATCATTCAGAGATATTTAGTGAGCACTTACAGTGTACAGAACATGGTACTAAGCACTTCGGAGAGTGCAGCATAGTTTATCATCACTGGTATTTATTGAGCACCCATTATGTGCAGAGCACTGTATTAAGCTCTGGGGACAGTACGATAAGAGTGAGTCGGCAGATGTCCCCTGTCTATAACAAGCTTACAGTCTAGAGGGAGAGACAGATAGCACTATAAACAAATGATTTCTAAAATATAATTTAAAGATGTGTACCATTCTCCCCAACAATTGGTTGGGGAGAACACGGTGAAACAGGAATGGATGAGGTTTGGTTGGGTGGGTGATTTTTGTTTCCCCTTTTACTGAATGGCACCATAATTCAGAGCCAGCATTATGTCTAGATTACAGTTCCAAATGATTCTGCCACCAGAAAGTATCTGTCATCATGTAGACAAAAATGGCCATTCTATATTTCATATTTCATAGTTTATTCTGTATTTCAGCAGATGTCTTTCTCTACCGGATAGAGGAAGAATAACCAGAGACACCCTAAGGCCAGCAGGTACTCTCCTGGGACAAGGGAAGCAATCTCCTTAAACTATAATAAATAAAAGGCATTTTTCCCATGCCAGGTCACATTTCGTCGTTTGAGAAAAGTGTGCCATTCAACATGTTGCCAGGGGTTATAGTCTGCTACAAAGTACAGTGCCATTATCTAATACTGTAATCATTATTTTTTTTTTCATTTCCATCCTTGAGGAAAATGGTACAGGTTATTTTATCAGATGGAGTTTTAAATGAGCTCTGATATTCATATATAATGCAAACCGACAAAAACTATTATCGAGAGAACTCAAAAGAAAATTGAAAGGTTATTTCTTCTGAAGGCATAGGGAGGTCTTGAGGGAACAAAACAGAAAGTAAGTCCATCTTCCAGAGAGGAATGCACGTCCCACTAACAGTGACATATCCCCTATTTTTATCCTAGATGGGCGGGGGGGAGGTATTCTTTGGTTATTCAATTGCATAGGGATAGCAGTGGTGATAAATGCTCTGCTCACTTCAAAAGGGGAATTTCGGAGAAAAAGTCCTCTAAAAAGTGCCTATCTCGGCATTTCAAAACAGGTGTTACCAGAGGATTCCAGCTGGTAACCTTAATCTTTCAGTGAAATTTAAAAAGAGTGGATAAAAAAAGTACTCATTGCATTGTGGAATATCGATACTCTGATAGTAGCCTACTACAAAGGATGGAGCTAGTTGCATGCTAACTGGCCATACAGAGCAGCAACATCAAAGCATCAAGTGAAACTTGAGTACCTTAATGATAATTATCATCATAATAATGATATTCATTAAGTGCTCCTCTCTGTGCTAAGCAATGAGGTAGAGAGGTTAGTGAAGGACGACTCAAAGAAAAAAGTGCTGAATACATTTCTTCTGGCAATGCAACTTCCCTTGAGTGTGACATCACTCAAGAGCTGGATTTGCAATCAGACACTTCTTAGTCTCTGACCTCTCAAATCAATCAATGGTATTGACTGAGCACCTGCTGAGCGCAGAGCACTGTACTAATGCTTGAGCGAGTACAATAAAATTGAATTGGTAGACTCGCTCCCTGCCCACAATGAGCTTACAGTCTAGAGAATGAGCAATCTACACAGAGGCATAAGTGGTAACACAATAGCCACACTTTTACTTCCCAAAAAGTTAACTTGTACTTCCCAAGCGCTTAGGACAGTGCTCTGCACACAGTAAGCGCTCAATAAATATGATTGATTGATTGATTGATTTTACCATCGTTAGCACATATGCACAACAACAGCAACAAAGTTGGATAAATGCTCTCTGGACTTCGATGGATGCATGCCACTGCTACTAAAATCTGACAAACTGAATGTCATGGGAGATTTCAAATCAGAGACTATGATGCTGAAATGGCCTCCAAATTTGTCATCCCCTCCCCTCAAAGCTCCCAATTTCCACCTCTTTCTCTGCACATTGAACAAAACTGTGTGTGTAACCTTTGGATGTAAGTTTTACCACCAGTTGCCTCCTTTCCTATCTGCTCTCTTCTCTTTCTACATGCCAGTTTACAACCTTAACTCCTCCAATCCTAACTGTAAAAATCTCATGATATCCCTTGTCTGATTCATTGATCATCCTTTCCCTATTCATGGAACTCCCTCTCCTCTCAAATCCACTAAACTTGGCCCCTCTTCACCTTCGCTTATCTACGCAGTTACTCTTTACCTAAGACATACGGTACTTGCAATTTGAGACCACTTGTCTCCCTAAGAGATTGCAAATTCCTCAACAATCAATCAATTAATAATATTTATTGAGTCAATATGTGCAGGGCAGTGTACTAAGCGCTTATGGTCAGAGACCATCTCTTGCTTCTACTGTATGTTCCCAAACATTTCTCCTTCCCGTCCCCACAGCACCTGTATATATGTTTGTACAGATTTATTACTCCATTTATTTTACTTGTACATATTTACTATTCCATTTATTGTGTTAATGATGTGCATCTAGCTTTATTTCTATTTATTCTGATGACTTGACACCTGTCCACATGTTTTGATTTGTCTGTCTCCCCCTACTAGACTGTGAGCCCGTAGTTGGGTAGGGACCGTCTCTATGTGTTGCCAACTTGTACTTCCCGAGCACTTAGTACAGTTCTCTGCACACAGTAAGTGCTCAATAAATATGATTGAATGAATGAATGAACACAGCTCTGGTGTCAGTTGGTACTCAATTGTGGATGACGGTTAATAATAATCAGATCATCTGGTTTTGGAACGCTAAATAACCACTGCTCTATTTCTGCTTGGTGAATATGGTAAAAATAAAATCATAATCACTGGCACTCTCTTTCATCTCCCCAATGTGAGAAAGACAACAGGGAGCACATTCAAAGTCCAAAAAATAGCACCTCCAGAACTGTATCGTCTTTGACAGCAGGTCTTAGATGCCTGAATTACTGCAGCCACATGTAATGCAACAATACTGCATTGACCATCAGCTCATAGTGCCCGAACTCAAGCTAGCAATCCACACAATGTAACAAAAAGTTGCAATCCATAAGGACAACTCAATGTCAACATCCTGAAGAGCCAAAAAATGTAGCAAAATTGGAAAGCCCACTTGCGAAGAGTACAATAATCAATCATATTTACTGAGTGCTTACTGTGCTGTGTACTGTACTAAGTGCTTGGAGAGTAATACAACAGAGTTGGTAGTGTTATGAACAGGGAATAGATGGTTTTCAAAGATAATGTCTACCAGACAGACCTCTATGCCTATGGGTATAGTGAGGAAACACAGCGAACAGTGGTTTGGTGCAAATGTTTCTAAAATTGCAAAAGATATGCAGTAAAACTAGAAATGCATCAACAAAACCTTTAAGTTTTTCATGGTCATAACTAAACAACTGACTGGAAAAACCTGAAATCTGACCTCCAAATAAAGCCACAAGCCATGTACAAGCAATGGTGGGAGGTCAAAGCTGAAGAGATCTAGGATACGCTGAGTACCACTAAACCGAGGACTACTATATAATAATAATAATAATGGCATTTATTAAGTGTTACTGTGTGCCAAGCACTGTTCTAAGTGCTGGGGAGGTTACAAGGAGATCAGGTTGTCCCATGGGGGCTCACAGTCTTAATCCCCATTTTACAGATGAGGTAACTGAGGCACAGAGAAGTGAAGTGACTTGCCCAAAGTCACACAGCTGACAATTGGCAGAGCTGGGATTTGAACCCATTACCTCTGACTCCAAAGCCCGTGCTCTTTCCACCGAGCCATACTGCTTCTCTGTATGGCCTCCAAAACATTATGGCAAGGATGGATGTGCAGCCTGGCATGTAGAATTGGGAGCGATGGAGCTTTCCTTTAATGGAGACTTCAGGAAGATCATTATACCAAGAAGCTGTTTACATAATAATGATAGGTCCTGCGAAGGCCAAACTCCTTAGGATGACAATGAACTTCCTTCATATGCATGCAGTACGGGATTGACAGGATTGAGAAGCAGCATGGCTCAGTGGAAAGAGCACGGGCTTGGGAGTCAGAGGTCATGGGTTCAAATCCTGGCTCTGCCACTTGTCAGCTGTGTGACTTAGGGCAAGTCACTTAACTTCTCTGGGCCTCAGTTACCTCATCTGTAAAATGGGGATTAAGACTGTGAGCCCCCCATGGGACAGCCTGATCACCCTGTAACCTCCACAGCGCTTAGAACAGTGCTTTGCACATAGTAAGCACTTAATAAATGCTATCATTTTTATTATTATTATTGACTGTCAATCAATCAATGGTATTTATTGACCACTTACTGTGCAGAGCAGTACTAAGTGCTTGTTGAGAGTACGTTCCTACGGAGGTGATAAACATATTCCCTGTCCCTGAGGAGTTTAAAGTCTAGATGGGGAGATGGACATTCAAATAAATTCCACAAGCCCATTGTTCTATTCGGCAACATACATGATCAAGATCTCACCATCAAAGAGCAGGTCATCCAATCACTTTTACTTAGACTGTAAACCCTATGTGTGACAGCGACGATGTCTGACCTAATTAACTGTACCTACCCCAGAGCGTAGAACAGTCTTTGACACATAGTAAGCGCTTAACAAATACTGTATGTATATATATATATTATATATATATATATATATATATCTGTGTGTATATATATTATATATATATATATATAATCAACCCGGAAGCACAGCCCTGCATCCTTTGGTACTGTGCAGGAAAAGCAAGCTTTCTCCTCTTCCTAATGATGACCTCCAACTTCAACAGAGACTTGCTTCTGAGTAGCTGCAGGCTGCACTGCTCACCCACTCTTATCGGTCAGTCAATCGTATTTACTGAGCGCTTACTGTGTGCAGAGGACTGTACTAAGCACTTGAGTCATTCAATTGTATTTATTGAGCGCTTACTGCGTGTAGAGCCCTGTACTAAGCGCTTGGAAAGTACAATTCATCAATAAAGAGAGACAATCCCTGCCCACAATGGGCTTACAGCACTTGGGAGAGCACAATAACAGATACTAATGTATCTATCATATCCATCCTCAGAGAGAGACAGTTTCAAGATCCCCCTGATGTTCAATCTCAGCCAGCAGGACCGTTCCCATTATTATTATTATTTGTTATTTATTAAGCGCTAACTAGGTGTTAAGTAGCGTGGCCTAGTGGATAAGACACAGGCCTGAAAGTCATAAGGATAAGGGTGCTAACCCTAGCTCTTCCACTTGTCTGCTTAGCAACCTTGGGGCAAGTCACTTCAATTCTCTGGACCTCAAGTTACCTAACCTGTAAAATGGGGATTATGTCTGAGCCCCATGTGGAATATGGACTGTGTCCAAACTGATTAAATTGTACCTACCCCAGGGCTTACCTCTCAGGGTCACACCTGGAGAGTTTCCAATACTCTACCAGTCTCAAGTAAAGGAGGGAGAGTCAAGCAGAGGCATATCCATTCCATTCCTAGTTTGGGCAGTGGCTAGCAATTGGAAGTCAATCTGCTGCAAGTCAAAACACACCTGCGCTGGGCAGCAGCAGCATGGGAGAGAGTCGAGAGTGGAGACTCAGGTTTAATGCACGGAAGGAGGCAATAGTAAACCGCTTCTGCATTTTTACCAAGAAAAATTTATGGATTCATTACCAGAAAAAATGCAGATGGAAGTGGGGCGTTCTGGGAGAGACATGTCCATGGCGTCGTTATAGGTTGGACACGACTCGACGGCATAAGGCAACAACTGTATGCTGCCAGCCACACAGTAAGCACTGAACAAATATCATTAAAAAGAAAAACTGAGAGAGACAGAGGATAAATTAGGTTGCACACAACCAATCATATTTATTGAGCGCTTACTCTGTGTGCAGCACTATACTAAGCACTTCAGAGAGTACTATATAATAAAGCTGGTAGATACATTCCCTGCCCACAAGATGCTTATAGTCTAGGGAGTCTGTGACCCACAGATGCTCTTAATCTCCGCAAGGGCCCAGAGTGTCCTGTTTAGCCCCAGAAACATGGCCTACACAGAGACATGTAACATGTGTGTGCAGAGAGTGGAGGAGAGATCCATTCCTTTCTC